>NW_022900937.1:25034717-25078280 GCF_012274545.1 Fukomys damarensis | reverse complement strand
AAAAAAAAAAAAGTCACTTTTCCATAATTGACACTGGAAATCCCTTACTGAGCTGGTTACTGAATGACTGATGTATGCATATGACTTGGGGGATGGTCCAACCCCAGTTCTGATCCTATCCCTGTCCTTTATCAGTGGAGTGGCTGTGGGCAGTCACCTCCCCGCTTTGGGCCTCCTTGTTGCTGTCCCTACTCTCCTGGGTCTGTGGCATTTTCAAGGATAGCGGCCAGGATGTTCTTGGTGTGGTGTGTGGCGCAAGGATCTGGTCAGTAGAGATTTTGTTACTAAGCCAGGCCTGTTTTGTACCCCGACCCCTGCCCATCACTGAGATTAGGCCATGTGTTCCAGGATGGCTGAGCATGGAGCAGGCACCCTGAGCCTCAAATCTGCCTCCCAAGGGTGGAATTTGGAAAGGTTTATGGGGTGCAGATGCAGGGCTGCTAAGGTGTGGGGAGTCGGTTGGTAGGGTATGAAATGCATTGAGGTCACACTTTCTGGTCTCTCAAACCTGGCTGGATGTGCATAAATCCATCGTCACGGCTCTTCACAGAGTGCACGTTCAGAACATGGGGGCCTTGACATGAAACCTAAGGCTTTGACCTGATCCAAATCTAGGTTGGTTGAACACCTGCATTGGCCTGTAAGAACTGGTGGTTTTGGCAAAACTGCTGTCAAGTTCCGGGAAAATGACCCAGGCAACCATAATCATAATCCAGGTGTCAGGGGAATCGTGTACAGCAGAGCTTGCGGGAAACTAATAACACGAGGTGCAATGGTGAGCGCTGCTGCCGAGTGCCACCCAACGGAAAGGCAAGACCCTCAGGATGAAACCCTGGGGAACAGCGATATTGTGCAGTCACTGGGTTGTGAGCTGTGGTTGAGAGAGGGATGTTTTACAGTGAGGCAGAAGTCATGCACTAATGTTAGATTTTGTCCATGTCACTGGAATTGCTCAATCCTGCTGCTTCCCAGTCCAGCTTTTAAAGAAATGCCATCCCAGGAGATGACTGTCAGGTCTATGGTTTAGATCTTGGGACCAAGTTCAGAGTTCCCAATGGAAATCACCCAGTTCTTGTGTGAAAAAGCACATCAATCAAGATCCGACATTAAGGTGATGATGTGTGTGTGTGTGTTTTTTTAACCTTGGTAGAATATTGAGAACTGAGTTTGTACCAGAAACACTACTGTGAACTTTGAATATTATAAGGGCTTAATTAGAGCATTTGAGAAGTGATGTATGTAGAAAACAGCCAGGGACATGGGCAAATGGTTTTCTGCTCCATCGTGAAGATGTTCCTTGTCACTCTTGGCTTCTCAGAGAGCAACTGCCATCAAGTAAAAACATTACGGTATATCCTCTCCCATCTTATTTACCAGATCTGGCACCATGTGACTTCTAGCTCTTCCCTAAAGTAAAAATAACCACAAAAGGCAAATGTTTTGAGTCATTTCTGGACATTTGGGCAGCCATGACAACACAGCTAATGACCCTCATGAAAAGGACTTCCAGAGCCGCTTCTGAGATGAGTGTGTTCAAAGTAAGGGGGAGGGTTACGGGGGAATCGACGGCTATGTGTCTTTTCCTGTAATACACATTTTTAAAATTTAAACATTCACCACCTTATTTTATCACATGTATCATTTGCAGCTCATTTGTGTGACCTACATGATTGGGGGTTTTTAAAAGCCAATTACAAGTAAGTAACAATGGGAAGCAGGGTCTTGGCATTAGAGAGGCGAAACAGGAGGGGATGTGACTGTGAGCTAGAGGTTATCAGAGCTGGGATTTTGTCCTCCCATGGAGCCTTGGAGCCTGAGGTCTTTTTTTGTGGTGGTTTCATTCTTTATTATTATTATTATTATTATTTTGGTACCAGGGATTGAACTCTGGACCTTGCACTTGCGAGGCAGGCATTGGAACCACTGAGCTAAATCCCCAGCCCGATGGTTTCATTCTTAAGAATGGCTCTGGAAACCCAGGGAGAAGCTTTAACTGTGAAAGGCACATATCAACAATTGTGGACATTCCTGTGGTCGGTGCCCAGGGGCCAGTGTGACCTATGGAGCAAGGGCTCAGTTTTGAATTCACAGAAGGCAAGGCCATGGGCAGGACACAGAGGACAGAGGCTGAGGATGGATGGAGGAAGTGAGAGGCTGGGGTTAGGACTCTGGGGGCAATTCTGGTGCTGGGCCTTGGATGGTAGGTCTGCAATGGAGACGTTTTGGGTAGAAATGTTGGTTCCTTCTTTACTCAACAGCATACTGAGCCTCACTCCCAGGCACTGAGCAGAACCCACCCCTTGAGGAGTGGGATCTAGCAGGGGGAAGGCGGGGTAGAGGAGAAGATACAGCATGGAAGAGGGCAGGGCTAGGAGGCAGTTGGGCAGCCCCAGGTCAGGCGCTTCCTCGGAACAGCCTGGTCACCAGTCACGGTGCCTGTGGCTCATGATGCTGTGTGTGCTGCAGACAGAAGTCACCAGCCTCAGCACTGTAGGGACTGCATTCCTGAGGACTTAGCCTGTGGGCCCGTGCTGCTCTCCTCTGCTTCCGGATGGCCAATGTAGGTCTGCATGGCTTCTCTCCCACTCAGGGGCCTCAGCCAGGGCAGGGAAAGGGACCCCTGGGGTGGCCAGGACCTCTTTTCACCCTAATCCTGTCCTGACTGTGGCCCCAACTGGCTCTTCCTTTCCCTCAGTGCCTGGGCAGCTGGGAGACAGAATGCTTCCCAGTCAGGACTGTGGTTTCCTGGCCTGAACATGGTGCCTACTCGGAACGACCCCTCCTAGGGAGAGCAGGGGCAGAGGCTCCTGTTTTCCACCTCTACTGCCCGGGCTTCTGATGTAGGGTCTGGAGGGAGGGCAGAGGTACAGGGAGGGGCAGCTGGATCTGCTAGCCACGTAGCCAGCAAGAGTGTAGGAAAGCCAAAAGCCACACAGACAAGCCTGGGCCTGTGCCACTTGAGGCAGATCCCACATCCAGGACAGGACCCCACGGGAGCTCCCAGGGCCACCTACAAAGGGGGACAGGAGTATAGGGACTTCCATGTATTCCAGTTGGCTGAGGATGGGCAGAATTGGAGAATCATGTCTGATTTTCTTTAGACCTTAAAGACCTTGTGTTCCCTTAGAGCATGGCTTTTTGCAAGAAGCTCCCCCTGATTTTTACTTGGCTCTCTTTCCCTCATGTTCATAATTTGAGGGCAGGCTGGGGAAAGAGGCTGGGCTTTGCATGGGAGACAGGTTATGTTTGACCTTGGGTGGGGCCCGGTGACCTCTGAGCTCTGTGGGATGGACCCATGATGTGTGTGGTCCTTTCCAGCTTCTGGGGCTTTTGGAGTGAAGATTCAGTGCTGAATCTCAGGCCCTGCCTTGTGCCTAGTTGTCAGCCCAAGCAACCCAGGATGGGGGCTGATGGGCTCCAGAGTTACACCAGGACTCATCTCCTCCCTGAGTCAGGAGGGCTGGGAGCAGGTGCCTGGCCCTGGACTGGGGGATGCTGTAGGATCCTTGATCCCTGCGCCCCTCTGTCCCCCCCAGCTGTTGCATAGCAGCTCAGTCTCATACCTGGAGCCCAAGATACCCTAAGGTGCCCCTTGTATACTCCCTTGGACGCCAACCCAGGGCTGGGGTGGCTCAGAGGTGAATGATGGCCTTGTGTGTGAGGCCTGGGCTCCTTCCCCAGCACCAAAAGTAAAGGAGCAAGGTAGGGACATGGAGGTGCCGGCTGTGTCCTGGTGCCCACCTTGCAAGATGGGCTCTCCAGCGGACCATCAGCTGTGCAGGTGGCCAGCACCATAGTTGTCATAGAGGGTACTTGGGGGGGGATGCCAGGTGGATGGCCTTTGCCCAGTGGCAGCCCACCATGCCAAGCTGGTTCACCCCACACCGGTTCTCCCCTTGGACACTGAGATGATAGTGTTACAGACCAGGGGCACAGTAGCACCAGGTACCAGAGTGGATATGAACTGTGGGGCTGGCAGTGGTCCCAGAGCCTCAGTGGTGGCCCTCTTACCCACTGTCCTGTGTTGGTGTTGATATGTCCTAGACTGTGAGCTCTGACTCCAGGTACAGTAGCCCTGCCCAGTTGCCTGTCACCTCTGCCAATGTGGGCCACCTCCTGGGTGCAGTGCGAAGTCATAGCAAAATCCCAAAAGCTCAACCTCAAGTGGGGAGGGGGACAGGGCAGATGCTGCTCCAGAAGTAGCCTGAGGGTCTGCACTGGAACACGACCCACACCTCGCACTGCCCCCCACCCTGAGCTCATGTGTCCCTGTGTCCTGTGTTCCAGTGCAGGGACTTCACAGCCCACACAGGCTATGAGGTGCTGCTGCAGCGGCTGCTGGATGGCAGGAAGATGTGCAAGGATGTGGAGGACTTGCTTCGGCAGAGGTACGAGATAACCAGGGTGGGCAGGGCGGGGCCCCATCTCTCCGGGCTCCCAGAAGCCAGAAGCCAACCGGGGTCCCCCAGCCTGAACCCCCAAGGGCAGCTGTGGGGGGGTCCCAACTTCTCCCAGCAGGTGTCCTGCACTGAGGCTGGCAGAGTGGCCCTGAAGGAGATAGCAGTGCCCACTGTGCCTTGCAGGGCCCAGGCAGAGGAGCGCTATGGGAAGGAGCTGGTGCAGATTGCAAGGAAGGCAGGCGGGCAGACGGAGATCAAGTAAGCATCAGGCACAGCTCTAGGCCCTCCTTGGCTGGGGCTTTGAGACTTTATCTCTTGGGTGTCGCGTCACGGGGCATCCAGACTGCTTGCGGAATGGGCCCCGTGTAGTAACTGCTGATCGATTTTGGATGCTGGCAGGCAGGACAGGCCAAAACTCTCTGTCCCTAGCTGCTCACACCCAGGCCAGCACCACCCAGTCCTGGGGGCAGCTATGGCCCCTGTCCACTGGTCCCAGCTCCTGCAATGATGTGTCAGCCTGGGCTTTTAGAATGAAGAGGGGGCTGGGAGGGGACACATCTCGGGCCCAGGGCCTGCTCTTCTCCCACCAGAATGGTCTCTGTCTCTGTCAGTGGCAAGATAAGAACACCCCTTTCCTCAGCAGGTTAAATGGTCCAGGGGTTGGCACAGGCCTGGCTGGAAGGGTGCCCCGGGAGTAGCCATGACAGAGTCTGTGTGTGCCTGGGTGGGAGACAGAGAGTGTGGCTGAGGCTGGGCACAGGAGCCTGGGGTACACTTCCAGGTGGGAACAGAGAAGGCTGCAGCTCGGTGCTGGGTCTAGCTGCTGGCTCAGCAGCTCAGTGCTGGCTGCAGCTAAGTCCTAAATAGGGGCCCAAGGCCTGAGCCTGCAAAACCACCTTGCTTTCTCCCCGCACTGATTCCTGGAGGTGATGTGACCTGTCTGCCTGAGACAGAGTCCCCAAACAGATCATGCTCTCTAAGGTGCCACTGCTCTGGGCTGTGTGTAGTGACACTGAGGGGATAGCTGAGCGGCCGATGTGAGTTGTGCCCGGGGAGCTGATTTTTCCAAGAGATGACTGGAGCCAGTCCAGGAGGTGGCTGTGGGAGGTGGGTCCTGTGAGCCTTGCTCAGGGGTCTGAGTCACAAACTGATGGCAGGAGAGGAGCTGTTCCCTGGTAGCACTGGGGAGGTGAGCTGAGCTGGGGCGTGGGAAGGCTGAGTGGGGCCTGACTTAGACCTCTTGCCTGACTTAGTTTCCCTTTCTGAGTCGTGGGTCACTGAAGAAGGTGGCAGTCACCCCTTAGAGGT
Source organism: Fukomys damarensis (assembly GCF_012274545.1). Taxonomy (NCBI): domain Eukaryota; kingdom Metazoa; phylum Chordata; class Mammalia; order Rodentia; family Bathyergidae; genus Fukomys; species Fukomys damarensis. Next base: position 25,072,572 of record NW_022900937.1, on the reverse strand, counting down.
GCTCCGAGCCCTCACGATGATGCAGGATATGCTCAGGACACAGTAGGGTTCACACTTTCCCTGGCCCCACCACCTGCCCCTCTGCCCAGCAGATAGATTACAGCACCTGCTTGGTTTGGTGTGCAGAGGTCCTGCTGGGGAGCTTGGGTGTCTAAGACCCCTTTCTGCCCCCCCCACCACCCCTGCCAAGGCCCTGAAGACAACATGAGAGCTGGAGACTGGAGGGGGAGGGGTTGACCAAGAGATGGGGAGCAGAGGCTGCCCCAGTAGGAGCCAGAGCTGGGCTGGCAATGCCTAGACAGAAGGAACCCTAGGCAGGTTGTGATGGTTCATGCCTGCAATCTCAGCACTTAGGAGACTGAGGCAGGAGGATTGCTACAAGTTCCAGGCTAGCCTGGGTTACATATTGAGACCCTGCCTCAACCCCACCCTCAAAAAGAAGGAACCCGGGACCTGCAACCCAGAACCTGGCCCCTGGGGCAGGATGGGAGGGGAGCAAGGAGAAGCCAGCAGTGGCTGGGTAGGGCAGGACATGCAATGGATGGGTATCACCTATAGATGGGGGTCCCTGGCTGGGTTTGTCCCACTAACCCCTCCCCCAGGGCCTCCATGCAGCCCTGATGCCTGCACATGGCGTGATCAGTGGTCCTGAACACAGGAGGGTAGTGAGGACACCTGTCACTCCTTTAATTGGATCCTCACTGACCCATTTGTTCTGCAGGCATTTATGGAGCACCAACTGTGTGCCAGGGCTGAGGCAGGTGAACTCAGGAGTTAGAATAAGACAAAGCCCCCAAAACCCAAATCAAGGAGAGAGCTCCTCCTCCTCACTTCTGGTGCCTCCTCCAGGAAGTCCTCCCATAGTTGGGACCTGGCATCCATCCACAGGCCACCTTCTCTACACCAGGTTGGAGGCTCCTTGTAGGAGATGTGAGTGGGCACCATGGCACCATGTTGGTCCCTGGCATGGACACGTGTGAGGGAGGCCTGGCCCCAGGTGGGGAAGCCCAGGTCTGTGCCGTGCATCTCTCAGCCCCTGGAGTGTAGCAAGCAGAGGGGGATGGGAAGGAAACCAGGGGGTCCCTCAACCACATGAGCAGGAGAGCTGAACTCCAGCTCCACAACATCCCTCAGACTCAGGTGGGATCTGCTGCTAGACCCAGAGAGTGGAGAGTTGGGGACATCTCTGCCATCTAAATGTGACTGTGGCACGAACCTCTTTTGCAGGCTGTTAACTCGGGGCAATGGGGGACACAACTGAGACCTGGTCCCCAAGTGTCCAGCCTAACAGGAAGCTCACCCACCCAGATGGGGCCACCCTTTCCCCTCCACTCACCATATACCTCACAAGCCCTCTCTACCCCTGACAAGTGGTAGGTGCCCCTGCCCCTGGAAGCTCTTGGGCTGAGGCCAAAGCATTGAGGGTGAAGAGCTTCCTGTGAGCAAGGACAGCCTCCCAAAGGATGTGCTCAAACCCTCACTACCTTTTGCCATAGACCTGAAGCACTGTGGTTTTCTTGCAGGGTACTTTGTGATTGCTATTCCCCTGAGCTCAGAGAATGAAGCTGTCCCTGAGGAACTGGTGGGCAGCACGCCCATCCCTGATGCCAGCTCCCTGTGGACATAGCCCTTTGTGGAGGGAGGTGCTGGTTGGGCTGTCTGAACCAATAGGACGCCAGGTAGAGAAGGGATAGGGATGCCAAAGCAAGGAGCTGAAGTGGCACAGCCTATGTTGGGGGAGAGCACATGAAAAGCCATTTATACTGGGAAACTGGCCTGTGTTTGAGGGCAGAATTTTAGGCTGAGCTTCCTGAGAGTCAAGTAGAAAGGGGCAATAGGATGAGTCATACATGTGAGCACTGGTGACGGGTGGCAGGAGCTAGAAGCTTGCATGGTGTCACAGTCCAGGTGTCATGGGAGGTGGGGTTGTTACAGCAATCGCCCCCTCCTTCCTCTGGCCTCAGGCTCTGCCTTCTCCCAGGCCACCCTCATTTCCTGTTTGTGAGGTGAGGATGGGAAAGGCCTCCTCCCCTTGGAATTGAGGGTGAAACCTCTGGACTGGATGGAGCCACAGGAGCCCTTGAGTAGTATGAGCAGAGGCCAGGACCCACTCCATTTAGCTCATGGCCTAGGACTCTGCATTTCTACTCTTGCCAGAGGAGGCTCAGCTGCTGTCAGACCCACCCACAAGTGCAGGACAGGAGCTGGTTGGTCACTGGGACCCACAGTCTCCCTCAGGCCTGGCTCCCTGGGTCCTGCCAGGTCCCTGCTTCTCTTTGGCTGGGTTTCCCCATCTGTCCCAGGAGAACTGGAAGCCAGGCTTCTTCCCAGAGAAAGTTGAGTGTTAGGTGTCAGGTGGCCACCAGGGGGCAGGCGCTCCCCCATTGCTTGCTGTGGTCCAGGTTTCCCTGGATGGGATTTGCAGAAGGGCTGAGGCTGACCAGTGACTATGTCTGCAGCACCTACTGCACCAGGTCCTGGTGCGTGTGCTGTTTGCGCCTGTTTGTCTGACGCCCAAGCAAATGCGCATCCTGTTTTCATCTGCTCACCCCAGCACTGTCCCTGCCCCACCGGCCTGGCCCTCTCCCCCCCTTTACCCCAGTGCCCACCTTGCCCCTCCCCACAGATGTCCCCTCTTGCCACCTGCTGGCCCAAGGCTCTCACCAAGATCCCTCTGAATACCCCCAGCTGGGGAGGCCAGGTCTGAGCATGGCCCTCTCCTGTGTCAGACTCACACTGGGTGCACTGGACGCTGACAGGCACGGATCTGAGAAAGGGACATCCCTGCCTCCCTCCTCTGCCACAGCAGAAAGGTTGGATTACTCTGTAATTCCCACAGAGGGTTTCTCTTTCCAGAAATTCTGGGATGAGGTTTGTGTGGATGGACACGATTCTGCTACTACCTAGGTCCCTTGGGCCCAAGTTGGTACAGGGCCCCCCAACAAAATAAAAGGCTCTGGGCCAGCCAGGATTTCAGGTTTGTACACACGGTCTCCTTGCCAACCCAGTCTTTTCTGTTTCGCAGTACCCTGAGGGCCTCCTTTGACTCCCTGAAGCAGCGTAAGTCCCCACCATCCCCACCCAGGCTACAGGGTAACAGAGGGGGTGGACGCCAGTGAGGAGAGTGAAGCAGGCTCTCACTGGTTGTACTAGGCTGTGAGGCTGAGGGAGGATGTGAGGGCAAAGAAGAGGTGAGGGGTGCCAAGCAGGGCTGGGTAGGGGAGCTGCGGTAGGCTGAAGCAGGATTACCCCCAGAGACAGAGAACGTGGGCAGCGCGCACCTCCAGCTGGCCCTGGCCCTGCGAGAGGAGCTGCGGAGCCTGGAGGAGTTCCGTGAGCGTCAGAAGGAGCAGAGGCGCAAGGTGAGGAGGGTGCGACCCAGGCTTCCGGTGTGGCGACTGAAGGAGGGCGAGGGCGTGGCTAGGCGGGAGAGGAAGGTTCTGGTTTTTGATTGTCCTGCCACATGGGCCGCAGGGTTTGGGGGTATCACAGCCAGTCGGATTGAGGAGTCCCTGGACACCAGCCTTGAGCCCCAGGATCAGAGTGGAGCAGACCGTGGGGCGGGGACTGTGGGTCAGCTGAGTGGCTGGAGCCGCTTCTGACCTGGCAGGGATGGCTGGCCCTCGGGGTGACCACAGGGTGGGAGGCCCCCATTGTGGGAAGTGTGTGAGCAGAGGCTGCAGGGCGGCAGAGGGCTTGGGGCCTGGCTGGGAAGAGTGACAGATGCTTATGGCATGGAGCGAAAGCGTCATTTACAGCCAGAACTGACACGCACAAACACGGACACAGATGGAGGAAAGCTGATTTCCCAAGCAGGCCAGGCTAGGCAACTTCCCCACACTCTGCCTCAGTTTCCCTTTGTAGCATGGGACTTTTGTCTACCTCCCCAAGTGTTGAGAACAATGTTCAGAGCGGTGGTGCCAAGGGCGGGAGTTCAGTGCAGCCACTTGTCTGCCCACCAGGGGGCAGGGTCCCCAGGGCTGCTGACCCTGGTGCCAGGCAGGGATCTGAGTGGGGACTTGAACGTGTAGAGCGTTTGCTGCCACCAGGTGGGGCTGTGGAGGTCACAGCTGGCCATGTCCTCACCTGGCCCTGGGCACATGTGTGTCTCAGTGTGGACACACGAGTGAGCCTGTGCTTCAGGGCACCTGACCAAGTCTCCCACCTGGCCCAACCCTGAGACCTGGGCACTGAGGCACATGGGTGTCATTTCTAATCCCCTCCCCCCACATTCCCGCAGCCTCCACCTGAGCAAGGGGCTGCTGTGCTGTGCATAACCCTAGTACTGTGGTGCTCACCCTGTAGAGGGTTTGGTCTATGCTTGTGAGTTTGTGTGCAAGCATGAGCAGTCCAGTGTGGACATGGCACACGTGGGAGTACCAGGGCACGTAGGGTGTGAGCAACAGTGATAAGAACAGGCTGTGAATGAAGAAAGGACTCTGTCTTGGTGTGTGTGTGCTTGAGCGTTTCTGCATGTCTCAGTGTGTCTGTGTGTGCATCCCTGTGTCTGTATATGTCTGCGTGTCCCTGTGCAGGGAGAACTCTGGTGGAGCCCAAGTCCTGACCATGAAGAAAGTAGCCCTTGGGGTCTATCCCCTCGGTCTAGGGGAGCATCTGAGGTGGTGGCCCCTGCTCAGAGCCCCATGTGTCTCCCCCAACCCACCCCTGCAGTATGAGGCCATAATGGACCGCATCCAGAAGAGCAAGCTGTCACTCTACAAGAAGGCCATGGAGGTGAGGGGCCCTGGGGACACCAGGCCACGCTTGCCTCCACCCAGATTTCAGCTCCACGCCCAGGTGGATACAGGCCCCTAGTGCATTGAAGATGAACCTTTTCCGGCTTTCAATGATATGAACAGCCCACTGTAGCACATGTGCCATAGGTTCACTACCACTGCCCTAGGGGATCAGCGAGGGAAGGACAGGGGCGGGTCCCTCAGGGTGGCCACAGGGAGAACACGCTGCTGGCTGGGGACCGTATGATGGGGGGGGTCCGTGGATGGCATCCTCAAGATCCCAGGTGGGAAGGGGAGAAAGGTCCCCCAGGTGCCTCCTTGGGAACTGCATCCTGAAGTGGGTGCACCACTGTCCCAGTGGGAAGGACGCTGCCCCTGCCTCCTCATCTCTGCCTCTGACTCCCAGATCTCTGTCCCTGGTGGAGACCCCTTCACCACAGTCCTGCCAGGGACAGGGAATCTGGGCTTGCGGCGCATGGCTCTGGGGCACCACAGCAGACTGCCTAGCCCTCAGTCCCTACCTCCACACCCCAGTCCAAGAGAACATACGAGCAGAAGTGCCGGGACGCAGACGATGCCGAGCAGGCCTGCGATCGCATCAGTGCCAGTGGGAGCAGTGTCAGCCAGAAGCAAGTGGAGAAGGTGCTGGTTTCTCGGGGGCCATGCAGGGTGTGTGTGGGGAGGCGCCAACCATCACCTGCCTTTGACCCACAGTCTCCATCTCTGCAGTGGCCTACAGAGTGAACCTCGGGGCCTGGACAGAGGGTGACCTGGGTCCCTTCTGCCACCTCCAGTGGTACCCAGGATCCCATCCTCAGGGCAGGCCCTGAGTGCAGGGACAAGAAGTCTTTGGGGGCTGCAGAGAAAGGACCCACACCTAGGCTGTCCAGGCCCAGCTCTTGACCACCTGGGCTTTGGGACCAGGCTGGAGGTGTCAGAGGTGCCCAGGCCCAAAAACAGTGTCACCTGGCATACAGGCACACAAGCAAGGCCCCAAGGGGCAGGGCCTGTGAGTGGGTTGGGGCAAGGCAGGCTCCGGAGCCTGGGTCCCGCCATAGGCTCAGTGGCCATGGCTCCACCCTCCGTCTCAATGTCCATTGTGCACTGCAGCTCTGGCTTGTTCCCTTTCCATGAACTCTCCACCACTGTGGGGAGGCCCCAAAGGATGGAAGGTACCCATGAGCATCCCCTGGGTGGCAGCGGTGTGAGAGTCATTCCTGTGTGGCTCCAGGGCCTGGGCAGGAACTCAGTACAGCTCTCTTCCACCCCTCAGAGCCAGAACAAGGCCAAGCAGTGCAAGGATGCAGCCACTGAGGCAGGTATGTAGGGCTGACCGCCCCATTAACCCCTTTTTAACAGATGGGGAAACAGATGAGGCACAAAGAGGCAAAGCAACATGCCCAAATAACATCCTGTCCTTTAGCTGACACCAGTCCCTGCTAGCAAACCTCCTAGACACATGGCTTCCCTGCCCAGGACAGTTCCTCCCCATGTGCCCTGCACACCCTTGGCTGGTGATAGGTCACCAGCGATCCAAGCCTGCCAAGCTCCCCACCCAGTAGCTCCACCTGCCTCCATCCTGGGCATGGATGCCCTCCCTGAGCCTCTGGGGACCCAGGTCAGCCCTCACACAGAGCTGGGAGTCCCCAAGGCCTGCGTCATACAGGGGGCCCTACAGGCAGGAAGCTCCCCTGGGCTCCTGGGGATGGGAGATAGGGTCTGGGGCGGCCTCCCCAAGCTGGCTGTGCTTGCAGAGAGGGTGTACAGGCAGAGCATCGAGCATCTGGAGAAGGTGCGGGCCGAGTGGGAGCAGGAGCACCGGACTACCTGTGAGGTGAGGCTGAGCTCACTGTTTCCCCGCTGCATCCCTGACATAATAGCTGTCTGAGGTGGGTGTTCCTGTCCTGGGCACCTAGCTCTGTGTCCTAGCTCCTTATCTTGCACCCTTCACCCCTGGGTGCTGAAGCCGTAAGCCTGTTCAGGAAAAGCTGTGGCTCCCGGGCCCTGCCATGGCCACTGGAGACCAGGGATCAGGGCCAGGTCCTGTGTCCTCTTGCTGGCCTCCCTGGGAGCCCCAAGGCTCACACCCTGCTTGGCAGCCTGGAGGGGCATAGTGGTGGGCTGGGTACCCCAGGAGTCATCTTCTCATCTTGTCAGACTCCGTGCCTGGCTGGTCAGCCTCACCTGGCCCAGCCCACAGCCCCTCCTCCTGTCACCCACAGGCCTTCCAGCTTCAGGAATTTGACAGGCTGATCATCCTGCGCAATGCCTTGTGGGTGCACTGCAACCAGCTCTCCATGCAGTGCGTCAAGGACGATGAGGTAGGCAGGCAGGAGCAGGCAAGTGGGAGGGATGTCCAGGGATGGACAGCAGCTATCTGGCCTTCTGTGCTTGTCAGGAGTCTCAGACCTCTCAGCCTTGCTCCCAGCATCCCAAGCATGGGAAGTCCTGAGCTTTCAAGGAAACTGGAACCCTCTTACCTGCAGGCTCTGGGTTATTTTTCTCAAATGACTTGACCCAGATAATGGCCTCCTGGGTCCCTGGACCCACTCAGCCTGTAGCACTGCTTCATTATAGGCTCATCCCTGCCCCATTCTGTTTCCTACAAAACATGGTAGACAGGGCCCCTTCACAGAAGTGCTCAGGAAGTAGGAAGTTAGCTGGGGCTCTGACCCCCAGGGTACAGCCTGGTGCACAGCCTCTGCTCTCTTCTATCTCAGCTCTATGAGGAGGTGCGGCTGACACTGGAAGGCTGCAGTGTGGATGCCGACATCAACAGCTTCATCCAGGCCAAGGGCACAGGCACCGAGCCCCCAGGTAGGGCCTGCCTGGCCTAGGAAGCCACAGGGCTGTCTGAGCCTTGGCTGGGGAGAACTGGGGGGCCCTCAGCTCTTCAAGGGGGAGGGGCTGGGGACAGCACAGTTCCCCAGTTTATGGGTCCCTGGCCAGCTGCCTCCCTGAGGTGAGAGTCCCAGGAAACTGAGAATGGGTGTGAGGATAGGGCCCCTAGCCCCACCCCAGCCTGATTGGTCCCAGCAAATCCATCCATTACTGTTGTGCCTGAAATGGGGCCCAGGCCGGGGTGTTGGGTGAGGGCCTAGGTCCTGCTGCCCCCCTTGGGCCTCACAGGCATGCCATCTCAGCCCCAGTGCCCTACCAGAACTACTATGACCGGGAAGTTGCCCAGTCGGCTGGCAGTCCTGGTGTGCAGCTGTCCTGTAGCATGATGAAGAGGTGAGCAGTGGTGGGTGTCAGCACGCAGTGATGGGGGCTTTGCCATGCTTTACTTTCTCTGGATCCTGTGAGTGCTGAATACTCGGGAGGCAGGACAGGCTCAGCCAAGCTTCAGGGAGCCTGTGGTGCAGGGATCCAGACACTGCACAATTACACCGCATTACTTATCTGACTGATCTCATGCCAGCTTCCTGTCCCTTGGTTACCACTGGTTGGACCCTGGACATCAGTCTGCAGTATACTCTGTACCGCAGGCACCCTCTGTACATAGGAGCCTGCACCCTTGGGAATTCCCCAGGTTTCCCCAGCCCTTCTCAAGCTGGCTGTGGCCAGGGGCCATGGTCCTTGTGCTGTGTTGTGACCTCTGGTCACTGTGGGACCACAGGAGGAGGAGGAAGAGGGATGGCTTGGCCCAGGCTGGTGACAGCCCCACCAGGGTGTTACAGCAGGTGCTCCTGCCCCACAGGAAAGGCTACAGCAGGAATGGGGACCTGAGTGTTTTCACAGATCTCGCAGCAGGTTAGGAGTGTCACAGAAGAGGCACAGGAAACACTCTTGGGGAGCCCTTGTCTTCAGGACACCCCATAAGTTATGTTCGTGTGGGAGGCTGGGACCCAGCCCTGGCAGGACATCCCAGAGGTCTGCAGTTTCCCTGCCTCACCCTCTCCATCCCAAATGAAGGGACTAACCCTCTTTCATCCCAGGTTCTCCGGGCTGCTGCATGGAAGTCCAAAGACCATAACCTTGCAAGCTCCTACTGGTAATGGGATGATTTGGGGGGGTCCCCAAACTCTGATTCCAGGGGAAGAATACCCAGGTGGCATAGGTGCAACCCTGAAAAGGCTCTCCAATAGCAAGGGGGTAGACAGGACCACAAGGGATGGTCCTTAGAAAGGGGTAGGCCCAACCTCACCTCTCAGCTTCCACAGAGACCCTGACGCCCACCCCGGAGCGAAAGGAGTGTGTCTATGCAGACATCGCCGTCCCTGTGCAGGAGGCACCTGCCCAGGACTGCCTGGCTCAAGACTACCGGGCACTGTACGACTACACAGCGCAGGTGGGAGCCGGTCCTGCTCTACAGAGTCTGGTTTGAGGGTCAGGTTCTGCCACTTGGCTCAGGGCCCCATCCTGTGGCCATTGGTGTGAACTACATGGCCAGAATGGGTTCTTTGGCCATGTTGGAACTGGTTTTCTGCGTCCCTGAAGACTGCTTGAGGCAGCTGAGGGTGGCTGTACCAAGACTCAAGTCTGCTCCCTGCATGGAGGGGAGGGCTGCAGGTCTGGGAGCTCTGGGTATTGCCCCTGGTTGACCAAGGCCATGCAGGGACATTGACCCCAAGGCTGGTCTTTGGCAGGGCGCTAGGCCAGCACAATGACCAGGTGCCCTTGCATCAGTGGCCAGACAGTGACATCTGGGCCCACAGCAGAGGAGGCTATGTGGTGAGCCCTGAGAAAGGAGCATGTCCTTAGCTTGGGGGTGCTGAGCACCCCTGACTCTGGTGCTCCAACAGCTGCAGCAGGTGGGGGAGGCTGCTGACACAGGGAGGTACTCACATCGTCTGCCCCCAAATGGGCCAGCTGGGCATGGCGAGGCTCAGCTGACTGCACCCCCAGTGTGTACTTCCTGCTGAGGTGGGGTGCCAGGCCAGCTCCCACAGATCTCTCCAATCTCACGCACTTACCATCTTTGCTCAGAGTTCTGAGGAACTGGACATCTCTGCGGGGGACATCCTGGCAGTCATCCTGGAGGGGGAGGATGGCTGGTGGACAGTGGAGCGGAACGGGCAGCGAGGCTTTGTCCCCGGGTCCTACCTGGAGAAGCTCTGATTGACCCACCTGCCTGTGGCCAGGACAGTGCCGGCTGCTCCCCAGGAATAAAAAGGCGTGCCATGTCCTCTTTGTCTTCTGGGTCCCTTCCTCCATCAGAGGCAGGAGTTGGAACACAGCCCCATCCCCACCCCATCCCAATCCCCCTGGGGAGAGGAGAGTTGGTCCCAGCTGATAGAATCTTCCAGACTGCCACAAAGATACCTGTACCTTGGGGACACGAGGGCTGGAATGGGAGACCAGGATTCCTGGACCAGAAGGGGTGGTCTTGGAGGCAGCAGTCCGGACAGGCAAGTATGAGCACCAGCAAGGTGCAAGGCACACTTAGCCTGGCACAGGAAGCAGGTGGCAGGTCTGCTGGAGCCCATGATAGTATCATGCCACAGCCTCTGTGGACCTGGGGCTTCCCCACAGCCCTGGCTCTGCCCAGCCTCTCCTGTGGTGGTCAGCATTCAGAGCCTGTCCCATATACCCAGGCAAACATCAAATGTGAGGGCAAGGATATTTTACAGATACCGACCTCTAAACCCACATCATCTGAGCAAAAAGGCAGGGTTCGTTATGCAAATGTCGCAAGTGAAGGGTGAGACAGGCTTCCTTTCTCTTCTGGGAAGGTGCCTTTGGTCAGGTGTGGGCACCTGCAGGCCTGTGGGTGGGCCAGGCAAAGGTGCAGAGGTGTGTAGCAGCCTCCAGCGAGGTCCTCCATCCTCCCAAAACATCAGGGACGCCTTTGGGAGTGTCAAGCCTACCCTATCCCCAGGTCTGAGTCTGCAGACAGGGACGCCAGAAGAGAACCGTAAGTCAGCGAAGAGCACTGGCCTTGAAGGCTACCTGGGGCAAAAAAATGGCCCCAGCACTTGGGAGGCTGAGTTCAAGGCCAGATTGAGACAGTAAGACATTGTCTCAACCAGCACCCCCCGCCCAAGGCTGCCAGGAACCATCCCTCAAGCCCTGCCAGGTCCCAGGCCCGTCACCAGAACAACGAAGACTGAGGACTCCAGTGTGAATGCCGGGCAGTGACTGCTAAAATAAGGACTCACGACTCCTGTGTGATGACCAGCTGGGTGGGGCATGCCAAGCTAGAGAAGTGCCCAGAAGAGCTCTCTCCCTCACAGGGGCAGCCAGGTACTTCTAGGCCCTTCCAAAGTGGGCTGTCTGACTGGGGCCTGGTGGCTCATGGGAAGTGGCACCTGGCTGGAGATCCTCCTGGAAGAGAGAGAAGCAGCTGGACAGGACTGGTAACTTCTGGGATGGGAGATGAAAGGTTGAAGAGGGGAAGTCAGAAGTGGATTCCGAGCTAAGCCTTAGAGATGGGAGGGTCTGCCCCAGCCCTACATGGAACAGGAGGAGATGACGCAGAGACAGGGCTTGCACAAGGTGACAGGACTGACCAGGGATTCAGGGCATGTGTGGGCAGCAAAGAGAAAATAGGAGCAGAGGCAGGAACCAGGGCATTACTTATTCCCTGCAAACACCTGTCGTCTTGATGGAGCATCCCATTTCACTGCAACTATTCTTTAGAAACCTTTGACCCAGATATTCATCATCAGCTCTGACAGGCATGTGGTACCTGACAGGTAACGAGTGTTAGCTAATGGTGCGGTTTTCCAATGTTCAGGCAGCCAGAGAATGAGAAGCAACTTTTGTCCACAATTTATACCAGGAAAAAAACCCAAGAATTAATTCAAGTCAGACTCATCCCTTCTGCAGCTTCATCCACTGTCCTCGTGTGTCCAGGTCACAGCCTCAGCTGTGGAAGCCAAGTGCATGGTGGTGGGAGGTCCCCCAGCAGGGGACATGGGGCCAGGTAACAGGAGCTGTTATGCAGCCTCTGCCTGATATGTGTGGGACAGGGGGAGACTACGGCCTCTGAGGTCAGAATGTCACCATCTGAAGCCAGCTGGGTGGTCCTAGAAGTGATTTTTCTGGGCCCCAATTTCATTACAGTAAGATGGGTTCAATACAGCTATGCAAATTGTTATCCCCCTACTCTTCAAAGGAGGTAACAGTCAAACACCAATTAAAGGCAAGGGACTACCACTTAGGGAGGCAGAGGTAGGAAGAGTCCAAGTCTGAGTCCTGCCTGGGCAACTGGGTGAGACCTTGTCTCAAAACTAATAAAAAGGGTTGGGGATACAACTCAATGGCAGAGTGCCCCTAGGTATGATCTTTAATAGTAAAAGAGAAAGAAAGAAAGAATGAATGAATGAAAGGAAGGAAGGAAGGAAGGAAGGAAGGAAGGAAGGAAGGAAGGGAAAAAAGAAAAGCAAGGGACTGCCACTTTTAATAAGACCCACATTCTCCAAATCTTAGCCATTCTCAACAGTGGCTCTGAGCTTGGCACACCTGAGTGCTCTGGGACAGTGGTGGCTGTGTCACTGTGCCCTGCCTGACAGCGATGAGACACTGGTGTCCACAGTGAATTCCCATGTCCTAGAATACCTTAGGCCAAGTGGCCCTGGCAGAAAGATATGTCTGGCCCGGTCAGGCAGAAACTGGATGTCTGTTTCCCACCATTGGCATGAGAAGGCGGCACAGTCCCAGAACAGGTCTCTCTAAAGACACCAAGTAATACTCTCAGGAGAACCTAGAGGCATGTGATAAAAAGCCACAAAAAATAAATATTTTCAAAAACCAGAGAGTATGCTGGATATGAGACCAATACACAAAATAGGTACTCCTACACACCACAGCACACTAGGAAATGCAGCAGAACTATTCCATTCACAGTAGCAACAGTCTGAGTTTCACAGAGAAGTTTCCCAAGTGAACTCTGTAAAGATCCATTGAAATTAAGACAACAGCATGTAACACTGGGCAGAGGAGAGGTAGGCATGGTGGCCCACAACTGTAAGCCCAGCACTCGGGAGGCTGAGGTGAGAACCATGGTGAGTTCAAGGCCAGCCTGTGTTACATAGTGAGATCCTGCCTCCAAAAACTGGGTAAAGGATAGAAAGTGAAAACTGAGGAGACAAACAGCAGAAACATTTTTGGGCTTCACTCACACTTCAATACATATTTTCATCTGCCAGACTGGAAGAAGAGATGAAGGCTGGTAACACCCCAAGTGTCATCGAGGGATGGGAAAGGCACCTTTTTGTGGAGACGTGGGAAGATGAATTGGTTCTCTTCCTGAAGAGCAACTAGCTAGATTTATGAAAAATTTACATACAGCTTTTGGTGCAGACTAAATTCATTACATACTAAAACTCTCTGTAAGTCCATGCAAAAATGCACATCACAGGGTGATCAAGAGACTTGAACTAGCACAAGTGGTGGCTGCATGACACTCTCAGGCACTACAACCTCTTGGCTATTTACAGGGTTACTCTGTACCACATGCACTTCAGTTCAAGATGCCTGCCTGTGGTTCTCATCAACAGATTCTGTACATACTGAGGAGGTCCCACGCAATTACAAAGGACCTGAAAAACCCCTACTGCCTAGTGAGGTCACAGCTGTCCTAACAACCTGGCCACTCCTCAGGTATGGGGTACACACACTATGTGCAGTCATGGGAATATACAGTATGTAATTATGTACAGTGCAGGTGTGGTAAAACACCATTACTGGTTTATGGATTTAATACTAGATTTTAATCACTACTCTGGGGCAGGTACGTCCCATCTCTGGCCCATGGGCCACTTACACTCATATTTTTAAATGCCGTAAGAAAAACGTTTTTTAAAAAGTTTTGCTACATACATTAGCTTTATTATGCATTTTACATGTGACCCAGGACAACTTGGCATCACTTGATGTAGCCCAGGTGAGCAAAAGACTGGTCAATGACACCTGAGAGAGCACTCCTGTGTCTGCAAACAAGTGAACATGCAGCAGGTGCAGTCACACTGCAGTGCCTCTGATGTCTGTGTGCACCAGGTGTCCTAACTGCAGCTGGGCCACGCAGTGACCGACTCCACCTTCCAGGCTCGCTCAGTACACTCTATTAACTTCACACCATGACCTAAATGACTGACCACAAGCTCTCAGGACGCATTCCTACCATGAGGTGATGTGTGACTATGCACATAGTGCTGTTCACAGCTGAAAAGCTGAAGCAGCCTCAAGATCCATCCACTGTGCAATGGGTAACTGTGGCATTGATGTATAGCCAACAGAAGGCAACGACAAGTCTTACTCATCCAACCCAGAAGGATGACCATGCTATGCTGTGTTGGGAAGACAGACCATGTAGAACAAACCTCAAGTAAAGGAAAAAGCAAAAGCAAAACCCACCACCAAGCCTGTTTCCTCGTACAAGTAGAGAAGTTGGAAAGTCATATACCACTCCTAACTGGCTCACCTGTGGGTGGTTTGTTTTTTTATAGATATTCCTGCTATTTTCTAAATACTTTTTGTATGTACGTGTATATGCAGTATTGGGTAGGAAGTGAATTTAGGGCCTTCACACGTGAGCTAAATTCCCAGACCTTTTCATTTTTTATCTTGAGACAGGGTCGCACTGAGTTCCCAGGCTGGGCTCAAGCTTGTCATCTTCCTGCCTCTCTGTATTAACAGTTTTTAAAACACCAATTAGTTTTGCTAAAAAAAAATTTTTTTCTGAAAAAGATGCAAGACAAAAATCTGTCAACTGAGATGAAAACCAAAGATATGATCAGAGCCACAAAAGGGAGGTAGATCCAGACATCATCTGTTTTAACAAAAGAAGTGCATCAAACAATGTGGGGTCATGGGGCAACAGGGCTCACTGGCCCATCTGGAAGCATTTTACAAGGCCCCCTCTCTTCTCAGACAGTGATAATTACAGGAACAGGATTCATAGTCTTCTGTGGGTGGAAGTGGACATACAGAAACAAGCAACAGGAAGGGAGGGTGGGCAGCCTGGCAAATGAGGTCAGAGTGCTGGACTGGAAAAGCATGCTTTAGCACTCGACCTGGAGAAGATGGAATAGTGTAAGGGTAGTACTGTTTGCCAGCTCTAGGGAGAAGTGATGGAGAGCAGGGTGTTTACACCAGAGACACTTAAAGGTTGGGAGGGAAAGCAGTAACTCCTTCACTGCAGGCATCCACTGTCTCGAAGCTCTGAACCCACCTTGCCTTGTGACACTGATGGGGAAACTTTCCTCTGCCAGCTGGCCACAGGGTGCTGAAGGGGCTGAGAAGGCCCAAGGAGGAAAGATGCAGCTGCCAGTACTCAAGGATTCTGCAGCATCCTCCACAGCAGGTTCTGTCCCGTGGTTGTGCCTGTATCAGGTACCTCCAGTGATTTCTTCTGTGCAGGGCAGTCTTTCTGTGGCAGCCTCTCAGCACTGGGCAGGGGGCAGGGGCTCCGAGTTTCTGAGCTCCTTCCTCTTCACTTCTTCCTTTGGCCCTATGGGCTGACAGCTGGTTTTGCTAGGCTGTTTTAGAGACTTTTTTCTCCTCTTAGTAGTTAACTACTTTTTACACAGTAAAAACAGGAAAATTTTCCTGCTTATACTTTCATTACATCAGGTGATCAGATTAACATCATTAGAGGTGGGACACACAGACACTGTGGACCTTACAACACGGTGCTCAGGAGCACAGAGGAGTGAGCTGTGTTCCCACCGCCTGGAATGCAAAACCTAACCTAATCTACAGGAAACAGAGATAAACTCAAAATGAGCAGCAGCATTTAAAATAACAGACTTTCTTCCTGGACATCAATGATGTAAGAGACAAAACTATGGAAATGCTCCAGATTAAAGACAATCAAACAGACCCAGTCCTAGACAGATCCAGGCCTGCAGGGGAAACTGCGAAGGACACCTCAAGGTGAGCTGGGATGTGAGTGTCAGTGCTGGATGCACTGACTTTGCTAACGTTACTGTGAACTGGGAGATGCCTTTATTCTTAAGAAATACCCACCGAAGCACCAGGGACAATGGGCTAGGCCTTATGCGGCCAGAGAAAACAAGCACATTATGAGAAAACATGATTATAAGTTGAATGGGACAAATATTAATAGGTATAGCTGGGTAAAGGACACTTGGGCCTCCTGTATATAGGGGTTTATTTCCTCATAACTTTTTTATGGGTTTGAAATTATTTCCAAATAAAACTGTTTTTTAAAAGACAATAGGCAATCACAGTGATTCTCAGTCACACTGTCCGTAGTAGCACTTGGATCATGTCAGCAGCCCGGCACCTGCTCCATGCCCTTCAGCTCTCCTGAACTGCAGAGATCCCACTGGGGCCTTGTCATGCTCCCTTCCGTCTGTGCTCCAAATCTGGGCTGGGTACCAGCTAGGGCAGATCTGCTTGCAGCATGGCTGCCCTTGCCTACGTATTCAGTCTACCCTGCACAGATAAGCTGAGAGTATCTGGACTTTGTCTCATCTCCAGTTTCTTTCCTCAGCCCTGCAGTTAGGCTCCAGGCACACTGAGCCTAGTCCATTTCATGCCTTTAGGTACCCTTCTCCCAAAATGCCTGTGCAGCCTCTAGGCCCAGAGTCTCAAGGAAGCCTCAAAGGCTCCAGGCACCCTGTTCCCCTTTTCCGATCACTGAAATGTATGAAAATCACCTGTTTCTGCACATCTCCCAGGTCAGGACTTCAAACTTCCTGAGGGAAGGACAGCTTCTCACTGTGTCCCCTGGTCTGGCACAGAGTGGTTCCATTATTTGTAAATATGCTAGACTGGAAAGCATCATGGGTGTTTCGAATACCAAGGCCTTTAGAATTTGGCAACAACAAAAACAGAATTTGGCAACAGATATAATGAAAACACAGGCAAATCAGACAGCACTAACATTTGAAACATTACACTGCAACTTTGGAATTGAAAAATTCCCCAAATAATTAAAACTGTTGAGGGCTGATACAGTTTATTGAATTAGGATTTTCTATTTACAACTGAGATCATGTCTACATACTATTCTGCTAGTCTACATGGGTACATTACCTCTAACAAGCTGAAGACTTATGATAGTGGGCTCAGTCACACACACATTCTCTCACTGTTTTAAAACAGTGGCGCATACATTATACTCCTCCTATGAAGCCAGTTTTGATTAAAACCACTAGTTTCAAACATCAGTCTCATTCTGAAGATGAAGGAAGATACACTCTATGTGATCTAAAACCTATCTTAGCCATTTTGTACAGTTGCTACCTTATTGGACTACAGTATATATTTGTAAAGGACACTGATGAGGGGCACCATCTGGTGTTCATTTTACCAGACAGCTGGCTTCCTCTCCTACCCCCACAGCCTCTGGGCAAGAGTTCTCCACTGTGAAGACGGAAAGGACCCAGTGATCCCACAGCAGAGTCCTGTCACTACTTGGAAGTGACAGAAGCACGCCTCTGCCTTTCTTTATCCTACCACACTATGCAACTTGCAAATGATTCTGAAATGAGTCGAATGCCAAACTTAAAACCCAGGGGCGTGGAGAGTCGGCTAGAACCAGGAAAGAAAGCCATGGGTGGGGAGGTAAGTGAGTGGGTATGAAAAGCCAAGCTGCTCTGCCCAACACCAGCATTCATGCGCTTCAACTAGAGAACTCGGAGCCAGCACAGCAGACCTGCTCAGTCCACCTCCAAGCCATGTGAGACCGAGAGAGCTCAGGCTGGGCCTCTGCTAGGCGTAGGTGCCCCCAGTGATGAGGAGCTCGTAGGCAGGGTCTCTACTCCTCCTGCACAGCACGATGCAGGCGCACAGCATACCCAGCAGCTGCAGAGAGAGAACAAGAAAGGCTGAAAGTCCCTTTAGGATGAGTGTCCTGAAATCATCAAAAATTAGTAATAGCAAAAGGAAGATTTTGATGAATATGATATTCTTTAAGTACTAAACATCAGCTTCCTTGTTTCATACCTAGGAACTCGGTGAGGCTGAGTCAAGGCCCTTACTGCCTCCCCACCAACCCAGTGCCATCTAACACAGCAACTACAGTGATGGGACTTTCTGTGTGTGCCCTGTCCCCCAGCACGGCAGCCACCAGCCACAAGGAGCAACTCAACACTTGACTTGAAACCAGCTAGCATTGCTAAGGAGTTACAGTTTAATTTTCAGTTAAATTACACACACGTAGGCAGGGGCTTCCACACTGGACAGCAAAGGCTTAGGGAGGGAATGACCAAGACAACGTGTACAATATCTCCATCTCGGGGGGACAACAGGCTTTGCGACCATCTCACCACTCAATACCCCAACAGCCCCATGCTGGAAGACCACTCCTGATGCCAAAAATGTAATCTGTTTTTACTTCTTTCACATTTCCTATTTTTAAAATCCAGTTTGATTCTGTGGCATTAGATACATATTATGTATTGTTAAAGGTCACTCTTCCTTATTTTATTTTCATAAACCCTAATCCTTCTGAGGTAGCATAATGAAGCAGTAATACAGTCAGTCATGTCCTACTACTTTACATAAGCAAAAGGGTTAAGCTGGATTAAGGAGAAAATGATTCTAGAATTTTTGACCCAGCTTCTCACAAAATACTATAAATGCTAACTGAAGGACTAAATAAATGTGACCCTGCTGTTCCCACCCCTCGCCGACAGTGAAGACCTGAGTTACATGCAGGGTCCCTGACGTACAGGATCAATGTAATCTCAATGAAATGTACCTGGTCCATCAGACTCTTTGAGCCCAAGGTATAAGGTCACTAAGGAGTGCAGATAAGGCGGACATCCTCACCCACCACGGCTCACAGCTGCACACTTGGGTCCAGCCCTTCTGTGAGCCTGGACTCTACCGCTCAGAACATGGACCTACTTGCTATCAACTCCATGGCTCCACTGTACTAGTGCAAGCCTGTTAGCGATGTGGGAGAGCAGATACGGTGGAGAACTGACTCAGCAGCTGAAACCGATTCTTGAGCCAGACATAGTGTCTAATTCCTGGTATGTTTCTGTCACCGTCCATCTTAGCAGTCTTCAGCTATAAAATCAAACACAACTGGCTCCCAGGCAATAGTAAATTGGGTGGGGGGAGCTAAACTCAGAAATTACTGATTTGCTAGGAGAAAAATCTCTCACACTCCCTCTCTACATTATTTTCAGCAAGTTCACTTCTGCTGGACAGTCAGCACTCTCAGAAAAAAGTCTGAAGGAAGTTTCACTTCTTTCCTCATTGATTGCAATTAAGTCAACTTGTGTTGATTTAAAAATAATTTTAAAAAGCATGATAAAACTCTTTACGCCAGGCATGGTTAGCCCATGACTGCAGTCATGGTACCCTGGGAGGCTAAGATAGGACAATTCTAGTTCCAGCCCAGACTGGGCAACACAGTGAGACCCTATCTCAAAGTAACAAACAAACAAACAAACAAACAAACCAAGCAAGCAGGCTGGGGATGTAGCTCAGTGTGAACTCCCTGTGTTCAATCTCCAGTCTGTCTCTGTCTCTCTGTCTCTTCCTCTCACACACACATACAAAGCACACATGTAAATATGCTTGGGAATAAGTCTAAGAACAGCAAGCTCTGCATCAAAACTTGTTATTCTCATTATTAAGATCATAGGCCCATTTCCAAAGCCTTGCTATACTGAAATTTCATCGATTATTTAAAATTTCCAACAGTAGACTTGGAAAATACTATATGAATAGTTTAGCACCAATGTTATTTCTTCCAATGATAACTTGATAACTTCCTTGCAATATTTAAGTCCTGGGAACTAATCTACCTAACCATATAAAATACCAGCAACTGCAAAGAAAAAAAAAAAGAAAAAAAAGAAAAAGAAAAAGAAAAGAAAAACCTTACCAAATACCTAAGAGAACGGTAATTTTAAAAACTGACTGCCAAAGTAAAATGTCTTGTGACATTCTAGGCAGGTAGGGGTGTGAAGAACTAAGAAAAAGAAAGAAAAGAAAAACCTTACCAAATACCTAAGAGAACGGTAATTTTAAAAACTGACTGCCAAAGTAAAATGTCTTGTGACATTCTAGGCAGGTAGGGGTGTGAAGAACTAGGAACTCCTTTTTTATTTTGTTTTGTTTTTTACTGGGGATCAAACTCAGGATGTTGCGCCTGCGAGGGAGGCGGCGGCACCACTGAGCTAAAGGTATTCTTATACAAGAGTAAGAATTCTTTCACGTTGGTGAAACTCTGGAGAAAAGTTTGGAACTATTTGTCAAAATTCACTGATATGTTCCAACCCTTGGTTCATGACATAGAGACCATGAACATGCTCAAGAGAAGATATTCACTACTTGTTTCTTTGTAACAGCAAGACTTACACACCCGGGATTTACCTTACATAAATGCCCATTATATCCATAAAACAGAATATACAGCCCTGAGATAAACAAAGTAATCTATATATAAAAGATACTAATTTGTTTTTAAGAAGCAAAGTATAAATAATATGATCCTATTTATACAACACTTTGAAATGACAAATTTTTAACACTAGAGGTATGATTATCAGTAGTCGGGGTGAGGGGAAGAAGGTGGTACAGCTGTTAAGATTAATGGGGGTGGGCTGGGGATTTAGCTCAGTGGTTCCACTGCCTGCCTTGCAAGTGTTAGGACCCGAGTTCAATCCCCAGTAACCCCCCCAAAAAAAAAAGATTAATGGGGGAAACCCATCAGGTAGGAAGCACTCAGTACCTGCACAGCAATGCATTCAGGAGCCCACACCAGCCACAAGCTGTTCAGAAGCAGACTCGTGGATGACCAATGGCTCACAGCCTTGCTAAACTGCCACTGGGGGAGAGCAAGCAAAGCAGGTGAGGGTGCTCTATTATTTCCTATGACTGCACCCTACAATCTTTTCTGCTTAAAAAAAAAATCGATGTATGTTTGCAGTAAGTACTGACTGCTTCTGGCAAGATACATGGAAACTGACAGCACTGCCTCTACAGAGGGAATTGGGGTCCAGACAGAGGGAGGCTGGAACCTTTAAATATAAAATGTCTAACTAGTCATTTGATAATCTAAGAGGCTGGCTTTTTGCAGAGAAGTGAAACAGCTTGTTTAATAATGTAGTTTCTCTTGTATTCAAAAATCCTGTTGTAATAGTTAACTAGTATTCTTCAGGGTATTTTTTCTTGATCATTTTGGTCCTACCCAAACCTAGACTGTTCAACTAGACTACAACAAGGATCAGCCAATGTTTTCTTAAAATACTTTGTTCCTAAATATTTTAGGCTTTGCAAGCCAGAAGACAAGAATCAGTCTCTGCTTCAACCACTCTTCCATTTTATCTCATTTTGTCCAGCTCAAGTGTCAATTGTGAGGATTCCTAAAAGAATTTAGAAATCCAATCTTTTGAGAACCTGAATTCTTAGATCTGTAATTGGAGACAGAGTACAATGGAATGGAAGGTTCAAGCTTTAGTCTCACCACTCTCTATGTGATGGTCATAGTCATATTGTCCTAATTTTTATGGCAAAACAAAGGGGGAATTGCTAAGTGTTCTTTCTAGCTCTAAATTCTGTGTTGGGATTGGCGTATAAGCACAAAAACTTACTAATATTTTAGTTATCTCTGCCTTTGTTCTGTTTTTCCATACCCAGGGCACAATCTGTATCAGACTTTGAGTACCAAAAGCTTAGAACATTTACTAGCACTCTTAACATACAAAATTCTTTTACCATTTTAAATGCATGTTTTTTCCCTTAAAAAATCAAAAATTTTCACTTTCAAAACCACTAGGTTTTGAGCCTGTGAAAGCTCCAAATCCCTGCCTTGGCCTTGCTAAACTGAAAATATCTAATCTCTACCAGCTATTACTTAAATCAGGGTGATTTAAGCATAAAACGTACATGGCAAATACACTCAATCAGGAAACTAGTTAAAATATTTATTAGCTCCCACTGAAAAATATTTAATGAAGAAATATGTGGGTGGCTAATAAGCTTAACGAGATGAGGAACACGGCTAAAGTAGCGCTTTTCATCAGTCTTTTGCATACTTACTGCATATTTCACAAGCATAAGCACCAGACAGTCCCAAAGCTTTTTTGCTGCATGGTAATATGTGTAGCTTTCTTACCAAACCATCATTAAGACTGTCCCTCACACTAAGATTCCACTTGGAAAAAGAGACTTCCCTCTCATTTCATTATTTTTAGCTAAATAAATGTGTTTGCATGGACAATCAAAATATGAAATACACCCCTGCTGATCAAGTTACTGCTACATTGAAGCATAAAGTGAATGTTTAGAAGGGCAGAGACCACACCAAGTACAGGGCGAGACCATTTAATGAATCATTTCTGGGCTGTTTGAATACCAGCAAAGTAAACAAGCACCCTTTGCCTTTTCACAGACACTGCCCATTAAATATACTAGCTTCTGTTTACAAGGAGCAGGCAATGAAAGCAACTTTTAACTTAACCTTTACACCAGCAATTACACTGGTTTTAATCTAACAACTGAAAAGCTGCTCTTTCTTAAAATACATTATTTATGCCTGAAGCCTATGTCAGGAAGTACAAGAATATTATGAAAACTAGATTTGATGCCAAATATTTTCAAGTATTTGGCTATTCTCAGCTGTAAGACTCCTCTAAGACATTCCCCTAAGAGATATGGTATGCACCCGAGAAGCTAGGAGTGTGGGTAGACTTGCTGGGTGGGAAAGTGGCTGCCTATTATCTATCTTTATGTGCAGTGACGGAAAGGTATGTAGTTTTTTTGCAGGGAAGGAGGGCTGGAAGCAGATAAAGTGAGAGAAAATTAAACAATTACCAGTTAATTTGCAGTAACTATTCTTAGGGTAGAAAAAGACTTTTCAATGGTAGGAGTTGGAAAAAGAGGTTTCCTCGGGTACCAACAATGGCAA
Source organism: Fukomys damarensis (assembly GCF_012274545.1). Classification (NCBI taxonomy): domain Eukaryota; kingdom Metazoa; phylum Chordata; class Mammalia; order Rodentia; family Bathyergidae; genus Fukomys; species Fukomys damarensis. Next base: position 25,050,051 of record NW_022900937.1, on the reverse strand, counting down.
TGTGCCAAGTGATATCAAGGACTTCTGGGTGGCTGTCAGTCTAAAAGAACTGTCTATAAATACAGAAGAGGCTAGAACTTGTTTTAATGGGAGATCTTTTCTGTAAAGCAATATAGCTGTTTCTTTTAGAATAAGAGTTCTTGATTTAGGGCAAATGTATACTAAAACTCTTAAGCAGCTGGATGCAGTGCTGTGTACCCACTGATTGCCTCAGTTACTGGGGAGGCCCAGGAGTTTCAGACCAGTCTAGGCAGCGGAGTGAAACACTGTCTCTCTCAAATAAGCAATCAATGAACCAGTTAATAAACCCTCAATGACAAGGAGAAATAATATACTACCCTGGACAACATCCTGTCTCAGACTCTCAAGAACAAGAAATTGTGTACTAAAAGGCTGAAATAAACCTTTCCATTTCCAAGCTGAAATAAAGCAGTGTTTTAAAAATTCTGTGATGTTCTATTAAGATAACTCCCAAGAATATTTGACAACAGTTTATATTTTGAACAGGTCATTCACTTTATCAAGGCAAGAAAGTAAGGCAAAGAAAGACCACTCTCCAATGTAGTCCCTCCCCAGGCCACATCTCTAGATTATTTAGATCATCTGGTTCTAGGCCTAAGTCAAGGGGCTGGTACCACAATCACTTCTAAGTTCCCAATACACACCCAGATTCACTCTCCTTAGTGACTGTACCCATTCAGGCTGACACCTGAAGCCAGCTAATAGTGACACCAGCTCACAGGCCAGCTATGCGTACCTGGATGGCTGCGAAGGCCAGTGCCGCCCAGATGACATGCATCATGATCTCCTGTAGCTTCTTTACAACAAGAGCCTCACACCCCTGCAACACAATCAAGTCACCATCATCAGGAGTCATTTTTGAAAGTGAAACCTGAAGTCACAGATTACTATCCACTGGCAGAAATGGAAACAAAAGAAACTCAAACAGGGAAAAGAAAGTATGTGATTAGAGCAAGAAAGTGATTAGAGCAACCTAATATGTTAAAATAAAATGGCACTAAAGAAGAGCAAGGAGGTAGAAAGAAGTTTCGGTTAGGATGGAAGACAGTGAACATCAGGAGGGACTCCAGTCTCCGACATGGCTCACCTCGGCGTAGAGGTCAGAGGGGTTGGCCAGGCTGCCGTTACAGTTGCTTGCAGTCTCTCTGCAGCAGCTAAGAGGGACACTCTGGTTTTTGGTTTCTTTGAACCAATCTGTGTTTTCCCAGTCTGAGTAGTTATGAATTCCACAACAGTGCAGCTAGAGGAGAAAGCAGACATTACTCCTTACCAAACACATATGTTTGGCTTCAGCTGTAGCTTTCTACTCACTAAAGAGCTTTAAAATCGATAGCTACTTGAGACTGGCACTGTCCAGCTGTACTTTCTGCAGTGAAGGAAATGCTGTGTTTACAGGGAGAGACCTCTGAATGAATCATTTCTGGGCTGTTTGAATATCACAAAGATAATCAGCAGATAGGTCCCTCATAGTAACCATACCCACAGGGGCTAGCTCGAGCACTCACAGTGTGGCTGGTGTGACTAAAGGACCAAGGTTTTCATTTTAATTTAAACACTCACACAAGCTCCACATGAAAAGTACATTCCCCATAAGAGGGACTTTCTAGCCAAGGAAAATCTTCCTATTTGTACTTGGAACATCTGTCTGGTTCTGAGTTATGTATTTCCAGTGACAAAGTGTTTAAAGTATTTCATCTGAAATGTCTAAGAGATGCTTTAGGATAGTAAGACAAAAATATGTCCAGGTAACTGAAGAAATAAGACTGATAAAAAGTTGGCAATTTTTGAGGCAGAGTTATTGGTGCAAAAATCTATCATAAGCATAGAATTCTGCTTTTGTATGTGTTTCAAAATACACACACACAAACAGATTTTTTTTTTCACGTTTTACACTTTTGTGTCCTTTCTGACCTAGTATTCTACAGGTACATGTGAACCTCTCAGCTCTCTTAGAATCCACCTGGACTCCCACTTTCCTGTGATGCATACCTCCCTTCCATGTCACCTGTCTAGTTAATTATTTTGGTGGGGACAGTCAGATAATTTTAAAAAGTCTAAGATGTCTCCTAATTGCTTTGACTAGGTGACAAACAATAGAACAAACTTTAAGAGTTAAGATGGGGGCAAAAGATCAGAAACATCTTGAGGCTCCTCACAGCTATGAAGGCACATGGCCCAGTGGCACAGTAGCAGTACATTTCACAATGCCCCAAGTGAGTGGCCCTCACACACCCTGATCTCAAGCAGGCTTACCTGCCTTTGCACATAGTCAATAGCCCGGCTGGCAGCATCGGGGCTGGTTCCATTGTAAGTCTTATACACTTTCTGAATGCTGCGGTCAACCTCATTTTCCACCTGAACCAAAACAAAGAAATCAGTCCTTCTAAAATACTGTTAAAAGGAGCATGAGTCAAAAGTTAATGCCTATATGGCTGTTTCAAGTTGCCAGAGCTCTCTGAATTTTTTTTTTTAAAGAGGATGGGGGTTGTTTCCCTCCTACCTCTGTACAGATTCAAACAGAAAGGAGAAAGTTCAGACAGTCTATCACTGAGATGAAAAATACTTAAAGATGGCATGCAAGCTGGGAGGCTAATAATCTGTTCAGGAGAGAGAGAGAGAGCAACTGAGCACTAGGACAGATGTTCTAAATTGTAGAAGGATGCCTTCCTTGCGCAAATAAATCTTCAGTGTGTCCCAGAAGACCCACTTACTTTTTTTTTCCTAAGGGATGTAAAAGTCAAATGACTATGAAGCCTTACCATTTTCAGAACAAATACCAACAGCACTTCTATTTTACTTAATGTTTGGACTTGGCCAAATACACAAAGGTAATCAGCAGATAAAAATAAGTCTTTAGCAGCACTTTGTGGGAAAGCAGCTGCTCAGTGTGTGTTACACAGGTGGCAGGAAACAAACTTCCTATTGCCCATTACAAGCGCAGTGAGCAAGCATCATTTACTTAAGTCTGCTTGTACCAGGTTCTCCTACTGGTCTCTAAACCAACCAAATAGACCTATTTGGTAATTAAAACAGTGATGTGATGAGACTATTTGTCTGATAACCAAGTCATTGGTAAGGATATTTTGGGGAGGAACACAGTTGCATACTCCCTTCCTTCTCTAGCAACATTATCCACTTGGCATAGCATGCCTTTGACTTTAAACCCTAAATTACCAGAATTAATTTAAAATAGCCTGTTTAGTCATAGGTACTATACATGGAAAGCAAAGGCAAAATACAAAAGGAAGGAAAAAGAGAGGGAATGACTAGGAAAAGGGAAAGGGAAGCAGAAAAGAAGTGCCAACAGCAGCTGCCTCTGTACTCCAGTCAGCAGCACAGCCTGGCCCTCAGGAGGGGTGGCAGGGAGAATCCCAACTCAACACATCTTTTCTATACAGGACCAAGGCATTTTTTTAAAAGTAGCAGTATAAAATGAAATTCTCAGAAAACAAAGTCTATATATCTCCTCCCTTCAATGCAAGACTCCACTGACAGGAAATCTGAATAAACTTCTCAGCTGATCATCTATTTATTTGCAGCTCATCCTGAGATAATTAAAAGAAAATTAAATATATCTATAATCAAGAACAATAGAACTTACACTCCGCTACATTAAATGAGATTAGCAGTCTTGATATGTAAATACTAATTAACTTTAGACATTTTGAAACATCACAACAGAAACGGAGCAAAAGAAAATGCTGGCTCTGATTAAATGAACTTGTTCTACTTTACTTGAAAAACGTACACCACCCTTTAAAGCACTATGTGAATCACAACAGACAACATACCTTTGCTCTGTAAACGTATCCCAAAACCACTACAACAACTTCTGTGACAAAAACCAGGAGCAGGATGATGACAAACTGTAAGGGAATATTGTCAAAAATTAATCAAGAGTGAAAAAAATAGTTCTAAATACTCTTGCTAAAAAAGCAATTATCAGGTCTTTTTCAAAAGAGAAGATTAACAAAAAGAATGAAGATGTGTTAAGTGCAAGGACCAACTCCACATGAGGAATGTAATCACTATTACTATAAACATGAACTAATAAAACAAAACAAAAAACAAAAAAACAAAAAATAAGTCATTCTAATGTCCTTAAAAACAACTTTAAAATTTTTTCAAAAAAGCAATTATCAGCCAGGCACGGTGGCGCATGCCTGTTAATCCTAGCATTTCGGAGGCTGAGACAGGTGGACTGCTGTGAGTTTGAGACCAGCCTGGGCTGCAGGTCAGTCTCAACTACATACTGATACCCTGTCTAAAAAACAAACAAACAAACAAACATAAAAACAAAAACAAAAAAAGCAATTATCAGAGACAACTGGTAGAGACTTAGCACAAGTGTTAATTATTTTCCTTTATAAGAGCTTTGGAGTCTATGGTGTTTCACGCTTAGTTCCAGAAGCCAGTGACAGAGATGAAACAGCTGCATGGGGCTGGTAAGTGGTCAGGAAGCACTGGCTTACTGTGGCAAGTCCGCAGCGGCTTTCCCGGATTGTGGCGCAGCAGCCAATAAGACCGATGATGAAAAGCAGGGCTCCGACAGCAATGATCACCACAGCAGGAATGAGCGTGTACACGTCCTCAAAGAAGTGGTCGTAGTCGTCGTAGGTGATGAAGACGTAAGCACCCACGTAGCACAAAATGCCAGCTGCCCCCTGTCAAAAACCAAAGTCTGAGTACTGTACAATATAACAATACAAAACTGTCATACCCACAGGGGCCAAATAATCTCTCACTTCTCTACTCCAAGCACCTAGCAAGTACCAATCAAATCTGACTGAGTTCACCTCACCTTATCTCTTCACTTGAAACTGTCCTGCCATCTCTATCACATGTATCTTCTCTTCAGTCCAAAGTTTAAACACACGTACAGACACACCCAATATGGTTTCACTGTGCTGCCTGGACTGGCCTTGAACTGTTGGGCTCAGGCTAGGACTACAGGTGTGCACCACTGCTCCCAGCCCTACAGTTGTTTGTTTACTCTTCAAACTCAACTTGGTAGCTTAATCCAGCTTACTGAGTTTTGATGGTTATCACATCTGGGATACCATCAGTTCATAAATGGTACTCCATCATAAAAATAAATGCTGCACTTACAGTGATTCATGTCTGTCCCATGACCTTGACACACTGGCTTTTGGGGCATGTTACTATAGGGGGAAGGTGAGCAAGGAAGAGAGAAGAAACAAAGTAGTTATGATGCATTTATTACAAATACACGTGAACAATGAATACCCTCTTACTAAACACTATTTTTTCTTGACTACATATGTATATACATATAAACATAATACGCTTTGCTAAAGTAATCAGTCCTCGGGTTGAACCAGAAGAAATCTTCAATCTGAATTAATCAAACTGTGCCTAGTCTGTTTTCCCTAATTATTCATCCTTTCGTTTTATTTTATTTTGGTACCGGGGATAGAACTCAGGACCTTGCACTTGTGAGGCAGATGCAGGGCCACTGAGCTAAATCCCCAGACCATCCTTTAGATTCTTAACATCTTTTATTACTCCAAAGGTGATATTTTTTAAAATGCATGAATTAAAATTAATTCTATTTCTAAGATTCTAGCAGATGAAGTTTGTTTGGTTTGTTAAGGTTGGCTTAAAACTCCTGGGTTCAAGCAATTCTCCTGCTTAGCTCCCTAAGTAGCTGGCACTAAAGGTACACAACCACTGTGCCCAGTTAGTAAATGAAGCCTACAAAATCTGAATTAAAAAAAGATAAAACTGGGGGATATATGTACTCAACAATTAACCCATTTATGCTGAAGACTGAAATTTTTAAAATTTTTGCATAAAATTAACATGTTACCTAGAAAAATTCAAGGAACAAGAATTTGACAGAGGGCCAGGGATTTAATTTAGCTCAGTGGCGGCCATCAGCCTCACAAGCGCAAGGTCCTGAGTTCATTCCCCGCTACGGGGGGGCGGGGGATTCGAAGAGAAAACATGTCATGATATTCCACTGTTACGGGTGTTCCAAAAATAGATCTCCAGGTATTGAAGGGTTATTCTGAAGCACAGGGCCTGGAAGAACTCCTAGCACTATAGAAATCAAATGATGAGTCTTCAACTTAGAGAGATTCCTGAGACTCACAGTCGCTTCAGAACAGGCGGAGGGAAATGTTTCCTGTGCTGCCCTCCACTCTGACAGAGGCCCTCATCTCAAATGGAGACTGCAGGGAAGCAGAAAACTAACAGGTATAGCCAGACTCTAACAAATTCTAAGGAAGGCTACAAGGAGTTGCTATTTTTGAGACTGCTTAGTCTCGTCTAATAGACACTAGGATGGTTTCTTTTCCCAGGCTGCAAACCAGTTAACATTTACTTCGCACAGCAGAGATGAGAATCTAAGAGAGTTCTATTTTGGCAATATAAAGAAGGAAACTGCACTAGTTACAGGTGCCAAAGTGCAAACTGCTGATATGAGACTATAAACAAAATTACTTGTAAATATAGCCTGTTTCCTGAATTGAAGACAACTTCTAAATGTTCTTTCAATGAAATCTGTATATGATGCTTTTATCTTCAGCTGTGTAGTATTTATGAAATGATACCAGTCCCCCTGAAAATATAGAGCAGGCATCCTAACAGCTGAAAACCTAAAAGCAGCTCAAAGCAACTGCCTTAATGACATCCAGCTAGTGGTATGAGAACCACCCTAGGAGCAGGGACAGTGCAGTAGACAGGAGGAAGACCACAAGCAATTCCCAGTAGTGTGCGCAAGCGCACTTCAGCCCCTCAGAGTTTTAAGTAGAATTGTGTCTGGGGATTTGGCTCAGTGGTTCCACTGCCTGCCTTGCAAGCACAAGGGCCTAAGTTTGATCCCCGGTACCACAAAAACAAAACAAAACAAAACAAAAACACAACCGCTAGAACTTGTGGCTACCAGAAAAGCTGAATAGAAGGTGAAAGTGTTAAATCCGCCTATTGAAGGGCTGTGATGGGACCTGAATCTATCAAAAGATCTAGGCTTAGGCCGCCAGCCACACAGCTGCAGAGAATTGCAACAGGAGAGGAGACAGAATGAGAACCTGGGCAGTGCAGCTGAATGCTGTAGTCACTGCCGGGAATCTGAGCCTGTAAGGAGAAGCTGAGCCAGGATGGCAGACTAAAAATATTCATCCATTTCACAAAGACATGAAAGGAGCTATAGGGGAAAGGCTGAGGGCTGAAACTACAGAAGAGTAATTTTAAAAATCATTTCCCTTGTAATATGCCAATGCTTTCAATTAAGTCACAGGATTTTAAAATTTGAGAGCCAGTGCTTTTCCATGAACCAAGCTGTTCTTCAGAAGCTATTTTTATGAACTCCAAAAGTATCCCATTTCTTTTTTTTTGATACCAGGGATCAAAGGCCCTTGCACTTGTGAGGCAGGCAGCGGAACCACTGAGCCAAATCCCCGGCCCTCACTTTATTCTTTTAGCTTTCTACATAGACACAAATGTGAAATCTCTTGGAGTAAGAAATTTCAATCTTATATAATTGCTTTTTTGATGTTTACAAACTAGTCTGGAGGAGTAATTCAAATCTTGTTTAAAAAAATAACAGGAGCTGGGCGTGTGGCACACGCCTCTAATCCCAGCACTCGGAAGGCTGAGGCAGGAGGACTGCTGTGAGTTCAAGACCAACATGAGCTACATAGTGAGTTCCAGGTCAGTCTCAACTACATAGTGAGACCCTGTCTCAACAAACCAAAAAAAAAAAGCACTAATGAAAGGAGCTAATGAAATGCTGCAATTCACAAAATTTCTAAATTCTCTTATTTTCATCAAACACAGTAAAGCTAGCTACTGGAATGTGGCAATATTAACTTGTCACAAAGTAGGAGATAGAACAGATCTGCTTCTGTCAAAAGTTCATCTATAGGGAAATTGAGAAGTGAAGGTAGAAGCACCCCACGGAGCACACACGTAGTGAAGGTGAAGAAAGAAAAACAAGTGATTTCTTGGAGTGATAATGCTGGACAGATGGACGGACGGTCATGTCTGGAGCTGGCAAGAATGAGGACGACAGGAAGAATGGGCATCACCTGGACCTTGTTCACCTAAACACAGGTGGCAGACAAGCTTGCCTGCCCATGTGAACTGCCCCTTTGGAGTCATTTTTGCTCAACCAACCAACTGATGAAGCAGAAGTGTTTGGAATTTGGGAGGGAAAAATAGCTGAAATAGACTGGGCCTAAATGGTACACCCTACACTTTATGCAAAGCAGATTTTCAAAGTGGAGGCAGAAAATGCACAGAAATCCTTCACATGTATGCATCTTTCAACATTTAATTCTGAGGTTTTTTGGTACATAAGGAGTGATCAAAATATACAGTGAATACTCCAAGTTTAAAAATGTACTACAGTAAAAGTCACACTGCCTCTGATCCCCCTCAAAACCCTTCTGCTCACCTGGAACACATCCCATTGTTGTTACCACTCTAAAGCAGATCTGCAAGTCCCTTCCTGTCTTTACAAGGTGTGATAAAAAACACAATGAATGCTGCTGCTGAGTGTGAGTATCATCCAATAAAAAGGCAGGCTCATAAAAACATAACAGTCTGTCCTCATCCACCTTATCCACCACATCTGGCAATGTGTAACCTCTAGTTCTTCCCGGAAGTCAAAGAAGTATAAAAGAGAAACATTTTAAAATGATTCAGGACATCGAAGCAGCCACAATAGCACAACTAAAGACAGTCATGAAAGAGAACCTCCAGAACTGCTTCAGAAAGTGGGATGAATGATGGGTAAGTGTGTTCGAAGTGAGGGGGAGGATTTTGATAGTGATTATGGCAATATGTCTTTCATTGTAATAAAATTTTTAAATAGCTGGTCTTTGTAGCACACACACGCGCATGCCTGAAATCCCAGCATTTGGGAGCCTGAAGCAGGAGGTTTGCCGAAAGTTCAAGGCTGGCCTAACCTATGCAGCAAGAGCATGGCTCAAATAAATTTTTAAAATTTAAATATTCATTTTTTATCATGCCGGTAGTTTGACTAGTTTATATACCTAACTGCTCTCCAAGGAATCACTGATAATGCTATACAGTGCACTTCTGAAAGCTTCCCCAATTTCTATCCCTATACTATTACAAGTATCTTGAAAATCTTAAATCTTTTATATGCTTAATATTGTCTAGTCTAGTTTTATCTTGCTTCAACTCTGATAAAAGTTCATGTCACTAAACACTTTTTTCTTAGCTACCACCTGCTGCACATTTCATTTACTCTATTAACTTTGAAGAAAAACTTTCAGAAATTAAAGCTACTCTATCAAAAACTTCTGGGCCAGGGATTTATCTCAGTGGTTCTGCTACCTGCCTCACAAATGCAAGGTCCTGAGTTCAATCCCCGGTACCAAAAAAACAAAACAAAACAAAAAAACAAAAAAAACAAAAACTTCTGAAGCTATTAAAATAATGACATCATTTCCTACCTAAAAACTAGTCAATAAGAGCCAGGCAGTATTCAAAGAAACGTGAGGGTACAGACAGAAGGGCCTCAGACTGGAGGGAGCAGGTAAACAGAGAATCACCTCTGGAGAAGCAATCCATATTGGCTCTAGATTACATTTTTAAGCTTATTAATTCCACCCCCAGGAATCTATCCGTAGATTCCTAAAAATGTCAGATGGAAACAAGAGTTGTGTAGAGTGTATGTCCAATCACACCAAAATTATAACAGTAAACACAAAAGAAAAAGTCCTAGACAGAGGTATGCTTGCATTATAGCCCTGAAATATTCTGATAAAACATTACTTAGTACAGAATGTTTGTGGTATGCTAAGGGAACAACACATGTATACAGAAAGAAATTTTTAAAAACCCAAAGTGCTAATACTGGTTTCTCCGGGGGGTAGAATTATGGATATTAAGTTCTTTTAAAAAATACCTTTTAGTATCTTCCTAAATACATGTGTGTGCATATATATTATATAATCATAAAAATATTTTCAATTGGTTGAAACTGAGATTGCTTTTTTCAAATGAATGACTTCCTAGACCTGTCCTTAACTACCCACATAAAATAAGCACCTCCTAGATCCAAATATTTTAGGCACCTGTCAGTCTACCATTTACCACTTTTCCTTAGTCTATGTGGCCTTGATTCATTCATTTCTTTCTAACATAATTCTGATTCTTTCAGTACATATTATCTTTCTTCATAAATATCACCAAAGAAAGTGCAAGGTCCCAAGTTTGATCCATGGTACCTAAATAAATATCACCAAAAGGACAGGGTATTATTTCCAATAAGCCACTTTTGCCATCAATGCCACTGCCATCATTGTCCTTACTCTTAAATAAGAAATATTTTAATCCTTTTAAACTATTATTCAAATTGTGTTCTTAAGGTCATGATCCTCAACTCAGCTCTATTCTAACTTTTTCTTTATTTAGATGTTTGTCATCATTGTTTAGCTTAACCCTGCACATGCTAGGGGTCAGGTGTTAGCCCTTCACAATATGTAAGAAGGGCTTCTGAAGGGTTAACAAAGTTGTTCTGTGTAATACAATTCATACCCACAAGCTGAAAGAATCAAGAGCTCAGGTGGCAGTGAAACTGGAGATCAACCAATTGCCAGAGACAAATTATTTTAACATCTAAACTAGCTACTTTCAGACTTGCAGTGTTTCGGGGTCACGTGAAAAATATGAATTTAAACATAATTTTCTTTGAGACTTTTGGTTGTCCTACCCTACCTGAACCTTTGTTACCCTATCCTACTCAACTGCAGTGGACTTAGCCATCATTACAGGATCCTGGGATGCTTAAGTTTTCTATCAGAGTTTGTCCTGGCTTTGGCTACGTGTTTAATCAGTAGCAGCAACAATATAAAATACAGTATGTCAACATCTGCTCCCATAAATAGATTAAAGACAAATATATAAATGCAAGTAATTTTTCTCATCTATTGATCGTGCCAAACATTTTTTTAAAATGGGGTGAAGAGGAGGAAAAGATGTAATATTTTTAAAGATGTGAGACCATTTGTGAGCACTGGGTGTCAGTTACAACTAAAGACATTCAATGAGGAGTTTGCCCCCTCTACTGATTAGCTGTCAGACAGCGGGAACCATAACTTTTCACTCTACTGCTCCACAATGGGCAGAGTAGATATTCAATGCCTATTTATTAAGCCAATGATTTTTAGGGTCCACTTCAAATACAAACTTTATGGAATAATTTTTCTGCAAACAAAAACCCTAATCTGAATGGATTTTATGGAATGTAATGCACTAACATATTTCAAAGAATGACAAATATCCTAGAAAACTAATAAGCAATCTCTTTAACTGCAACCACACTGATTCAAAGTTTCAGATAATTATTCAGGGTCACGGGACAGCTGGTCAGGAGACCTATGACCAAGACTGGAAATGCTCATTTTCTTAACTGTCAAAGACAAATTAAGAAATCTACGTCCAATATTACCGTGACTGGCTCTTGACAATGTTAGCTTTTCTCCTAGGACATGCAAAAACAACTACAGAAACAAGTGAGTTAGCTTAGGTGTTTTCCAATGATATAACTGTCACAACACATACAAAACAGGAGAAATTAAGTAGAAAAACAACTTCCATGGTTGGGCAAGGTGACACATGTCTGAGATTCCAGCACTCTGGAAGGCTGAGGCAAGAGAATGCCAAGTTCCAGCCTAGCCTGGGCAACTTAGGGAGACCATGTTTCAGAAACAAGTCCCCTCCCCAAAAAACAACTTCGAGGATGTAAAACTACTATATTTCCAACTCAAATGTGTAAGATGTACTAGAAAACACAATCTATAGACAAGATTTGTGAAAAGGCAGGAAAACACTTGAAATATTTCATTACAATTCTATTTCCTAAACATAGCATGAAGGTATAGGCCTTCTCTTCGTAAGCTGAACATGCCAAGTGTATCCTGGCCTCAGGGCCCACAGGCTGCCCAGTCTTGAATCCCCACCTCTTCCAATTCACCCCCACACTGGCCCCTTCTTATTTACCACATTAAATGTCATCTTTCTGGAGAAGCCTTCTCTGCCAAAGTAAAGAAGCCAATCTCCATCACTTTACCCTGCTTTTTAAAAATTCTCTGCACAACACATTGTCTGTCTTGCTCTGCTTGAAAGTTTTCCCTGTATTTCACCAGTTTATATATAACATAATTAGCACTACTATAGGTGTTCAAATACACTACACCTCTCAGAACAGATGAAATACAACAGCCTAAACAGACATTACGAGCACAGACAAAGATTTCTCATAGCCTGGTAATACCTAGGATAAAAATGGGCAAAATACATAGTGGTCAACTGGTTTTTCTAATAGGATAGAAAAAGTGAAGGTAATCTGCATAACAGAGGTCTTCACTATTGAATTAATTTACCAGAATAAAATGCGGTGTTACAAAGTACCAATGTAAATTTGTTTTAGATGAACCCTTCTGGGCAGATCAAATGAACTACCAAATTAAGAATCCTGCCTAACCTTGGTACAGAAGCACAGATTACAGAACAGGCTAATGACCATTTATCACAGTAGCTTTCAAAATTTACCCATTTACCTCAAACACTGCTAACCTTCTTTAGTAAGTGATCATGAGTTTAGCACTAATACACTTAAAGTTACACTACTGCAATGCGGGGTGTGCTGGCACACACTGGTGATCTCAACACTCAGGAGGCTAAGGTTAAGGATTGTCATGAGCTGGATACCAGCTTGAACTACACACAGAGACTGCCTCAAAATAAAAACAAAGTCACACCATTACATTAAAAAAGGATTCAAGATGTAAATCCTTTTGCTTGTCCAAAATTTTCTTTCCAGCTACCAGCCCTAATTTAGTCTGGAATTTGGTGAAGAATGCTTTACATCTATTAAGACAATTTTCAATTTTTTGTTTTGTTTTGTTTGGTACTGGGGATTGAACTCAGGTCCTTGTGCTTGCAAGGCAGGCAGCAGGACCACTGAGCTAAATCCCCAGCCCTATTTTCAAATTTTTTAAAACAAGTGTTTCCTGTTCTGATTACTGCCTTTACACAGTACCATTCTTTAACACTCCAATGTTCAAAACTACACCAAATAAGCATTAACAATATTGTGTATCAGATTTAGATTTCGAGTATTTCTGGTACAATCTATTTTTTCCATATCACAGCTCAATGAACAAACTGCCAACAGAGCCAGCTTATCAAGATGTAAGGCATGAGCAGAGATCTTGGGAAAGCAATTACATTTAACTCCTGTAAACAATCAACCACTACCACTGGTAGTGAAAAATCAGTGTAACAAGTTCTTTTCTAAAGTTGTACAAGGGGAACCTAAACGTCTGAAATGCTCTATGTAGGGAACACATATCCTTCCACTTAACACATTAAAGGCATGGGGGGGCATTATATAAGAATTCATCAGAATCGAAGGTATCACAATTCCCCAGGAAGAACTGGTTAACTTTTTAAAAAAATGTACTTCCTTGTTAATGACTTAATTTTTTTACACAAACTATACAGTGTAGTTTAAAATGAGTGTACAAGTGGTTCTAACCATGGGCTCTAGACTATGGGCAACTTGGGTTCAAACACAAGCTCTACCACACATTGGGTGTGCTACTGTTAACTTATTAAACTTTAATGTCCTCATCTGTAAAATAAGCATGATGATATTTCCTGACTGGCATGCAACACACAAATGCTAGTTATTACCATCATCAGATTCCAACAGTTTGTCCATAAAACTAATAACGTGTTAGGTGACACACCTAATATGGTCTCATTGGTTATGCTGCACTGTGCCACAATTTTTCCCCTTCATGTCTGCCTAACTGCCTCACCACAGAACACAAATTTTACCATTCTACTAGAGGATATGTTTTATTAAACCCTATGACTTCAGTTATAGCAATAACCCATTATGAAGTCCAACAACATAACTGACTTTATTGGGAGTAAATGATAATAATACATATAAATACAATTTCAGAAGATTCCTGAGCAATCATTTAGAATTAAGTAATTCTTTAATTTGATGATTTAAAGCAAAGCATTCCTATATTTCCAATATTTTTTAATATTAACAAGACATCCAGTTCTGAGCTTGAATAGCCTAGAATTCACCTAATACATGTGATTCAAAACAAAACAGATACAACCATAAAGTCAAGTTATGCCACAAATCCAAGTTTCTGCCACTTAATCCCTGAACAGAGTGTTTCTCATTTGGAGATCCTTGAAAATTACTTTTCTTTTAAAAGGGCCTGAAACTCAAAGTTATGCGAAATACTGCTCTACTAGGAAAAGAAGAAACCATGGAACTCCCAAGGCCATACGGGTAATTTTGAAGAGACTTTTGGAAACAGGAATTTTCCCTTCACACCACAAACTCCCCCGAATTGCCTTAGGTATAACGATCCTCTTCTGCTACAGCTGTCAGGAAATAGAAGGCTTTATTCTTTGTTAGGAAGTAAGAGGAATGAAATACATTTGTAGGAGGGAGGACCTGAATGCAGGCGGGACACAAAAGTTTCGTTAGTGGGAAGCAATGTTTAAGCAATGTTCTAGAGACTGTGGATATGGACTGCAAGCAAGTACTTATGATAAAGCTCAGGACAGTCGGGCCCCAAAGTTCAGTTGCAATGCAGGTGGAACTTTATTCTTCTGATAAACCTGTTTTATTTTTCAGTAGAAGAAATCGATGTGATAAGGCATGTTTAAAGATTCATGCGGGTGCAAGGTCCAGAAGACCCAGAGGGTGGAGATGCTGACAAGAACAAGACAAGTTATCACAAAAGTGCCCAAGAGAGGTAAAGACCTGGACAAAGATGGAAAGGTTACAAATACTTTCTCTAAGAGCAGTTCCAAATATAACTCATAAGCTACCTTTTATGAAAATGAACTCGTCACCTTCAAAATTGACATGTGAGATCATATTCAACCAAGGTTGAAAACCTCAGGCTACACAGCCCCCAGGACCAAAGCAAAGACAACGATTTTTCTGGCCCTGCTCTTTCACTTCTCAAGTTGACCACGTCCGTTTCTGGGCTGGTGATCTGCCAACCAACTGGGGCTCTGTGCACAAAAGAGCTGAAAGTCTGAGCCCTGGCCAAGCTCTGCAGCGTCCTGCTGATCTGCACGTACGGCCCGCCTGGGCTCGGCCGAGCTCACGGAGAGCGGAACTGGGCCCCGCAGAGGATCCGGGTCGTGCCTGGTTCCGCACAGTCTGCGGGAACAGCCCGGTCCAGGGGGCGGCTGGGACTGGGGACCGGCACTGAGTCAGCAGGCCTCAAAGTGGGACGCGGGAGGGCCCGCCGCCTACTCCATCTGG
>NW_022900937.1:24990031-25034376 GCF_012274545.1 Fukomys damarensis | reverse complement strand
CCCCCGGTAGACCCCTTCTCAACCGGGCCTAGCGAGCGCCTCTTGCTTCCACGCAGCCTCCACAGTCGCCCCCTGCCGTTCCCTGGCAACCGGGTCCCGCCTCTGCAGCCGCGACAGCCGCTTCGGCCAATCACTCCCGCGGTGCTGGAGCGAGGCCTCGCCTCTTAAAGGATCCGAAGCCTCTGCACCTTGCTTGGCCTCTGGACGCCCTTGGGTGCTAATAGCTCCTTCCGGACGTTCTAGGCTAGCCTTGTAGATAAATTTAGACTCCACAGAGCGTTGTCTTCCTAACTATCCCATTCTCCCTTAGGAAGGCCAGAGACTACCAGCACCTTGGGAGAAGGGCAGTAAACATCGCGTTAATGGAGAACTTATTGTGCCAGGCGCTTGGCCAGCTCTCAGAAGAGCTACTAGAAAGGAGAAAAGGCTGGCGACGGGGTTGGCAAGGCAGAGACGGACAAGGTAACTATCTAGTCTATTCCTGGGCAGTACACTTTGGACCAAGATTTTCATAATTAATAAAGCATCCTTTTACACTGCAACATTTCACACTTGCCTCCCAATCTGGAGCGGATCATAGCAGACAACACTGCGTACTGTACCTACTACCTCATACCATGCTTTGTAACTCCACCCAGCCTTACACGGAAGGTGCCGTGGTTATCAGCCTCATTTTGCTGGTGGTGTAAGTGAGGCTTAGAAAGATTAAATTTGACAGTCACACAGAGAAGAGTACAGAAATTGCATTCTCAGCCACGCCCTATACTGCACCTGTATCCCATTCTCAACGGACTCTTAACCATACTCATTTCTTGTCCTTAACTAACTCCCTCTCCCACAATTCCCTGGCTTGTCACCTTTTCCAGGTACTATCGGTGCCACCCAGCATGCAGTACCTTTGCACCAAGCAGCAGAACCCCCGTTTATCTACTCATCAAACTTTCTGCAGGTGCCACTGCTAGGCCTTGCTGTTCTTTGGTGGTGGGTATTCCCCTGTGCCACCTACCTTCTGGTAGATGAAGCGGTGTAAATAGCAGGTAGGTGTAGACCATGATGTTAGGCAGTGACAGAAAACAAATCAGAGGAGAGGAGTAGAGTGGTGAGGAAGTCCTTCCTGAGGGGAGGAGGGTGGAATGAATGACATGAGAGAGCCTCAGAGAAGAGAAACAGCCCAGAAATGGAAATAGACAGCACCAGGCCCTGAGGCAGGAACAGAACCACTGTGTGGAAGAAAAGGGCACCAGAGAGCTTGGTGCGCTGGAGTTGTGGGGAGAGGAAAGAGAACTCATCAAGGCCAAGATTACCATAGCCTGGTGAGCCGTGTGGTAGGAAGATATTCCCAGTTTTGTGCCGGCCACAGCAGCATCCAATAGAAGTTTTTAAAGTGTGATTTTTTTTTTGCCACATCATGCATGTTCTATTTAATTTTGTTGTTGTTGTTTTTTGGGGGTTTTGTTTTTTCAGACAGGGTCTCCCTGTGTAATTCAGGCTGTCCTTGAACTCACTGTGTAGCCCAGGCTGGCCTCGAACTCTCAGTAATCCTCCTGCCTCAGCCTCTCTAGTGCTGAAATTATAGTAGTGCATCATCACACCCAGCTAGTTGAAATTTTTTAAAAAACAAAGAAAATACCTGGCTCTCAAATATGATTCCCTTTGAGTCTATCTTCTCACTGCCCCTACCCTCTGTAAATTAAGGTCTCTCTGCTTTATTCTTACTGCCCCCGATGTCTGTGCATTTCTTTATCTTTGTCCTATCCCTCCCTGCTTCCCTGAGGAGGCCTCCCTCCATACATCATTACTACACTCACTCCTCCATCCTGCCTTAATTAACTCCCTCTCCCACAAATCTTCATGTGTTTCTTCCTGGGTGACCTTAGACCCCACACTAATTAGAGTCTTCTGGGCCCCACAAGCAAACTCCATCAGACTCTGCATTGAGCCTTGACAATCATGCATTTCTCAGAAGCCCACTGGTGGCAGACCTATGGCACATGTGCTGCAGTGGGCTTTATGATCATTGGAAGCTCTGAAAGGTGCACCATCACTGCCCCAGGTGATTCTACTGTACTGTAAGGGGTGCAAAAAAAATGCTGTCCTGGGTTTGTCATATCTCTCCCACCCTAAAAACAAAAGCCTCTCACCTGACACTGTTTTGTTTTTTCTCTTTATTCTCAAAGTTCCTAAATCATCTGGTCCAGGATTTCTCTGGAAAATGTAGTATGCACACAAATCACATAAGGACTGAGCTTGTTAAAATGGAGACTCTGATTCAGGTTCTGCCTAACCACTCCTAGGTTATGTCCATGCAGCTGGACCACTCTGTGCAGCAGGGCTGGACTCCAGGTCTTATTCTCCCATGCTGTCAACTCAAGTTTTTGCTCACTGTCATGTGGCATCACCCCACAGTGTCAATGAAACTGCTCTTGTCCGTGTTACCAGTGACCCATCTTTATTCCCCTTGGAGGCACCAGAGTTGCCTACTTTGTCCCCTCCAGAGCCAATCTTGGAATTAGAGTTCCTTGTGAGGGTGTGGCGTGGGAGGCGGAGCCTTTAAGAGGTGATTGGTCTTTACTGGGAGGGAAGGGAATTGAGTTCTCTGGAGGAAGCGGCTTGTTCTTTATGTTTGCTGTCCAGAGCACTTGCCTTCTCGCTCTCTGCCACAGTGGACCATGGCCTTCCAGCTTCTAGAACAGTGAGTCAAAATGAACCTCTTCCTTTGTAAATTACTAATGGTGGGCCAGGGACTTAGTTTGGTGGCACTGTGCCTGCCTCACAAGTACAAGGTCCTGAGTCTGATCCCCAGTGCCAAAAATAAAACAAAAAAATTACCAATGGTGAGGTATTATGTAAGAAAAAAAGCACTAAGTTAAACCTACATGTTGCTTGGAGGACAGACCCATGGGCCAGAAAGCCCTGCTTCCAAATGCAGTCCCGCCACATCCTTACTTTATACCATCTCTGTGCCTTGGGATCCTCAGCTAAGGAGGGATGACAGGGGTGTCTACAAGCTACAGTAGGAAGAATTAAGCCAGTGCATGCACTCAGAGCTTTCAGAACAGAAGGGTCCTGGAACACCCGTGCTTTATGATCAACAGTGCTGATCATCCTGCAAGACAGCCAGTGTTTGACTTTGTTAGACTGTCAAATCTTAAAACTTTCCCCTCTCTTAGCTTCTGGAACACTGCCCTCTCTTCATCCTCTGCCTGCCTTTCTAGCTGTCCTCTTTCTTGCACCCACTGTATATTAGGGTTTCACAGGGCCCAGGCTTAGGCTTCTGGGCATTCTCAGCCCAGAGCTATCTCCCCTGTTCCCTGGATCAGCTGCTGCATGCAGAACTCTGTGGCACCTGGGCTGCCACTAGGGTTTTTCCCATAGTCAAGTCCTGCTGCATCCCTCCAGGTGGATTCGTTTCCTCACTCAACACCTTTCTGGGCAGCCCACACCACCTAGCCAATGCCAGATTCTGAGATTCAGCAGTGAGTGGTTAGGCCTGATTCCCGACCCCAAGGGGTTCTCGATCCAGCACAGTGGTTCACACTAATTATGCAATTATTGATTTAATATAATTGGGATAAGCACAAATGATAAGAGCATGCTGCTGTAAAAGTATACAACAGGGACTGTTTACTCAGTATGTTCCCAGCTGAAGTCGTTTTCCCCAGACTGTTCCCTAGAAACGCAGACCAACTATGTTTCATGCTGTGGCTGACTGTGGCCACCTGCGTGGGGGACAATGGGAGAGTAGGGCGCTGCAGCCTTCTTGGACTGACCTTTGGCTCCTAGCTTGTCCCAGCAATCTGTTTACTCTGTTCCACAAATGAGTGTTCCACAGTGTCTATTACCAAAAAAAGTTAATTTTTTCCCATTGTAAAAGCAATACCTGTTTGTAGTGATTGTATCTTTATTAGAGCAACTCTGGGGTCTGATTTGGGACATTGCCAATAAATAAATTAATTAATTAATTAAAAAATATATATATATAATCTTAAATACATGGAATAACGGATTCCCTGGTATGAATTTGGGGGAAGCCCAGGTCACAGCCCACAGCACTTGAGCCACCAGATGTGACAGGTGTTGTACTGGTGATGCTGTCCCAGATGGACCTTGAAAGATGATGCAAAGACCCGGGGCCACAGAGAGAAAGTCCCAATGGCAGTGTGGCTTCCAGAGTCCCATAACAGTGCCAGCAATGGTCTCTGTGTCTGTCCTTGGCTGGGCTTTCCTGACAAACCTTGCGTGGTTTCCAACACTCTGAAAGACGCTGGGGCAAACTAATGTTTTCTACCAAAAAATCCTTCTGTGCTCCAGGCAGCTGCAGTCTGTTTCTGGTATTTATAAGCACACCTGTAATCCTTCCACTCAGGAGGCAGAAAGATCACAAGTTGAAGGCTAGCATGAGCTATATAAGGAGACCCTGTCTTAAAACAAAACAACCAGGGCTGGGGATGTAGCTCAGCAGTGCTGTACCTGCCTGGCAAGCACAAGGCACTGAGTTAAATTTCCAGTACTGCGGGAAAGAAAAGCAACCAAACACAAAGAATCTTGATTAATATAATGAATCCTGTAGAAAAACTGGAAAAATTACAAAAAGTAGAAGAAGAAAGAATATTGCTCTATATTTAGAAAAAATCATTAACAATTTCTTCCAATCTTACAATATACATATTTAATATTAAATTTATATGCTCTAGCCAGGCCTGGTGGTACTGGCATGTAATGACAGCACTCAGGGAAGCAGAGGTAGAAAGATTGCAAGTTTGAGCCCAGTCTGGGCAACTTATGGACTTGGTGAGACCCTATCTTAAAAAATATAAAATGGGCTGGAAATACAGCTTACTGTGAAGGCCCTATATACAATGCATATTAACACACACACAATGCTCTAAACAGGTTTTTAAATTGTTGTTTCATTTAAATAGTGGTATATTTTTATTACTGTAAATTTGAGCCCACAGCCCCCAAAAATTACAACCCACAGATAGCTATTGTTAATAACTTGATGTATTTCCTAAATACTTTTCTCTTCATTTTTATATAGCTGAAAATTCACCAGTTACTCCAAATTTTATGCATAGTTAACTGAGAAACTTAAATAGTTCCTTGGAAAAAAAAAAGATAATGTGAAGAGGTGCTTAGGGATGGATAATACCTAGCATTTGCATAGTGTGTTACTCTATGCCAATTAAAAAGTGTTACTAGATTCCGGGTTTTAAGATGCAGAAAATCATCATGCACATTTCTTGGCAGTGAAAATGCTTATTGTGCTCCTCTTCTAAGCTCTGAGTCTCCTGACAAACACAGAAGGCTCTTTGTTCAACTGCTTTCCTGGCACAGTTTTGTCCATTATTGGCAAGTACTGAAACACAATAGGAGTCATTATCATCAAACACTGTAAAGATGCCACGTGAACTGTGGAATGGATTGTGTATGTTGAAAACTGCTTTTCCAGAAACTAGAAAAGGAGAAGGACAAGAAGGGGCAGCTGAATCAGGGTTGATGAAGAACATGAAGCCTAAGACCAACTGATAGGTGACATTGCATTGTGACCTTGGCTGAATTACTTTAAGTGCGTCCAGCCTCAGTTTCCTCACCTGCAAAATAGGAATAACGCTTAGGCTGCCCTTCAATTGAGCTTCAGAAGACTTTATATCAATTTTCCAGTTACTAAGTTATTTTTGCATTGTTTTGCTAAATTAAAACATATTATCAGTAGCTGAGTGTATGATGACATATACCTGTGATCTCAGCACTTGGGAGGCAGAGGCAGGAAGATCACTGTGAGTTTGAGGCCAGTCTAAACTACGTAGTGAGACCCTGTTACCAAAAAAGTAAAATAAAATAATTTATAAATATAAATTTTTATAAATATAAATAAATATATAAAGCACATCTTCAGAGTACACAAACCATAAGTGCCATTAGTTCTTACAAGTGACACCATTGTGAAACCACCACCCAGATCAGGAAAAAGAAAGTGGCTAGCACCCAGAAATCTTCCTCTAGTCCCTCTTGGGCATTGTACCCCACCCCAGCAGGAGCTACCACTGTGCTGATCCTGATTCCCTGGGCCTGTTCGTCTGTTTTTAAGTGTTTTATGAATGAAATGAGTCATGTAAACTCACATTCTTCTCTTCTTAGCTTCTTTTCCCCCATGTTGTATTCATTTCCTTCACATTGCTGCTTATAGCCATTGTGTAACCTCATGAATGTTGATATTATATCAGTGAATTCTGCAGTCGAGGGACATTTAGATAATGTCCACCTTTTAGGCTCTCTAGTGCTGCTATGAATATGCTTGCATCCTCCAGTCAATCCATGAACATGGTAGATCCTCCTCTCCCTCTCTGTATTTAGATCTTAATATCTCTCAGTGATGTAGTATGTATTCTTATACACCTCTCATTAGATTTGTCTGTTGCTTTTTTGGTGTCATTGTAAATGGTTTCCATTTTAGAATTTTGCTTTCTAATTGGAACAGGTTAAGAGAACTACTATATTTGAAAATATAGTACATAATATGTCCAGCAACCTTGCTAAATTTTATTCTAAAGTTTTATCCGCCTTTTATTTTCTGTGTACATAATCATGTTGCCTATGTTAATAATAGTTTTATGTCTTTCTAGAATTTAAACTTTTTATTTCATTGTCCTTATTGCACTGGTTAAGTCTAAGCACCATGTTGAAGTGATCAATGAGCCTTCTTAACTTACTCTCGATTCTAGAGGAACACTTTCAATACTTTATGACTAAATACGGCGTCTGCTATATAGGGTTTTGTAAGTACTCTTTGTTGTTTAATTTCTCCCTCCACCCATGGTCCTGGGTGTTGAAATCAGGGCCTAGCACCTGCCAGGCAAGCACCCTACCTCTGAGCTACCTCTCCAAGTACACAATACACTCCATTTTGTGTTCCTTGTTTGTTCAAAAGTTTTTTTTTTTTTTTTTTTTGAGACAGGGTCTTGCTATGTAGCTCAGGCTGGCTTTGAACTCACTGTGTAGTCCAGGCTGGTCTCGAACTCATGTCAGTCCTCATTGCTTCAGCCTTGTGAGTACTAGGATTACTAGGCCTCTCTGCCGTGTGACATCAGTGGTGTGTGCAGAACTGTGATCCACTCCATTCATTGTTTCCAGGCCTTCCCTCATCTCTGCTCCCACCCCATGTTATCTGGAGATCCCCTACCTTTTGGGATATTGGGTGTCAAACTCAGTCTCTCCAACTCTCTCTCCTTTTGTTATTCTGAGATTTCTCTCTCTTATTTGTAAAGAGGTAAAGGCAAGAAAGACAATATGTTGAGAACACTGCTCTGGATGTCTCAAAAACAGTACTTCTTGAGCTCAGGGCAGCTGGACAGTTTCCTGCTTCTTAGATATGGAGCCTGTGGGTAGCAGGAAGATTAAATGTATCTCTGCCTTTATTTACATCAGTGGGTTGCTTTGTTTCCTAGTTGAAGAACAGGCAAGTGATTATTTTGCCTTTCAGATCCTAGTAATCAATTATCTGTCAGTTCTGATTTGCAGAATTATTTTGCATTTTTTTCTCATGAAAATGAAATAGTAAAGAGGCATATGTTAGATTGAGACATCTCTCAGAGTGATCTTTTCAAAACCTAACTCTGATGGTGCCTTACCCTCACTTAGAGAACTATATTCTCATCTTAGTGTCCAGACTTGCAGTTGGGCTAAATTGTGTAAATTATGTATGTATGTATGTTTTTTTGAGACAGGGTTATACTATGAAGTTCTGGCTGCCCTTGGACTCACTCTTATCCCAGGCTGGCCTTGAACTTGCTATAATCCTCCTGCCTCAGCTTCCCAAGTGCTGAGATTACAGGTGTGCACTGCTACATCAAGCTCTTAATTATCCTTTTTATTATTATTCATTGATATAGTTGTGTGTATATATGGTGCACCAAGTGATATGATTTTGAATATGGCATGAGGTTATTAAATCAAGCTAACATATCCATCAAACATTTAACATTTTTTTGGTGATAAAAACATTTGGAATTTACTCTCTAAATGACTTTGAAAACAATGCTTAATTATTGGTCATATTCCCCAAGCTGTGTGATGGATCTAAAAAAAGTCAGACTCATTTTATACCCTCTGTCACCTCCTTGGCCCTTCGCAGTCCATTCTACTCTTGGCTGCTTGAGTTCATTTGTTGTAAATATGAACTGTAAGAGAGACCTTGTAGTAGTTTTTTCTCTGTGTGTTTGGCTTACTCTGCTTTGCATAATATTCTCCAATTCCATCCATGTTGTCACAAAAGACTTTCTTCCTTCTTAAAAGCCCCATGGGATTCCTCTGGTACAATAGAGCATGTTATCTTTTTTTTTTTTTTTTTTTGGTACCAGTGATCGAACTCAGGACCTTGTGTTTGCAAGGCAGGTGTTGTGCCACTGAGCTAAATCTCTGGCCCTAGAGCACATTGCCTTTGTCTACTCATCTGTTGGTAGAATTAGGTTGGTTTCATATTTTGTCTTTTGGGGACAGCGCTGCACTGAACACAGAGGTGCAGATATCTCTCAGACCAGTTTCAGATCTTTTGGGTAGATGTCCAGGACTGGCATTGCTGGGGCATGTGGCAGTTTTAGTTTTAGTTTTTTGAGGAACCTCGTTATGTCTTCCCTATTGGTTGTACTAATTTACATCCCCACCAACAGTGTACCAGGCTTTCCTTTTCTCTTTCATCACAAAGGTTGTGGATGAACCTCTGGCCATACTAAACTACTTTCTCTTTCCCCTACCTGCTCTCCCCTCCCACCTCCCAGCCTTTGAATGTGATTCATCTTTTCCTGGAGGGGCTGCTCTCATCTTCATCTTGAAGTATTGATCATCCTTCATGATTTAACCTGAGCATCACCTCCAGGAAGCTTTCCTGATTTCTCCTGAGGCATGAGGTCTCCTCCTTTTGAGGCTCTGTGCTCCCATGTGGTTTGGTCCTTTCCCAAACCTCTCAGCAGGTTTGTCTGCGGTGGCTGTGCTGTTAGTGCCTTGGGAGAAAGGAGTTTCTCCTGAGTCTCCTCATGCTGTGCACAGTTCACCAAAGGCCCCAGAAATGGTTCATTTCCAGCCTAGAAGTGCTGAGCAGATGTGAAGTTGAATGGGTATTGACTGGTATGAGACCTGCTGCTCCCTGCTAGCTCTGCCCTGTGTATGTGTGCATATAAACACACAAGCATTGCTTCCCACCCCTTGCCCTGCATAGACCAATTGCTTTCTTCATCCTCTGGGCCCAGCTATGTCCCAAGCCTGAGCCTGTTGCCTTGAGTCAGAGGAGCCAGGGGGAGATGCCCCTTTATGTGATCAGAGGTGGCAGAGGCCTTTGCCTATCAGTGGGAGCAGCCTGGCCCTGGTGTCAGACTGCTCTGGAACCAAAACATTGTTCTGCACCTCCTGTGACCCTGTGCAAGTTTTCCAGACACTCTGGGTTTCTACATTCTCATCTGTAAAGCAAGGCTGACAGTAGGTGACTTGCAGGGTAATGGTGAGAATGAAAGGAGGTGCTATCTGTGTGTTATCAGCAGAATGGAAGGTGCACAATAGGGGCTCAAAAAAATGTGTTGCATTCCCAGGTCCCTCATAGCACTATTCACAAGTCAGGAAATAGAAATAGCCAAAGTGCCCATCAACTGATGAATGGATAGAGAAAATGTGTTACATGTGTAAAATGGAAAACTGGTCTAGCCAGAGAAAGACTGAAGTCCTGTCCTGAGGGACAACATTCATGAGACTGGAGGATATGATGTAAAGTGAGGTATATCAGGCACAGAGAGACAGGTAGTGTGGGTCACATTGACGTGGAACCTGGAAGGGTTAAGTTGTAGATGCTGGGAGTGGCGTGATGCTGACCAGAGGTGGGAGAAGGAAGGGGAGGATGGGGAAAGGTGGACTCATGGGTACTAAATCACATTAGACAGGAGTAAGTGGTGTGGCAGTCCGATCACACAGTAGGGTAACTATAGACAGTATGCTGCACATTTCAAAAAACTAAAAGAGGGCAGGAGATTTAGCTCAGTGGTTCCACCACCTGCCTCGCAAGCACAAGGATCCAAGTTCAATCCCTGGTACCAATACAAAAACAATACAATACAAAACAAAACACAACAACTAGAAAAGCTGGGTGTGGTGGCACACACCTGTAATCCTAGCACTCAGGAGGATAAAGCAGGAGGATAAAGCAGGAGGATCACCATGAGTTTGAGGCCAGCCTGGGCTACATAATGAATTCATAGCCAGCCTGAACTACACAAGACCTTGTCTTAAAAACAAACTCAATGAAAACCTACAAGAAAGGATTTTGAAAATGTTCACCATAAACAAATGGTAAGCATTCCAGGCAACAAATAAATTTAAACATTATTATTATTTAAACATTACATAATGTATACAGGTATCAATTTTTATGTATCAGTTAAAATTAAGTTTTGAAAAAGTGATGGAATAATTATAAAGGAGATAAGGTTTCACAAGAAATTCAACTGTCAGCCCCAATATATCCTTGATTGTGGCTTGGGGGATCCTATTACCTGCGTCCCTGTGCAGATGGAGCACTTCAGGGGTTGGAAAAGGTGCTGTCACCTCCTTCTGATCAAGGGGAGGTGGCACATGTGTTTACACAAACTGACCATTGCTTTCCCGAACACGGACACACTGGACATCATTTCTACTGGGCTGCCTCAATGAAGCAAAAATCTCTCTGTGGAGAAAGGCACTGGCCCAATGATCTGGACAATATCTTAAGACACCCCAATAAAGCTGGAAAGAGAGAGAGAGAAAAGCAAGACACTTCAAAGTTCCTTATCAGAGAAGGCAACCTAGTAAGATGCTGGTGGGGTGCTGGAACCAGGCTGGGGGGTCAGGGAAGGCTGTTGCAGTGGGCAGATTGGGAGCAGGAAGGAAATATAGGAGAAAAGGGCAGAACTGTGTGATCCAAGAGACAGGTAGAACCCACAGGTCCAGGGGAGAGGGCACAGATCCTGGGCACTGGGGATGAGGGAGGGGGTGCGTATGAGAATGGGAGACTCTGCCCAGGACCAGGGAAGCCTGCAGGTTGGGGCAAAGAAGAAGGTGAAGTTTTCATCCCCACTCGCCACAGTCCAGTGATGGGACCAGGGCCTAGGAGAGTCTATGCCTGGCTTCCCAAGAGGCTGTGGGTCCTCTAAGGCTGGAAGAGGTGGCAGATGCCCGTGGCGTGGGGAGGGAGGGAAACTGCTTTCTCTGGTTCCTGCTCAGACTGTAGGCGAGGAACCAACTGAGCTGGGGACAGGCAGCAGTGCCAGGAGTTGAGAGGGGAAGTGGCAGAGGCTCCATCATTGTTGACCAGGGGAGATGAGCAGGTCGCTGTGGATTTAAGCAGAATTCTGTTTCAGGCTTCCCCAGAAAGGGTGGAGAAGAACCGGCAGAGGTTACAGGGCAGACGGACCATGATAGGAACCTAGGCCAGGCTTCCTGTGGAAACCAGGCCTCTTCCCACCACCAGCTGGCTCCAATGCTGTAGCTCTTTCCTCTGTGACTTTGAGCTTCTTGACACCAGGACCTGAACTGGTCTCTGCTTCACTCCACCCTCTCCCAGCCCTACATGAGGTTCCCAGATGCAGGCCCTGTGCTTCCCCAGACTCACCCTAACAGCAAGCAAGGCCTGGCCTGCGAGTTGGGCCTGTGCACAGCTCACCTCCCTTGCTCCCCTTCATTTCCCAGCCCCGAGACCCTATACCGCCTATACCTGGGGCTCACAGCCATGGGACCTCAGGTCTCTAAACACCACTGTTGGGAGAATAGGAGGCCTTTGTAATTTTGGAAATACATTTCCCAAGCAAACCTGGCTCTTTATCCTATGGCATCTCAATTGCAGGGAGCCTGGGACATCATACTTTCAGTGGAATTTTAAATGCCTTGTTTCATGGTATGAAAGATCTCCAGGCTGCTGAGGGAAAGAATGGCACAATAAATGCTTCCCTTGCAAGGACAGATATATACTTCCTTTGGGTGAAGTGTGTGTGTGTGTGTGTGTGTGTGTGTGTGTGTGTGAAGGGCACAGGTTTGTTTGTATCTTCATCAAGAAATACCATGTAAGTGGCACATACATATCATCCCAGCTACTCAGGAGGCTGAGGCAGGATCATGAGTTTGAGGCCTGCTTGGGCAATTCAGCAAGACCCACTTGCAAAGCAAAATAATAAAAAAGCATTGGTAGTGGGCATGGTGGTTTACACAGTTACTAGATGGAGGGTCCTGTGGGGCTTCTTTCTAAATTCTTGGAGTCCCGAATAAAGAAATGGACAAGACATACAGAAGAGGCGGTAAAAGTGTACATTTATTGAAGGCAGACAGTAAGGATTGTCCAGTCCCTGAATAGGGGAAAGGGGTCTTTTGTATCCAGAATTCCCATGTTCTCTTTTTCATGCAAATAAGGTACTGAACAGTTGTTCTATCAAGCCTTCACTTGGCATTATGTCATATGTAAACTCTCCTATCAAAAAGTGCATTTGGCTTCCAGTTACATGTAAATGAAAGATCAGGAACAGTGTCTTTTGATTGGTTATGCCTACATGCAAATGAGGGATTGAAAAGAGCATCTCCTGATTTGTCCTGGGAACAGCACCAGATTCAAAGGAAAGATTGAAAATAGCAAGTTTTGATTGGTCCAAAATAGCACTTGGCTGATTGGTTCTGTGTACAGTGATGTTGTCATTAGTGTATCCGGAGTGTTCCTCCCCCTGTTGCCTTGTCTTATCCCCCACCCTTTCTGGAATCTTCTAGGGAAGTTGAGGGGTGAAGATCCATCTTCAGTAGCTGTATCCTGCTGACCTTGGGTAGAGTCACTAGTCATGGGGCTCAAGGCGTCTCATATTCTATTCTAAGAGGGGAAGCTTTTTTCCTTCTTCAGAGAATTGTTTTCCAACTGCATGCAGGGGAGATGAGAAATCTTCATGAGTAGGGAGTTGTTGTATGGGTGAGTACAAGCATGCATTCAAGGAGTATAGCTTGACCTGCGACGGGAGGGCATCTGGATTAGTTTAAATATGCATGAGTCAGAAATCCAAAGAAGGATTAGGAGGGGCCATGTAGGTGTGAAAAATCCTAAAGGCTTCAGCCCCTGAGACATCTGCAAAGAGAAACCAACCAACTATCCTGACTGAGGCTATTATCAAGATTGTCATAGAACTTACTAGGTGTTTCAGTTTGGCGAGACTGATTTCTACCTTTTGAGAATTTTTATCTAAAAAATCAGGTTTCATTGAGCATCACACAAGTTCCCCCTATTTCAGCTGAAAGGAGGTCAAGTGTTCACCTATTTTTGCGAAAATATAACAGCCAGGGAATTTAAACTTTCTTGTTGAGCCTCTATGCCTCAACCCTTGCCCCCAAGACCACTGAAGCACCAGAGACAAGTTTTGGATGGAGGTGTGAGCTGTCCATCAGCTAGAAGAGGCCCAGGAGGATTCCCAGCCCAACGCCACATGTTCCAGGATGGGGTTCTCGGTCCAAATCTCCAAATATCTTGGGGAGGATTGGCTGGGGCCCTTTGAGGGGCCTTCCAAACCCAGCCTGGATGAGGGTTGTTCTAGAAGAAGCCTAGATTGGAGACAGACCCAGAAGTTGAAAAGTTAGATTGGTTAAAGGACCAAACACTAGGGAAAGCACTGACCACTGTACACCTCCCCTTCTAGGTGAAAGGTAAAGTGTGGTACACGAAGTTTTTGTAGAAGATGTAGAAACCAGTACCTAGAAGAGATACGGTGATGGACTTTCCTTGCAGCCAGGTGAATTTGTAGGAGGATGGTAGTTCTACATCAGAAGGGGATATGGTAGGATCCCACGGGTGCCATGGATTTATGAGGTAGGCTGGGTCCTCAGAAACCACCTGTTCATACAAATGGGAGGGTCTTTGTTGGTGCTGGCTTTTGATATTACCATGAAGGCAGCCTGGAAAAGGAGCTATCCCAATTGGCAATTAGAGTGAAGAAACAATGACAAAAATAGTGTGATCATCTCAAATGACATAGAGAAAGACTTTGACAAAATCCAACATCTATTCATGACAAAACCCTGAAGAAAATAGGTATAGAAAGACCTTGTCTTAATCTGATAAAATCCATTTTGGACGTACCAGTGGCCAGCATCATATTAAATGGGAGGAGCTGAAAGCTTTCCCTCTGAGATCAGGAACAAGACAAAGATATCTACTGTCACCACTACTGTTAAGTGTAGTTCTTGAAGCATTCACTAGAAATACCAGGCAGAGAAAGAAATAAGAGGGGTACATATAGTTATGCAATGTATTACATTTATTGATTTGCATTTGTTGAACCACTCCTGCGCTTCTGGGATGAATTCTACTTTTTGATGACTCGTTGCATCCTCCTTGCCAGTCTCTTGTCAAGGATTTTTGCATCTGTGTTCAGAAAAAGATTGATCTATCATTCCCTTTTTTATTTGAGTGCTTTTCTGGTAATGGTAGCTTCCAGGAATGACTTTGGGAGTACTCCTTCCTTTCAATTTCACCAAAGTACATGAGGGATGTTGTCATTGGGTTGTCCTTAAAGTTCTTGTAGAATTCTGGAGTGAATCCATTGGGATCTGGGCATTCCTTAGTTGGTAGTTTTTTAGAATTACTTCTTCAATTTCATTGCCTGTTATTGGATTTGGATTATTCAGTGGTTTTTGTCTGCTTGGCTCAATTTTGGTAGTTCATATGTATATAGGAATCAATACATTTCTTCTCAGTTCCCCATTTTTTAGAGTACAGGTTATCAAAGTAGTATTAACAGTCGTCCTGGATTTTGGCAATGTCCATTGTGATTTTACCTTTTAAATTTCTAATTGCATTGTTTTATGTCTTTTAGACTTTTAATTCTTTTTTTTTTCTTTCTAAGATTGGGTAAGGGTTTGTCTATTTTATTGACCCAGTTCCTCAATTCATTGATTCTTTGTATTGGTGTTTTTAGTCTCAATTTCATTAAATTATTCTCTAATCTTTATAATTTCCTTCCTTCTTTGTACTAGCTTTGGAATTGGATTGTTCTTGTTTTCCTAGGACCTTGAGGTGCATCCTTAGGTTATTTATTTGGGCTTGCTCTGTTTCTGTGATGTGGGCATTTGCAGTTCTAAACTTCTCTCTTAGTGCTGCTTTCATTGTGTCTCATAAGTTCAGCTATGTTGTATTGGCATTATCATTTGATCATAAGAACTAATTCTTCCTTGATTTATTCTGTGACCCACTGATTATTCAAAAGGGTATTGTTTAATTTCCACGGGTTTGCATAATTTCTGTGGTTTCTTTTGCCACTGAGTTCTACTTTTATTGCACTATGATCTGAGAATATGCATGGGATAATTTTGTTTGTTTATTTGTTTGAGACAGGGTCTCACTATGTAGTTGAGACTGACCTGGAACTCACTGTGTAGCCCAGGCTGGTCTCAAACTCACAGTAATCCTCTTGCCTCAGCCTCCTGAGTATTGGGATTACAGGCGTGCACCACCACCCCAGCTCTGCATGGGATAATTTTGATTCTTGGCATTCATTTAAACTAGCGCCTCCCCCCTGAGTATTGGGATTACAGGCGTGCACCACCACCCCAGCTCTGCATGGGATAATTTTGATTCTTGGCATTCATTTAAACTAGCATGTGGTCTATTTTGGAGAAAATTCAATGTGCTGCTGAAAAGACTGTGCATCCTGTTTTTGTTGGGTGAGAAATTCTGTAGATATCTATTTAGTCTATTTGTTTAAAGGTTTAGCTCAACACAGATATTTCTTTGTTAATTTTTTTGTGTGCAGTTGATCTATTTGTTAAAGGGTATAAAGGGCTCCCATTATTGTTGAGTAAGTGTTAATCTGATTTTTCATGTCCAGTAGCATTTGTTTTATAAAATTTGGCATGACAGTATTTTGGGCATACATGTTTATAACTATTTTCTATTACTGTTGAATTGTTCCCTTAATATATGGAGATATTCTTTGCATCTTCTGATCAGTTTTGGCTTGAAATCCACTTTGTCTAAAATTAGGATAGCTACTCCTGGTTTACTTTGGGTTCCGGGGGATATTGCTTTCCATTCTTTGAATTTATAATCTGTGCAGCTCTTTTTGGATTAAGCATGTTTCTTGTATACTGCATATCATTGGGTTTTGTTTCTTGATCCATTCTGCCAGTCTGTGTCTTTTGATTGGGAAATTGAGTCCTTTCACACTGAGAGTTATTACTGAAAGGTACTGACTTATTCTTGTCATTGCATTATTTTCATTGCTGGTTTCCTTCTCCCCTTCCCTTTCTGCTTAACTTCTCACTCTGCCTGGGATCATGTTACTAGATTTTTTGGCATTATTGTCTCATTCTAGAATATCCTTGAGAAATTTTTGTAGTGCTGTTTTCTTTATGATTCTATTCTTATATTAGATTTCTAGAATTTTGACTATGATGTGACATGAAGAGGTTCTTGTTTGATAGTGGCTATTTGGGGCTCTATAATGCCTCAATTATCTATATATTTAATTCTTCCTAATATTTGGAAAGTTTTCTGCTGTTATTTCTTTCTAGACTCACCTTCTTTCCCCAGGCCTTGTCCCCATTCAGGGCCAGGTTGGTTCATTAGTCCACACCCATGGTGCTCTGGGCTATGGAGAAGCAAAACGTAGAAGCGATTCTGAGCTGGTGGATGGTTGTGCTGTGTGGCTGACACGAGCCTGCTTGCTAGCGTTGGGCCTGCTTACAGTAAGCTTTTTGTTAGTGTTTTCTGTAAGCTCTTTGATTGTTTTGTTTGTTACCTCTAACTTTTGATTAGTTATATCTTCTGCAAACCTGCTGAGAACCTCATTGATCTGGCTTTTTAGTCTCTTCTGCTATCCTTTGGAATAATTTGACTGTGTGGTTTTTTATTTTCTCCCCCCCCCATGCCCCATGAATCAGCTCTGAGGGAGATTGGAATTTTGGGAGGCATTTTGTTGCCTTGTCTTCTCATGTTTCCATTGTTTGTTTTGTGCTTTGTATAGTCTGCTTTTCACTAATGTATTCAGGGTGTGGTTTATTATAGTCCTCTGCCTCTAACCCAAATTCCAATCCCTCTGTTAATTTGGGAGAAAGGATACAGTGCAATTGGCCTGGGAATGGACCTCAGTCACAAAGGTAATCTGGGTATTGACGTACAGAGAAAACCTGTAATAGCATCAGCTACAGGACTGGGGCCATATCAAGTAAATCAGCAACAGTAACATTGTCTAAGACAAACTGGATATTGACATAAGAACCAATAATGCACCACCCTTAACCTCAGAAAAGAAATCTATAGTTGTAGCATAAACCCTAAGACAAACCAAATATTGACAAACAGCACACATTTACTAAATAAAATAATTATACCTCTGTTAATGACAGAAAAAGCAGGAACATAGAATTAAGTATCTAAAGTTTAATGAAGCTTACTGGTTATACTATTAAAAATGGTACAATGGGAGAAGACAAAAAGAAATGTTTTAAAAATTAAACAATGGGAGATAAGAAGGAAGAGACAAAAGTGAGAAAAATCCCAAAACCCAGCAGGGCATGATGGTGCACGCCTATAATTCCAGCACATGAGAGGCTGCAGCAAGAATATTGCTGAGAGTTGGAGGCCAGCCTGGGCTATGCAGTGAGTTCAAGGCCAGCCTGAATACATAGTGAGACCCTGTCTTAAAAAAAATCCTAATGTCTTATTATGGAGTAGAAGGATATATATAGAATTAGATAAAGTTAACAGAAAAAATGAGAAATGTAAAATAAGGAAAAAAGGCAACAAAAAATAATATAAAGAATAAAAATAGAAAAAAAATTACAAGGAAAAGGAGAAAAAGAGGAGTAAGAAAAAGAAGAACAAAAATGTCCAAAACCAGAAAACAATTCTTTCTCTGTATTCTTGAATGAGTGGTTTTCTTCTGGGATCCACAGTTTTGGAGTCCAGGAGGGCTTGGTTTTCTCTGCTTAGCCTTAGGGCTGTGGGTTTGAGGGGCCCAGCTATTCCAGCAGCCCCTCTCTTTACCCCTGGCTGTGGCAATGCCCACACCAAGTTGTGTCCCTGTTCACACTGGTAGACAGGGATGACAATCGGAACTCAGGTTTGTGCTGGATATAGGCGGCAGAGCACCGGTTCAGGTACTTAATGCTGGTGGGCAGATTCAGGCCCAGTTGTTTAGATGATGAATTTCCTGAGCCTGGGGCCTGATGATAAACAGACCTGAATGCAGCATGAGGTGGGCTCAGGAGATCACGTTGATTTCCTGGGGACATCGATAGTGCAGGTTGATCAGAAGGTCTCCCACTGGAGGGAGAGGCCAGTGAGAGTTGTGGTATCTTAGGCTACCATGTGGAGGCTAGGTCTCTTGGTCCCCAAGCTTATGCATCAAGTCAAATGGTATTACACAGAAACATAAGAAATTTATTCCTGAGGGTCTGGGGTTGAACCTGTCCCAGTTTCTGAGGAGGCATGCCAATGGGGAGTTAGCCCCATGAGGGCTGTGGGCAGGAGGGGCAAGAGCTAATTTTGGGAAACTTACAGAGCATCCCCTGGACTTTGTCCCTGACTTGTTTGTCTGAAGGACATCCCCAGTAAAACTGAACTCCTTGGGACTTTGGCATGAGATGTGTCTGGCTTTACACAGGCGTGGATGTTGTGGACCTGAAAATTCCCCTGGAGCCATAGAACAAGGCGCCTGGAGTGCCAGTGTTGGCTTGAAACCCTTAGCCTGTCTTTGTTACATTCTTGTGACTGTGACACAATACCTGACACCTGCAAATAAAGGACAGATTTAGTTTGTCTTAGTTTATAATGGTTTCAGTCTGTAGAGGCTGGCTTTAAGACAGGGCAGCATTACAGAGGGGCATGGCAGAAGAGGGCTGCTCAGGACATGGCAGACAGGAAGCAGAGCAGAGAGATCAAGGGGAAGGGAGAGAGAGATAGACCCTTTATGCCACACCTCCCATGATCCACTTCCTCCAACCAGCCTATTTAACATCACACTCAGCTATAAACTCATCAGTGAACTAATTGGCTGGTGAGAATCTTGCATGCACGATCAAATCGCTTCCCAGATACCACATCTATGAGCTCATGAGGCTTTGGGATATAAAGCCATCTAGATATAAACCCTAGCAGCCAATTATCGCCTATTATACCCACTATCAGGGTATTCCTATTTTAGGAGGGAGTAAAAAGGGTATTTGCTGCCAATGCTGAATGGGAAATTTAAATTTTCTCCTGAAAAATTCACTAAAACTGATCTGTGTTTTTAAAAAGTTTCCCCTGAAGGCTCCCCTGGTACAACTGGGCTTGCAGGCAAAAAAAAAAAAAAAAAAAAAAAAAAAAAAAAGGAGGGGGTAGGTGGGTGAACACCAGGGGCAGATGGTGACCTTATGTGATGGTGGATGGCACCACAGTGTTCCTTGCCCTTGCAGGCCTGGCCAAGGAGACAACAAAGAGAGACCCTTGTGAGGAGCCAAACTAGAGAGGGGCTGATGATTTGAGAGTCAGTGTTATAGCCTGTTTAACCGCATTTGCACAGCAAGGTTTAGAAGAATCCAGTCCTGGCCTAACAAAACAAGAACCCAAATTTAGAATAGCCAGTCTTATATATTTTCCTCCTCTCTCCGACTTATTGGGCTTCTTTTGTAAAAACCCTAGTAGCTGCTTGGCTTTTTAAATGTCCCGGTACACTTTTGTTCCTTTAGTCTCAGTTTACAGATGTTTACTCTCTGATTAGGACGGCTGAACAATGCACTTCCGGGTGACCCTAAATGGCATCCTTATCTTACCATGAGCGGAAAGCAGCAGAAAAGCAAGTTGACCCAGCGTTCCCCCATCCACAGGAAATGTTTTAAAAATGCTAATGAGACAAAAATACAAATTCGAATCCAAAAGTAAATTTATTCATTAGCCCAGATGTGTACCCCGGTGGGCTCCTCCTAACTCCTGAGAGGTTGCCAGGGAAGCTTGTTCCCTCTCTCAGCAACACTAGGGAGGAGTTGACCCCAACTTTAACTATCCATTAGGACACAGTGCAGCCTGCACTGTTCAAGAGCCGCTTTCCCCATCTGACATCAGCTTTTTAAACTGTCCTCATGGAACCTCAGAAGAGAAAACATAGCCTTTGTCTGAAAGCTCGTTTATCTGACATGAGGGGCACAGGAGAGCAACTTCTTGGGCTGGGTAGTAGAAGGGGAAGAGTTTGAGCGACAGGAAAGAACAAGACTCAGAAGGAGCTGGGCATGGTGGCGCATGCTTATAATTCCAGTACTGGGGAGGCTGAGGCAGAAGGATCGCTGTGAGTTTGAGACCAACCTGGGCTACATAGTGAGTTCCAGATCAGTCTCAACTACGTAGTGAGACCCTATCTCAGAACATGACTCAGAAGGGAGACAAAGGATCACAGGAAACACTCCAGATGCAGAAGCAAGCAGGGCCAAACATTCAGAGTGTAGGAAAACATTATCCTTTTGGACAAACATAAAACATAAACTTAGCAGATACATTGGAGTTGGTCTCCAGCCTGGCAGAGCCTACAACACTTTGTCCCTCAACCAAGTTACCCTTCACAGGAGTTTTCAAGTGACAGATGCCCTATGGGCATGTGACTGTCTTCCTTCCTAGCTGGTTCACCAAGAAATGATACTTCCCGGTTCTTAGATAAGAATTGGATAAGACACACAGAAAAGGCCCTGAAAGTGTACATTTATTGACAGTGGAAAAGAAGAACACTGCAGAGTGACAGCAGGCTGGTGAAAAAGCTCAGAATCCTTGAGGATAGGAAAAGGGGTCTTTTGTATTCAGAATTCCCAGGTTATCTCTCATGCAAATAAGGTATTTGACAATTGTCCTATTAAGCCCTCACTGGTATTATGCCATATGTAAACTCTCCTATCAAAAAGTGCATTTGGCTTCCAGTTATATGTAAATGAAAGAGCAGGAACAGTGTCTTTTGATTGGTTGTGCCCACATGCAAATGGAGGATTGAAAAGGGCATCTCCTGAATGGTTCTGTGAACAGCACCAGATTCAAATAAAGGATAGAAAGTAGCAAGTTTCTGATTGGGCCAATATAGCACTTTGCTGATAGGTCCTGTGCACAATGATGATGGCAGCTCTTGTATTAGTAGTGTCTCTCCCCTTGGTAATGTCTCTTATCCTGTTACCCTCTTTTTTTTTCCTTTTTTCTTTTTTTCTTTTTTTTTGTGCTGGGGACCGAACCTGGAACCTTGTTGCAAGGCAGGCGTCAGAACCACTGAGCTAAATCCCCCACTACTGTTGTCCTCTTTTAACATTTATGATAACAACACCCTGAGAGGCTGTGGCAGGAAGATCATAAATTTGAATCCATCTTGTGCAATCGAGCAACTCTGAGACCCTGTCTGAAAATAAAACATAAGAAGGGGCTGGGGATATAGCTCTGAGCCAAAGGCCTGGGTGCCATCCTCAGTACCACAAAAACGGGAGGGGGGAAGGTTTAGGATGTATCTCAGGGCAAAGACCTTGGGTTTAATCCTACATGGTCACTCAGAGCTCAAGGGAAGGTCCTACCTGCAGTAGGCATCCAGGCCAGGGAGCAGATTGTACTCTCAGGTGCT
The DNA here is from genome assembly GCF_012274545.1 of Fukomys damarensis. Taxonomy (NCBI): domain Eukaryota; kingdom Metazoa; phylum Chordata; class Mammalia; order Rodentia; family Bathyergidae; genus Fukomys; species Fukomys damarensis. Next base: position 25,012,774 of record NW_022900937.1, on the reverse strand, counting down.
GGGGGTGGGGAGAGACAGACAGACTGAAACAGACACAGACAAGAGACAGAGACAAACTCTGGGTGTGGACTTTTCCCAATTTGTACAATCTGGCTTCCACACTGTGGGCCTCTTCCCATTTGTGGAGTGAATAATTGGGCTCAGTGACACTTGAGGCTGCTTTGGTAATACAGCCACGAACAATGCGAAGAGAAAACAACTGGGAACCGATATGGGCGTCACCCCCCACCCCACCTTAAGCAGCCACTTCGCTTCTGGGAACCCCAGCTTCCCTGCAGGTTGCCTTGGGGATTAATTAAATTTACCTGTGTGGCCAGACTTTGTGGGACCAGCCTTAATCTCAGCACTCAAGGGTGATCGCTGCGAGTTCGAGGCCAGCCTGGGATACATGGCCAGACCTGTCCCCCACTAAACATAAATTTTTTTAAAATTTAAAAATCTTGCACATGTCAAGGTGCCTTGTTGACTGTCCAGGGGGGCAGACATGAAGGCTGATCATAAAGGTCAGCCCCCCCGCATCAAATGGGGATGGAACCCCTTCCCTGCTGCCCCTCAGTCAGGACGGCTAAGGGAAAAGTGAGGCAGTGTACACTGGGACATCAGAAGGCTGCACATGTCACCTGCCCACTGTGTGCCCTTTGGCTGGCACCATAGTGCCTGCCTGACAGCTGTGCTGAGGAGATGAGGGTGAATGGAGGGACACTGTATGAGACTCGGGGTGCCTGTGTGAGAGAGATCAATGGGACAGGGCCCTGGCTCCTCATTTCTCCCTGCATTGCCTAAGCCACAGGAGCAACTATGGTGCTATGAATTCAGCTCATGCCAAAGGCCCTGACCAGGGGAGCAGCCCGCCACACACATACACGCATGGTGCGAGAACCCTGTCTGATTTGCAGAAGTGAAGAGTTTCAGCCGCCATCAGCGAGGACTGCACCGCCTCTGCTCCACCTTCCCATCTGGTTTCCACTCCTTGAATGGCCACGGGCTGCTGGCATCAGGCTGAGGAAGTGGAGTTGAAGATTCGCCTTTCTGGCTTAGCGGGTTGTGTCTGTGTAGTTTGCACTCAGTTCTGTGTGGCTAGATGCTCGCCAGCTGCTCCTTCAGGGAGGTTCATGGTCATATCCAGGAACAGCGCTCCTGCCATGCCACTCACCCGTCATGTGCCATGGAGGTGCAGGCAGAGGCCCGGTGGAAAGATGAGCACGTTGGTTTGTGCCGGAGAAGCAAGGCTCGCAGTGCACAGGGGTGGGAGCCTGGGCGTGGGAAACGCTTCTACCACCGGAACCCAGGACACCGTTCTCGCTGTCGCCCTGGCCAGATGAAGCCTCTGCTGCCAAGCATCAGGCAGCACACTCGTCACAAGTGTACCACGCCTCGCTTTCCTGAATGGGATTCATGCAAAATCAACTTCTTCAGGACGCCAGTGTCTACGTTACTTCAGTCCTACAAGAGCAAGTACTCATATGTGAGAAAGAAGCCGGGTACAGGGTCGCATCTTGGTGTGCTGATGCCTTCTGTCCTGATGGGTCTGGTAGTTCTGGGTGAAATGGCGCCAGCACAGCAAGATACCCTGGAGAAACAAATGTTCAGATGGCAAAACTCCCACATACACTCATCAATAAGTACAGTGTGTGGAACATTGGAGTAATTTTATTATGCAATTATGGGCTCTGAGCAATGTAGTAGTAATTTAGTAGCATCCGAATTGCTCTGGTTAATGAGAGCCATCAATTCAGAGTGTTTAAGGTTGGTTCTCCCCACAAGAAAACTTGAAATACGCTCAAATCTTATAGCTCATTATTTTAAAAAATTGATAAAGTTTTCTCCCAATTTGACAATAAACCTAGAAATTGAAATGACTTTATAATAAGTCACAAAGCTGAAAGAAACTCTTCTAAAGCATTGCTAATAAAATAAATGGACCAGGTGCATGCCTTTATTTCAAGCATCTGGGAAGCTGAGGCAGGAGAATCTCTGGGAGTTCAAGGCTATTCTGAACTACATAACAAGACCTATCTCAAAAATCCAAAAATAAATAACATTAAATGTTCTTCAGGGAAGCCCTGAATTCTCTTTCTAATCACCCTCATAGGAAATAGGAGTGCAAGGACTGGGGTTTTAGCTCAGTGGTGCCACTGCAAGCCTCCCAAGCGCAAGGTCCCGGGTTTGATCCCTGGTACCAAAAGAAAAGGAAATATGAGTGCAAGAAGTATTGTCACATAAAGCTATGACTCAAAGGATACATCCAGAAACAAGAGGGAAAGTATCACAAAGCTGTGTCCAGCACTTCCTGAAAACAGCACACTCAAGGAGTTCTGAAATACTTGTGTGGCAGCCTTTCTCATGTGGAGGCTACTTTGCTTTGTTTTTTCATTCTAGGTATTCGTGTTTGTACCTGATGATGCTGCATTTACAATTTCTATGACTTTCCTTAAGGCAGGTTCCAAACTACACCAGCTTAGGTGTTGGCAGTTGCCTGTGGGGTGGCCCTGATCACCGGAGACCCAGCTATCACCTGGTCCCTCTTGCTCTGTCTTTCCACTTGGGCTCTCATGGGTGAGATCCTGGGGCATCTGGAGTGGCTCTCAGTCCCAGCCACACCCAGACATGGAAGGTGGCGGCAGCTGCCACCTCCTGTGAGGAGCAAGTGGCCCTGGGCAGCCCCAGTGCTCACGTTACACCCATGTTCAAATTCCACACACTCCCGCCACCCTCACACCCACTCTGTCTACCCAGCTCCTCCGGGACAGGCTAGCCCCGCACTCAGGGGCTGTCTGAGGCTGGCTTGGTTTTATATTGAGTCAAGCTGATAAATGGGAGAGTAATTTTGTATGTGGCTGCCAGTCCATTCTTCAGTGTCCTCTGTTCTCTAGAAGTTTCATGGAAGACAAACAGCCACGTGCAAAGTCCTTGTCAGTGTTTATCCTTTGGGCCAGCCAGAGGTTTTGTTTGCAAACAACAGAACCTGACTCAACTTAAACTAACATTAGAAGGTGATTTAGAGAATCAAGACTTGGGCTGCCAAAAGAATCAGCCGCGGTCTTGGGATGGTGCCAGACATCCATGTGCAGCCTGACACTGAAATACCTGCACCCCGCCACACCACTCCCGGCGTTCTGAATGAGGGCTGTTCTGCCTTGAATTCTGTTCCAAACCTGTCACAATATGCAGCAAATAATCTATACCGTAGTGAGTTGAAGGGGAGATTGAGAGAAATTCATTAAAACAAATAAACGTGCACAGCACTGTGAGCAGAAAATACAGCGGGTGGCGTAGGGCGTAGGCCTTGGCACACGTGTGACTTCTCCCCTCTGCCATTTACTCCACGTCTCCCATCTCCTTCCCTGTCAGCTCGCTCCCTGGGGCAGGGACTGCTGCTGACTGATTATAGCCTGGACACTGTAGCAGCTGTATCCTAAAGATCTGGCCTAAGGAGGAATCCTGTCCCTCCGGTCCATATTGACCACGGCACGAAGCTGGGCCAGCAACCAGGGCAGGGCAGGGGCTCTGGAGGTGACCACAATCCCCAGGCCCTCTGTGGTGGCCTCCCTGCCACCGTCGAGCAGCTCCACCAGGCCGCCCGGCAGAACTGCCTGTCGGGGTGGGAATAAGCGTTCCCTGCTCCGCCTGACTTAGAGGCGGTAGCCACGTGTGAGTGAGGACCCTGTGAAATGTCGCTAATGTGACACAGGAACTAAACTTCTAGCTTTGTCTGATTTAATTAAAGTAACCGCAAGTGGCGAATGGCCACAGTGTTGGACAGTCAGCCCAGCCCGTGCCGTGCCTACCCGTCAGTGCCCTGGGATGCGGAGCGCGTCATGGCTGCTTGGCATTTTAAATGCCATTCAGTGGAGCTGCTATGTGTCCCCATCCTGAAAGTTTATACCCTGGGCTCTCAAAACCTCTAAACCAGCAGATATGGAGTTGTGGGAGCAACAATCAAATTTTAAAAATTTTAATTAGTACATGTTTATGGTAAATGATTACATTTATTGTGAAATGTTGGTACACGTAATGTCACATCTTCCTTCCTTATCCTCTTCATCTCCCTCCCCTCTTTGCTTCTCCCACCTCCTCCTCTCTCGTCTTTTCCCAGGACTATTGTTCCACATCTCAAGTGAAAAAGACCTTCTTAATTCCTATTAGCTATCTTTGATTTTGCTCATTTATACTTTGAGTTTCTCAGGTAAGAGAAACCATGTGATATTTAAGCTTGTGTGTCTGATATAGTTCACTTAATATTATGGTCTCAAGATACATACACTTTCCTACAAATGTCTCAAGTTTATCTTTATGACAGAGTAGTACTCCATTATGTATAAATGCCACATCTTCTTTATCCAGCCATCTGTTGATGGGCATATAAGTTGCTTCTAAAATGTAGCTATTATGAGTTGTGCTGCTATAAACATAGGTATGCATGGATCACCGTACTATGATATCTTGAGGTCTTGTGGGAAGATGGCCAGAAGGGGACTAGTTGGCTCAAACAGAATTTCTAGGTAGAAGAATCTCCACACGGATTTCTGAAATGGTTGCATTAGCTTACGGGTCCTTTTATCCTTTTATCTGCAAGCTTGCCAGCATTTGTTATCTGATTTCTTCATGATGGCCATTCTTTCTGCAGTAATATACAATCTCGGTGTTGTTTTAATTTGTATTTCTCCAGTAGCCGGTGATGTTGAACATTTTTTTTTCACATATTGTCCATTTGGGGTTCTTCTGAGAAGTGTCTGTTCATTTCAATCGCCCACGTTTTGATTGGATCTTTTATTTTCAGGGGTCTGACTTTTTAGTTTTTTATATATTCTAGATATTAGTGCTCAGTCTGAGAAATAACTGGAAAAAATTTCACCTTCTTTAGGTTGTTTCTTCACTCTGTTGTTTTATTTGCTGTCAGAAGCTTTTAAATTTCATATTACATTTATATATTATTGGTATTATATCTTGTGCCACTGGGGTTCTGTTCAGAAAGTCTTTGCTTATGCCTATGTCTTCAAGAATTTTACCCATTTTATCTTCTAGCAGATTAAGCGATTAAGCATTTGTTTTAACATTTAAATCTTTTATCCATTTTTATTTTAGTTTACTATATGATGAGACATGAGTCTAGACTCAGTCTTCTGCATGAGGATATACAATTTTTCCAGCATCATTTGTTAAAGAGGCTGTCTTTCCTTCAGAGTATATTTTTGGCCCCTTTGTCAAGGATCAAATAGCTGAATTGCCAGGATTGTTTCTATTTCCTCTATTTTAGTAGTGATTAACCTATAGCACACATGTTATCTGTTTTTCTTTAAGACAAAAGATGTTAATTTATGAGTAGTTTTTTTTTTCTTAACTAAAACCTCAGTATTCAGGTTTAATTGCAGTATTGGCACTTTGTGATAAATAAGTGGGTTTTGGGTTGCATTTGGGGCACTTGTCTCTAAAAGGTTCACCATCACTGCTCTCTAGTCATTTCCATTGATTCACAAGTCTGTTTTTGTGCCAGTACCATGCCATTTTTATCACTGTGACTTTGTAATATAATTTCAAGTCCAGAATTGTAATGGCCTCTTGCTTTGCCTTTTTTACCCATCATTGCTGTTGCTATTCTGGGTCTCTTGTTTCATGTGAATGTTAGGATTTTTTCCCCTACATCTGTGAGGAATGCTGCTGGTGTGATTGGGATTGCATTAAATCTATAAATCAGTTTTGGAAGTGTGGCCATTTTAACAATATTGGTTCTGCCTATCTGGGAACAGGGGACATCTCTTCATTTTCTGATGTCTTCTATCTCCTTTTTCAGAGTGATATAATTTTCATTGTAGAAGTCTTTCACTTGCCTAGTTAGGTTAATTCTTAAGTAGTTAGGTTTTTTTGATGCTATTGTGAATGGTATTGTTTCCATAATTTCTTTCTCAGTGAGTTCACTATTAATGTGAAGGAATGGTGTTCTTGTGTTAACTGTGTATCCTGCCTTACTGCTGAACTTGGCTATTAATTCTAAGAGTGTTCTGGTGGAATTTTTTGGGTTTTCTGTGTGGGAGATCATGTCATCTGAAAATACTGATAATTTGACTTCCTCCTTTCCCATATGTATCCATTTTATTTCTTTCTCTCACCTAATTGCTCTGGGTATTGTTTTGAAGACTGTGTTGAACAGGAGATTTGATAGTGGATATCCTTGTCTTGTTCCTGATTTCAGAGGAAAAGTTTTCAGTTTTTCCCCACTTAATATGATGTTAGCAGTAAGTTTGTCAGAAATGAATTTTAACACCCTGAGATGGGGTCCTTCTATACCTTTTTGCTTCAGGGGTTTTGTCTAGAATGGTTGTTGAATTGTTGTCAAAAGATTTTTCGGTGTCTACTGAGATGATCATGTGATTATTGTCCTTGCTTTGGTTTATGTGAGGTATTACATTTATTGATTTGCATATGTTGAACCATTCCTGCATCCCTGGGATGAAACCCACTTGTTCATGATATATGACCTTCTTGATGATTTGCTGCATTCTGTTTGCCAGTATCTTGCTGAGAATTTTCCTTTTATTAAAGAGATTGGCCTGTAGCTCTCTTTCGTTGAATCCTTGTCTGGTTTTGAAATCAAGGTGATGCTAGCTTCCAGGAATGACTTTGGAACTCTTTCCCTTTCAGTTTCATTGAAGAACTTGAGGAGAATTGGTATTAGATCTTCCATGTTCTTATAGAATTTGGCAGTGAATCTTTTAGGACCTGGGCTTTTGGTCAGTTTTTTATTCAGTTTAATTGCCTGTTATTGGATTTTCAGAGTTTTAAATCTTTTTGGTTCAGCTTTGGAGACTGAAATGTATTTACAAATCGATTCATTTCTTCTGAGTTCTCCAATGTATTGGCATACATATTTGTGAAGTAGTTGCTAATAGTCCAGATTTTGGTGGTGTTCATTGTGATTTCACTTTTTTATTTCTAATTGCATTGACTTATCTTTTCTTCGTTTCTTGGTGGGATTGGCTTAGGGCTTGTCTATTTTATTTATTCTTTCAAAGAACCAGCTTTTTGATTCTTTGTATAGTTTTTGTAGTCTCAATTTCACTGATTTCTGCTTGATCTTTATCATTTACTTCCTTATATTAGAGTTTAGTTTGGATTGTTCTTGTTTTTCTAGGTCTTTTGGGGTACATTATTAGGTTTACTTATTTGGGCTTGCTCTATTTTTCCTATGTGAGTATGCACACCATAATTTAGGACTGCTTTCATTGTGTTCAATAAGTTCCAGCATGTTGTACTGGCATTATTAAATAATTCTAGGAACTGTTTTATTTTTTCTTTGATTTCTTCTGTGACCCATTGATTATTCAAGTGAGTATTGTTTAGTTCCCATGTGTGAGGCGAACGTGATAACCAGTGATAACCACTATACTATGGAACTCTGCCTCTCATATGTTTGTATAATTTCTGTGTTGTTTTTTTTTTTTGCCATTGAGTTCTAGTTTTATTGCGCTTGATCTGCTAATATGTATGACATAATTTTGATGCATTTGTATTTACTTAAGCTTGCTTTATTGGCTAGGACGTGGTCTATTTTCAAGAAAGTTCCATGTGCTCCTGAGAAGACTGTGTATTCTGTTGTTGGGTGCAATACCCTGTAGATATCTATTAAGTCCTTTTGTTTGAATGTTTGGTTCAACTCTGATTTTTTTAAAAAACTTATTAGTACATGTTCATAATGCATTTTACAGTCATCTTGGGGAGTGGTTACATGTACACATTACTCCTAGGTTTTTTAAACATTCCCTTTTCTCCTCCTTCCCCCTTCATTCCCCATCCCCTTTTTCGTATTTGTTATTATTTTTCTTAGCTCACGTTATGACATATCGTATTTACATTAATGGGGGTTATTAGGTCCCTGTACCTGGAATACCTTGACTCCTCTCATTTTCCTTTCCCCTCCTCCTCCTCACCCCTTTCCTTTGTTTTCTTGCATCACTTCCCTATTGCAATAGATCTTTTCATCCTTTATTATTTTCTTTGTTTGTACTTTGTCTCACTAAAATGAGATATATTTAAACTTGTGTGTTTGGTTTATTTCACTTAACATTATATTTTCCAGGTACATCCATTTTCCTACAAATGTCTCAAAGTCATTCTCTATAGCTGAGTGGTATTCCATTATATATAAACACCACTTTTTTTTTTTATCCAATCATCAGTTGATAGGTATATAGGCTGCTTCCAGGATTTAGCTATTACAATTGTGCTGCTATGAACATTGGTATGCATGTATTGTTGCGGTATGATGATGTAAACTCTTTGGAAGATACCCAGCAGGTATCAGTTTTTTGAGAAATCTCCATACTGATTTTTGTAATTGTTGTACTGGCTTGCATTCCCAACAACAATGCAGTAGGGTCCTTTTTTCACCACAGCCTTGCCACCACTTGTTATTATTCGATTTCCTAATGATTGGCCTTCTTTCCAGTAAGATGGAATCTTAGTGTTGTTTTAATTTGCATTTCTCTTATGGCCAGAGAAGTTGAACATTTTTTCATATATTTGTTGACTATTTATATCTCTTCCTCTGTAAGTTTCTGTTCCTTTCTCTTGCCCTTTTTGTGACTGGGTCTTTAATTTTAGGTGGTTTAGTTTTTTTTAGCTCTTTATATATTCTAGATATTAGTCGTCTGTTTGAGGAGTAGCTGGCAAAACTTTTTGCCGTTCTGTAGGTTGTCTCCTCACTCTCCTGATCCATTCTTTTGCTGTACAGGAACTTTTCAGTCTGATATAATCCCATTTGTTGATTCTTGCTGTTATTTCTTATGTGATTGAGGTTCCGTTTAGAAAATCCCTTCCTATGCCTATGTTGAGTGTTTTACCTATTTATTTTATCTGCCAGATGGTTTAATATTTATGTTTTAATGTTTAGATCTTTGATCTATTTTTATTTTAATTTAGTATACAGTGGGAGATAAGGGTCCAGTTTCATTCTTCACAAACAGATAACTGATTTTTCCAACACCACTTGTTGAACAGGCTGTCTTTCCTCCATCCTATGATTTTGGACAAAGATCAAGTAATTGAATAAGTCTGGGGAGGTTTCTGTATCTTCACTTCAGTTCCGTTGATCCACACGTCTGTCTTTGTTCTGGTACTGTGCCATTTTTATCACTGTTGCATATGGTATTGCTATGCTGGCTACTTTGCTCTTAATGCCCCAATTTTGCTATTCTGGGTCTCTTCTGGTTCCACATGAATTCTAGGATTGTTTTCTCTGTCTAGATCTGTAAAGTATGCTGTTGGTATTTTGATTGGGACTGCACTGAATCTGTATAACAGTTTTGGAAGTATGGCCATTTTGACATTATTGATTCTGCCTATCCAGAATCAGGGGGCATCTTTCCATGTTCTGATGTCCTCTTCAGTCTCCTTCTTCAGAGTACCGTAGTTTTCTTTGTAGAGGTCTTTCACTTCCTTGGTTAGGTAAATTTCTAGATATTTCATTTTTCTTGAAGTGACTGTGAATGGTGTTGTTTTCATAATTTCTTTCTCATCCCATTCATTGTTGGTATATACAAATGCTAATGAGTTTTGTGTGCTGATCTTGTATCCTGTTATTTTGCTTAAATTGCTTATTCTAAGATCAACTCTGATATTTCTTTGGGGGAGTTTTGGTCTAGTTGATATTTATAATAATGGGTTATTGAGTTCCCCCACTATATTTATACTGATGTTTATCTGATCTTTTATGTTCAGTAGTAATTTTTAAAAATGTTTAGTGTTGGTACGTGTTTGCAGTAAGAGAGTGTTTTATAAAATTAGGTGTGTTGTGGTTTGGTGCATATGGTTTATTTTAATTAATTTTATTGGTGCACTTTATATATACAATATAATGACATTCAAAATTTGTACCTTTACATAATCTATCTTGGTTCTTATTATTTTTCCCCATTCCCCTGCCCTCCCCTTCAACTCCTCCATCCTTCCCTATTTACAAAGACTTTGTTTCCATTTTTTCATTTTGGCACATTGATTTATAATTGTTATCTCTTTCTGTTGAATTGTTCTCTCTCTCTCTTTTTTCTTTTTTCTTTTTCTTTGTAGTACCAGGGATCAAATTCAGGACCTTACTTTTGTGAGGCAGATGGTGGTGCCACTGAGCAAAATCCCGTTAAATTCTAAATTAAGAATTGTTCTCTTAATCAATAGGTAACATTTTTCTTTGATTCTTCTGATCAATTTGTCTTAAAGTCCACTTTGTCTGAAAATGGGATGGCTACTCCTGCTTGTTTTGGGGTTTCCATTTCATAGAACATTGCTTTACCCCTTTTGATTTTTAATCTATGAATTTCTTTTTGGGTTAAATGTGTTTCTTATGTACAACATACTGTTGGACTTTGTTTCTTGGTCCATTCTGACAATCCGCGTCTTTTGATTGGCAAAATCTTTCGATTTTTGTGTCTTTTGATCTCAGTGTGATTGAGATCACTCACATTGAGTTATTACTGATTGGTATTTACTTATTCCTGTTGTTGTCTTCTTTTCCTATTGCAGATTCCCTTTCTTTCCTTGCTACTTAGCTCCTCACCCTACCTGATGCATTCATCTATTGGACCTTTTGGCATTTTTAGCTTCATTGTTTCTTTTTAGGATATCCTTGAGGATTTTTTTTTTTTTTTGGAGTGCTAGTTTGATAGTCACGAATTTCTTTATCATGGAAATGTCTTATTTCTCCATTAATTTTGAAATACAGTTTTGCAGGATATATTACCTTGGATTGAAAATAGTTTTCTTTTGGGCCTTGAAACACTTCACTCCAAGATCTCTTGGTATTTAAAGTTTGTGGTGAAAAAGTCTACCATAATTCTAATGGGTTTATATTTATAAGTGATTTGTTGATTTTCTCTGACAGGTTTGAAGATTCCATTCTTGTGTTGGATTTCTTGTATTTGACTGTGATGTGTTGTAGAGTGGTTCTTTTCTGATCATGGATATTTGGGGTTCTGTATGCCTCATGTGTATGTGAAATTTTTTTGCCAAATTTGGAAAGTGTTCTACTCTCACTTCTGCAAACATATTTTTATACTCTTTGTGCTATCTTGTTTTTTCGCTAATCCCAATTAAAATTAGATTAGTTCTCATTGCATCATCTAAGAGCTGGTGGATCTACTTTTCATTTTCTCTTGTTATTTTAAGGGTGTTTCTCAGTGACTAATCACCACCAACAACCCTATCTTCTAGATCTGAGGCTCTGTCCGCATAATGGTCACTTCTGCAGCCCATACTTCCAGTAGAATTTTTAATCTCCTGGATTTCTGTTTGGAACTTTTTAATGGATAAATTCTTTTCTGTGCTGGATTTCATGTTTTGTATCTCTTTGTTTAGCACCCAGGCTTTCTATTAGTGTTTTCTATAGACTTGCTGATTGTTTTCTTTATTTGTCCCATTATCTGTCTACTTAAATCTTCCTTTAGCTTGCCAAATGCCTTATTGATCTGTTTTCTTGTCTCCTCTGTTATCCTTTCATATAATTCAGCACTCCAGCTTCTGATTTCTTCTGCTTCAGCCCCTCCTGGATCCCCTTTGGGAGAGTTGGGAGTTTTTGGAGGCATTTTGGTACCTTGTCTTCTCATGTTTCTATTTTGTTTTCTTTCTGTGCTGAGGCTTGTGGGTTGATTATAGTGGATAGCTTTGTTGTTAGTATTGACATCTCTTTAGTTAATGTCTACTTTTCAGCAATATCCTCTGAGTGTGGCTAACTACTGGCTTTTGCCTTTGTCCTGGGATCTAACTGCCTGAATTTATTTGGAAGGGGAGGTTGCAGATTATTTGGCCCTGTACCCAGTCTTCAGAAGTGGGTCACAATATTGTTAATGAGAGGAAGGCAATCCAGATATTGGCATACAGAGTAAAATAACTCACACTCACACACACACACACACACACACACACACACACATGCGCGCGCGCGCGCGGCTTGAATTACTAGTGGCACATGCATGACTGCCCCATTGGGCACTGCAGGACAGACTCATAGGGTGTTATGAACTGCCTGATGTGACAGTCACGCATGTACCACTGGTGGTTCAAGCTGGCGGGAATATAACACATTGAAATCAGAGCTGCGCAGCAGCAAGACAAAGAATTATGACCCTATTGTGAAAGTGCTAAGAGCAACAATTATGTCACCTTGGCTATAGTAATAAGATTAGCAATAACAATGGCATCAAAGATAAACTGGATATGTGATATGCTCTAAGAACAAATAATGTACCGCCTTTAACCATAGAAAAAAGATCCATAATTATAGTTTAAACACCAAAACAATCAAAATATTGACCTGCAGTAAATATCTACTAAAGGGAACAATTTTATCTCTACTGACAATAGAACACTATTCAACAGTAATAGCACAGAGTTACCTACCTGTAGATCTGTAAAGCTTAATGGTTATAATATTAATGATAGAGGGTTTGGGAAATGGGAGCATAAAAAGGTGAAATTTGAAAAATTAAACAATAGAAGATGAGAAGGATGTGAAAAAGTGAAATAAAGCTCCCATTAGGTTGTAAAAATAAATTAATAGTTTGGTAAAAGTAATAGAAAAAGCAATAAGAAGAAGACAAAAGAGAAAAAAAACAGAGAGTGAAAAAAAAGAGAAAAAAGAAAAAGTAATAAGGGAGTAAATTAAAAGAGAGGGAGTGAGAAAAGAAAAGACCAAAGCAATTAAAAAAAAAAAGAATATAATAAAAAAAACAGCCAGGGGTTTAGCTCAGTGGTTCCACCATCTGCCTCACAAGCACAAGGTCTTGAGTTTGATCCTTGGTACAAAAACAAACAAACAAAAAAAGATCAATAAAAGAAAAAAAATGGGATCGAGGATTTAGCTCAGTGGTGCTGTTGCCTGCCTCTCAAGTACAAAAAGTGAGAATAAAATAGACCCCAAAACTCCTCTGTATTTCTAAATGAGTGGTTTCCTTCCAGAGCCTCAGACTTGGAATCTAGGAAGTCACAGTCCTTGCTGCTCACTTTTATAGCCACTGGGTTTGTGAGTGCTGCACCCCCTGTGTACTCCCGCCATCTGTAAGCCCCAGCCCTGTCCAAGTCGTGGTGCATCCCTGCTCATGTTGGTACCTGGGGGGACAGTCGGATCCCTGGTCACCGCTGGGTGGTAGGCAGTGCAGAGTGGGTTCCAGCAGACTGCTGTTCTCAGTGCCATCACCTTGAGATTCAGTCACCTCTGAGAGCCATGCCTGCTGGGCCTGGCCTCCCACCATGGAAGGCAGGTCCTTCCTGGATTGAGTTTGGACTTCTCAGGGGATCTATGTCTACTTCTCATCCTTTCTGTAGCTGTTTCATATGACTCTCTTGCCGAGTCTCTGTAGTAGGGGACACTGCAAGTCTTGGGGTGACATTGTGTGTAGGTGTTCTGTGATTCAGTCCCATATAATTGAACCCTTCCAAAGCTTTGCCTGATTAAACTCTGGCAATATGGCAGTAATTGCACTGAATTTCTTCTCCAGCTCTATTCTGCTGTTAGGAGGTCCCTGGAGAGCAGCAACAGTGAGCCTTTTAGAGCTTTCAATGATACAAACAGCCTGCTGCTACATGCGTGCCATAGGTTTGCCACCCACCACTGCCCTAGAGTAAAACCCCATGCTGTTTCTGTGTTCCAGTGCTTTTCTTGGGACTAGTGCTGCTGGCCCATCTGTTATTCTTTCTGAAGCTGCCAACTCCTCAGAGCTCATTTTCTCTCCTGGGGTGTTGGCCTCATCCACTATCTGGTTCGTTGGTTGGTCATCACCTCCGTGGCACTACACTGCGGGGACCAAGGTGCCAAGCTGGCTAGCAGTTGGCAGTTTGACGTGGCTATGTGTGTGGGATCCATAACGTGGAGTTGGCTGGGGTTCACTGTCAGCATGGCTGCTCCCCTCACAAGCTGCCTGTGCAGCTTCTATTCCTGGGCTTTGGCCTCATTGTGATCAGGTCAATGGGTTGGTTAGCATCTCTGCAACCCCAGAAAGGAAACAAAATGCAGAGCTGGCTTGGAGTTGGTAGGTGACTATGGCCAGGGCATGGAATGTACGAGTATGGAGTCGGTCAGGGGCCAGTGCCTGTGTCCATCCAACCTGTGGGGGTGAGGGTCCGTCCACAAAGCAAAGTTTTTGAAAGGTGGTTATTTGGTTTAACAGTGAAGAGAATGGGCTGGGGTGTAGCTTAGTGATGTAGAGTGCTTGCCCAGCAGGCATGAGGTTCTGGGTTCCATCCCTAGCACCACAACATAATGAGGGAGGAGGGCAAAAGGGGCAGGGAAGGAAAGAGAGAGAAAGAGAGTGAGAGCAGGAATAAGAAGAGAAGGAGAAGGAGGAAAAAGAGAGAAAGATGCAGTTCTCACACACTCACACCTCAGTCCCAAGATTCGTTCCTGGTTGTGCTTGGAGAATAGTGTCCCAAACTCACAGATGTCTACCAGGTGCTGTGAGAGATCTTTCCACAGCCCGTTCCTCTTCCCTCAGGTCAGCTGCCCCTGTGCTGTGATCACAAGACCTCTGCCTCTACTTCACTTCCTGGACCATAGAGTGGGTTCTCTGGCCAGCTTGGTGTTGAGTGGGTTGCTGTCGTGGCAAAGAGAGAGTGGATCTAGGCCATGATAGTGGCACTGATGGAAGCTGAGGGAAAGGACACCCATGTTCCACTCCTATACAAGTAGTTATCCCAGGACCTCCATGCACAAGTGTCCCTTGCTGCTGTGATCGAGTGACAGGGCCACTGTGTGCCCAAGTGAAAGTGCACAGTGCTCATGACCTCTGGACAGTCTGCACCACAGCCTCCTCGCTTGTAGTTTTAATTCCAATATTTGTTCTGTGTAACAGATTTTGCTGTGCTAGCCCTTTAAGAGCTACTCTTCATCTTTATGTTCTGCACAGTTAAAAAAAAAAGTTATCAAGATGGACAAGGTGTAAGTCCAGCACTCTGAGAGACCGAAGCAGGGGGATCACAGGTCTGAGCCCAGCTCAGGCTACTCAGTGACTTAATGAGACCCTGTCTCAAAAATGAAAGTATAGAAAAGAGCTGGGGATGTAGCTCAGTGCAAAGGTTCTGAATTCAATCCCCTGTAAAACACACACACACACACACACACACACACACACACACACACTATCAGTGCCTTGTAAATTGGTCAAGTTTTACTTTTAAATCATCTAGGTACTTATATGTTTCTGTGGGAAAATCCCGAACAATATTTTCAGTTTCTTTTGTAGTTTTGGAATCACTCAGGTCTTCTCCCTCTTAGTGAACCAGTTCAATAATTTACAGATTTCTAAAAATATATTCATTTTATCCATAATCTGTTTTACCTAAGTTTTCAACATTTTTGACATTGTGTTATGCATATTATTTGCTTATAATTTCATTTCCTCTATATCTGCAGTTATATTATTCTCTTTGTCATTTCCAGTGATATACATTTTTGTTTTCTCCTTTTTCTTAGACTCAGCAGAGTCTAATCAAATTGTAATTTTATCAGTTCTGCTTTATTTTTCCAAGCCATTAATTTTCACATTTTCTCTATTTCTCTTCTTCTTTTTCTGTGACTACGTTATTGTGCTGCCCAGTTTCTTGAGTTGAATATTCCAGGCATTTTTCCCTTCAGTAATTCTTAAAACTACCCCTTGAATGTTAGCTCTACAAAGAGAAACTTACTCTCTTGATTACTGCTCGACCCCCAACACCCACAGCAGTGCTGGTTAGTCACAGATGACCAGGAAATATTTGAGCAATGAGGGAATGAGTCACTGGCTTTTCACATAAATGTTTAAGGCCATGACCACTGCACTGAAAAATCTCCAGGTTTTGATATAAAATATGCTCATTGTTAATCATTTCAGACTGCTTATATTTTATTTTTTAAATTTAATTTGGGCTATTTATAGAAATGTGTGAAAATGTATAAGTGATTAGATGAGGTAAAGGCCTTATCTTTATTTTGTTTTGTTGAACAGGGTCTCACTGTGTAATTCAAGCTGGCCTTGAACTCACTATGTAGGCCAGGCTGACCTAAAATTCCCAGGAATCCTCCTGCTTCAGCCTCCTGAGTGTTTGGCTTATGGTTGTGCACCATCATGCCTCATGGCATTATCTTTTTGTTGTTAATTCCTGGTTTATTATATTGTGACTGGGAAATGTGGCCCATGTGGTTTCTACTTTTGATTATTGCGTTTTATGGCTCGGTACATGGTCAATTTTTGTCATTGATTCATGGAGATCTAGAAAATAATTTGCTTTGGGGCAATAAGTGAAGCTTATTAAATTTTGTACCCAAGCGGTCTTTTTCCTCTATTACATTGGCTTCTGAAAAAGTTATGACAAATCCTCCTCCAAGACTACGGCTTCATTAAAGTTCTTTTGTGTTTCATGTTTTTGTGGCATGTTGAATCTTTTATTTGAAAAGAAAAAAAATTTTTTGAGACAGGGTCTCACTAAGTAGTTCAGGCTGGCCCTTAAATTCACTATGTAGCCCAGGCTGTCCTCAAACTCACAGTGATCCTCCTGCCTCAGCCTTCCAAGAGCTGGGATTATGGGCGTTTGCCACCACACCTAGCTTTTGTTTTGTGTAGTGCCTCTTACCTTGAATTCTGCTTTGTCTGGTATAAGTATTTGCCTGGGATATCTTTGCTAGGTTTAAAATGTTAATCTTTGCTGTTTTAAGTGAATATTTTGTAATTTATGTGCATGTGTTTTTGTATATTTTTCATTACTATAATGAAATACCTGAGGTAGGCTAATCTTAAAAAGTAGAGAGGTTCTTATGATTTTGGAGCTCAAATTGAGGGGTGCCACCTGGTGGGCTTCCTGCTGGCAGAGGCTTGAGGCCATGTGGGTGGAGACAGGAAAGGCACATATATCCTCTGTTCTCCCTTTGCTTATGCAGTCACCAGCATTTGATCACAGGGCTCCACTTGCATGACTTGATTTAATCCTAATACCTCCCAAAGACTCCACCATAACACTAGAGTGGGGTTCAACCTCCATCCTCTTGATCCTCTTTCAACCCTTAACATGAGGCTTACACCCCTACATGAATTTCCAATTCAGACAATATTCATGTGTGTACACAAGAACATGTGTGAGCCAGCCATGTTGGGCATGCCTGTAATCCTAGCACTCTGGAAGGATCACAAGATTGAGTTTACCATGGGCAATTTAGTCACTAGTGAGACTCTGTTTCAAAATAAAAAATAAGGGCTGGGGTTGAGCTGGCTGGGACTCCCCTCCCTGCCCACTGTGGCCATGGAGGATGATCGGAGGAAGGATGGAGCCTACAGGCTAGGGATGTAGCTCAGTGGTAGCATGATTGCCTTGTCTGTGCATGGTGTGGGTTCCATCTCAACATGCCTCCCACCCCAAAATTGGAAGAAAACAATGAAGATCAATGAATTGCTACTCTGGAGGCTGAGGCAGGAGGATTGCCTTAACTAAGGTCTAAGCCAACATAGAACCCTGCAGAAGTATGACCCCACCTTTAAGGGATCTATTTACAATACAGGCTACATGGACATCATTTTCTGTGTCCTCCTTTTCCTGGCCATCATGGGCTACGTGGCTTTGGGCCTCATTGCCAGGACCTATGGGGATCCTCAGAAGGTAATCCACCCCATGGGACAGCCAAGGAGAATTCTGTGGCCAGAAGGGCACCAAGAATGTGAACAAGCCCTTCTCATTTTATTTCAACATTTTGAAGTGTGCCAGTGCCCTGGTCCTGCTGGAATTTCAGTGCCCCACCCCCACATTGAAGTGTGCCAGTGCCCTGGTCCTGCTGGAATTTCAGTGCCCCACCCCCAGATCTGACCACTACCTCACACTCCTGAATGCCTGGAACACTCCAGAGCTTGCGTACTACAAGCAGTTGTGTGTCCCTGACTTCAGAGTGATAAGACTGTGGCTGAGGTGCTTCAGGATGGCCAATGCCCTGCTGTCCTTATCCCCAGCAAACCCTTGGCCCAGAGATGCTTCCTGGCCATCCACGCCCAGAGCGGTTCATCATGGTGGGCAATGCAACGACCTATGAGGATGGGCAAGGAGCTGGTGTAGGGCACCAAGCAGGCCAGTGGCATCCTGGAGGCCCGGCAGGTGGCCACGTGGATATTTGAAGATTACACCATATCCTCGTACTGGGTTGTCATAGGTCTGGTCATTGCCATGGCGCTCGGCCTCCTGTTCATCATCCTGCTCTGTGATGATCGTCACGGTGATCCTGGTGCTGGGATACTTCACTGCTATGTGGAGTATGCTCCTGTGTGGGGAGGTCAGCTCGGATATCTCACTGGTGGACCTGGGCTTCCAGACAGATTTCCGGGTGTACCTGCACTTGTGCCAGACCTGGATGGCTTTCATGATCATTCTGAGCATCCTGGAAGTTATCATCTGGTTGCTCATCTTTCTCCAGAAGAAGATTCTCATCGTCATTGCACTCATCAAAGAAGCAAGCAGGGCTGTGGGATACGTCATGTGCTCCACGCTGTACCTGCTGGTCACCTGCTTTCTGCCATGTCTGGGCCAGGTATGGGCATGTTGAGACATAACTCTGTTTTCACCTGCAGTCACAGCTAAGACGTCAATGGTCCCATGATGCTGTGATGCTCCGGGGTAGGACTACACCAGCTGGAGACATCCTGGGAGGAACCGAATCTTCATCTACGTAGCTCCTCATTGTTCTAGGATCATTGCTGCTGCCCCCGGGGTTCTTTGCTACCTCTGTTTCTGCTGATGTTCTGAATAAAGGCGTGGCAAGCTCAGGGTCTGGAGTCTGCTGCCCAGAGCAGGTTGGATCAGGCCAAAGCTCAGTTTCTTCTCTAAGTCTCATTTTCTTTCTATATATTAATTGGCCTTGTGCTGTGGTGGCTCGCAGGAGACTAGGACCTGATGCAGACTTCTAGTAACATCCCCTTTCCCTGTTCCCTACAGGCTGACACTGCCATCTTCCTGTGTACTTCCGATGAAGCAGTCTATAAGATTTTGGATGTCCCCCTCCTGCTCATTTACTGGCAAAACCTGCAACCCTGAGACTGTCTTCAACTCCAAAGAATCCTGCTCGTGCCGCAAAGCCAGCTTCCAGTTGGCCTTTTATGACAGGGAGTCTGGCTGCCACTGCAGCTGCTGGGCCTGCAGATCCTCAATGTCTTCATGTTCCTCTGGTTGGCCAATTTCATGCTGGCGCTGGGAAGGTCACACTGGCCAGGGCCTTTGCCTCCTACTCCTGGGCCGTTGGGCCCTTGTGCTTGCAAGGCAGGTGGCGGAACCACTGAGCCAATCCCCCAGCCCCCTCCCTCATTCTCACTGTTGTAAAGATTATCTGAATGATACTCGAGTATTTGTATCGGCACCTAAAAGCAGTGGAAAACAAATTTGCCAAATTTCTCATGACCTGTCTCAAGTGTTGCTTCTGGTGCTTGGAGAAGTTAAGTTCTTCAACAGGAATGATCTCCATCTACGGCACCAACTTTTGCACCTCTGCCTGAAATGCTTTCTTCCTGCTCATGAGAAACATCATCAGGATGGCCATCTTGGACCAAGTTACCAACTTCCTCTTCCTGTTGGGCAAACTCCTTATTATGGGCAGTGTGGGGATCCTGGCTTTCTTGTTTTTCACCCATCGCATCAGAATCACGCAAGACACAGCACCAACTATTACTGGGCTCCTGTACTGACAGCCAGTGTCAGTGATGGCCCACGGTTTCTTCAATGTCTATGGCATTTGTGTGGACACACTGTTCCTCTGCTTCTGTGAGGATCTTGAGCAGAGTGACAGCTCTCAGGGATGACCCTACCTCATGTTGCCTGAGCCCAGAGATGTCCTGTGAAAGGGGAATGCGGAAGAGGGAAAGCGGGCGAAGTTGAGGAGTAGAAATGGAGGATTTGGAGCGGAACCATGGCTCTGCTAAGAGGCCTTGCTTCCATCTTCCACCCTCAGGCTCTTGAACAAGACCAATAAGAAGTTGCTGGAGTCCTAAAGCCAGGCATAGTGGCACATGCCTGTAATCCCAGTACTTGGGAGGCTGAGGCAGGAAGACCTTTGGGATCTCTCTATAGCCATCCCAGGCTATACAATGAGTTCGAGGCCAGCCTCACATAGTGAGCCCTGTCTCAAAAAACAAACAAATAAAAGGCCCCCTGCTTCTCCCAGCTCCCAGGACAGATGCTTCCCAGCAGTGCTTGCTAGGCTGGAAGTCTGAACACTGTGTAACTGCCTCCTGCACCTGATCCAGCCCCTACCAATTTCTGGGGGCCTGGAGAAGGTGGGTTATCACCTCTCAACTAAATCAAGGGCCACACAAGTTTTCCCAGTAGCCTCACAAGACTGGGATGAAAAGAGTCAATCCAGCTGGGGACACACCTGTAATCCTAGCACTGGGGAGGCTGAGGCAGGAGGATCACTGCGTGTTCAAGGCCAGCCTGAATGACATAGCGAGATTCTTGTCTCAAAAAACCAAAAAACAAAAGAAAAATAAGCGAGTGCAACCCTCTCTGGCCTGGATGGGGGCAAATCTGTCATCCCTCTAGGATGCGAAGTGTCTGGGCCTCTGCTGGCTCCTTCGTGCTTCCTGTGTGGAAGCCAGACAGTGGGAAGGACCATGTTCATGTAGAAGGGAGCAGCGAGCCACCGTGAACTCCAGCTCCGTGTTCCAACGAGGACTGAGTCTGTCTGCTGCCAGATGCATTCATCCATGTGTTCAAGGGTGTATTAGCTTTCATTCCCGTCTCCACAGCTGGGTGGAGCCACCAGGCAGCGCCTTCATTTGTGCCTGGGGTAAGTGCGTGTGGGGGGTCTTCCAGCCAGAGAGGCCAAACTGGGGTGGGGGGAGCTGAGCCAGGGTGAATTTGATATTCATGGCCTTAGGGGGAGAGTGCAGGCTGGCCAGTTTCTGACGCTGCTTTCTTGGTAAGAGAGGAAAGAAACTGACTCTGCCTGGGAGAGAATTTCAGGGGTCTGGGAGGTTGGGGGCTGCTCAGCCCCACGGCACTTGGAGCCCTCACAGTGCTGCTGGGGCTGGGGCTGGGGGCTTAGTCTCCAGGGACACAGGTCTCTCAGAGGCCTCTCTGTTGGGTTCCAGTTTTCACAGAGTGCTCATGTTGGGATTTGGTATTGTGGGAGTATTTTAGCTTCCCTGGCAAGGGCAATCTCTCCTGCTTCTTACTCTTCTGAAGGCTTTGATTTTTTAAAAAACTTTTTTAAAATAAAAAACTGTACTACATGTTTGCAGTACAAAACAATTGCATTTGCCAGGAGGAGTTAGCACGTGTACATAGCACACCTTCGTTCCTCTGTATCCTTTCCCTTCCCCTCTCCCTCCGTCTCAGTCCCCTTCCTGTGTGCAAGAGATTTATCTTGCTATGTTCTGTTATCCCTTAGTTTGCTCTCTATTTATATTTTGGGTTTCTCATATAAGAGAGACCATGCAATATTTAAGCTGTGTGTCTGATTTATTTCACTTAACATTATGCTGTCAAGGTGCATCCATTTTCCTACAAATGATTCAGATTTATCCTTTTCTGTAGCAGGGTGCTACTCCATTGTGTGTAAAGACATTTTCTTTGTGCATTCATCTGTTGATTGAC
The DNA here is from genome assembly GCF_012274545.1 of Fukomys damarensis. Classification (NCBI taxonomy): domain Eukaryota; kingdom Metazoa; phylum Chordata; class Mammalia; order Rodentia; family Bathyergidae; genus Fukomys; species Fukomys damarensis. The sequence goes on along the minus strand of NW_022900937.1, from coordinate 24,991,198 downwards.
AGATAGGCCACTTCTGAGACGTAGCTATTATGAATTGTGCTGCTATAAACATTTGCATGCATGGATCACTGTAATAGGATGTCTTTAACTCTTCAGAAAGATGACTGGAAGGGGAATCTCCAAATTGATTTCCATAGTTGTTGTACTAGTTTACTTACATTCCCACCAACAAGGTAGAAGGGTTTCTTTTTCTCCTACTACTTTGCCAGCATTTGTTATTGTTCGACTTCTTGATGATGACCATTCTTTCTGGGGGTGGGGAGGTGGAATATCAGTGTTGTTTTAATTTGCATTTCTCTAGTGGCCAGCGATAGCGAAACATTTCTTCATGCATTTATTAATCATTTGTACTTCTCTGAAGTGTTTATTCGTTCCAGTTTCCCATTTTTTTTATTGAGTTTATTGGTACAATCTAGGTATACAATACAATTACATTCATTATCGGGATCCTGTACCTTTACATGACAGGTCTTGATTCTCATTTTTTCTCCTTGTCCCTGCCTTCCCTTCACCCCCTCCTCCCTTCCCCATTTACAAACACTTTATTTCCATTTTTTCATTTTCTCATATTTTTTTCCTCTCTCTTATTACCTTTCCCCCACCCTTCCCACTTTCCCTACACCTTTAGCCCTTTACTTCCTATTTCACATTATTAATTATCTCATTAGGATCCTGTGTACTATTACAGTTTTTCACACCAGAGAAACTATTCGGTATTTCAGTTAAATCTCTATATGAACATTAAAAATAGGGAATCCTAAAATAAAACTAAAGAGGAAAGTAAAAGAGAAAAGGCAATGATGTAAAATTAAAATAATCCTTAATTCTGAAGATGAAAATGGTCCTTGAACATATTTAAGTTGCTTCTTGCTCTTGTAGTCTTATATTATTCTCTTTTTTTCATTATTTAGAGAATACTTTATTAGTTTCTGTAATCACACCCACGTAGATATGACCTTACATATTTAATACAGTGCATTACCCCTGTAGAAATGGAAAAAAATTAGCATTTCTAGACCAATATGGCTGTTAATTTCTGTACAATGCCAATTCAACACAGTAAATTGAGAAAACTTTTTCCAAAGTCGACAGCACAGTTAAAGTTTCCAAAAATTCAAATTATATATGTATATAGATATTTATATTTATATAAAAAGACCAATAATA
>NW_022900937.1:24941280-24989681 GCF_012274545.1 Fukomys damarensis | reverse complement strand
TTTTTTTTGGGCTCCTGTCACATGGAGAATTGTTTTCCATCCTTTCACTTTCAGTCTATGGGCTTCTTTTTGCAATAGGTGTGTTTCTTGTATACAACATTTTGTTGGATTTTGCTTCTTATTCCATTCTGCCAGTCTATTTCTCTTGATTGGTGAGTTGAGGCCATTGATATTGATGGTTATAAATGGTATGTACTGACTTATTATTGTCCTGTTATGGCCTTTTGTTGACTCTTTTTTTACTTTTTCACCTTCTCCTTTTAGTTTTTTGCCTTGCCTATTTGATTTTCTCTGTTGGGCCTGATGGTGTTGTTACCTTCATTGTCTTTTTCTAGGATTTTGTTTAGAATTGCTTGTAGTGCTGGTTTGGTATTCATGTAGTTACTCAGGTATTCTTTGTCTTGGAAGTATCTTATTTCCCCATCCATTTTGAAAGAGAGTTTGCAGGATACATCAGTCTAGGTTGGAGGTTGTTCTCTTTTAGTACTTGAAATATCTCACTTCAGGCTCTCTTTGCCCTAAGGGTTTGTGTTGAAAAGTCTGCTGTGATTCTGATGGGCTTTCCTTTGCATGTGATTTGTTTCTTTTCTCTTACTGCTTGTAGTATTTTGTTCTTCTGTTGGGTTTCTGGGATCTTGATTATTATATGTCTAGGTGTAGATTTTTTTTTATTGTGGCTATTTGGGGTCCTATATGCCTCAGTAATCTGGATGTCAAATTCTCCCCCTCTGTTTGGGAAGTTTTCTATCATTAATTCTGTGAACAGCTTTTTTAAGTCATTTTTATTTTCTCCTGCTACTTCATGGATTCCTACCAGTCTTATGTTATTCTTTGCATCATCTAGGAGTTGCTGGATCGATTTCTCATGATCCCCTACTATTTTTTTGTTTTGTTTTGGGTTTTTTGTTTGTTTTGGTTTTTTTGTACCGGGGATTGAACTCAGGTCTTTGCGCTTGCAAGGCAGGCCACCAGACTGCTGAGCTAAAGCCCGGGCCCTTCCCCTATTGTTTTTAAGAGACTTCTCTTTTAACAGTCACTGACTGCAATCTTATCTTCTATATCTGAGATTCTATCTTCGCATTCTTTTATTCTTTTGTGTACACTTTCAATGGAGTGTTTAATCTCCTGGATATATGTTTGAATCTGTTTTATGGATTCCATTTCTTTCCTATGTTGGACATTTATTGTTTCCATTTCTTTCTTTTGCTGGGCCTTCATGGCTTCTATCATGTTCCTGAGATCATCTATTTTTTTTGTCAGTTTCTGTTCTAGAGTCTCTAATCATGACTTTCATTTTGCTCACCATCTCTATGGTTATCTGGGAAATTATTTCTGTTTTGAATTTTTCTAGAGCCTGATTGATCTGTATTGTTACTCCTGTGCTTTGAGTTCAGGGTATCCTGGTGGTTCACTATCAGCCTTTTCATCTTCATTTGTCCTACTGTTTGCCATTGGTGAACTGGAAGTCTGTCTTTGTGTCTTGCCTTAAGTGTTTTCTCATTTTTATTTTTGTTCTCTGGCTGTCCTTGGTTTAATCTCTGGGTTATCACTCAAATCTTCCTGATATAGTTGTGCCCTAGCTTCTGGGTCTCTAACGACCCACAGACATTCTCATCTCCATAACATCAGAGAAAAAACAGCTTATCGAATCAACCACAATCCTATGCAATCAGCAACACAATATGAGCAAGCACAGCTTGGAAACTGACCACCTGTGGTAGTCACTAGTCTATCACCCTTAAACCATTTGAATTAAATTGAAATCAAGCAGCAGTCCAAAACATGTCTGCAGTGAACAAACTTTTCAATATAGTATATTTACCATTTAGGATGGGGGCTCAGACAGAACTAGGACTCAAGATCCCTGATCTCAGTTAGCTGATGGCTGAACCCCATGACGCAGACTGACCTCGGGCTGCAAGGCCAAGATTGAGTTCCCCAACCTTCTGAACAGTTGAACTCACACTGTTCTTCTACAGGTTTCCCACGCCCTTTCTTTAAAGATATTCAATGTTGGGAACTCAAAAAAATACCCTCTATGACCACCTCTGCCTCTGCATAGTGAATCCAAAGACTGGCTCAATCAGGAGGTCTGAGAGTACGCAGGGGGTGGGGGGTGTAGGGGAGTTGTGGGGGTTCAGGGGCACCCACGTGGCTACCTTCGTGGTGCTGGTGCGATGGTGGCTCCTGGTGGGGGAAGGCGTGGCTATCCTTCCCAAGGTGGATCAGGGCCCAGGCAGCCTTCCTGGTGCTGGAGCGATGGCCCAGTTTCCCATTTTTTTAATTGGGTCTTTTAATTAGGGGGGATCTGATTTTTTTTTAGTTCTTTATATATTCTAGATATTAGTTCACTGTTCAAGGAATAGCTAACAAAAAATTTTCCCATTCTGTAGATTGTATTTTCACTTTGTTGGTTGTTTTCTTTGTTGTGCCAAAGCTTTGTAATTTGATATGATCCCATTTGTTGATTATTTGTCATTTTTGTGCAGTTGGGGTTCTGCTCAGAAAGTCCTTGCCTGTGTCTTCAAGAGTTTTACCTAGTTTATCTTCCAGCAGATTAAGTGTTTCTGTTTTAACATTTCGATCTGTGATCCATTTTTAGTTTAGTTTAGTGAGAGTTTAGTTTAGTTTGGTGAGAGATGGGGTCTAGTTGTAATCACTGGTGTGTGGCTAGCCAGTTTTTGGTTTCCTTCTCAAAGATCAGGTAGCTGAATGTGCCTGGAGCTGTTTTTGCATCCTTTATTCTGCTCCATTGATCCATGTGTCTGTTTTTTTGCCCATTCCATGCTGTTTTTATTATTGTAGCTTTGTGGGGTCACATAAAAGTCTGGGATTGTGATGCCTCCTGCCTTGCTCTTCTTGCTTTTGCTATTCTGGGTCTCTTCTGGTTCCATATGAATGTTAGGATTGTTTCCTCTAGTTCTGTGAAGAATGCTTATTGGGATTGTGTTAAATCTGTATATCAGCTTTGGAAATGTAGCCATTTTGGATTTTTTATGTAGAGGATCGTGTCATCTGTAAATAAAGATAATTTCTAATACTTCTTTTCTTATACATACCCCTTTTATTTTTTATTCTTGCCTGATTGCCATAGCTAATGTTTTGAGAACTCTGTTGAACAATAATGGTGACAGTGGACATACCTATCTTGTTTTTTATTTTAGAGGGAAATCTTTCAGGTTCTCCTTATTTAATATAATGTTGACAGTAGGTTCATCATAGGTGGCTTTTATCAGATTGAGGTAATATCCCTGAATATATGTTTTCCTCAGGGTTTTTTCATTATGAAAGAATGTTGAATTTTGTCAAGGGCTTTTTATGTGTTGATTAACATAATTATGGAATTTTTATCTTTGCTTCTGTTTATGTGGTGAATTACATTTGTTGATTTGCATATGTTGAACTATCCCTGCATCCCTGGGATGAAGCCTACTTGGTCATGATGCATTATGTTTTTGGTGTTGCATCTTGCAGGCCAGTATCTTTTTGAGGATTTGCATGTAGTTCATTATAGAGATTGACCTGTAGTTCTCAACTACAGGTCTTTTTTTTAGACAGTGTCTTGTTCTGTAGTTCAGGCTATCCTTGAGCTCACCATGTAGCCCAGGCTGGCCTTGGACTTATGGCAATCTTCCTGCCTTGGCCTCCAGAGTGCTGAGTGCTGGGATTACAGGCATGCCCCACCATACCCAGCTTGCACTTCTCTTTTTTTGGTTAGGTCCTCTTCTGGTTTGAAACCAGGGAAATACTAGCTTCCAGGAATGACTTTGGGAATTCTGCTCCCCTTCTAATTTTGTTACAGAGTTAGAGTATTGGCATTAGATCTTCTCTAAAGTCCTTGTAGAACTTGGGAGTGAGGGCTTAGATGGTAGTCTTTTTAATTACTTCTTCAATTTGCCTGATATTGGATTATTTAGTATTTTTAGATCTTGGTTCAGCTTTGGTAGTTCTTATGTACTTAAGAATCTATCCATTTTTTTTTCTGACTTCATTTTAGTAGAGTACATGTTGTCAAAGTAGTTACTAGAGATCTTTTAGATTTCATCAGAGTCCACTGTGATTTCACCTTCTTCATTTCTAATTGCATTGAATTGGTCTTTTCTTTCCTTTTGGGGGGGTAAGATTGGCTAAGAGTTTGTCTAGTTTGTTTATTCTTTCAAGGAACAAGCTCTTTGGTTCACGGATTCTTTATATTTTTTAAAGTCTCTATTTCATTAATTTCTGCTCTGATCTTTATAATTTCCTTCCTTATACTAGGTTTTCCTTCCTTGTACTTGTTTTTTTTTTTTTTAAGACCTGGAGGTGCATCATTAAGTTATTTATCTGGGCTTGCTCTGTTTTTCTGATGTGGGCATTTACAGCTATAATTTTCCTCTTTGGACTGCTTTCATTGTGTTCTGGTAGGTTGTATTGGCATTATCATTTGATTCTAGCAACTATCTAATTTCTTCCTTCATTTCTTCTGTGACCCACTTATTAGTCAAGAGAGTATTGTTTAATTTCTATGCATTTGAGTAATTTCTGTGATGTCTTTTGCCATTGATTCCTAGTTTCATTGCACTATAACTTTATTAATACACGTGAGATAATTTTGATTTTTTGGATTTACTTAAGATGCTTTATGGACTAAGAAGTGTTCTAGTTTGGAAAAAGTCCCATGTGTTGCTGAGAAGAATGTGTGCAACATCCTGCACATATCTACCCAGATCATTTGCTTGAAGGTTTGGTTCAACTCTGATATTTCTTTGTTGTCTTTTTTTCTAATTAATTTTATGTCTATTTGTGACAATGGGGTACTGAGGTCCCCATTATAATTGTGTTGGTGTTTTTCTGATTTTTTTCAGTAGTGTTTATTTTATGAGGTTGGGTGTGCTAGTGTTTGTTTGGTGCATATATATTTATAATTGTTATTTCTGTTGAATTGTTTCTTTAACCAACATGTAGTAACCTTCTTTTCCTCTTTGGATCCATTTTGGCTTGAAATCTAATTTATTTGAAATTATAATAGCTAGTCCTGCTTTTTTGGAGGTTTTTATTTCATGGAATATTTTGATTGAGACCATTCATATTGAGAGTTAGTACTAAAAGGTATTGACTTTTCATTGCTTGATATTCCTGTTGCTGATTTCTCTTCCCCGCTTTCTGCTTAACTGCTTACCCTGCCTGTTGTAATCATTGTATTATATCTTTTTGTCATTGTTGGTTCATTCTCTCTTTCTAGGGTAGCCCTGCTGGTTTGTGGTCTTGAATTGCTTGAGGATCTTTTTGTCATAGAAATACCTTATTTGTCCATCAATCCTGAAGGAAAGTTTTTCAGGCTGCATAATCTGGATTGGAAATTGTTATCTTACAGGGCTTGAAAAACTGCATTCCAAGCTTTCTTGGCCCTCAAAGTTTATATTAAAATGTGTGATGTAATTCTAGTGGGGTTACCTTTATAAGTGGTTCATTGCTTTTCTCTAACAGCTTTTAAGATCCAATGGTAGGAGCTCCAGTGTTGAACTTCTGATTTTTCAACTATGGTGTGACGTGACAAGCTTCTCTTTTCATGATGGCAGCTTGGGGTTCTATATGCCTCACTTTATCTGTATGTTTATTTCTTTCCCCATTTCCGTAATGTTTTCACTGAACTGAACACCTGAGATTTGTACCTGTGCTGGATATAAATCATGCAGCAGAAGTTACTGCAAAACTGCTGGGAGCCTTAAAAAACCAGGATGCATATGTGTGGCAGGGCTTCCTGATCCACCTTGAGTCTTATTGATAGGTGGGGGCAGAGTTCCCTTTCAAGGGCACAAACTGGGAACTGTGGCCATGTGGGGACAGGAGCATAGGATTCTTTGTCCCTCTGGTCTCAGGTATCTCAGTGCACTGCTGTTGATGCAGCAAGACCAGGTGAGGAAAGGAGATGGGTTGGTGTCACTGCTCCAGCCAGGCCAGGCCAGGCTAGGCCATGTCACCCCCCTGCCTTGGGGCTGGGCTAATGGGACGTCAGAGTGTCTGTGCAGGACTGGGCTGTAACAGCCACTACAGTAGTTTCTCCAATGGTCAGAGCTTGCAGTGCTGGGCCAAGCCCACCTCCACTTGCCTCTGTGGGGGTGGTGGGGTTCAATCCCTTTATCTTTTTTTTTTTTTTTTTTGAGGAGGGGACCAGGAATTGAATTCAGGACATTGCACTTGTAAGGCAGGCAGCAGAACCACTGAGCTAAATTCCCAACCCATCAGTCCCCTTATCTTGTACAGGCTGCCCACAGCCCACTCTGACTCACACACATACTGACTGGGACAAAGGCTAGGCTGGTGGCAGTTCCTTTTGCACGCTGGGGAGCTCCAGGGCTCTTGGTAGCCAGTGACTGTGGGCAGTCACAGGCTGTGTGGCATCCTGGGCTTTTCGTCTTGCTGGTCCTCTTCTCTTAGCTCTAGGAGACCATTGCAATGACTGCTTCTTGCTGCCGCCCCCTGCTTCCAACCCAGCCTGGGAGCCCTTACTTCTCTCTCCCTCTGTCAATTCAGTTGAAGCACAGCGGGCAATTTGTGAATGAATCAAGGTGAGGGTGAGAGTTTGAGAGTGTGTGTGTATTTAATGTCTGTGTAGCCTGTGCCTAGGAAGGAAAGGGCTGATGAAGGTCACAGAGGTGGTGGGCAGCCAGGAAGGCCAGTGACAGTCACCCCCTGAAAGGTCCTTGCTTTGTGGAGGAATGACATTGCCATGTGTGTGGGTGACAGATGCTTGGCGGACGATTAGGAAATAAGTCCTCTTCTCCCCTGGGTCCTGATAGCATCGGCGGCTAAGAGGCCTGTCTGATTTCATTACAAATCTCCCTTCCCAGGCTTGGAGCAGCTCTGGGCGCACAGGTGTGGGAGGACAGCAGCCACAGCAAGGGCATTTTGCTTTAATTGTGGCCATTAATCTGGCACCAGCAGCTGGGCTCTCCTACAGGGAAGGGATGGGAAGCCCATCAATTGGGAGCCAGTTGACCCTGCTGCCTGCTGTCTGGAGAGCAAGGAGCAGACGAAGAGCTTAATTCTGCCCCAGGCCCTCCTGGGCCCTGGGATTTTGTAAGTGTCAGAGGGAGCTGACAGGTGAACGCTTCCAGCCCAGGATCCTCCTGTTTTCCTGGGTGGGGTACCACATGTGAGATGGTGGTACCTTATCTAATGCCAGCCTCAGCCCTGAAGTCAAGGTGTGACCCTGAGAAGAACAGGGAAGCACCTGGAACCACCCCATGAGCAGTGTGACACAGTCCTAGAGCCAAGCAGGGCTGGAGATGCCACATCTACAGCGAAAGAATGTGCCCACGGCACAGGCAGTGCAGGCCCCTCATCTCTGTCTTTCCATCTGCAGCCACTAGGCAGGGCTCTGGCAGGATTGCGCCTGGGCTAGGATGGGCCTACCTGTGCTCTCCCACATCTGACTGGTTCCAGGAGCAGCCCAGTGGGGCTGGGCAGGAGGGGCCATACTGGAGGCTGAAAGGTGAGCAGGTTCAAGCAGGCATGGGGAGGGGCTCTGAGGGAGGGGTTCTGTGGCAGTGAGCTTGGTTCCCAGGTGGCCAGGACTAGGGGATTTGGCTGTGTGCCCTGGACACTTCCCTGAGGGGGGATCTGTGGACAGCCAGGAGCACAGACAAGGCAGCCACGAACGAGGCTGCCATCAGCGAGGGGCTGAAAGCAGACCCATGGGGTTTAGGAGGGGCCTCTGCCACCAGAGGGGTCTGGCAGGGACACAGAGGGGACAGACTGCCAAGTAGGGGCTATGTTCTGGAGAAGGAGGTTTGCTGCCTGTCACAAAGGATGATTTTGGGTAGAGTCTAGCCAGCCCCATTTGAACATGGAGCACACACGTGTGTGTGGTGTGTACTGTTGTGTGCGATGCACTATGTGTATGTGTATGTAGTCTGTGGTGTGGCACGTGTGTGGTGTATGTGTCTGTCTTTGTGGTGTGTGAGTCTGCATTGTGTGACTATGTGTAGTATACGTGTCTGTTACAGTGTGTGTAGTTTGTCATGTGTATATATGTGATTTGTCGTGTGTTGTGTGCAGCGTGCATCTGTGTATGGTGTCTTGTCTGGTGCGAGTGTGCATTGTCTGTGCATGGCGTGTGGTATGTAGGTGAGTGAGGTCAGAAGCGCCCCCCACTTCCTGAGCTCAGCAGCCACTGCCAGTTGCTCTCTGGTCCTCTCTGGAGACCTGGTGGGAGTGGGACCCCTCCCGGCTCTGCTGGAAGTGAAGTGCTCAGTGCAGGCGGTGCTCATGCATGGGCTACTAGGCAGGAGTGGTCGCGGTCGCTCCCTCTATGCTGTGGCCTGGAGAGGGACCTGGGCAAGCCATCAGCCGTGGGTGCCAGTCAGGGGTCTCAGCCCTCCTGGATCCTGGAGCGGGGAGGATGCTGACCTGCCAGGGAGCTAGCACGTGGCTGGATCTCCCAGTTGTGTCCAGCACATGAGCCTCTTCCTCCAAGGCTCTTAGCTGAATGGGCAGCGCCCCACCTGTCGCCCCAGGCTCTCTCAGACCTGCTCTGCTACCACCTCTGGAGGGTCCTTCCTTCACCCCAGTGTGTCCCCAGAATGTACCGAGGTTCATTCGGCTCTGCTGTCCAGTTTCTGTCCAGGAGCCCTCATGTTTTTGGCTTCCTAGGAAACTCTTGCATATTCTTCAGAACCCGGTACAGACACCACCTCTCAGGAGCTTCCTGGTCTGACCTTCTGTGGGGTGGCGTCCTTTGTTGTCACCCCACTTGCAATCTTCTTGAGAACTGACCCTGGACTGTCCTCTGCTCACACAGCCCAGGCGTGGCTCCTGGCAGGGATGGATGACCCATGCTGTATTTGCTATAGTGGAAGACACTGGGGGACATTGCTGTGCCTACCCCCAGGGCTCCAAGGTGTGGCCTTAGGCTGCAGTTTCGCACTCCACCGTGAGGAGGCGCCAGTGTCTCTTCAAGGTTGCCGCTCTGGGTGGCCTGGACCTTGAGCCTGCCCCGTGGCTCAGACAGCTCAGGGGGCCACACCCCTGGGAGCCAGTAGCTCTGCTTCTGAGGGTTTTAGGGAGTCAAAGCGAGGCCTGCAGAACTTGAAACTTCTTTCTTTCCCTTGAGAACAGAGAGGTCTCATTAGGCCAAAGCAGGAGAACTGGGTTGTGCCCAGTGCCGCCGAGCATGCCCACCAAGGGCTCTGTGGGCAAACAGTTCTAAAATCTAGACACGATAAATAATCTGCTCGCTGCATTTACCCGATCACTTTATTAGCACAAAAGATAAATTTAAACCAGACCTGTGGCCAAGAGGATCCCACGTTCACATCCTAATTAAACCGAGAGAAGCCAATTAGGTCCTAGGACGCCCTCTCAGTTCATTCACATTTACTACAACCAGGAACAATCTAATTCAATTAAAATGTTTCCACTATGCGTTTAATGAATTTCCCCAGAATCAGGTACATTTGACCGGAACATTTATTATGCCAAGCAGCGCTATGAGTGGATCTGACGCCGGCCCTGTGTGGGTAGCAGGTAGGCAAGGGGGCTTCTGGACTCAGGGGTCCTCTAACTGGCACAAAGGCTAGGAGCTAGGTACCCTGACAGGAGCCTCTGCTAGCGTCCACTGCTCTTGGTGTCCCTAGGAAGGGACCAGAGTTGCTGAGGGAAGAGGGCAGGATAGGGGCGGGAGCGGGCATGGGAGGGGCTGGATCTGCGTGGCCTATGTGGGACTGTGTCACCCTGGGTAGGCAGTTGCTCAGAGTTGGTCTGAGAAGCAGCAGGAGGTGTTTGGGAAGCTGCCATTCCAGATCTGCACGAGGCTTTCCAACTCTGGTGGGGTAGGGATTTGAACACACAGCACCTTTGTTATAAAAACCGAAAACCAAAACGAAGCCTGCTCAGGGTTTGCTCTTAGGCGCTGCAGTATTGATCCCTTGTTGGGGCCTGGCAGTAAGCATCTTCTGAATGACGTCCTTTAATCCTGACATGACCCGATGACGTAGTGACCACCATTAAGCCAAGGTTGGCTAGAGGTGGGCCCTAAGCCAAACTCAGGATGTGTGGGACCTCCGAGTCACTAGCCGGGTGAGGCCCCTGAGACTTACCTCCTGAAAAGCTCCCTGAGAACCTGTCTCTCTGACCTTGGAGACCTAAAAGTCCCACCTCCCAGCCTGTCTGCCAGGAGCAGTCTTTCCTCACACCCCAGCCCCTTCTCACCCAATCAACTGCATTGATACTGAACCCTGTGAGTCACAAGGGGCATTAAGTGTCTGCTGGAAAAAAAGCTTCTTAGGCAGAGCACGAGGTGCTGGCAGAATGCTTCGGGATATATAGTGTATGTTAGTGGCTGTCATTTCTGGATGGTGACCTAGTGGGACAGTTCTATTTTCCACATTGTCTATTTTAAAAAATTGTTTTTATAATCAGAAAAGGCTATTAAAATGGTTTAGCGAAGCCATCTTAGCTTCTCATTTTTCTTATTTCTAGAAAGGTCAAACCTTTGGATTCTTCTGTGTCTGCCCTCTGTCTGCTGGTATTGTGTGTTCCTAATGATTTGTATGAGCTTCTCATAACTCAGGATTTTAACCTGTAGCTGTTGCATTTGTTGAAATAGTTTTCCTGGTTATTTACTTTTCAGTTTGGTTTCTAATGTTTTCAGTGGACAAAGGTTTGTCATCTTCAGATTGATCCCTTTCAGAGGCCTCCTAATACTTCTTAGCTTGAAAATCCTTTCTCAACGAGAGATAAAGCAGATATTGACAGCATTACTCTAGTTCTTAGGGCTTCTCTTCTCTTTTCCTTTCTTTTGTGGATGTAACTTTTTTTGTTTGATCTCTTTGAATTTGTGCCAGTTTATAGTGTACAAAATAATTATCTTCCAAATAGTGAAGCAATTGGACCCTCACTGTTTATTGGCTATGACTTCCTTTCCTTCTTACAGCGATGTCTTATTCAACCTAGATTCCATTTTGGTACTAGTTTTATTTTTGGATCACTATGCTGGTACACTGACCTGTTTCTGCTTGTAAGCTATATCACATTGTTTTATTCACCACACCTTTTTTTGTGTGCTTCAATATTTGAGCTCTCAATTTCAACAATTTGTATTTCTTTCATCTGTTCATTCTTCCAAGTGACTCTGAGAATGAGTTTATAGTTTCTCACCCTAGAAAAATCCCACTGGTATTTAAAAATTCAAATTTTGTTAAGGTATTTGAGAAGATCTAATGGTCTGTGTCTCCTTTTATCATTTTCAGGAAAATTCTGTGGTTTCTCATATTTCATTTTTTATTCATCTGTCAGTACATGACTAATGCCAGAGATAAAATTTACATGTCTGTTACAGAATTGCATCATTTTTAGTGGGAGAAGCTATTTTTTAAAAGTTGGATGTCCGTGGTGTGCTGTTGAGACATGACTTGCAGACATTATGCCTTGTAATGTTGCCTTTTGTCTGAGTGGAGCCCCCAGGTGTGTGTGTGTGTTATTTACACCAACATGGAGTGATTCTGTGACAGGGTAGGAAGGGAAGGGGGGAAGGGGGTCAGATAACCCTTTCCTGCTGAAGAGAGAACAGGGGAAAACGGTGCCAGTGTCTTTCCTGGAGTCTGGTGGCCTCTTGGTTGTTTGGTGGGTCCAGAAGCTGTGCTGAGAGCCCCTGGGGAAGAGGTGAAGCCCAGACACCTGCCAGGGGGCAGTGACATCCACTGGTGTGACAAGCTTGGCCTTCCTTCCCCAAGGTGTGGAGAACAAGTCTGCTCAGGGCCTCTGGAGGAACTATTCCCAGGTCAGTCAGAGCTGTGCCTGTTGCCTGCCTGGGGGCTACAGATGCCCAGTGGGGGTCTCACAGCAAGAGGCCCCAGAGCTGACTCTTCAGCCCCCACTCTACCCTTTCTTCCTATATACACTTTCTGCCACCCCAAGAAGTCTTCTGTGGCTCCCTAGTGGTCACAGGTGGGTGATGCCTCAGGACAGGAGCCTGGCTACTGGACAAGGGCCTTGTGATGGTAGGGAGAGGAATGGTTTTCCAACCAGCCAGGCGTAGGCTCTGACCCCAACCCACTGGCTTAACAGCTATGCAGCTGTGGGCCAGTTTGCCACTGTGCAGAGTCTGCAGAGTTGGTGTCCCAGGCCACAGCACGGGGCAAGGAGCTCAGTCTGGGAGCAAGGTGGTGGCTGATGGGTGACAAAGTTTCCACGGGAGTCACCCCAGCACTTCTGGGCTAATGGGGTCCCCAGAGAGAAGGGAGAGGGGACAGGAACCATGGGATGGATTCTCAAAGCTGCCTGCTAGCCTGCAGGGTGGAGCTGTGTGGTGACTGGATCAGTAGTTGGCCTTCTCTGGGCACCATGAAGCCACTGGTGTCTAGGGCAAGAGACAGTGGTGGTGGTGGGTGGCCTGAGTGCTGGTCACTGGCTGGGATGGAGACAGAGCTACTTCCCTCACTGGCCATTTGGGCAAATGAAACTTTTTTCCTGTTGGTAAAATGAGGATAATTCCAGAAAGGACCTCACAGGACTGTGGTGGAGGTAAAATTACAGAGTGGGAAGTGTGCCTAGCTAGATTTCCCCGGGCAGCTCCCTCCCCAGAAGGGCACCTCCTCAGCTGCTAGGCACAGGTCATCACCTTCTGCCCTTCCTGGGGTTCCCAAACACCTGTCTAGACAGGTCCCTGGTGTCCTGCAGAAGGGACCCCTGTCCACTCCTCAAGGCTGGATGCATTGGCCCCAGATAAGTGAGGTCAAGGAGTGGGAAGAATCAGGGGTGTCGGTGCTGGGGAGACCTGGGGTACAGGAAAGGGCCTTTCCACAGATAGAGCAAGCAGGGTTCACAGAAGCTAAGACATGCTCAAGCTCCATCCAAGCCAGATTTATGGTTCCCAGGGCAGGGCAGCTGTGGTTGGCTGGCCCAGAGTGGACATGAGGGCTGGTCCCAGGGTCACATCCAAGGCTTTCCTGCGTGTAAGGTTAGAAGCACCCTAGGGCTTACTGGGTCTGTGGGAAAATAGCTCGGCAGGTGGTCTCTAGTTTCCAGGGGACAGTGAGTCATTCCAGACCCTGGCTCTGGGTAGAAACTTCTGCCCCTGTGCCGTATGTCCAGTGGGCGCCCCTTCCAGTCTCCCTACCTGCCAGAGCCAGTGAGATCTCACAGGCTCTGCCCTCAGCTGTAGCCCAGCTTGGGCACTTGAACAGAACAGAAGCATGAGTGTCCCGACTTCCCCCAGGCTGCCCTCTCCTGCTCTCCTCAGTGTCCATGCACAGCATAGCTGGCAGGCATGGGTAGGAAGATAGAGAACTGCCCAGGATGTCCACAGATGAAGCTGCAAACTCAGCTTTTATCACTGAATAAAAATAGACATTTTCCTCAACTGTATGGGGAAAAGGGAGCCATACATGATGTTTTAGTGAAAAGAGACAATCGAGTTGCTTGTTGGGGTTGTTTCTGTGAACTCTGAGGTGAGCTTGGGCTTGCTGGGCAGTGTCCAGGTTAGGGCACAGAGGTGCTTGGGACAGGCACCTGCCCTGCCCTTGGGAGTCTCTGGAAAGCTCAGAGGTACAGAGACCCCATCCTTGGGGGAGGTTTACAGGCCCTGCCCTGCAATGGGAGGAGTGGGTTAGGTTGGGCAGGGTGGACACCTGATTCTTCCAGAGTCAGCCTCAGGCTCAAGATGGAGAGGCTAAGGCATACTCTGCCTCTGCTGGAGAGTGATTGGAGGAAAGGCACCTGGGCCAAGGGTGCGTGCCCAGAGGTTTCACTTCACCTCAGATTCCAGCTCCTGTATGGCTGGTGAGTGTAGGCCGGACCTGAGAGCACTGTCCTGCACCGAGGCAGGGCCTCTGTGCCCCTAGGAATGGTGGCTGTTTCTCTAGAGGCCCCCGGTCCACATGCTTGCAGATTTCCTAGCAGCCATCCAAGGCCATTGGATTCCTTAGCTGAGACTGGAGGCCATCAGTGCACTGCCTTCTGGCTGCTTCCTTGCACCTTCCAGAAGACAAGGATGTATTTTGCAGTGTGTGTGCATGTGTGCACAGAGTATTATCTGTGATCTCCAGAAGCTGGGCTGTACCTAGGCAGCCTGTCTCCTCTTGGGAGATTTGCAAATTTTGGAATCAGATTTCACAGTGGGGGCAAGATTAAATTTTACATTTCAGCTCTAATTGCCTTGAGCAGCTCTTGATGCTAACTTGTGTTTCACAATTCTTGCCTCCTAAGGTGCTAAGGAAGCATCTTCCCTTGCAAGGTACAGGCTCTCTCACAAGGAAGCATGATTGTTGGGCCCTGGAGAGCAGGCAAGGAGCTCTTGGAATGGAGGGTGCGCATGTAGGGTCCTCAAACTTGGGGAACTCTTGGTGGGAAAACAATCCAGGATCCGTGTCACAGGCTGTCACTCTGAAGGCAGGTGATGACAGAGGTTCCAGGCAAGTGTCGGTGGCCCATGGCCTCCAGGTAACCCAGTGAGAAGAGGTTCACTGGGCTCCCATTGGAAGCTCCCAGGAATGGTCCCCCTCAGGTGGGGTGGTGGAGAGGCAGTGGGGATGACTCCTCTCCAGGAGTCATCACATAGAGGATCCTCACATAGAGGATCAGCTCATGCTTCCACTGGTTGCTCCCTACCCCATCTCCCTGCCAGCTCTGTTCAGCTAGGACCCAGGGCACCTTTCTGTGACCTCCAGCCCCACCCTACTCCTTCCCTTGTTTTTGTCTCCAGAAACCTTTGTGTTCTTGTGTCCTTGGTGACTGTTTGTTTGGTGGCTTTGCTCCCGGCCCGTCTTCCTAGGCCCGGGCAACACAATTTAGGTCCATAGAAAGGTGGGTTTTGCTCCTTGGCAATACAAAACTCTCACCTGGTGGCCACTTTTCCAAAAGTCCCTAAAACACACAGGTAAATTCAAGTTCTTGCTTGTGCAGAAGAGCAGAAATGCAGGTTGCAGGTAGTGTCCAATGCAGGGACCAGAAAGACCTAAGACTGGGTCTAATCTGAAGCCTCCATTTGTACATTCCTCCATCCCACTCCAATAGCACTGGCGCTGTTGTTACTGTGGTTCAAGCTGGCGGCCTCCTTGCTCTGCTACCAAAGTGCCAGCCTATCATCTCATCAGTCTTTGTGAGGCCAAAGGTGCATGGATTTTGTAGGCAATGCTTTCCAAGCTCTGCTCTTGATCCCCTTATCTGCACAGCTCTGTGATTCCCACCAGGAGAGTCAGGAGTAGCCAGGCCTCCCCACAGTGCAGCACAATGCCTTTGTGCTGCAGGAGGCTGACTGGCCACCAGGGGGCGACCACACACAGCAAACCTGTGGACTTAGGGCTTGGGTTGCTGTGGGCCTCCACTTTCTCTCTGAGGCCTAGTTTTCTCAGAAAAGAAAGCTACCAGAGGGAAAATGCATTCCGTGTTGGCAGGGGTGAGAACCCCAAGCATGAGGTCATTTTCTATTTTAAGGACAGGCACCCATCCTATCCAATCTATCTCTAGCATGTTAGTGTGGACATGTTGCAGAAAAGACAAGGGTGGGAAGTCTGGCTCTTAGTGCATATTAAAATGAGTTTATTTACATAGTAACATGATGCCACAGAGTACACAGCAAAGTACCACAGCAAACCAAAGGGCGGTGTCACTGGTGACAGAGGGGACCTGTTGTCGGTAGATTTATACAACTCTATAATATGTAAGTGGAAAGGTGAAGCTCTAGAAAGAGCAAGAGGAACAAGGTTTTCAAATATAGCATGTGGGCAGTGCCAAGGAGAATCAGATTGGAATGAAGGCCGTCACGATTCATATGGCAGACATCTTGCTTCTGCCTTGATCTCACGCCAAAATGCCCTGCACATTGTCCACAGAAATCCCAGCCCCATGTTCACACAGATCACTCTACAGCAGGTGAGGGAAAGGATGACCATGCAGTACTGCAGCAGGCTTCCTGAAGCAGTGTGGATAACCTTCCTGCAAGGCCACCCCGAAGCCCCAGGGCTGGTGCAACATTCAAGTGATCGAGACTGCAGACACACACACTAGCCATACACTAACGGGCAAAGTGGATTTCCTGTGATAGAATAATATTCGTAGCAAAATATATACTTCTGTAATTCTGCTAAATTAAAAAATCTCCGACCTCTTTTGATTCCCTGAAACTTTCTTGATTTAAAAAAAACCACGGGATGTGTGGGATGGGGAAGAGACTGGGAGGCCCTGGGAGTGGGGTGTGGGTGGAGGTTTGGAATGCAGGCCCCTGCAGCCCCCTGGGCAGGCAAAGCTTCCGGCAGTGGTGGATGCAGAAGTCTATGCTAATTTCCAACAGCTGTGGAGAGGAGCTGTGTAACAGCTGTATAGCACCTTGTACAGTCTGGGCACTTATAAATCCTAAATGGAAGGATGCTGAATGGTAAACACCTCTGTAGGAAGGTTTATAAAAGTAGTACAGTGTGGTAAGAAAATTCCCAAGAGTTCTTTAAACAAATCTATAGAAACTACCTTATGTCTTTAAAAACACAAATGTTTTTTCAGATGTTCCCATGCTGAGGTCTGGGCCACAGTCATGCTATGCTGAGGAGGAAGAGTTCTTTCTCCTTAGACACCAGGGACTTCACTATCTGCCCCAGGCTTATACCATCATCATGTTTTTCTCTTCTACTCTAAAAAATGGACTTCTTAAAGGGAATAGGAACTTTTTTGAGGATGGACTGACTTTTGCGAGCTGAACAGCTGATATGGAATGTACGTGGATTGCCCTCCCTGGTGTCAGTCACACTTAGCCTCACCATTTAAGAAGCATCGGGACAGAAAGGCCTATTTCTTTGGTATCATTTCTGGCTAGAATCTAGCACCATGGCTCTTCTGGCTTCCTGCAGCACCTCTGGTGGCATGCTGCTTGCTGCAAGCATGGACAGCTGGCTCTCCTGCACACCTGGGTGTGTTCGCAGAGCAGCTTTGTGGGCAGCCACCCTGTTCGCACACAAGCCTGGACCAGAGCTTCCATGCCATCTGTGGCAAGACGCATGGGAAGCAAGGCCAGGGAGCCCCGTCTCCAAGAGTGCTCAGTTTACATAGCTGCCATCATCTGTGACACATGAGTGCAGGGTCCTGAATCCACCTAGCTCCCAGGACTAGCTTGTGTGTTTCCCAGATCACTTCTAGTAAAACTAGGGGAAAATGCAAATTGCAGGTTTCTGGCAAATCAAATGTCAGGTGACTTCCCAGTGCCAGAGTGTTTACAACTCACATTCAGGAAGATGGGTACAATCCTTTCATGCTGTGCTACTTGGAAGGCCTCAAAGATCGTGCATGGAAATTTTCCAATACTAGAAACTTTGAAATACAATGATAGGTAGTTATACTCCTAGAAATGTCCTTAGCATTTCTGGAGGTTCAGACTTCTTACCTTAACAGTTTTATACACACACAAGCATACTCTTTGAGTCTAGAAGCAGACTTGGCCTCTGCCTATCTGATACTAAACCCTCATGTATTTCACTCCCGGCCCCTTGGTAATTATGGAGTATGGGTGCTGGGTCCCTTTAGCCCTTCACCCATTTTGCCCTCTGAGGGCACATCCCCAAAGGCATTGTCATACTCCTGGCTTCCAATGCTAGCAGCCTCAGGCTGAAGGCCCCACTCAGTTCCCACACTACAGCTCCACAGGTTGTAACAGCCTTTCCCATCCATGGCTGTTCGTGCCTAGTTTCTGCCTGGCACATTACTGTACATGTTCTAGAGGGCTCTCCACCACCTTGTCCTCTGTAGAACCCCACTCCTCTTGCCAAGACCACCCTGCACTCCAACAAGGCACTCTGTGATACATTCACGCCTGATCTCATCTGCTCCGGTCACTGTCTTGTTCCCCAGGACCCCAGAGCGTCAGATTCTTCATGCTGGCACGGCTTTAGGAGTTCTATAAGGGTTAATTGTTCAAACGCTCAACAGAAATGAAAGAATCCATAGTGTGGACTGATAGAAAAGAAAAACATTTCCAATCAGTACTGAAGACAGTAACTTGATGTTACTTAAGAAAAAGTGCTATGCTATTTGCAACCCAAAACTCATATACATATATATATGTATATAAAATGTGTAACCGTGTCTACATAGGGTAGAATTTCCAGTTGATAAATGAATTCCAAGTTTCTATCAAAATTAAAATGGAAGTATAAAATATTCATAATGTTAGACAGTTTCATTATTTTGGAAGAATATTCTGAGGACCATCTGATGTGCGTCTTGCCTACAAACAGTTTTTCTCTCTCCTGCTCTAATCTGTCCCACTCTCCTCTCCTACCGTCACGTTCCTTGGCCGTCACTGGAGTCCCTTCTAGACTTCTTGGCACGCATCCTTGGCCCTTCACAAATGTGGACATGAAACAGTAATAGACACGTGGTATGAAGAGGTGCTCAGTTTCCCAGTGCTGTCAGACAACGGTAGTGGAGGTGCCCATCTTATTCTACTGTAAAGACTGGATCCAAGTCATAGTGGGAAAAATGGAAAAAACACAGATACCTAGGGACAGAACAAACAGAGGGACCAAGGAACATTCTGCATTAAATATGTAACTTCATTAAATAGTCAACATTCAAATCTACATGGCAAGGCACCGCGAAAATGACATTGAGAAGGTAGGTCTCAATTTGCGAACCATGGAGGGTGCTGATGTGGGCAGTGGTTAAGTGTACGGCCAGCTCAGTGCATAATCAGGCAAGGAGTTATGTGCACGTGGCTCTGTGTACTGAACCAAATGCCACCTGTTGGCGAGGCAGCCAAGCCATAGGCCAGAGGCCAAGCTTACCCTCTGCACAGAGAAGGCAAGAATTTGGGGCCAACCAGCCCGCCTTCCCGAAGTCCTGGAGTACAAGGGCCTCTTTCAGGTTGAGCCTCACAGATGTCATTCTCTTAAAAGAAAAAAAAAAAGCAAAGCACAATAAAATACATTCTTCTGCTTTCTTGATCCTCTTTGATACAGGTGAATCACATGAAAGGCTGTTAAAAATATTAAAAGTTTAGAAATTTCCAAGGCCACTAATGTGCCATTTAAGTAATACTGCACAGTCCATCTCAGCTTTAGGAAACTCTACAGGCAGCTGAGGGCCCCAGGCTCCCTCACTGACTGTACAGAGCACAGGTCTGTCAGCGCTGCCACAGGCTGCTCCCGAGGCCCGGCCTCTGCCCCAGCATGTGTGCACACATACACTGTGCGAGCAACTTGTGGGACTCCAAGCTGAAGTAAACAGATACTCACAGTTTTGAATAAACAAGTGGGTACGTGCACACACAAGGGAAGGAATACTTGGCTTGGTGCAAATAGGTGCAGAGGGAAGAGGGAGGGAGGGTTTCTGCAGATCTTGCTTCAGGTGACGTTGCAACATAACCACTGTAATATACAGCTAAAACATACATACAGAAATTGCACATACATCCATGGCACAGGAGCATGGCTCCATGGTGAACAGCCCTCAGCCAGCCCTCAGCCATCTGCCTTTCTTCGAGCTGTCCTCCGGAGCCATTTGAGAGTCCTGGGAGGAAGGTGCCACTCAGGCTGTGGTGCAGACTCTCTGGAAGAGGCCAGCTGTCTCATCAGTGGCCATCTTCCCTTCCTTTGCCTTCTGGCCATTGCAGTAGTCAGCCTCTCACACTGCCATCTAAGGAGACCTCAGAGATAAAACAGATGGCCACTTCACTCTGGGCTGTGTTACAGCATTTGGTCAACCAGTTAACCCTGGCTACCAATAGGAAGGTAGCCAATCACTGCTCAAGGGAGAACTTGGATCCAGGCCCTGCTGACCCCGGTGGCCAATGCTGACAGAAATCAAAGAATGGTGTTTTAAGCTCTGTTCCCTGGTGGCCCCTTGTGAATTGCACATGCAAGAAAATCATCTCCTCATCCCCTGTCAGCATTCATAAGCTCTCAACTCACTGCACCCTGCTGAGGCACTGGCAACATTACTAAGGGTCAGCTCTATAATGGGCCACAAGTGGGGACAGAGTAGAGGTGAAGAAGAGCCAGGCAGAGGCAGCATAGGGGAGGCTATTAAGGCCATCCTCCATGCAGTGCACACACTTATTGGTAATAAAAATGAAAAGGACCAGGAATCTTTTTCTTTCTACTGCCCGTTGGAACAAAGGACACAGTCCTGGCAAACAAAATTGAGCCAATGCTAAGTATGACAGGTCTGCCTGATAAAGACTTCATTACCAACACCTTAAGGAGAGGAGGTGGCTGCTTCGAAAGGTGACTGGATCCTGGCAGAGGCTGGCTGTGCCTGGCTATTATCGTGAGAATAAATACTTGCTGCTAAAAGTCAGGTGCTCATCAGAATTACGCCAGAACTGAACGCAGCTCACTGAGTACAGACCACAGGAGCAGATCCTTCAAGGAGATGTACAGGCAGTTTTCACCACGTGGAAGGGACTATGAGGATGGAAGGTGCTCCAAGGAAGTAACCATGTGTTTGTACAGCTGCATTTCTGTAAAGTTAAAACAGCTTCTCACTTGATCTGGAGCAGTGAGTAACTTCCTGAATGGACCCATTTGTTCATGGACAGGGATGGAAGGGCTCTCTTCATCCTCTGAGTTCTGGGTGAGGACCAGCACAGGGACGCGTGGGGTAACATGAAGAGGAGCAGATGTAATAAAAGCAGCATCTGGGCCACATTAACGGGGTTGCAGGATCTTCACAATACAGCTGAGGGAGTCTGTGGTAGCAAAAGCCAGGTACTGAGCACAAAGCCAGTCCTCGAGGTTGATGCCACCCTCTCTATCCAGGGACTTCTCGGCAAACCTGATCATCAGCAGGGTCCTCTTGATGTCCAGCCAGTTCTGCAATAGGGCATTCCTCTGTGTCAGGCTCGGGGAGGCAGCGAAGGTCTGGAAGAGGTCTTCACGGGGGCCCCAGAGCAGACACTGCAGAATGCCTCTGGCATCAGATATAAGGATGCGCTCGGAAGGGTTGGGGTTCAGGAGGCAGCTGGCCAGCTGCTGCAGGCCCCTAGAGTAGGGGGAACGGAGAGGAATGCGAGGCAGGTCTGCGCGCGTGTACTCCCTCTCCTTCAGCTCAGGGTTCTCATCGAAGGGGTTGGGTAGGTGCAGCATCTCATAGATGAGGATGCCTGTCTGGAACTCATCACACTTCTTATACTGAGTGGCCGTTATGATCTCCGGGGCAAGGCGGGACTGGTCCCGCAGGATCTCCGGGTCCACCAGATGGCTCTTCTGCTTGGCCTGAGAGAAGTTGCTCACGATAAGCCTTGTGGGACAGGAGGAGATGGGGCTGGGCTCTGCAGGCCCCAGGCCCTGGGTGGTTCCCCCAGGCTGGTGGTGGACAAGCAGCAGATTCTCTAGGCGTAGATCGCAGTGTGTGACGTGGTAGGGCTTGAGGTGTTCAAGGCCAGAGCACAGCTGTAAGAGCAGCAGACACACCTGCCTCTCATACACATCAGGGCTTTTGCTGTGATGGGTCAGAGAGTCTCGCACAAAATCGGCTACCGTGAGATGGGGAACCTCTCTAGTGATGACTACAACATGGCTTCTCTGCTTCTTGCTTGTGACTCCCTGGCTCTCGTGGGATGACTCAGTTTCACAGCATGGCTCTGAGTTTCCCTTGCCAGTTTCTCCTTTCAGCTCTTCTTCCCTCTCTTCTATTTCATCCTCTGTCTTTTCAGGGACATCAGGATCCTCCCAGGGAAGCAGACGGTTAGGAACTTCAGCAAGGAAATGACCACAGTCCTGCTGGATGTTGAAGTGGATAGCCAGGCTCTGCCGAACAGCTAAGCTGTGGTAATACTGCTGTGATTCTTTAGCTTTGCTCTTACAGATCTGAAAGAAGAAAGCAAATAACATAATTTTAAAGTCACACTTTCATACCCACGCTTACAATACACTGAGAAGGAGAAACTGGAAGGTGGCTGTTTAGGAACAAGTAGTTGTACAGTGAAGTCTTCAGAAAGGGTCTTGGAAGCTCTGTGCCAATGGTGGCCACTACTTCTCATGGAGATCTATACACAGTGTGGTGCCCACCTCTCAGTTCCTCAGCTGTCAAAGTTGGCGGAGGTTCTCTTCAACAAATGGTTCTAGGGAAACTGTATGTCCACATGCAAAAGGATGAAACTAGATCTTTTTTTTTGGTACCAGGGATCGAACTGAGGTCCTTGAGCTTGCAAGGCAGTTGGCAGAACTACTAAGCTAAATCCCCAGCCTGAAACTAGACTTTTGCTAGTTACAAAATCACTTATCTTTCACCAGTTATGTACATCAACTCAAGACAGGTTAAAAGTTTAAATGTAAGACCTGAAACTATGATACTACCAGAAGAAAATATAGAGGAAATGCCTCAGGACACTGGAATGGGTAAAAATACTTGGGAAAAGACACCCAAAGCACAGCCAACAAAAGCAAGTATAGACAAATGGGATTACATTAAACTAGAAAGCTTCTGTACAGCAAAGTATAAACAATCAACATAGTGAAGAGACAACCTAACATGGGAGAGAATATTTGCAAACTACTACATCTGAGAAAGGGTTGACATCCAAACACATAAGGAGCTCAAATAATCCAATTTAAAAATGGACAATAGAGCTGGGCATGGTGGTGCATACCTGTAATCCCAGCACTGGGGAGGCTGAGGCAGGAGGATTGCTGTGCATTCAAGGCCAGCCTGAATTATATAGTGATTTCAATGCCAGCCTTAACTGCATAGAGAGACTCTGTTTCAAAAAACCTAGACAGACATTTCTCAAAAGGCATACAAATGGTCAACAGATATATGAAAAAAAAAGTTCAACATCATCATCAGGAAAAGGCATATGAAAACCATATTTTCACCTTACTCCTATTAGAATTACCAAAATGACAAAAGATAAGTGCTGGCAAGGATGTGAGAAAAGGAAACACTTGGAAATGTAAATGAGCACAGCCATTATGGAAAGGAGTATGGAGGGTTCTCAAATAATTAAAACTAGAATGACTGTATGATCCAGCAGCCCCACTCCTGGGTAAGTATAAAAGGAAATGGAATCAATAATGTGGAAGGGACACAGGTACTCCACGTTCACTGTAGTACTATTCATAATGGCCAAGAAATGGAAACCTAAGTATTCATCAACTGATGGATGGTATCTTAATTGCTTTCTCCATCACTGAGACAAAATACTAACACCTGCAAAGAAGGTGGTTTATTTTGGCTTGTGTTTCAGTCCAGTCTGCTGGCCCCAAGGAAGGACAGCATCACACAGGGCCTGGCAGAGGAGAGCTGCTGAGGGCAAGGTAGACAGGACCCAGAGAATGAAAGGGGGGGGCTACACCCTCCAGACCACCCCCGCAGTGACCCACCTCTTCTCCCCAGGCCCCACTTCCTCAGAGCGCATTAGCTATGAACTAACCCATTCATTGGTATGGTGCTACCATGATCCAATCACCTCCCAAAAGTTCTGCTGTGACCCATGAGGCTTTGGGGGGACATCTATTTATGTTTATAGATAAAAATATAGTATATATACATAAAGAAATTCTGCTGTTTTTGACAACATGGATGAAACTGAAGATCATTATGTTAAGTGGAATAAGCCAGGCACAGAAAGACATACATAGGATCTCACAGAAATGGAGAGTAGATTAGTGGTTTATAAGAGGCTGGAGAGGGGAGGAAGAAGGAAGGAGAAAGGGTGGTCAGTGGGTAAAAGGTAAGTTCGGGTGTTCTATTGCACAGTACAGGTGACTACAGATAATACATATTTCAAAAACCTGTAAGACTGGATTTTGAATATTTTTATCAAATAATAAATATTAGAGAAGTTGGATATGTTTATCCAGAGCTGTTTTTGTACCCAAGACTATAAATGCCAAAGCCTGCTCTTTTTACTATACCCGGCACCTTATCTAGAAAACTGAACAACAAAATTTTTTTCTCCACCTACTTTTTGTAGAGGTTTACAGCCTGGTTCACATAGCCAGGCTATCGATGGTACCTTTTGTCGGCTCAAAGACCCTAATATATAACTTATTATCCTTTGTGTTACCTTCCCATTGATTGGGAGAGTGACATACCATGGCCAGGTAAAGGAGGTTTTGAAACTTTTCAGTGAATATCAGTGTGATGGTGACAGCTGTGGCACACAAGGTTGACTGACAGAGTAAGGACAAAGGATAAAGTGAGTCACTGGTCTGAATGTCAGAGCAAAACCAACATCAAGTAGTAGGATTCTGAGTTTTATGCTTTTTGTTAACATGGTCAATCTAATTTCCATTAATTAGGCAGTAAGATCTTTCAAAATATAAACTTTATTAAGTGACTATGGGTCAAGGAACAATTTTCTTGATCAAAAACATCAGCTAAGAGTTCTACATGATGTAATGAGTATTATGTTTCTGGCCTCCAATGTCTATAAAAGCAAAAGTAAGCAGCCCCCACCCCCAAGGGCTTATCTTCATGACAATGGAAGCCTCCACCTGGAGCCCACAGGAACTCCCTCGGGCCTGCCAGCAGTACACCCTGCTCTTCCTCCCCACAGGGGGACAGTGCCCTATTTCGGGCACCAGAGCCTCCCACAACAGTCACTCTAGTGTTTACACTTCTGTTTGTTACATGAATACAGAAGAGAAACAAATTTTAAAGTATTGTCAGTTTTATTTTTTAAAAGAAAAATGTACATTTTCTTAGGAGGATGCTGATGGTCCCCAGTTCTGAGAAGCAGCATGCTGATTTCAATTCAAATAGACATTAAGCAGAAAAGGAAAAACAAGGCAAAGGAGCCTTAGGGAGAAGAGCATCCCCTTTTCACTCTCTGGACCCATACAATTAGACACTTGGTACAACTGGGCAGGATCTAAAACAAGTCCCTTCAAGGCTGCTGCCACCTGTCTATGACTTTGAGAAGTGCCTACGTGAGGCGTTGCTTTTGTAAGCAAACTTCTAGTCTTTGAGAAAGATGGCTGGCTATCTTTCCTCCAGTGTGTTTCTGACCTCTTTGTCAAAGATCAGATGACTGAATGTGCCTATGTGAGGCGTTGCTTTTGTAAGCAAACTTCTAGTCTTTGAGAAAGATGGCTATCTTTCCTCCAGTGTGTTTCTGACCTCTTTGTCAAAGATCAGATGACTGAATGTGCCTGGGATTGTTTCTACATCTTTTATTCTGCTTCAATGAACCTCACGTCTGTTTTTGTGCCAGTAGCATGCTGTTTTTAATACTATAGCTTTATAACTTCAGGTCTGGATTTGTGATGCCTCCCACTTTGCTTCTGTTACTGAGAATTGCTTTTGCTATTCTAAGTCTCTTCTGGTTCCATATGAATTCAGGATTGTTTTTTCCAGTTCTGTGAAGAATGTGGTTATTTTGATTGAGATTGCATTAAATGTTTATCAATTTTGGAAGTATGTCCATTTTGGCTATATTGGTTCTGTCTATCCAGGAATGGGGTGTCTTTTCATTTTCTAATGTTCCTTTCAATTTCCTTTTACAGAGTATTGTAGTTTTCATTGTAGATGTCTTTCACTTCCTTAATTCCTAAGTATTTAACTTTTCTTGGTGCTATTGTGAATAGGATTTTCCCCTAATTTCTTTCTCAGGGGATTTATTATTGGTGAGTAGGGATGCTATTGATTTTTGTGTTGATCTTATATCCTGCTACATTTCTGAATTTGGTTATTACTAGAGTCTTCAAGTGGAATTTTTGAGTCTTCCATGTAAAGAATCATGCCATCTATAAATAATAATTTTACTTCTTCTTTTCCTATAAAATCTCTTTTATTTATTTTTCTTGCCTAACTGTTCTGGCTAATGTTTTGAGTACTACTGAGCAGGAGTGGAGATAGTGGACAACCTTGCCTTGTTCCTAATTTTAGAGTGAGAGCTTTCAGCTTTCCTCACTTAATATGATCTTGGCAGTAAGTTTGTCATAAATGGCTTTTATCTGGTTGAGGTAAGGTCCTTTTAAATCTATTTTCTTCGGGGTTTTTTTTAAATCATAAAAGGATGTTGGATTTGTCTGAGATCTTTTGTGTCTGTTGATATGATTGTACAATTTTTTGGTCCTTGCTTCTGTTTTTGTGATGGATTAATTTATTGATTTGCATATGCTCCATCATCTTTGCATCCCTGAGATAAAGCCTACCTGGTCATTAGGTATGATCTTTTTTTTTTTTTTGGTTCCGGGGATCAAACTTGGGATTTTGAGCTTGTGAGGCAGGCAGTGGAACCACTGAGCTAAATCACTGGCCCCAGTATGATCTTTTTGATGATTCATTGAATTCTCTTTGCCAGTACCTTGTTGAGGATTTTTGCATGTATGTTCATTAAAGAGATTGGCCTGTAGTTCTCTTTTTTGGTTTGTTTCTGGTACATTATACTGGCATCCTTTATTTGTAGAAAATGCCTTAGTTCTTCCTTGATTTCTGCAATCCATTGTTTATTTAAGAGCATATTGTTTGGTTTTCATGTATTTGCATAATTTGTGTTTTGTTATTGATTTCTGGTTTCATTGTGCCATGATTTGATAATATGCTTGGTATAATTTCAATTCTTTTATATTTATTCATTACAGAATACACCTAACAACAGAATACACAACATGCATATTCTTCTCAACAGGACATGGAACTTTTTCCAAAATAGACCATTTACTAGCCAATAAAGCAAGCTTCAGTAAATGTCCTAATAGGAATTTTATAGCTATGAATACCCACAATGCACAATGACCTTCTTTGCCTTTTCTGATCAGTTCTGGCTTGAAATTCACTTTGTGTGAATACAGGAAAGCTACACCTGCTGTTTTTTGGATTTCAGTGGCACAGAATATTATTTTCCATCCTTTGATTTTTAGTCTATGAGTCTCTTTTTGGGTTAAATGTATTTTTTATATGCAGCATACTGTTGGATTTCATTTTTTGATCCATTCTGCCAGTTATTAAATGATAGGACATGATTCATTCCTGTCACTGCCTTATTTTTCTGTTGCTGGTTCCCTATCTCTCCCTTCAACTTAACTGTTCACCCTAACTGGCATATTCATTCTACTGGGACTCCTGTCATTGTTAACTTTATTGTTTCTTTCTAGGATATCCTTGAGAATTTTTTGAGAGCTGGTTTGGTGGTCACGAATTTCTTTAGGTGTTCTTTATTCTGAGAATATCTTATTTCTCTATCAATTTTGAAAGATAGGTTTGTAAGATAATATCATCCTGGGTTGAAAATTGTTTTCTTTTAGGGTTTGAAACATTTCACTCCAAGCTCTCCTGGCCTTGAAATTGTGTTGAGAAGTCCGCTATATTTACCTTTATAATTGATTTGTTGATTTTTTTTTTCTAACCTTTTAAGAGTCTGTTCATGTGCTAGACTTCTGGGATTTTGACTATGATGTGTTCTGGAGAGGTTCATTTCTGATCATGGCTATTTGGGGTTCTATATGCCTCACTTACCTGTATGTTAAATTGTTTTCCCTCACTTCGGAAGTTTTCTGCTTGCTATTATTTCAGTGAAGATATTTATAATGCCATTTGTGCGGTCTTCTGATTTGCAACTGTGCTGTCCTGGTTCCAATTAATCTTGGTCTTCTTTGCATTATCTAGGGGCTTTTGGATCCTCTTTTCTTGTTGCTGAGGTGTTTTTCATTACTTGGTCACCAACAATGGCTCGCTCTATCTTCTAGTTCTGACACTCTGTCCTCACACTGATCACTTCTATGCCTCTACTTTCTGTAGAATTTTTAATCTCCCTAATTTCTACTTGGCATCTTTTTATGAACTCTGTTTTCTATGCTGGTGATTCATGTTTGTTTAGCTCTGCTAAGTTTTTATTTTTATTAGTATGTATTGTAGACTCACTGCTTTATTTAGCCCATTATCTGTTTACTTATCTCTTCTTTGAATTTGTCAAATGCCCTATTGATTTTTTTTTTTGGTCTTTCTGATATTATTTAGAATAATCTGGCTAGGTGGTTTTTGTTTTCCTTCCTTTTGATGCCCCATGGGCTTTGGTGGAGCTGGGAGTTTTGGGAGGTATTTATCATATTTCTATCTGTGTATGTGGGTAGACTTGTGAGTTGATTATAGTGGAAAGCTTTGTTTCTAGTATGGAGATATCTTTAGTTAATGTCTACTTTTCAGTGGTATCCTCTGGGTACAGCTAACAATTGGTCTTTGCCCCTGTCCCACAATCCAACCACTTCTGTTTGCTTGGGATGGCAGGTTGTGGCATATTTGGACCACTAGCCAGTTCTGTAAGAATGGGCTGCAGTATTGTTAATGATCTCGAGGCATTCTAGAAAACAAATTGACATCCCAAGAGAACAAATTAATAGCAACAACTATGTCACCTTGGGTATGGTAATAAACTCATGCATCAATTACAGCATCAAAGATAAACTGAATATTGACAGATCCTAAGGACCCATGTTATATCACCCTTAACCGCAGAAAACAGATCTATAATTATAGCATGAACACTAAAACACACCATATACTGACCTACAGTAAGTATCTACTACATGGAACAACTTTACCCCTACTAATAATACAACAGTACTTGACACTAATAGCGCAATGTTAACTAGCTAACTAGTGAATCATTAAAGCTTAGTAGTTATTGAAATAAAGGTAAAGGGGGTGGAGAAATGGACAATGATAAGCAAAATTTTAAAAATTAATCAATGGTATATGAAACAGAGGAAAGAAAGTGAAATCAGGGGTCCAATTGAGTTAAAGGAATTTAATAATATCAGAGAACAGTAACAGGAGAGAATAAACAAGAAACAAAGAAAAAAACAGGAAATAAAAGATAAGAAAGAAGATAAAAGTTGAAAGGGAAAGAGAAAAAAGGGACAAGGAAAAAAATAAAAGAGGAAAACAAAGGGGGAGAAAATACCCTCCCCCCCAAAAAAAACTTGTCAAAGGAAAAAGAAAAATAGAAAAAAAAAAAAAAGATTGAGAAGAAGGAAAAATTCCTCTGTTTTTTCCTGTTTTTTGAATGAGTAGTTTCTAGGACCTGCAGTCTTGGAATCCAGCCAGTTAGGATTTTCTCTGCCTAGTGTTAGGGTGTATGAGTTTTGGAGGTGCCCACCCCCCAGCACCAGAGGCCCCCATGTCTGTTCACCCCAGACTGTGGTTACTACCCAAGCCCAGGCATGTCTTTGCTCACACTGATAGATGGGAAATGCCACCAGCTTTCTGGTACCTGCTGGATGTTGGCCGTGGGGTGGGGTTCAGCCGGACTGCTGGACTTAATGTTGACACTCTCAGGGTCCAGCTGCTCCTTATAGGCCTTGTCCTTCCCAGTCTGAGCTTACACTTCTCATGTAAGCCTGTATCTATGGGTGGTCAGTTCCCTATCTGTGGTGCTTTCCTGTGGTTGTCTTTCCCCCAGTCACTCTGGAAAGGTAACACTGGAATCCCTGAAGCTGCTGGCCATATCCATACTCTCTCCCTGGGTGTTCTGACTGACAAGGCTTACTTTCTCTCCCTGGGCTTTGTCCTCACCCAGGATCAAGTTGGTTGGTTAGTCTACATCTCTGTTGCCTGGTGCCAAGAGGAAGAAAAATGTGTAGCCAGCTGGGAGTTGGTGGATGTTGTACGGGGGCTGCAACATGACCACTGACGGCCTGCCTGTTTTTGATGGGGGCCTTTTACTATATATTTAAAAATCCTACAGTAGTCATCCTTTAGTTGTGTAGGAACTGATCCAGCACATAGCACCATTAACCTCATTGCCAGTTTAAATACTTTGCTCAATATCACACTGCCCGCTGGAATGAGAGTGAGAGGACACTAGCTCTTCAATCTTCCAAAAGTCTATCAAATTCCACTCAGTTAGCTGAATGAGACTAAAAGTTAAACTTTAACTATGTGATTCAGAGCATGATTAATGAATTTCTCTGGGTCACAGTCTCACCAATGACAGGTCCAATATAAAAATACTGAAGCCTAGTGTGGTGACCTACGCCTGTACTCCCAGAATTCTGGTAGGCTGAGGTAGGAGGATCATGAGTTTGGGCACAGATTGAGCAATTTAGCCAATCCTGTCTCAGAAATAAGAAAAAAAGGAGGGCTGGAGATGTAGCCTAATGCCAAAGTCCTCGGTTCAATCCCTAGTATTAAAAAAATGAATTCATAAAAACAAAAAATCCTGAAACCACACCTAACTTACCTGACAGTTGTGAGGGTTAAATGGTATCAAGTATGTAGAATAGGGCTGGGGATCTAGCTCAGAGGTCCTGTTGCCCGCCGTGTAAGTGCAAGGATCTGAGTTCTATCCCCAGTACCAGAAACAAAACAAACAAACAAACAAAAAAACCCAAACGTGTGTGTGTGTAGAATACACTGTATCCCACAAAGCTGTACAAATATAACACTGATGATTCAGGCAACTTGCAAATGTTTAAAGTGATGCAATCTTATAGAATCTTCATATCTTTTCAAACAAATACAGTAAGACAGAACAATATATCTTTGAGTCCTGAGAGCCATTTGCCACAGCAGTGAGGCTCTCTGCCCACAGGTTTGATAGAGGCAGCTAATAAGTGACTGTTAAAGGTCAACACCATGATGCCAGGGTCAGCTCTAACAAGTCAAGAGCAGCACACGTTCAGCCCAAGTTAAGCCAGTCTATAACTTTCACAGAGGCTGGTTTGGCCATGCCTGTCGTTTTTTACTAATCTAAGCCACACAGAAAAGACTTTGCCACTTGGTAGTTTAACATTAGAAACAGGTAAGATATTCTAACTGTGATACTCTAATTTTATCTAGATGCATAGTTAAACACAGACATACACATTTTCATAAGGTCCTCCAGAGCTCTGGGAGTAGATAAGAACATGGACATAACAACTAGAATTTATGTTTAGCTTCATAGATCAACTTGAGATAAAGGATCAAAGTGATTTACGAAGAAGAAATGATAAATTGTTGGCCATTTTGGATGCTCTGAAGGAAAATGGCTTTGCCTAGAGAGCCAACCAGAGTGGGCAGCACTTCCTTATCTCTTCATTTTACCATACAAAGACAGGCTGAAGAATAATGGGTCACTCTAGTTTAAGGGCAAATGAAAACAGAAGAAGACTGGAGTGAAAGGGGGGTGGGCTATGGCTTTTAATTGGTTTATAAACATGAAGCCAGTTACAACCCAAACACAGAATTATGGAGATATCCATAATAGGATTTCACACAATGAGTACCTCATAAATCTATATTATGGACCTTGCACTGATGTTAATTTAGGTAGCAGTATTGTATTATTCTATGTATCACACAGTAGTCATTTTTCAAATATTAATAACTTGACTCATTTTCTTAAAAAAAACAAAAAACTAAAAATGACCTGACTTCAGATGATAAATTTCTAGTCCAAAAGTTATTTCAGAAAACAAGCTGCTCTTTGCAGAACAAATGGTCAGGGTTCTTACTGCCTGCTTCCCTCCCCCAATCCAATATTTTCTCTATCAGGGATTAAAGTAACTTCTTCCTGACTTCTGATTTTCATTAATCTTACTTGAAAGTAATTCACATTCTTTCCTTTTAAAGGGCAGATGGACTGAACTAGAGGAATCTTAAGAAAGATTTTTACTTCCTCAAAAGAATAACTTCCACAGGGCTATCACACTCCCCCAAATTAAAAAATAAGAATAAAACTGGAGCTAGAATAGTCACATATCTTCACATAAAATTTCTTTTTCTAATAGGAAAAAAAATCACAAGTTTTATTTTGACTATGTATGGGAAATGCTGCCAATTCTGGCAGATTTTGTGCTTGTCTACATTTTCTGAGAGGGAAGAAAGACATGGTGAGACCTGAGCCACAGAGAGAGACACTAGAGGGAGCTGCAATATCAGTATCCAGGTGTCATTTACTTGTAAATTGTGTGGCAGGAAAGCAAAACCAGGCTGCTGAAGGGTGAATCTTCTTGTAAAATACACCAGAGACCTCTTTCTGGGCTTTTTGGTTCTATGGAGGTGCAGATGGTGGGAAAGCTTCCTGTTAAGAGCACAAACAGGATGAGATACTTTCTCCCAGGATGAGATACTTTCTCCCAGGGTGATCTGCTCTCCTGCCCACAGGGCACGCCTGCTGGAGCTGCTGTCCAGAGGAATCAGGAAAATCAAAGGTGACACACAGCCAGGTAGCTGGAAACCCCCCAACCTCATACAAATAACATACTGTTTGGGTTAATAAAGATCAGTGAGGACACGGAAGAAGAAGGAAAAACACTGGTTGCTTTCAACTGAGCATCCCCACATATATCTGACAGCTCAGCACTCCCATCTGCAAGATGCAGCATCCTGAGCATCTGGACAAGACTGATAAATACAGGAGTGGAGACCCTCAGCCACTGACAAATCATCTTGTTGGAGGTGAAAAAACAAAAAACAAGTGCTCTGATGATAACAAGCAAAGTACCTTCTCCAGAGACCTTAGAACCAGTTCACAGCACATAACACTTGGGCCCAATCTTAACAGGGAAACAGAGATGGACAATGAGTCCTCATGCACAACCTGAAAAGTTTAATTCTAAATATTCATTTCAGGGGCTTATTTCAGGGGCTGTGCTGCTCATGGCAACTGCTCTGCATACCTTTGAGGCAAATTTACCATTACAAAGCACTTATGTTTGTAACAAGACCTTCAACCTCTGACAGCTAACTCCATAAAACAGACTATGGGGCAATTGACTGTAAAGCTGCATGATAAGCAATAGGAGGGAAAAGGAACATATGTGTCTAACATGACTGGTCATTCCAGAATGCCCTCAACCCCTGGGACCAGTACAGAGGAGCTACATCTCGCTGCCTTTTCAATAACATTCAGTTTAAGGCAACAAAGTGGGGGGCAAGGGAAAGGGTAGACACTGGGCAAACCCAGATGGCATGATGAGCTGTAGAATAGTGGTCTCACTGTTGCCCTGAACCTATCTCTCAAGGGCTCCCTCACGTGTTGGTGTTTGGAGTACCTGCTCTCTATCTTCTTTCTTTACTGACACAATCCCTTCGGCAGCTACCCTGCGTGTGCTGCTGCCTTCCATCTGCCAATGTAACCCACACCGATATATGCGATGGCCTACTTGACTTCTCTCCATATATGTTCTGTCCCATTAATTCTTTCAACAAATCTGAACTCTTCCTTCCACCAAGCTCCCTGCTGCCTCGGTATACCCTCTTCTTATGAATGGCTCTGTTGCCTGTCCCAACATCTTGATGAGAAACCAAGTTCACTCTGGATTTTTTCCTTCATCTTTACTCTCTATGTCAAACTGATTTTGTTCCTAAAAAACCTTTTAAATTATCTTTTTTCTCTCTCTGTGTTGTCACCACCATCACAAAATCTTTCCACTGGCTCTCCCTGAGCCTATCATGGTATCCCCTCAAATATACCTTTCACATGGTCATAGAGCCTTCTTTTTGGTTCGTTTTGTTCTGTAGGACTGCAAATTGAATAGCGGCCTTCCCACTGAGCTACATCTCTGGCCCTTTGGTTAGTTTTAATTTTGATACAAGGTTATATTAAGTTGCCCAGGCTGGGCTTGAACTTAATCCTTTTGCCTTAGCCTTCCAGTGTTCTGGGATTATAAACCTGAGCCACCAGGCCTGGCTACAGAAGCATCTTAAAAGAATCTGATATTGCTTGCCTAAATTTCCTAGCAGCTCCCTATTAGCTTCACAAGATAAAGTCCCCCCATCCACTCCTTTTTACCTCCCAGCTCTTTTCCATTTGCTTACTGAACTATCTGTAACTAGTTCTGAACTCCTACCCATCTTTCATTTGGGACCCCCCTTTCACCTTTCATTTGCTAGAAAGATTCCTACTTATTCTTTCAGAGACCTTTTCAGGTGTTACTTCTGTTAAGAGAAAGTGCTAAGTACTCTATAAACTCCCTGTGTTATTTCCTTATCTGGTACATGCCTCTTATTATACTTAGCACATTTTTGTGTGAATTAAGAGCAGATACTTGTGTATTTAGAGCCTAGCACAGTACAAGGCACAAAGTATGTGTTCAACTCATCTATATAAACTCCTGCAACAGGCCACATTGGATTCAGCGTGGCCATACGGTTTTTCTATTCAAGAGCAGCTAGAACGTATGAACAGCTTCTGCCAAACAGATGGAAGTTGGCAAGAGAATGGAGAGGGGGCAATGGCAGGCAAATCTGAATAAGTGATGACAAACAACCTGACCCATCACTGGGTAAAACTGGATCAGTGAGGACTGTCTGCTGAGCCCATGCTGCTCTGGAGGCTAAGAGATTCTGGACTACACAAAATTGCACAAAACAACATGGCTCTTCGTCGTTCCATTCAGTTTTCTCTTTTCCCTAAAGAAAGCAATAATTACACAATACAGGACTCTTCTGAACTAGTCTACATTAGCTTTTATTTTTCTATTATGGGCACAGTGTGCCTTCAGCCTACTTCTACTTTATTGGCAGGGAATCTCATTTCCATCTCACACCACGCATTTTACAGTGCCTCAGTGAACCTTAAGTGAGATGGATATTGTAGGGAATGAATTGTAGAGGGACAAAATGAGAAACATTGAAGATCACACACATTATACCATCTGTGCTATTTTGTCGCATGACACAAAAGCACAATTGCAAATGGGAGAGTGCAGAATGAAAACCTGCAACTTCTAAATTGATACTCAGTTTTTTTGAGTCCAAACTTACTATAAGAACACAGGCTAATTACTGACTGACATTAACCCCTCCATCTGCCTGGAAGGAGAATTGCTTCATGTGGAGCTTCACAGGCAAGATGTCACACACTCAACCCAGTGCAATTATATTCAAAATGAATTAAATGTTTAATATATAAAATGTTATCTGGGCCCCAAATACTCAGGACTCCATACTATATGAGACCTGTCAACCAGGCCACATATTTTACAGCCTGAATTACTGCAAGAATGTTCATATGCCCAAGAAACCCATTTTGGAGCCAAGGAAAGAAATTCAAGAAGGCAACTGTATAAGATTTTATCACTTTGACTTGTAGTACTCATCAAATCTTTTTACTCTCCCATTCAGCTTATGGGTGAAAAAAAAACAAACCCATTTGCATTCCTCAGGCAGTAATGTAGGCTGATAGAATGATGCCTTGCAATATTCACATTAGAGAAACCGAGGCACAGAACAGTTCAATAACCAGCTCAGGGCTCAGATGAAGAATTCAACTAATTCCCCAATTTATAATTCCCAATATGTCCCCTTACCTCATTAATTAAGGCTGTGGTGCCATTTTCCTGCTAGCTAATTCATTTTGATTCCAGGTTAACATGAGCACCCCAAGCATCTCTTTCCAAATGAGCCCCCAGGTGAGATCCTTTAGCACCTCTGTAGGCACTGGGCCATGAAAGGAAGTGGACACTGGCATGTGAAGCAGGGTGCCGATTACTTTCTGTAAAGCTGAAACATTGGGTACAGTTGTGTTGAGCAATGAAAGTGGAAGTGGTTTCCCATCTGGTTCTTCCTTACCATCAAGCTAGTAATTAGATCTTGTGCAGACCCTCAGAACTACTTATAAGTTACTCGGGTTAACATTTTTTCATTTAGTGTCTTGCTTTCTCAGCATCTACTCAAATGATACAGAGAGAGATCTGTAGTTAGAAATGGAGTAAAAGATGCTGGTTTTCACAGCTCACCTCTACTTTATTACAAAATTTTAACAAGGATCTGACCCAGGTGGAAGGAAATGACACTTGTCACAGAGAAGTGCATCCTTCCCTAGGCTTCATGTGCCCTTTCCTTGAAAACAAAGAGCCAGATTAATTTAAAAGAAGATTCCTATAGGAGATGTGCCAATATTGGGACTACTAGGGAAAACCTCCCTCAGATTATATATATATATTTTTTCAGCTTTAATTGAGTTTATTGGTACATTTTAGGGATACAGTACAGTTGCATTCATTGTTGGGATCTTGTACCTCTACATGACAAGTCTTGGTTCTCATTTTTTCCCCTTGTCCCTGCCCCTCCCTTCACCCCTTCCTCCCCTCCCCATCTACAACTACTTTATTTCCATCTTTTCATTATCTCACATTTTTTTCTTTTCCCTTTTTACCCTTCCCTTCAGATTATATACTTTTACTTATGTGAAAAAGTAGCATCTTTGAGCTTCTTCAAAGTAGCTTTCTTGAATATATTATGTGGTTTCTCATGGTAGCATTTGTTATGACATGATCTCGTAAGAGAAGGAAAAGAAATGTGCCAGGGAGATCGAGCCATAATTTACCAACATCCACCCTGCTCCTAAGTGAAAGACGGGCCTTTATCTGTTTAGGAACAACACCAAAGCTCAGGAGGGTGAGTTTGCTGACACAAGCATAATTAGCTGGGAAGGTTCTGTCTGCCTAGGAGTCAGGAGGCAGCCAGCTGTGAGTCTAAAGTTCCTGTGCAAAAGTGATTTTCTCCTCTCTGGCCAGTCTCCTCCTATGTAGAATGGTAAAAACCCTGCTAAAGTTGACTTTAGTCTACTTTGATGGCTTTGCCAGTGCCCACTCAGATTCTTTGAAAAAGAGAAAAGACAAGGTAAGTTTTATTTAGAAAGCAGGGAAGTTAAGTTCATGCTTAAGTCTAAGCTTGATTTTATTTAAAAAGCAAGGAGCTCAGGGCTGGAGGACAGCCAACGGGCTGGCCACAGAGACAGTCAGTCTCATCTGCTGGGTGATGGATTGCCAAATGGCGATGAGAGGATAAAAGAAGCAGGGCTCTGAGATGGAAACAGGAGTTGAAGGTAAGATACTGTTTAGGAATCAATTTGGCCATTCCTTCTTAAAACCTACTTAAAAGGCAGCCTGTTCTCGGTGCCTCCATGGCCTCTCCACCGCATTCTCCTCTAATTCGCTTCTCTGGTGCCCTCCCAATTATCCCAAGACCACATTTGCTTGAGATTTAGCAGTGAATGAGCTTTTGCTTTCTTCTGAGCCCACATTCTGCTCCAGCCCTCTGAGACTCTGGACTCTGGCTGTGGAACCCTGCCTTTTGCTGCTGCTTTTCCAATTGCTCCTGCTCTGGGTCACTGAGAGGTATGGGCTTTTTCCCACTTTGCAGACTTTTCACTATAGTCTTTTGTTTTCCTACAGTTTGAATTAAATCAACTTATGAGAGGACCAGGAAACCATATTTCTAGGCTTGAACTCTCTTTCTGAGTAACCCATGTTTTTATCTGGCTGCTGGGCTTCTCTTAGTTTGGCTGCCCCACTTAAAGGCGCCAGAGAGCTCATCCTTCTGGCTTTTCTTTTCTTTCTTTCCTTTTTTGAGGCAGGGTCTCACTATGCAGTTTAGGAATCAATGTAACTGAGGCTAGCCTTGAATTTATGGCAATCCTCTTGCCTCAGCCTCCCAAGTGTTGGGATTAAAGGCATATGATACCACACCTGGTTCATTCTGGCTTTTCTGATTTATATTTCAATTAATGGTATTCTCCTCCTCTTGAGATTGTTCTACCTTGAAATGTTAAGCAAAGTTGCCCTCAACTCACATCTGGCCACTCACTAGACATGGCCTACTGCTTTCCTCAGCACTTGAGCCACCTGCCCTTCTCTTCCTCTGCCCTATTTCAGGGAAACATTTTTACCAAAAATCTTGCAATATCATAATGACTGGCTTCCATGCTTCCAGTCCTTCTGGCCTCTTCTATCACAGCCTTCTTCCAAAATCATTAATCCTGTGTTATTCTTCTATTTAAAAATCCTTAGTGGCTTCCCACTAAATACAAAATAAAATAAATCTCTTAAGCTCATCAAAGTCTCTAAATTTGGTACTCAATCTCTCTACAGTATTGTTTCCCACTATTTTTTCTATATACTATAAAGAAGAGTAAAAAGTGGATACCAGAGTGTCTTTTTTATTGGGCCTGAGATAAGTGTTAATGACGTCTTATGTCCGTTAGTCTCTGTTCATCTTACATCTCTGTAGACTGCTCTGAAACTTCATTCTAATTTGTCTTAAGAGTAGTTTATGCTTCTGTCTTTCTCAGTGGAATAAAAGCTCCTTGAAGGCAATATTTTGTCATACTCATATGTATTTCTGTAAATCTGCATAAATATGTTTTAAATAGTAAGGCATGTTTTGAAAGGTCAAAGCATATGTTGAATGCCCACTGAGTTCATGATATTGTACCAGATGCTGAGAATGTAAGGATTAATAAGCCATGGTCCATGCCAAGAAGAAGGTCAGATTAACAGCAGGCAGGGAAGGCATGTTCCTATAATTGTATGTAGTAGTCCTACCTAATTGTACAACTCAGCACAATGGTACAATGGTAGAGAAATCCTCTAAATACCCTGCAGATACACAGGAAAGAGCTCTCAGCAGGTACTCAGGAGATCACAGAACTGGACCAGGCGCTTTCTTGGTACATAAAAATGGAGGAATAAATAGCTACCAGCTAACATTTATGGAATACTTCATGCTGTGCCAAATGATGCTCTGAGTACTTTGTATATCACTAGGTTTACATTGACACCTGTGATTTTTTTTTTATATTGGCTTTAAGAAGAATGAATTTTTTTTTCATTTTATAGACAAAGACATCGAACTTAGAAGAAAAGGCAAGTAACTGGACTAAATCAACACAGCTAATATGTAGCTAGCACCATACATTTAAACTGAGGTCTGAGCCAGGCATGGTGATGATGCATACCTGTAATCTCAGCATTTGGGGGTTGATCCAGGAAGACTGCTGAGTTCAAGGCCAGTGTAGGCTATGTTGGAAAACCTTGTTTCAAACAAACAAATAACTCATGTCTAACTTAAAAGCCTAGATTTTAGCCATTTTGTATTTGGGAACCACCCGGGGGTACTTACTTACAAATGCAGCTTGCCAGGCCTCCCTGCCTGTGATTTTTGACTGTGGGCCTGGGATGGAGGCAAGGAAATTACATTTTAAATGAGGACTCTCAGATGATTCTGAAATAGGTTGTCAGCAGATCACAATGCAGAGATTCTTCATTGTATCACAGAGTCTCCCAGAAGAGCAGTCCAGACAGAGGAGCCAGTGTGCGCAAAAGCCAGGAAGCATGAAATAGGAGCTATTTATAATTTATGCTAGAGGATAGGACTACAGAAATGAATAACTAGGGAGACCTGTGCCTTCAAGAAACAGCATGAAATGATTCCAATATCTAACACTTTAGTGTTTTTCATTGAAAAGACCTAATAACATTTTTATAAAAAACAAAAATCATCTGTAGTTACCACCACTCTAACATAGGAACTATTTAAATATTGCTGTTTTTTCAGGTCAATTTTTTAAAAGTTATAATCATCCTATTTAGCATTGTATGAGACTTTACAACAAATGTTTTTCATTTTATATAGTACTTATAATCACCACTTTTAATGGCTACAAACATTCCACTGGGCTGATGTGCCACAATTTATTTGTTCCTTTAATATCAGGCACTTAATTTGTTTCTGATATTTGGCAGCACCAAAATTCTTGAGGCTATAACATTTTATAGTCTTCTCTCATAAATTTAAGGATAAAAAAGTTTATATATTTGAAATAAGAAAATACATGCAGAACCTAAATCTGCTAAATATTAAAAAATAATAGTGATCTATAGACTATGAAGCAGTCATTTTTTAAACAACACATTATTAAGTTTTATATATAATTTATAGTTTATAAAAAGAATTATTTTTTCCATTCTGAAGACTGGACTCTGGGCTTTCACACTGAGGTACAACCTCAGCCCTTTACTTTTTATTTTAAGACAGGGTCTTGATACTGGTCAAAATTACAATTCTCTTGTCTCAGTCTCTCAGAATTCTGGAATTATGGGGATGCACCACCATTTCCAGCTTAAAAGCACTTTCACTACATAAATATCAACATTATAACAATCTCATGAAGTAGGCAGGGCAGTCAGTATACATCAATGTGAAAACCAAGAGAGATTATATGATGACCTGCTTAAGAATTCAGAAAGACAAGAGTCAGAGCCTGAGCTCAAGGCAGATGATGCCAAAGCTCTTTATTCTGTACTTTAATGCCTTTTAGATTAAGATCAATATAATTAATAAAGCTATTTATGGTGAATAAAAATAAGAATAAATAGGAAATAGGAAAATGTATAAATCCAGAAGTAAGTCCTGAGTTAAAACTGCCTACTTTAGAGCAAAAGCAAACACAATTCCTCCTATGGCCTGAACCATTAGTCTTCCCACCCCATCCTATGCTGAAGCCCCAATTTCCACTGTGCCACACACAGAGGCCAGTAAGCAGGCAATAGGGGTAAAGAATCTGTAAGGGGTAAGGTCAGAGAAGAGACATAGAGAGTTGGCATGCTTGGTTGTGGTGATATCAGGATACAGTGAAAGGGTGGTTACTGTGAACCAGTGAAAGGACCTGAAGGGGAGACAGTCATGGCCTTGATCTTAGCTTTTCCAGCCTCCAGAACTGAGAGAAAGTAAGGGTGATTCTAATGTGGTCTCTGTTGGAAGCGAGCAGCACATCATTGGTAACCAAAAGAAAGATGATTATGAATCCAGCTGAAATGTGTTATAATGTTTTGTAATAGACATAAATTGTATGATAAAACTGGATTTTTAGCTGAGGAGATCTAAGCAGAGTGATGAAGGAGCAACTTGGCTCCTCCTGAGCACTTATAGTACAATGGGAAAGAAGACAAGATGAACTGAAGAATGAATTCTTAAGCAAAGCGGAATGAGAACTTAAAAGATGTGGAAAATTCTTGGTCTATCCATATTGCAAAACCTGTGAAAGATTGTGTTTTACAGAACACGAAGGATGTGAATATTTTACAAAGACAAACACTAAAAGGACTTGTTTGTATGGACCAACTTCTGGCTTCTTTTCTTTATCTCTGCAAAAGTCAGGTTTTTAAGAGTTTATTTCTATAAGGTTGTATGATCAGTTGGGCACTTCTGGAAATGCCCAGAGGATCTTCAAAGAGATATTTATATTCAGTATTTACTGTAAAACATCCTTTCCCAACCTGCCAACAACTCCCAGTATATAATCACTTGTCATCTGTTCTTTTGATATTGCTTTTGCATCATTACAAGCAAAAAAATCAATACTAGATCATTGATTTAGGAAAAAGACAAGATTGCACAGCAATAATACATAAAGTTAGTCAACCCCTACCTACTTCTCAATGGCTTTGAAAGAAGAGATAGTTCAGTGCCCCTTTCTGAAATAGATACTCATTCTACATTGGTGATCTTGTAGCAATAAAAACACAAGATAGATAAGGCACCATAAACCCAATTGATGTAACAGCTCTTGTATGGTATACAGAATCTCAACATGCCTTTTTAGATCAGCAAGTAATATATGAACTGAGTCCAGATCCCCTCTCTGTAGTCTGACCTTCAATTTAATTTGACTGTGTGGACTAGAGCAGAGACACTCTGCCAGTGACACAAGAATGCAAGTGCTGCATTTGTGGTAATCAGCCAGCCAAGGGTCTGGCCCAAGCATATATTCTGTCTTGATAGACAGGTAAGGCCAACTGTTTACCTTATCCATTAATTTACTAGATACCATTTGGTCTTTCTAAGCCAAATTAACAGGTAAAAGTCATTTAGGTCTGTTAACTGGTTTTGAACCAATGAGTAGAAGCAGTGAAAAAGGAACTATGGGAATGGAGAACATTAACGTTTACACAGAGCTTTGTGTTTTTCAAACCCTTTCACTTGCATTATCTCACTTGATCCGCACCTCAATCCCATAAAGTAGAAGGATTATCATTGTAAACATCTGAAAGAGGAGAAAATGGAGTCCCAAAGGTTGCTACCTTTTAAAGTAGGGAAGAGCTAATGGTAGAAAAAGAAATGGGCACTTATCAGGGAAAGTCCTTTATGATAGGGACTATTACTGACAATACTGAGTGTCAGAGTTAGGGTCTGAACCCAAATCTTTTGGACACCACAGTGTACACCATGGTTTTTATACTGGTAAAACCTATGGTTTACTGTTATAGCCAGTATAACTCAGTGATAATCCTTGATGTCAAGAGTTCTAGATATCTTGAGGTAGTGGTTGTCTGGAAAGGGCAGTATACCTGACATGCAGGACAAAGTGTAGGCTATGAGTCAGAGATATCTATCCAAGGTCTACCACTTGCTTGCTGTGTGACTCTAAGCAAGCTTGTTTACCTCTGAGCTCTATTTTCTTCATGTCTCAAGTATGGAAAAAAGACATTACCCTCATAGAGTTGATGACAGGATTAAATTATATAAAATAAAACAACAAATATTAGTTACCTCCTCTAGAAAAAAACATTTCTGCAGGAAGCAGGGGAGTTACAGAATAGGCAGCGACAAGGGTCTCTTATTTGGAAGATAATAAAGGCAGAAAGATAGAGTAGAAGGTACATGACAGATCTCATTTTTATATGTAACTTTTGCAAATAGCCACTACTCAAGGTCTACTTCTTTTAAGAAGACTACTCTGACTTCTGGAGTATCAGTTAAGATCCAGGGACCCCGTAGAATTCTTGCTCATCTCTAGCATACAGTATTCTTTTAAAACTGTCTCTTTACATTATCTCTTTTCTCCTCTAAATATGAACAAGCTTCTTGCTTATTAGAGTACCTGCTGGAAGGTAGAGGCTTACTAACTGGAAGAATGGAAGAACTGGAGGAAGGAAAGGGGGAAAGAAGAACGGATTCATCCCAGTAACAGCATGTTTGCCAAGACTAAAATGAGATTGTAATATTTTCTTACCTTGACTGCATAGTTATTAAGTGGATCTTTCGCATACGAGGCAGTGTAGTAAACAGCATCACCTGCTTCACAACATGGTTTGTCACTGGTTAGCCTAAAGTCTGACCAGCTGTCGACCCCAAAACGGAGCTGGTCTTTCTGTCCAGCCATGAAGAGGTCTTCACATTTAACAGCCAGTTTCTTCAAGGCATCTGTATGAAGGCTTCGGATTTTACCCACCACTTCCTCCCGATTTTCAAGTCCTCGATAAAGTGCTTGTCTCTGTGGCTTCTGGATGCTTCGGCCCTGTCTACAAGATGGACCACGCCGGCTGGTCAGGGACTCCATGCTGTTAGAAAACCTATCTTTAATACTG
Source organism: Fukomys damarensis (assembly GCF_012274545.1). NCBI lineage: Eukaryota > Metazoa > Chordata > Mammalia > Rodentia > Bathyergidae > Fukomys > Fukomys damarensis. The sequence continues at coordinate 24,946,692 of NW_022900937.1, read as the reverse complement.
AGAGTGGTTAAACTGGAGATGCTATTTGCAGTAGAAGGGATGGGTCTCTCCTTGTGCAGAGGTCTCTCCAAGGAGTCATAGGACTCAATGTCCAGTCCTTTGAGTTCAAAGCTAATGGAAGAGCCAGCACTGCTGGCATCCCAGTTAGGATCGATATCATAGGTAGGATTAGCCATGACACAAAGGCTACTTTCCAAGGATTTCTGGAGGTCTTTGGAGATTGGCTCTGTATTGGCTCTTATAATCATTTTCTTTGGCAGTGGGGGTGGTGTGAATTGGGAAGAGTTTGGTGCATCTTGGTCTGTTTTCCCTCCAAAGGCAATGGCATTGTCCAAAGCTCCCTTGGGCTGCCGTGGATGCTTGGGAGGTATCATAGCCGCTCTAGATTGCCCTGTATTATTTTAAAAGAAAGAAGAGAAAAAAATCATTAAATGAAAATTTCTATTTCATAACTGAAACAAGTAGAAATGAGTGAGGTAGTTGTGGGAAATATAAGACTTAGTGCTTTCATTCAAAATGGGAAAACAACCACAGAACAAATACCTGAACATTGAAGCTATGAGTTCAAGACTTGGAGGGAACAACAAATATAAATAATGTTTCAACATTTCTCTGCCAGAGGAACAGGCACTAATTTGGGTGATGGGCTTTGTTTTAAAAAAAGGATCTGGACTCTCCAGTCCTGCCCCAAGAGCACTATAATTCACTACACCAGAATGCTAAGGAATAACAGCCACTCACAGACACTTGCACTGTGATGGAGTAGACATGACAGACTGCAATTAAGGATCAAGAAAATGCTTGGGAGCATTACTGAAAAAGGCTGAAACTAGCAACAGGGATCCATGGGCTCAGAAGATACTGTTTTTTTCTTTTAACGTTGTTCCAAAGAGATTCTATGTTGTATATAGCATTTGTCATTTTACATTCATTTGTATAACACTTGTCATGTATACAGCATTTTCAAGCACACATAAATGTAAATGCATAAGCCATGTAGTTTTATTTTATTCGAGAGGGACTCTAAAATTGTCTAAAATAGTATATAAAATTCGTGTGATTGTGGTAAGTGTACAAAGTAGACAACTGCTGTTCCAGACAGTCATTCACAAACTCATGTGGCTGTTCTTATTTGGGGGGCATATACACATCATCATTTAAGAGGTACTACTTTTGGAACTTTTATAGTGAAACACTTATTTCTGTTGAGTGTCTAATGCTTATGCCTTGAAGATAAAATATGTGGGTTCAATGATATCTTCAGAACTTATGTAATGAAGAGAGGATACAATTTTTTTAAATCAGAGAATATACCATGAAACTTCCATAAACTTTATTACAATTGGTCATGTGATTAAAGTGAGGCCTTTGGTCAAGATCTCAGAGTTAAAGCATAACTCCTTGTTATGAACTGAATCACCCACCCCCACCGGTACCTTGTGAATGCAATCTTATTTGGAAATAGGTCAAGTAAGGATGAGGTCATTAGAGTGGGCCCTAACCCAATATCCTCACTGGAAGAAAACACCATGTGAAGACAGCAGCAAACAGGGAAAACAGCATCTGATAACAGAGGCATGGACTGGAGTGATGCAACTGCAAGTGAGAGAATGCCAAGGGACTGATGGCCATTACAAGGTGCCAGGCAGAGGTGAAAAAGGATTCTACCCTGTGTCTCAAAGGGAGCATGGCTTGTTGACAGCACTCTGACTTCAGGTTCTTATCCTTTGTAACTGCCTGAGAATACATTTCTATTGTTTTAAGCAACCCATTACAATCTTCATTATAGCTTTCCTAGGAAACTCCCACTGATGATCACAGAGTGGAAGATAACGGGTAGCATAAATAGTAGGAGTGGTGGTTTCCTTGAAGAAATGCCAAGGATATGCACCGACATCAACTGACATAACTTCACTGATGAATTCAACAGAATATTCAAAGAGTGCTAACAGTTATCCTTCGTAATCTCTTGAAATACAGGGAGGAGGGAGTACTTTATACCTCCAATTTTAAAGGGCCAGCATTACCTAGATAACAAAATCAGACAAAAACATTACCAGAAAATTGCAGACTAATATTTTTGAGGGACACACATACAAAAAAATCCTTCATAATATACTAGTAAACAGAGTCCAGCAACATTTCAAAAGGATTGTACAACATAAGATGGGATTTTTCCACGAATGTGAGGTTCATTTAACATCTGAAAAAGATCCAGAAAAAGCTCTTGATAAAAGTCTAGTAGCTTGCCAGCCATGGTGGCGGACGCCTGTAATCCCAGCACTCAGGAGGTTGAGGCAGGAGGATTGCTGTGAGTTCGAGACCAGCCTGGGCTACATAGTGAGTTCCAGGTCAGTCTCAACTACATAGTGAGACCCTGTCTCAAAAAAAAAAAAAAATCCAGTAGCTCTTCATAATAACACTCAAAAAAGTAGAAGCTGAAGGGAACATCCTAAATCTGATTGATAAAGGGCATCTTCATAAAACCTCTAACCTTGGGAGACAGTCTGGTATTTTCTCAAAAACTTAAACATAGAGTCATCATATGAGGTAGAATTTCTGCTCCTAAGATATATCCAAGAGAAATGAAAATATATATATCTGTACAAAAATTTGTACACAAATGTTTATAACACCATTATCCACACTGGCCAAAAAAGTGTAAACAACTAAAATGTCCATTGCCTGATGATGGATAAACAAAATGTGGTACAGCTGTAACACTGAATATTACTCAGCCATAAAGAGGAATGAATGAATTACTGATACATGCTACATGGATGAACTTTGAAAACTCTGTGTTAAGTCAAAGAAGCCAATCAGAAATGACCACAGGTTGTATGATGCACTTCCATGAAATATCTAGTAATATATAAAGTCATAGGGGCAGAGCATATTAGTGGTTACTAAGGACTGGGAGAATGGGGAGTGACTACTATTAAGTTTCTGTATGGGGTGATGAAAGTTCTAGAATTAGCAGTGATGATTGCAAAATTATGTGAATACACTAAACTCACTGTACCCTCTAGAAGGGTGAATTTTATGATATTTAAATTATATTTTGGTAAACCAAATTGATCCATTTCTATAAAACATCATAAAATTTAATTGCATTTTCTAATTTCTCAGTATCCTTAACATCACCAAGAAGGTAGGAACTTGGCCTTTATGGACTCTTCCTTGATAGTAAAGCCCTCTTCCCAGAACTGCCCTTGCTCTATTTTTCCTTGGCTAATGTGAAAAGTCAGAACCATGTTTTATAAATGAGATGAGTTGGTTGCTTTATAACAAGCCCTCACTTTTCAGTTGTTGACCCAGATCTCTTAGAAATGAGGCACCACAGAGAAGTTACAAGTAGTGAACTCTACCAGCACAGGCCCCTTATCATCCTTGCATGACTACTATGACAGTTTCCTCTTGTTCCAGTCTTCTGCTACCCTCACCTCACCAGCTACTAGAAAGATCTTTTTTCAAATAGCAAAGCCAATAATGGCACATTTCTGCTTAAAGAATCCTGTCCTCAAGATCAAACACAAATCTGAGTGAACCAAGCAAGTCTGTCATGACCTGGCCCTGGTATCCTGTTTTTCTTGCAGCATTTCTTCTTGCATCCTAAGTCAGTTTGCAATTTCTCTAGCACTCCTGGCTACTTTCTTTACTCTTCCTTCATGCTTTGTGTCTTTGCTCATGCTAATCCTCTTCCAGGAAAAGTTTTGCACTGCTCTCATCTTTATTTTGGAGGAAGTGGGGCATTACTGGGGACTGAATCCAGGACCTCACAAAAGCTAGGTAGACACTTCACTCAGCTTTAAACATTCTGCTTCTGGAGAGTGTTTCTTACTCTGTTCCCCCAAACTGACCTCTCCTTCCCTGGGATCTCATATTACCCAAGGAACATTTCCTTCTAAGCACTTAACAACATTTGCCCCAAGCACCCATTGGGTTCTCCACAGGGCTGCTTATAAGGGTGGGGGCTGGGTCTCATTTGTGTGCCAAGGAACAAGCAAGAATCCAGCTGACAGAGAAATGGAATAAAGAAATAACTAGAAAGATGAGCCTATTTTGTCCATTTCAATGCGTGCCCTAGAAAAAGCTTTATGAGCTGCCATTTACTATCCATTTCTCCCAAGCAGAAAAAACAAAAATAACTTGACACAGAAGGAATGAAGGGTTACAAAAGTGTTGTTTTTTTTTCTCCCTTTTCCTTTTATTACCTCACAACCAGCAAGTGAGACAGGCCTATGACATTAGCAGCTCTTTAGTGTTTATCACAGGGGTGGAAGAAGCTGACCATGCTATTTTCCACCATCTACAGAATAAAGTACAAACTCCTCAACAAGTTGGTCAAAGTTCTTTGTCTTACCTACCACTCTTTCTCATCAGCCCTTGCATGCAAATCACTCACTTCCCATTGTTTCTTTTTAATATGCTCCCTTTCCTTTTCCTTTTTTTGGTACTGGGGATTAGGCCTACGATCTTGTGTATGCTAGGAAAGTGCTCTATAAGTTTCAGCATCCCCCTTTCCCCCAGTATCAGGGATCGCACTCATGACCTTGTGCTTGCGAGGCAGGCACAGCGCCACTAGACCTTTTTATTTTGAGACAGGAACTCACTAAATTGTCCAGACTGGCCTGGAACTTGGAATCCTTCTAACTCAACCTTCTGAGGAGTTGAGATTATAGGTGTGTTTACCTTCATGACTAGCTATGCTCCATGTTTTTGTCTTTACATTTTTGCTTTAGCAAAGGTGTCTGCCCTGCTCAAATGAAGCCTTCCCTACTCAAATTGGGAACTCTCATTCCTTCCTCTCTGTTCTCTTAGTGCTTTTTTCTCAATGATAGTAGTTTAAGCCTTTTCTAGCATATGTCTTTGTATTTTACATGTACTTAGAACCTGGTGTTGTTTGAGGTACACACATGTGTGCAGTAAGTGGCTGCTTGGTAGAGTCACCAGAACTGGCCATCATTCAAATGGAAATGAGCAGCCAAGGGAGCAAGGAAATAAAGAAAATTTACATGGCTTCTCTTCCCAAATAGCAGTATATGATCTCCTGAGAACTAAGGAGATTTCCACATGAGAATCAGAAACTTATTTCTTCCGAATGAAACCACAAACATTCCACAGTCCACACAAGTAGGTCAGGACATTCTTCTAAGTTTAAAAGTGCTTTTTGTTTTTAGGTTATTTTTCCCTCCAAGAAAGACAAGTTTTCCTAACTGAATTTCAATCATCTGGGTCAGTGTTTAAAAAGTTTGATATCTTAGCTGGTTTTATTTTAAACTTTTAATCCTACATTCTTTTAAGCCTCTGGGACCAGACACCAAGCTCAGTTTTCAGCAGGCCCGATATAACATCACATAGTCTACATTTTTGTGGCATACCAGTTCTCCAAACAGAAAAAAAAAAAAAAAA
>NW_022900937.1:24896297-24941247 GCF_012274545.1 Fukomys damarensis | reverse complement strand
ATTTTTTTGGCAACCAGTTTCCCAAAAAAAAAAAAAAAAAAAAAAAAAAAAAAGACTGTTCTAAATCTTGCCTTGCTATATGCTGAAAAAGTTCTTTTGGACAAATATATTTGACTAAACCACACTCAAACCTTACTTTCTTCCTTTTGAGCTTTTGTACTCTACCTCATTATTTTTTCTCCACTTATAAATGTCTTCAGACTGACAGACCAGGTACTATATCACAATCTGAAAAGCAAATGATGAAAGGTGGATGAAAAGAGAATTGTTTAGTGACACTAATTCAAAAGAAGCTAAAAGGGTGGTTTAAAACTTCTCATGAGGGAAAATGATTGATATGGGGTTCTTTTAACCTATAGGATTGGTATAATGAATTAAAAAAATCTCTAAAATCATTTTAAAGATGACTGCATACTGAACAACTCGATGACTATATCATTATAGTGATCTACCGAAAGACATACCAAGAACAAACTATAACATATATTTGCTCATGACCTTGGTAACATTATGGTTACAGGATCCTAGGGATTAAAGGCACTTAATGACGATCTACTTAGTCAGAAGTAGCCTTTGATCACAATTAGTTGCTTATTACAAGGCAGGAATGGTGGGTCTCCTGTCTCCAAGCATCCCATAGACACCTTCCAGAATGATCTTTTAAAAATCCTTATTGTGCCTCTATTCAAAATTCTTCAGCAGCTCTTCATTTCTTATAGGTAGAAGATACACTATTTGTGACCCTCTCCCAGACTTGTTGGGAAAGGTGTTCTCATTAACCTTAAACTATATGGTGATTATGATGGGGACTCCTAAGGGTGTAGCCCATGTCTGTCTCTCCTACAGACCAAGAATCCTTGAAGGCTATAGTAATATTTCCAGTGGCTTGCCTGGTACCTGGGAGATAGTGTTCAACAAATGTTTGCTAAATGAAAGTCCCAATAAATGAAACATATTTTCCTATGTTAATTATAATTTGAATCTTCACTCCTAATTTTTTTCTCTGGGACTCAAGACACATGACATAGATGAGAATAGAAGAAAGAGGACATAAGAAGAGAGATCATCTCTAAAAATCGAACTATGGACTACAGTTTATAAATATGGATGTCATAAACCATTCCTGTGCATCAGCCTTGTCAAATGAATAGGGTCTCTCATGGGCTAGACCTAACACACAGTGTACCATCCCCTCAGCAGCAGGCATCAGATGATCGGGAGTAAGGGTCCTAATTTACCTAGGCCTTGTTACTGAGCTGAGCCCCATAACAATTAAATGTCAACAACTGTTGGCAAGCCATAGGGGATTTCAGCTTCCTTCCAAACAATAATATAAAGCTAACCTCCAAAGACCACTTTAGACTTGGCCTCAAATACCCATACCGATTTAAAGATTGTCAGTGGTGCAGCAGCTGACAAACTCAATACTTGCATAGCCTCACTGGTGAAAACCTTTCCAAAACCAGAGATTATTTATTCGGGGGAAGTTATCTATAAAATTTGAATATTGTACCCTGTCAACAAATTCTAGGATATGGTAACTATTTTTAGTTTTTTTTTGCAGTGCTAGGGATTGAACCAAGAGCCATGTGCATACTAGGAAAGCTCTATCACAGAGCTACATCCCCAGCCCCTGGGAAACTATTTTTAAATGTGAACGCTGCTAACTTAGGGACCTAAGTCTATGATTTCTTTTTAAATAGAAATAATTACAATTTTAGAAAGTACAACAATTGCTCAAACAAATGTTCAAAGCTGTCAACATCAGTTGTTGTTCTTTTTTAAAAACCCAAATAATCATAGAAGGGGGACTATAATTAAACAAGAGGAAGGGATAATGGGGAGGAGAATGGGACCTAAGGTTGTTAATGGGGGGGTCAGATATGATCAAAATATATTTTTTATACAATTAATAGGCACTAATACAAATATATTTTAAGAATCTAGATAACCTAAAATTGAACAATTCTTTAATTTTTGGTTCAAATCATTAGTTCTACCATATGTGGAAGAATGTTGTCACTCAATTGTTTGTTGACTAAGTGAATGAATGGCAAAGTACTCTTAAGAATGATTTTTAAAAAGCTGGCATTTATAATGACACTACTCCATAATTATAACATCAAGGCCAGCCTTGTAATGGCATTCTTTTACATTATCTCTACCCCTTAAAATTTAACAGTGAAAATCAATATACTGCTGAAGGAACTTCTGGGCACAGAATACTTTTTAAGCTTTTGCTTTCATTGTGTGACGGTTACAGTATTACATAAAATGAGAAACATACAGTTTCTTGTGGGATATATATAGAGGAAATAGGTTTGATAATTGCTTAATTAGAAAAGTTATAAAGTCCCATACCGAGGGTGGGGCAAGCTGGGTGATTAATGGTGTACATGAACTGCAACTTGAACTTTCTTGAGCAGAGCAGATTTTGCTCACCTGGCAATCTTCAAAAGTCAACTACAACAGTCATTTTTAGCTAATTCATTCAAACAGATTCTTAGCACCTCCTGTGTGTTTTAGATAATGTGCTAGGTTGTAGGGATACAAAAAGAAAAGCCAAAAATCTGTCCAGTAAAGGGAGACTTGATAGGTCTTTTTAAAAAGCAAGACAGCTGGGCGTGGTGTTGCATGCCTGTAATCTCAGACCTTGGGAAGCTGAGGCAGGAAGACTGCAATGAGTTTGAGGACAGCCTGGGCTACATAGTGAATTCAAGAACAGCCTGGACTACACAGCGAGACCCTGTCTCAACAAAACAAAACAAGCAATGTATAGAACACTTGGGTTCAAAATAAATTAAGGAGTGCTAACATCACCAACTTATTTCCAGCAGAGCAGTTTCATTGCATATTCCTGATTTTAGCAGGCTGATGAAGTAGCAAGGTGTGTCACATAAAATACAACTGCTGATCTTTCTTCTAGACACTTTAAGGAGACAAAGTGACATCGAGAAGACATATCTAGACCTCTCACTAGATGTGAGAAACATGGGGAAATGTTGAAGTTTTGATAATAATAATAAAAACAACATATTGCTTCTTTGGAAGATCACAAGGGGTGACAGACACCTTCCAAACTCTAGTTTGGGGAGGATTAAGGTATTATAAGTCAGAGTTCATTTTGAAATCTCCTGAGACCATCACTCAGAGCAAAGTCATCCATTATTCTGTAAGGGGTGACCTTCAAAGGGAGCTGTCAAGCTGCTTAAAGACCAATATGACTTTTGTGCAACTCAGAGGATGATGTCTCCCACATTAATAGCTCTCTAAAGCAGTGGCACCCAACAGAAGTTTAAGGACGTGAAATGTTCCACAGCTGCACAGCCCAATACAGTGGTTACCAGACACATATAGCTCTACTGGACACCTGACATGTTGTAAGTCTGAGGAAATGAAGTCATATTTATATTTTAATAAATTTATATTTAAATACCAGGTGTGGCTGGTAGCACAGCTCTGAAATGTAATAATCCAATTATAAACAAAATAAAGTTTATTTTATTTATGTTGAGGATGAGAAAAACGACATGTGTTGAGCCCTGGAGCATGACCTCTAAAGGAAAGTGTGGAGTTGCCTGAGTCAGGAGCCCACAGTGGGCATGGATGCAAGCATGTCTCTTGCTGGGGGAAGTTCTCAAAGAGGGTGTTCAAGGTCTATTCCAGCTAGGATGGTTTTGTTGGTTTGAAAATTAGTTTTCAGGAAAAAAATAGAAAATTAGTTTTCAGAACTATATAAAAATTGTGAGTGCCACAGAACAAATCCAAACCATGGCCCTTTGTTCTGCTATGATGGCAGTCTGTGGGACTGCACATGGACACTGCTGCTGTCATCTCCCCTCCAGTCCTGGGTAGCCACTTTGAGGTCCTACCTGTTTTGTGTTTCACACCTTCCTTCAGTCATTAGGTGCACAGGTATCTCAGAGTTTTGGATTTACATTTTGTTGTGTTCTTATTCAACACCATCTAATAAACATTTTAAATCCTTTTCACTCTTTCTGGTTATCAAGTCCAGAATATTTAAAGAGAAAAGAACAGTGTATTTTGGGGGAAAAATGAATTAGTCTCACAATTATTAAGCACTGCTATGTACCAAGTACAATGGTACCTTAATTTATGAACTTAATCTGTTCTACAATTTGGAAAAGATGGCCACATTTGTGTGTGGGCAAGATGGCTGTGGTGGTGTTTGTTACCCAATGCAGAATGTACAAACAAAACCAAAATGTTGCCAAACACTTCTGTTAGAGAACCAAACTGTTTGCAAACAAAAGCAATTGTGAACTGAGATACCACTGCACTTCCTCCACCACCAGCCCTTTCAGATGAGGAAACTTGGACTCAGGGCTTTTTTTTTTTGGTGCCGGGGATCCAATTTAGGACCTTGTGCTTGTGAGGCAGGTGGTGGAACCACTGAACTAAATCCCCAGCCCAACTCAAGACTTTTTAAAAGCCAGCCTGCAATCATGTAGGTGAGTAGGGAGACAGCTGTGACAGGAATTGAACCCTCCAAACACTTCACCCAGCCTTTTTCTTGCTGTTACACTGCATCCTAAGCCCACTTCAAAGTGTAATTTTTTCAGAAATAAATTCCACAATTTTAGTTTCTTCCATACCTGTGTTCCGATTTTCTGCCTTCCTTTTCCATTCTTAAACACACTAAACATACCTTTTTAGTTACCAAATCTTTAAATAATAAAAATGATTACTCAAAGGGGTAGTTTAAAGCTGCATGCAAATTTTTTTGTTGGAAGTATTTTTTTTAAAAAAGGATAGTTCCAAATGATACCTAAAACATTTGTTCCATTAGGCAAAAAAATAACAAAACAAAAAAATTTTTTAAAACCCATCTTCCAAACCCTTACTTTGTGTAACTAATGGAATTGCCTACTACTCTCCAAAGAAGCAACTAAACATGTATCAAGTCTTGTGGGATCAAGTACATAGCCACTTAAGCACTTAAGGATGACTGGACTATTATGGGCATCACACAGTATAAAAAGTAAAGGAATAGGTAGAAAGAAAGCACTCTTTCTGAGAGGGCACCTTTAACTTTGTATTTTTATATTCTAATTAACCATAATTTTAAAAGAATCAATTTTGTGTCTAAAAGATGATTTTAAAAAAAAAGAAACAGCATGTTGGTACTTCAAAATAATTTAGTGATTAAGAGCACTAATTATGAATGGTTGATTAAAAACTTCTAATAAGAAATGGAGTAGGAATTTAAAGAATTAAATAAAACTCCTATTTTTTATTTTTGGAAAAAAAAAAAAAAAAAGCACGATAGTGGCCACAAACAACTGGGTTTCAGTCTTGGGCCAATCCTTACTGGTTCTGAGACTTTGGGCAAAGCTCTCTGCCTCACTTTTCTCATCTAAAAAATGAGAATAATAATTTGCAAGATGGTTGTGAGGATTGAATGAGCTAACATATGCAAAACACTGAGAATATTCATGGAGGAAAGCTCTTTTTTTTTTCTACCAATCTTTGTAGCAGAGAAGTCAGTAAGATAAAATAATTATCTTTAACTAATATTGGCTGATGGAAATTTTTAAAAATGAGCTGCCATAAGATGTTGTACAATTTAGTAAGGATTTTTATATATTTTACCTAGGATATCATGAAAGAAATATTGGCATAGTGAGAATGTCTATAAAATGGTCCTGATATATTAGCTTATTGGAGGGTACACAAGTAAACAGTTATTTTTTTGATCTAGTAATGTGTTTCATAAAATACAAAAGAATGGACAAAGTTTCATAAGCTGGAAAATGACTGTAAAATGTATTCAAACTAGAAAATGGTATCCAGGATGGTTGCTTCGAGTAAACTGTAAACTTTAAATAATAAAAGCTTCTGAAACTCAGAATGAAGTCTTTTTTCTTTTTTCTTTTCTTTTCTTTCTTTTTTTTTTTTTTTTTTTTTTTTTTTTTTTTTTATTTTTTTTTGGTTTTTAGAGACAGGGTCTCACTATGTAGTTGAGACTGACCCAGAACTCACTATGTAGCGCAGGCTGATCTCAAACTCACAGTGATCCTCCTGCCTCAGCCTTGAAGTCTTTTATTTATGAAGATGGGTTGTTGCAACTGAGTTTCCTAACTTCATGGGAGAAGAGAACCAAGAAAAACCCTGCCCTGGGGTTTGCTTTTCAGATTGTAAACTGTGACACTCAAAGGAGAGAGATATTAGAAGTCACTGGGCAGTCAAAGAAGAAGAGTGAGTTCAATCAGAGAACTAAAGTATCTTTGGATTAGCAGGACCTCTGTGGTAGTTTAGCTCCACCCTCTTTGCAGTGCTATACTCTCCTTCCTAGAAACTCTGAATGATGGCCTGTCGGCTCCTGCTTATTCAATGGAGAGATCTTATTTCCTTCAGTCTACTTGATTTAAGCCAGAAATTTGGGATATATCATAGATTTTGCATATCTTCAAGTCTTGAGTATATTACCTTAAATACCCCACCATTCTCCTTCCCACTGACTTAGTTGAGGCCTCCTTTTCTTATCCTTTCTGTGTTCCTGCAACAGCATAGCACTACCAGACTTCCTGCTACCAATACTACCGTAATACATCTTCATAGAGCAGCCTGGAGAGCAGATGTTTTAAAACACAAATCTAACTGCACTATTTCTTTGCTTAAACCCTTTGATGGCTCACTATCACAAACAGCAGGAAGTCTAAGGCTTTAGCCTGACATGCATGATATTATCAAACTCCCTACCACCCATTTCAACAACACTAAATTATTGTGGTATCCACATGCACTAAGATATTCTGCATCTTTACAGTCTTGTTCTGGTCTCTGGTTTGAATACTTTTTTCTCCTTCTTGTCAGTTAAATCAATTTAGGAATTATCTCCAGAAAAGCATCGTCTGACACCTTCTTCTGCGTAATATAAAAAATATTCCATGTGTATCTCTGTGACTGCATTTGTCATACTGTACTGAATTCACTGACAAGTTCACCTCTCTCTCCACGTGAATCCTGCAAGGCAGGAACCATGTCAGCATCTATGGCACAGGGGCACAGCTCATGGTAGCAAGTGTTTATTTAATACATGCTTAGTAAACACTAAGATTTTCTTCTGGTGTGAGTTAAAATTTATAACTCAATGGTTCAACTTTTGCTCCATGGAGCAATAAAAACCGTATCTCCAGGGAAATAGAACATTTGCCTAGTGTATAAACAGACAAAATTTAAATACCACTTAGATGTCATTTGTACTTACCTAAATTGCTGTATGTTGCACTACAGGGGTTCAGGTCGATGGGCTCTGAAGTGTCTTCTTTTTCCTCCTCTTTTTCCAAATCAGGTGGCAGCAATATTGGTGAGACAGAAGTGTAGCCCCCACTATCTTGCTTTGTAAGAGGTCGTGGATCCCGAGGAGAAAATTCCTCTGCCAATTCATGGGCTGCATGGCTGTAACAAATCAGACAGCCTGTCACACCGGTATTCAAAAGTTCTGCTACAATTCAGCAAAAGATATACTTTCCATAAAGGTAACTGGTCCTGTGGGTCACAACTATGGGTCACAAGCCCCAGCACACTTATTTTAGGGAAGACTTCCTCTAGGCTGAGACTTCATTTTCCATAATACACACATATGTAGTCAGTTTGGCAGGGGGGGTACGGTAGGTTAAAGGAAGCATGGGTACAACAGGCCAGGAGTGGAACAACTGTTTTTTTAAGAGGTGACAATGATAAGGCAGAGGATGCCAAATGCTTAACTGGTTAAAGACAAATATACTAATTTTTTAATAAAGCATTTAGCATATTTACTGTGTTTATTAAATGAGATAGTACTCTAATGCTATAGTAAATGAAACTTTACTACATAGTATTTATTTAGTATGTAATATTTACTACACACTAAAGTATTTACCAAATTATTTAGTAAAGGACTAGGAATAGTTAAAATTAGATTTAGATAATGAAATTAAGCAACTGTTTGGCAGGTAAACTGAGGCCAGGATGGTCTTACTGCCAGGAGTACAGAGTATCAAACTTTGCCTATATATATGCAGCAAATAGTGAAAGTTCTGCATTCTGGTTAATCTCATTTGTTAAAGTGAATCTGCAGCATTGTTCTGGCCACAAATCAGTGTATGGCAAAGCTGGTTTTATTATTCTCTGCTAATCTGCTCACAGCTACTTCATCCCATTCTCCCCATTCTCCTACCTGCAGGAACAGTGCTGATTCTGTTACTAAGATGTAGAAAGGGATCTAATGGTCATTAAATACTGGTACAGGAAACTAGCCCAGTTAGAAAAATATCAGTAGGCTGGCTGGGCACTGTTAAAGATTTTTGGGTTACTGAATCACATGCGTATTAGCTCTTCTTCCCAATGTCTTTAGAGACAGAGAGAAGGAAAGGAAACATATACTATTACATGTTATCTCTGGATTTTCAATTGGCAATGAGTCATGGTGACGTTTCTTTAAAAGAGGTACTTTGTTTGATCATGTATCATCAGAACATATGTTGCATGCAGATTTAAAGAAGCATATCGGGAAGAAAAGGAGTCCCTTCTCATTTTTTCACTATGAAAATTATGCATGTGTCTGGAAAACTAAGACTTGAAGTCTGCTGGATATACAACTTCAAAACTAGAAGAGCCATTGGTCTCTCTATACCAACAGTGTGTAATAAACTGGAAGTTCCATTACGGGATCCAGCTCTTGAGGACTGGGGTGAAATGTGAAGAAATTGCTCCATCAGCAGTCGACCGTGTAGTCTGTATGGAGAAGGCTTTGCATAGAAAAGCACGCTGCTGCTTCTCAATGGGCTCCCTCATTGACATAGAAAAGAGACTCCACACAAAGCTAGTTTCTCATCATAGGAGACAACATAAAAATCAAGGTACCTTTAATGCATTAGTAAAGGCAAAGCAAAGTGACACTTCCAAAACACTGAGGCACAACACAGTATCAGGACTATATCACCGCGTAGCTGTAAACATACTTTAGGAGAATGAAAATGTTCTTTGTTGGGCAAAAGTTAATATAAAACAACTTCTAATTTCAAAGCAATAAACATAAAGTGATTAAAAAAATACCAGCTCTCCTTTAAAAGGAAAAATGTTAAAACTCCAAGCATTCTCTTCTACTTTTGGAGTCAGCTTTACAGGTTTCCTAAAAAGCTGTTTTGGGGCTAATTGCTACAACTTGCCCATTTCCTTTATTTTCCCAACCTCCTGGTTACTATCAAGAGAAAGCACTCTCTTCCATTTGTCAAAAAGTGGTGGTGAATGGTTCTGGAGCTGGGCCTCCATGTTTACCTGTCTGCTTTCCTGCCAGGTCTGGGCTATCCACAGTAAAGTTCAACTATTGTGAAAACCACTGAAAAAGCTGCTATTAACCTATGAGGAGGTCCCTGGGCCCACTCCACATTAATGTAACATAGCTCTGTACTCTGAAAAGCTTGTGAAACAAAACATAGACGCTAAAAAACAAGACACAGCAAAGACTCACCCACTGTACTCGCTCATGCAATTGCCCATTAATAGAAATTTTCACAGGGTCTCCTTGAGACTGCTAATCATGTTCTGAAACTGATGAACCAGAGTCCACTGGAAACAAAGCTAGGAAAGCTATGAAAAGAGGCTTGAATTCTGCACCTTAATAACATCCACTGCACTTTGACCTTTACCTTATGGGTTTGGGCTGGGAAATGTGCCAAATTACCTTTGGGGAGCTAAGCAAAGGGAATCCTAGCTTTATTAACTCTTTGAGGGCCAGGATAGCACAGACTACATTCTAGATAAAGACTAGTTTTCATGTACAATTCTAAATGAATGCACTAGTGCATCAGGTCACCAATTAAAATATTTGTCAACTATTAAAACTGAAAAAAGAGTACATGAAAGTAAAATCACATGGATTTGTTTAGGGATGCTAGGATGTTAATCTGCAGTTAAGGTGACAGAAGTACAGATTTTTAAAAAATGCATTGATGGTATGTTATGTCTAAATGCTTGAAGGAAGAACAGCCCTTTGCATGATTAAAACAGTAAAAAAGAGAAAGGAGAAAAGAGAGATTCTGAGAGTTCACACTTAGGTATAGTAATATGATAAGACTAAAAAATAAAAAAGAATTGAGAACTGCATTAGAAAAGTTGACAAAGTCTTTAGATATAAATAATAGACAGGAAAATCATCCACGAAGAAGGAAGTAAAATCTTACTATCAATTTGTCATTAGGAATATTCATTTTATTAGGGAATTTAATTTTGGGACATTGATTTTGTTTCCTAGACATAAAATCAGAAGATCCTCCCAAATACTAAAACAACAATTTACAAATGCAATTTTTATCTCCTAACAAAATGTTTTACTACTAACCTATGTTTCACTGGGAAATGATTAATGCAATGAAGAAAACATAAAAAATGGGAAAACACTAAAAATGGGTTTTGGTACTCGTTTAAAAATTGGAAACATTAAAAATGGCTTTTATTTCTCTATTACTTTGTTCTTCTGAATAAACTTGACCAATCAGGAAGGAGATAATGGAGAAAATTAAAAATTTCTCCACCCCATCTGTGACAGTTGATAAAAAATTTATTTAAAATGATAATTATATGAAATTTGTGAGAATTTCTTATATATTTTGAAATAGTAAAGTAATGTCCAAGGTAACTAGATAGCTCCTCTCCCCAGGGTAATTAAATTTGATATTACTATAAAACAAAAACGGTTATGTGATAAATGGTCCACAAGAAGAAGTTAAGGCTTTTATATTTCTGCTGCTTAAATTCATTATTGAAACAATCTCCTGTCCTGTAATGCAAGGTGAAAATCTGTGATAACTGTTCAGGTTGGGTTAAACCTTGAGTTAGCCTACTCTTTGTCCACCCTCAATGATCATTCTGGTTCCATAATGGAAGACACTGTGTTTGTCTACGCAGTCAGCCCTCTGTATCCTCATGTTCTGCATCTTTGGATTTAACCAAGTGTAGCCTGAAGACATTCAGCAG
Organism: Fukomys damarensis; assembly: GCF_012274545.1. Lineage (NCBI taxonomy): Eukaryota > Metazoa > Chordata > Mammalia > Rodentia > Bathyergidae > Fukomys > Fukomys damarensis. The sequence continues at coordinate 24,930,267 of NW_022900937.1, read as the reverse complement.
GTAAAAAAACTGTGTCTCAATGAACATTTATGGACTTTCCCCCCATCATTTCCTAAACAAAACAGTATAACACAATTTACGTAGCACTTATAAGTAGTCTAGAGAAGATTTAAAATCTACACAAGGTGTATATGTAAATATGGTATCATTTTACACAGGGAAATTTTGGTATTCAAAGAGCTCCTGGAACCAAGCCCCCAAAAACACTGAGGGATGACTTTAAACTCATCCACCAACTTTTCATTAGTGACGAGTTTTGCAATTTGGTGTGTCTGACGATATTTTAAAAAACCATGTCATAATCTCCACAAAGACAGCTCATTTTCTGAACATGTGGAATAAACATAAGTGTTCAAAGGAAACAGTAACACCGTTACAGAATTGTTATATAAACGAATCCCTTGGTAGGTTCTACCTCATCAGTCTGCAATATTCATACATAATTCAAAGCTGCAGAAGCAAATCTCCTGTGGGAAGCTCACTCAGCTTACCTAGGTGGTAGGATTAATCATTATCCCATCAAATGAAATAATCCTTTTTTTTTTCCTGGCAAATTTGTTCAAGACAGATTTTTGTAAAAATTCTGTTAAATATCTGTTTTTAAAGAGGCAAATCAAATTGCATATTAGAACAGATAAAGGCCTTTAGTATCCAAACATTTCAATTCAACTTTACCTTCAAATTCAACCACCTGCATCCAGCTTCAGAAGGGACAGTTAATAAAATAATTCTTCAGAGACCGTCTGCTTCTTGGGATAAATGGTATTCTTCCTTACCATATACCAGCACCCTGCAGCAGATATGTGTGTTTCTGGGTGCCAAAGACCACCGATAAAGATAAATGCTTTTGGGCTGGGAATTTAGCTCAGTGGTGTCACCGCCTGCCTCACAAGTGCAAGGTCCAGAATTGATTCCCCGGTATGGGAAAGAAAAAAAAAAAAAAAAAAGATAATGTGCTTTTTCAACCTCCTTTGACCCCTAAAAATTGTATATCAGAAACAAATTTCATAATTTTGGTAGTGGTCTACTGAACTGCATATTTCTGGACGTTGCTGGAGACATGGACCTCAGCAGAAATGCAGACTATCGCAACATATAAGGAGGAGAGCTCAAAGTTATCCAAACCCACACCTTTGTAATCTGCTGGGGGGGGGTGGGAGAAATGATTTCTTTTTCTCTTTCTTCCTCTAGGACCCCCTATGAATGTGACATTTCTTAATCCTATCTTGGTTTTCAGGTCACTAACTTGATTTTGCTACACTTTCCAATTATTGGCATTTCTTGGGTAGAAAAGTGTTGTGTCCACTGATCACTATCTAGTATCTCCAATTTGCCACTAAGCCTTTGTAGTCTTTGACTGAAACCTCAACTTGCTTCTCCTGAAGTGAGATTAACCTTTAACTAAAATCTGATGAGTTCCTGCTAGTAGGTCTGGCAGAGTCTGGTCAAACAAAGGTTCTCTTCCAGGTGTGAATGAAATGGCTCAGTTTGGTATGGGGAAACTGGCAACCAGAAGCAAGGTCTTGAATAGACTCTAATTTTCTGACACTGCACAAACCCATTTAGCAACAACAACAACAACAAAAAGAAATAAAATAAAAAGATAAGATGTGAATAGCAAATTAAAAATGTCTTCCAAAGGGCAGACTGCATGACAGCAAAGAAGATAAAACAGGCCACTGTAAATTACTGTCACCTTCACAATACTAAGAAAAATTACAGTTTCAAAATCCTATGAAACACAAAGTCAGAATGGCACCCGCACTTAACAGAAAAGATAAATTAATTTTGGAAAAGAGTAATAAAATATAAAATAAGGCTGCCATTCTCAATAACAGCAGTACAGAATCCTCTATTTAGCATCCCCACCTCAGCCTTGGCTCAGTCCTGAAGCAGGGTTAGATTTTCATGTACATCTCCTGAAAAGGCATGACCTTAAAAGAAAATATGCACAATCCTTGCCAAGGGATTAGCTGAGGGACAGTGTGGGTACTTGAGTTTTGTTGCATTCCCAGAAGTACTAGAGAAACAATTCAGAACACCTTCCCTACTCTCCTCCTCCCTTCCTCTACCCTCGGAGTCACAGCAGGGAGATGAGCAGGTACCCTTAACTCTCCAGAATAGTGCAGGCTCATGGAGAGAAAGATACCAGATGTGAATGGGACCCTACATGGACTCAGATCACATTCATACTCAACACTACACAAGATGTACAGTTTTCCATTTAACTCACAAAATCACCTCAAGAAGTAGATGCAATGATTCTTTCTTCATAGATGAGGAAAATGACATGGGAAGAAGTTATTTAAATGGCCCAAGATCATATGGGTACTGTGATGGTAGTGTGGGGATGTGACTTGATATCATCCACCTTTAATGCCTGTGTTCTTCCCACCAGAGTGGTACCACAAGCACCCTGGACATACTGAAGAGATTCAATAAATATTTGATTATGAAAATGGAGAAGTAAAAGTGCTTTGAAAAGAATATAGCTATGGGTGAAATATGATGTCATGATGACTACAGATGTATTGTACAATGAAAAATCCTAAACAAGCCAAAAAAGTCATTATTTACATTGAAAAAGGATTTATTTAAATAGGAAATGCTCTAGTATGGAATGGTCATAGATACTTGGCCTCCTAATAATAATCACCTCTACTACCACTTCTACATTTACTCTGCTAGGCATTGTATTTAAATACATTATCTTGAGCAATAATACTCTAAGGAAGGCTTGTTACTGTGGAGCAGTAATAATAATAATAATAATAATAATAGCCAAAATTTATATAGTGCTTGATATGCAAGTGCTTATTATATTCTAAGTCATGTTTCTCAAAAGTGACACTAGTAGGGGGTGAAGGAAGGGCACGGACAAGGGGAAAAAAATGAGAACCAAGACCTGTCATGTAAAGGTACACGATCCCAATAATGAATGTAATTGTACTGTATACCTTAAATGAACCAATAAACTCAATAAAAGGGAAAAAAAGTGACACTAGTGACATATTTGGGTCAGATAATCCTTTGTTGTAGAGGGCTGTCGACACAGCAGGGACATGCCAGCATTTCTCACCTCTATGCATGCCAACAGAACCACTCCATGCCACTCTAATCTTGACAACCAAAAATGTCTCTAGATGTCAAACTGCCATGAAGGATGGGGAGGAAACCCTTTACATAAATTCAGTTCAGACTCACAACAGCCTATTAGGGAGGTTATTATTTATGTTTTACAAATTAAGAAATTAAAACCAAAGAGGTTTTGTCACTTGCCTTAGTAAAGCAGCTAGTATCTGGCAGAGCTGTGATTTAAATCTGGAAGTTTAGCTCTGGTCTAACTACACAGGTATATTATTCTGCCTCTCAGTTTACAGATGAAGGGCTTGGTGTGTAGAGCTCAAGTAACTTGCCCAGGATGACACAGGTAGTAAGTGGCAAATGTAAGATTCAAACCCAGGTCTCAACAGCTTCAAAGTCTATATTCTAAAATATTATGTCAATGGTTATCAAGTTTTAATGTGCCCCAGAATTACTTGGAGAGTTAGTTATAAACATGGTTTCTTAGCTTCCATCTCTACAGAGATCTGGCAGCTTTGGGGGACAGACTAGGACTCTGCATTTATAAATAAATACTCCAGGTGACTCTGATGTAGCTGGGCCTAGGACTAGAGTTTGAGAAACTATTCTTCACTGTCTTCTCCTCCCAGAAAGAAAAGGACAACGAGTACAGAAAGAGCAAGGTATGAAAAATGAGCAGGAAAATTTAACGCTATGGTGGCATGATTCCTTAGAAGTATCAGTAGGAAAGGAGAAATAGAATACAATTATACACACTCACAAAATGTCAGGAAATGAGGATCTGGCCTAGAATGCCAATGATGATTTTTCTGATAAGCTCTAGCTGGCTGAAGACCAGTTTAAAAGTAAGAAATAGTGTCTGCAACACGAGCAGTAAGCCTTCCAACATGCAGCAGTATTTCAGTTACTTTATCAACAGAGGACAGAGATAAGCATGAAGGGCAAGCTCCCATGACTAAAAAAAAGCTGCTATAAGAAGAACTCCTCAGTGTTTGCACTTTCTCCCCACCTTCAGGGCCTCTTCCTAAATGCTTCTTTTGATTTGCTGTTCTGACGTTCCTACCATCCCTAGATCTTCTCAGCCATCTAGATGCCCCCTAGAGGTCTACAAGGCCCTTAACAATGAGGCTGTTTCCACCCTTATTCCAAACTTTCTGAGACACAATCCTTTAGCTCCAGAGAAGCTCGTCTATTTGGAACTAAGCAAGTCTTCAAAGATTATTCTCACCCTTGATTCCTGATATTACTAACCTAGGGGCTCTTCCTCCTTAGAACACCCATGGAGGGGGTTACAGTAAGCACCCAGAGGGTGTCTGAGTAAATCAAACTTGGTGGCACTAGGCTGCAAAGCACTGGACAGTATCAGCAACATTTGTACTAAAACTCCAGCCCACAGAACTTCTGTCTGTACCAACATGGAGACAGAGTGTAAAACACCTTCCAGCTCAGAACAAGTGAGGGGAGCTGGGGAATCCTCTTCCCACTGGGAGGGAGACCAACAGAACACAGCTTTGATGTGTGCTGGCAGCACAGAAAGGCCACCTGGCTGATTCTCAAAGTGACTCCATCCATGAATATTAGGGGTTGGGCAGGGTAACTACTGTGCAATTTTTCTTGTTTCTATTTTTTAAAAAAACAAAACTTTCTCTTTGCTATTAAGAAATCATCATCATAGAGGTACATTAAGATCAACTGTCCTGGAATTAGGCTCGTAAATAGCAGCAAGTGTCTCTAATAAATACTCTACTGTAGTATGTTAAGTAATCACTTACTGAAACTCTGGCCTAGTGGTCTAAAGGAAGGGCTGGAAACTAGAAATTCAAATTTAATTTCAGCTCTGCTGCAATGACACTCTGTCCATATTTCTGATTATTTATCTGTAAAACGGGTATAGCGACATCATAGAAATATGTACTAATTAGGGCAATGACAAGTGCTTTTAAGAGAGTGAATAATTATGCCAATAATTAGTACTGTACTTTAAGACTGTTTGATAGGCCAGGAAATCAGTACACATCACCGTGGCCCCTACTGGCCACAGACATGCATTCTTATGCTCATCATGGCTTGTTTGTTTTTTTTGAGACAGAGGTTCACTATGTAGCTCAGGGTGGGCTTGAACTCACTATGCAGCCCAAGATGGCCTTGAACTTGCAGCTATCCTCTTGCCACAGTCTCCTGAGTGCTGGGATTACAGGCATGTGTCACCATGCCTGGCTTTTGTAAGGGCTTTAAAAGGCATGGAAGACACTAACAAATTCAACAATCACTACCAGTAGTGCAACAAAAATCACTTAGGGGTCCTAAAAGGCTCTGAAGTCACAGTCTGGCTTTGGAGCTACTTGCAGAGTGGCCCTTGGGAATGTTAATGAAATTCTGCCTTTGTAAAATGGGATGGATGCATTATCAGAGCTGTTGGGCAGTGCTGACATAAAGGGAGTGAGAGTGTTTTAAGTACTGCTATTTAACTTCAAAGTCATTAAGGGAATAAACAAGCGAAACTAAATTTTGTTTGATTCTTTACTTTAGATCATGTAAATTCTGAGACTATGCAAGCCAGTTTACTTCTCTGGAGTTATATCACATCCCCCCAAAAAATAAACATACAACTCTGAAGACTACACCCATCATGGTGCAAATATACTTAACCATTCTGCATCATTGCGTGATGAAGATGAGATATTTATCAGTTTACTTTAAAATAAGTTTATTTAAAAGTCAACATCAAGGACCTCATGAATGAATGTGAACTTTAGGAATAATATGTCAGCAAATATAAATATGATCACTACACATACTCATAGTCCAGATATCTCTTTAGAGCAAAAGAACATGTGATCAGGAGAACAAGCATCTACTTTCAGCTCTGTGTCCTATTATTTTTTCTTTACGAAAAGTAGGAATTTGATTTCTAGAGGTTAGTTTGGTTTTAAATGTGTGAAGATGACTCTTTAGGATTCTTTTAGTAAGAAGTAGAGAGAATATAAATTAAGATATAACTGGAACTAAACACTAAAGTGAAGCTTCTATCTGAATTTTCCAGAGAAAAGAATATCACATTTTACCAAAGTCTAACAAGAGCATGAATTTTCTTTTACTATACTGTATACACACACAGGTAGCAAGCCTTTCTAGAATTTGGCTGGAAGAGTTATAGAGCACCAGCATGCCTGACAACTATAGACAAATTTGACTAAAAGGCATAATAGATAATGTGAAATAGGAAGAAAAGGGGCAAAGGTGAAGGGGAAATGGGTGGGGTAGGGGAAAGGAAAGAAGGGAATGGAATTAATATGTGAAAATGAAGAAATGGGAACAAAGTTTTTGTAGATAGGATTGGATGGAGTTGAAGGGGGGGCAGCGGATAGGGAAAACATAAGAACCCAGATGGATTATGTAAAGGTGCAGATTTCCAATGATGAATGTCATTATATTGTATACCTTAAATGTACCAATAAAATTAATTTAAAAATTGATATTAGAACTTAGTCCAGGGATTAGCAGACTTTTTCTGTAAAAAGCCAGATAGCAGATATTTTAGGCTTTCTGGGCCATATAGTCTGTACTGCAACCACTCAACTGCATTGTTATAGCACAGAAGCAGCTACAAACAACATACATGTTATGAAAACAGGCATTAGGTTGGATTTAGTCCACAGGCTAATAGTTATACAGTCTATACCCTTGGACCTTGAAATGCATTAGAGCACTTTCCTGGATTATTGGGGAATACAGTTGTCTTAGTCACTTACTCATCATTGGGTCAAAAAACTGGACAACTGCAACTCAAAGGTGAAGAGATTTGTTTTGGCTTGCAGTTACAGTCCAAAATCAGCTGGCTGCAAGGCAGAAACGGAATGGCAGAGGTGCAGAGTAGAGCACTGCTTATGTCATGGAGGCCAGAAAGGAGAGAGAGAAGGGAGGAGATGGGGAGGGAGCTAGACCCTTCTAGGTCATACCTCTAGTGATCTATCAGTGGCTCACTCCATGGAGGGGTACAGGCCTCCATGATCCAATTACTTTCTAAAAGCCCCACCTCTGAACACTTGAGCCTTTGGGAGAACATTCTAGATCCAAACCAAGACAACAGTTCATCTCTAAGGTCTCTGAGAAGATCAAGAAGGCCTGAGAAGGGTAAAGGAAGATTTCACACAGATGAATAGCATTCCTAAAGGAGCAAAGGTATCCCAAATCCAACCTTCCTGTCCAAATCAGAAGTTGGCTGGGGTTTGGACAGAATTCCTGATGTGCTAGAAAAGAGATGTAGTCAATTTGGGTAATATTTTAGAGGTTAAATCAATAGAACATGATGATATTTTAAATGTAGAGGAAGAGGGGAAGAGAAGAATCAAGGAAGACTCTTAGTTTTCTGGCATGAGCAAATAGATTGTGGGCCATTAACCTAGAAGGCAATACTCTGAATGGAACAGATGTGGAAAAATCAAGAGTTTCTTCTTTGACATGTTTCATTTGTCATATCCCTTTGAAGTGGAGATATCAAGTAAAGAGTTACATGTGAGTTATGGAAAAGAGGTTGGGAATGGGGATATCAATTTAGCCATAAGAAGGTACACAGTAACATTTCGATACTGGATAATGTTTATCCAGGATTAGCCATTAAGATTTGAGAAAGTTTGTTGGTATATGGTTATGATAAACACCATATCTGTTAGACCTACAAATTGAGATATGTACAAATGAAGTGATGTCTGGAATTTGCTTCAAAATAAAGAGGGAAGTAGATGGGGTATAGATGAAACAAGATTTTCCATAAATTGGTAATTACTAATACATGGTTTTGTGGTATTTTTTATATTAATTTACTTTGAAATTATTTAACATTTTCTACCATAAAAAGTTTAAAACAGAAGTACCCATTTTAAGATGGTCTCCATTAAAAGGCAATCGTATAGTACTGATTCTGTCATCAACATTATATACAGGGTGTTCATAAAAAAAGAATAATTGGAGGTTCATGAGCAAGAGGCTAAAGTCACACTGGCAAGCAGAAGGCACATCTGTAGGGCTTTCTACAATGGAGTATGTGACTGGGTTTATTTTAAAAACAACAAGTTGCTATTCTCAGAATAGATTGCAGGGACAATACACTAAGAAGGGCTGATATTAAATTCTGGTTCCTTAAGCACAATTCTGTAAACAGGCCAACTCCTTTTGTCAGGCATTATCTATTTTACTCATATCATCTCCATAGGTAGGCATCATTATTATTTTATTTATTTATTTATTTATTTATTTTTTGAGACAGGGTCTCACTATGTAGTTGAGACTGACCTGCAACTCACTATGTAGCCCAGGCTGGTCCGAACTCACAGTGATCCTCCTGCCTCAGCTTCCCGAGTGCTGGGATTACAGGTGTGCGCTACCACGCCCAGCTGGTAGGCATTATTATTCCTGTTGTACATGTAGGAAAACCTGAGCTCAAAAGAAAAGTCAAATGTCACACCTACTCAGTGGTAAAGTCAGAATTCAAATCTTTGCCTGACTCTAGCTTTTGTCTGCATTTTCCCTAGTATGCAATATTATCTCCCTTTTAACAGACACCAAAGAGTTGCAGAGATGGGAGCTGGACAGGTAGGTAGACATCATTTTGAAAATAATAGCTGGTAATTCCCAGATGGTCACAGACCAGAATAATCATCAGATTAATTTCTCTTCACCCATACTAGCTTGATGGAAATGATGCCTGTGGATACATTACTGAACCAAAATCTGACCCAAGGTAGTCTACCCTTCAGTCTACTCAATACTCCTGCCAGAAGAGACTGTTAAAAAACATAACAAAACAAAACAAGGTACTTTCCTACTTAAAAATGTTTTCACAATTTTACAGCCTGCCCCAGCAATTCCCAAACTTTTAAAATCTCAGAATATAAAGCTCCTAAAAACTGACAGCAAGAAGAATTCTTATTTATGCATGTTATATCTATTGACATTTATAATAGAAATTAAAACTAACAATATTTAAAATAGTTAATTCAGTAAAATCCCTTTTAATATTTTTTCAAATGTTTAACAATAGCTGGCTTCATAGAAGACAATTTCTCATATTTGCTTCTGCATTTAATCTCCTGTGATTCATTATTTTGATTAAAGAATATGCAAAAAAAATCTGGTCTCGTCCAGAATTATAGATGCGAAAGGGAGAAGCAATCTAATAGCCTTTTAGATAATTGGATATTGTTCTTTACTATTACACCAGAGCTTGGTAAGTGCTAGTTTTTTAAAGGTTAGTGGCAATGTGAAATCTGAAACCATATGAATGGATTTGTTGTACTCAGTTACATTAAAATGCACTGGTCTATACTGTAGTTTAAATTGATCTTTTATTTGTACATAATTTTGTATTATTATGCAGGAGATATTTGGCAATTACTGATTTTCTAAGGTATGCAGATCCTCCAAGTGTTTCATTATATAATATTTAAAAACTTATTGCTAATTCCACCACCAATCTCATCTGGAAAACGTTTAAGTATTAGGAAGCTGTGAAGGTCAGCATCAGGTAAAAGTTTTTAAAAGTTCTTATTTTTACTGGATAAAGAAGTTGTGGTTTTTCTATAAAATGGAATATTACTCAGCCATAAAGAGCGAGAGAATAGATTCATTCATAGGAAAATGGATACATATTGAAGATATACTCCTAAGTGAAATAAATAAGTCCCACATGTGTAAATACCAAATAGTTTCCCTGGTGTGAATATTCTGCAACAATGCATAAGATTCTAATAAGATTACTGACATTTAGAAATGGGAGGAAAGGAGCTAAAGGTGTAGGGAAGGTGTGATACGTAGGGGAAGAACAAAAAGGGAAAAGAAAAAAATGTGAGAGAATGAAAAGATGAAAATAAAGTGTTCGTAGATGGGGAGGGGAGGAGGGGGTGAAGGGAGGGCAGAGGTAAGGGGAAAAAATGAGAATCAAGACTTGCCATGTAAAGGTACATGATCCCAACAATGAATGTAACTGTACTGTATCCCTAAATGTACCAATAAACTCAATAAAAAAAAAATTAAAAAAAAAAAGTTCTTATTTTTGAAAGCTTGAGTTTTATAATAAATATGGTCAAGCTGTTTTCCTTGGAAGTAATGGGCTCACTGTGTTCAATGTTAAGAAAATATCTGCCAAACGCTTGTCTGAATAACTGTCATTGGTCTGCCTGCCATTACATTACTTCAAGGTAGTCCATGAAAGTGAGAACTGTTAGCTTCCTAATTCACACTATCTCACAAGTGTTTTTTCTTTAGTATACACATCATACTTTGGTATGTAATTAAAGTACTTTACATGTACTTCCCATTTCATTATATAGAATTTAAAAAAGAGCAGTTACTCAAGGGTTGAGATTCAATAAAATATACATTTCATCAAAGGCATTCTTAAGAGAACTGATTTTTTCCTTTAGACTCTTAGTACAACATGGTGCCATAGCTTTGGCTTATGTAAGGTATAAGTAGGCCCAAAATTGTTTCTGCATCATCAGTACAAAGGTTAACATAGTAAAGACAAATGTGTTTGTATTTTAGATAGCCAGATTCCCATCACTATGACACAGTACCCAACATAATCAATCGGCTTATAAAGAGGTAAGGCTAATTTGGCTCATAGTTTCAAAAGCATCAGTCCCTGGTTGCTTGCACTGCTGCTGCCTTTGGGCCTGTGGTGAGGCTGCATGTCATAGCAGGAGTGCATGCAGAGGAAGCAAAGAGAGAAGACAAAAGGGTTGGAGCCAGTGACCTCACTTCCTCCCACCAGACCCCACTTCCACAAGGCTCTGCCCTTCCCAGGGACATCCTAGACTGGCCACTATTTGACCTCCCAGGCACCATACTTCGAAGAACTACTGGGCTTTTTTCATTATCCTTTCCCAGCCACATCTTGCTTCTCTCTGGTTCTGTTTCCATTCTCATTCTCTGTGTCTTTAGCATTTATTACATTTATCAGCTGAGGGGCTACTAACAACTCAAGGAACCCACCCAATATGTGTCAGACTCTGTGCTGCTAAGCCCAGTGCATGTTTTCTCATGAATCATGAATCATCCCGTTAATTCTATGTGATTGGTATCATTTAGCCCAGTACACTGAAGGACCAGACAGTCAAAGCTAAAGTTGAACCCAAGTCCATCATTTCAGCAGCATCCTTGCCCCTATTGCTCCAGGACCTAATGACACATACTTAATGTATGTTTCCAGAAGAGTCATATAAATGACTCTAAGTCTATAATGAAAGGCTCTATAAAGCCTACTATGTCTCAGAGACTGGGGCCTGGCCTTCACTATTTTTTCATTCTTCATTCCTTATAGACAGTTTAGATTTGGAATCAAACCTGTATTTTCATTTCTTCAAGCAGTATATTCCCAGCTGTGTGATGGCAATTTAATGATCATACTGCCATCAAGCCAGAAACACAAATGTTGACATTTGATTGTAATGTTTTTCCTCTCAAGTTGCTTCAAGTAAATACCAATGGCAAATCCAAGTAAATGAAGTAATTATTTAAAAAGCAAATCCTGTATATTTTTCAATATGCATATTCATGTTTTAAATTTTTCAAAATGTAAAAAACAGTGTTAAAATACTTCTTTTTCTACTTAGTCTGGGACATTATGAAGGGAGAAAATATAAATGTACCTCTAGGAACAGCTTCATCATGGCTTTCCATAAAGACTATAACATGGTTCTTTAGAATGATGATAAGAAAAGTGGTTCTAAAATGTGGCCCAAGGACCAGTAGCATCAGTCTCACCAGTAACCTGTTGGAAAATTACCTATTAAAAATGATAAATTTTGGAAGATATGACTGGCCCATGTATAATGAACTCTGTGAAATATAAGCTGTGTAGTCAGTGGCCTGCCATGCTCAGAGCCTGGGATGTCGTGGAGCCCACATAACAGTAGCATGCAATGAAAGGAGAGAGTTGCATTTCACAGACGAAAGACCAAATCACTGCTGGTCTCTGCCTTCCAGGGTGTGACTAAATTCACCACAGCTGTACTCAAGTAGGAGTAAAGCTATTTATCAACCTGCAAGTACTGTGTGCTACCCCTCTTAGGTAACTCCAATCATATACAATTTAAATTGCCTCTTTTCTAAAATAAAGCAGTAACCTGCAATACTTGTATTTATTACTATAGGATGATATCATTCTATCACTGAACATGTAAAAATGGAATACAACACTCAACTATCAACAAGACTATTCTTGTTTTGTTTTGTTTTGTTTTTTTGAGACAGGGTCTCACTATGTAGTTGAGACTGACCTGGAACTCACTATGTAGCCCAGGCTGGTCTCAAACTCACAGCGATCCTCCTGCCTCAGCCTCCTGAGCGCTGGGATTACAGGCGTGGGCCACCATACCCAGCCTCTAAGACTATTCTTTCCAGGAATATATTGCCACTATTCTAGCTGCTTTGTTATTACATGAATTTAAGGAAAACAGGAATTTGCTAACATTTTGACTATTTTAGTTAATAATACACATAAAACTTCTTAGCATTTTGCTAAGAAAAGTGAAGGCATTAAGAGTTCACTTCATTCTTATTATACTTTTCTGAAGAAAAACTAGTAAGAATCACTCCACCAATTAGGGGTTGCTGTTTTGGCCAGACAGAAGGCAGGCCAGGTAGAGAATGTTTACTATAAGTCAGAAGAGAGAAGGACTCAGAATCAAAAGAATGAAATATTTAGGGCACATCATTTAAGAAAATAAAATAAAATGAGTAGGGAGTATAAGGAAATCATCCCATTGTGTCAGAAACTTGAGATAAATGTTCTTTGTTTTTAATGGCAGTTAATTCTGCTTATAATACAAATAAGAAAGAAAAACAGGCTTTCTATTTTTTTTTTTTTTTTTTTTTTTTTTTTCCAGGGATTTTTGGTACCAGGGATTGAACTCGGGTCCTTGCACTTGCAAGGCAGGCCACCAAACCGCTGAGCTAAATCCCCAGCCCCAAAAACAGGCTTCTTAAACTAAGTGTTCATAAAAATGACACAGTAAATTATTTTTGATTTTTTTCTTTTGAAGTGTTGGGGTTCAAATCCATGGCCTCATGTATGCCAGGCAAACACTTTACCACTGAGCTACACCCCAAGCTCTTTGTTTGATCTTGTATTCATTAATAATGGAATACTTTCGGAAGGAGAAGCTTTAGGGTGAAATAGATCAGGGTATGAATTCCAGTTCTGACAAGTACTAGCTTTGCAATTCTGGCCAATTCTTAAACTGTCCTGATTTTTGGTTTCTTCTTCTAAAAAAATACAGTCAACTTATAGGGCTTTAAAAGGATTTGAGGAAAGATCTGAAATGTGCCATGCACAGGGTAGGTGACCAATAAAAAGTTATTGAGGTATTAAAGAAAATTAATGCTTGAAAAGCTCATGAAGATACACAATCTGCCTAGGTGAGTAAGGGCTATACCACTGACTATTACTCTCAATCATCAACTTCTCTTTCTCCTACATCCTAAGTATCTTTAAACTGCTTGCTCCCACTCCTCAAAACACTTAAAAATAGAACAGAAAGAGACAGCTGTAAAAAAACAAATAGTCCTTTAAAGTAATGCATTTGGAGACACTACCTTGGTAAAAGCCAAAAAAAAGAGAGAACAGCTCAAAGAGTTTTACTTCATTTATAGTGAGAGAAAAGGCATTCATTTGATTCCATTTATGCTTCACACCATCACATTTCAGAACAACGTATTATTTATTGCTATTATAGAATGGATTTGCTTTCTATGTTAAGGCCCTCTGCATTCACTGGAATGCAGCAGGCTGCTTTTGCTAGGGCCAGGGCCATAAACCTTGTTCAGTGCAATAAGATCACTTTAATAATATTCTAATCTTGGAAAGCAGTTATAAAGATGGATGATGGGAACAGAGTGCTACTTATATAAACAGAAATGGTTCTTGTGCAATCCTGAGATATAAAAAACTTACACATGAAAATGTGTTCAAAGATTCTGTATTCTATCAGTCCATTTTACATACCTGGGAACTTTTTCAGGAATTTGTAATGGGGAATGATGACTACTTCTCTTCTCTGAGTCCTGCAGTGACACATCCTCTGTTCTATCTTTCTCCATGCCTGCTGTCTGCTCAGCCCTGACCTTGTTCTGCTCCATGCTGAGCTGGCTTTGGGCAGGGTCACACTGGTACATGAAGATAATGGATGGCTTCTCGTTAGACTCTCCTTTTGCCTCTGTAAACCAATGATGGCGCTGAACTGGAGGAGGAGGCAACATGTGGATGACTGTGCCATCCAGGCCCACTAGTTTCCCTTTCTCTCGCTCTTTCTCTTTGTCATCCTCCTCGTCTGTTTTCCGACGGCGGAAGAAGCTTTTAAATGATATCCAGCGTTTAGGTTTTGCCTCAGCTGCCCTCCTGCTGCCTTCAGAGTGCAAAACAGATTCAGCTTCTGTGGATCTGGTGGGGCTAGTTGGCTTGGTCCAGTTGGTGAAATGCCTCTGCAGAATGTTACTTGCATGGTAAGGGGAGGAAGTGGACCGTGGTGGGGGAAAGGGAGGTGGTGGCTCACTCTGAGGACTGGTCACTAATTTGGAGGGAGGAGAGGTAACAGGCTTTGCAAATAAGTCCTTCTGCACTTTGGTGCTGGGACTTTCTGTGGTCTGAGGTGCTTCAGCTTCACCTCCAGGCTGAGATGTAAAGAGAGACTTGGGCCGGACTGCTGTGCTCTTAGGTATGCTCTTCATGGTATCTGCATCAGGAGGAATGGCATAAAGCTCTTCCACGCTGCAAGCCTTAGGGCCAGACTGAGGTGTTTCTGGAGGAGACTGGGGGGGCTGGATAGAAGCTACAATCTGCGAGAGCACAGTGCTTGCCTTTTCCCTGGTGCCACCAGTGCTGCCTGGCACTTGAGACTCCTGTGTGCCTTCTGTTTTGGATACAGGCTCTTGAATGGTTCTCTGGATTTTGGCTGGGGAGCTGTGGGTAGAATTATAGTTTCTCTGTGGGGACGCCTGACCTCTGTTGAGACAGCTGTTAAACTCCTGAACCTTCTGAGCCACTGAGCCCCTTTTATGCTCCATGCTGTTTGAAAACACTTTACCCTGGGGACTTTCAGTAGGTTTGCTAGTGGTGTTATCAGACACTTGGCTTTCAGTCTCTATTTCTTCGTAAGTATGGCTTATTACACTTGTGGTTTTTTCCTTCACTGAGAGTTCTCCACTTGTTCCCAGAAAACTTTTGTAGATGGCTAGATTGTCATAGGCATTTGGATTAATAACAATGGGAACTTTAATAGCATTTTTGGAACTCCGAGCATAAGTTGGCTCATCATGAATGATAATTGGAAAGGGTGGCATACCAGCATTATTATAGCTGTTAAATTTTATTTCAGACAAATTAGGTGACTTAACAGGGATGGTTTTGGAGGACGTATTTGTAGCTGTGGGTGAAGTAGGTGCTGATTTGTGACAGTTTTTCCTTGGAGGGACATTTGGTCCACTTCCACCAGTAATTAATTCCACTTTAGGAATCTTTTGTCGTGGACTAGTGCTGGAAGTCCATACCTCCTGGTATCGGATTGCACTGGATTTTTGGAAATGAGTGCCTATTTGTCCTGGTGTCAATGCAGGTGATGTCATTGGTGAGTTTGGAGTGGAAGATGAGATTTTGGTCTTAGGGCTGCTGACAGCACTGTCAAGGTGCTCACTGGCCATGGCTGCTGACACATCTACAACAGTATATGGCTTGCACAGTGGCTGTTCCAGATTTACAACTCGGTAGGGCTTCGCTTGCTCTTCTACAGGGACAAGGTTTATGGTTACTGCTTGCCCAGCAATATCTGTAGAGGCTTTGCTTTCTTGCTTCTCAGTTTGTACAGCAATCTTGCCATCCTTCTCTTCTAATCGAAGAGCAAGGACTGCTTTGTGTGTCTCTGGAACTTTTACAGAGCTTTTGGAAGCTTGTGATGGTTCCCTCTCCTGATTATTACCAGCAAGACTTTCACAATTTTCCTTCATGTCCTTAGACTCTCCAGGGTTACCAAGAGACAGCCCCTTATTACAAATCTTCTGGGATAAAGTACTGGTTGTCTCAGAACGAGATTCTTCTGTTAAAGA
This sequence comes from Fukomys damarensis, assembly GCF_012274545.1. Classification (NCBI taxonomy): domain Eukaryota; kingdom Metazoa; phylum Chordata; class Mammalia; order Rodentia; family Bathyergidae; genus Fukomys; species Fukomys damarensis. Next base: position 24,914,085 of record NW_022900937.1, on the reverse strand, counting down.
AGAATCAGGTGATGTGGAGTCAGAGGACACCATGCTCTGAATGCTTCCGTGTCCACAGGAGACTGCTGAATTTTCATCGTATCCATTCAGAATTTCATCATAGCTGTCATCATAGTCTACAGCACAAATTCTCTGCAGTGACTTATTTCGTAGGGGAATGGTATTCCATTTTTGGTCCACAAAGAATCGCACAGGAGACAAAGTGTTTGCCCTGAAGTTAGCAAAGCGAGGCTGCCCTCTCATGCGGATCTCCATGGCCAGCAGCTCCTCATCACTCTCATCCCAGCTCTCATGCTCCCCATCCATGTTGCTGAAAAGAATATCTTCCTCACTCTCCTCACCACTAGAGAACTCTGGGTAGCAGAAGCGGCCTCCTTCATTGCTGATGACTTCTGTGCTCCCACTCAGAATGACATGCTTGCCCTGAGAGTCCTTTCCCCCACCCATCATACAGCTTGGTGGGAGCTTTCTTTCCAGTGAGCGTTTGTAGCAATCATTTATTCTTCCTAAGAAGGTCTCTCTGGAGTTTGTTTCATTTCCTCTTATCTGAGGAGTGGTATCCAGGCCCGCTATCTCCTTTAACACTTCAGTTAGTCCGTTATTGTTATTTGATACCTTCTTTGCACTATCATTATTGTCATAAGGCTTAGGAACATGGCTAAATCCTTCAGTATCATTTTCATTATTATTGTTAAGTGGTTTCTGACTCAAGGCAGTTCTGTTTCGGTTCCATCCCATGATGACAGGTTTGTTCTCACAGTGTTCTTGAATGTTAAGCTCACCACATACACTTTGCCCATCTGCCACCATCATAGTGGGCTTCACAGCTATAGTAGGTTTTTTAGCCACAGGAGGCCTGAAATTTCCGGTATTCCTGATGCGGTGGTTGTTACTGTGATTGGCATTTGTTTTCACATTGCCGTGGGTGATGGGTGCCTTCTCAGAGTCTGGGGGGAGCTGGTGTAAGCTTTTTGGCTTAAAGCAATTCTTGCATTCACCAGGTTTCCAAACGTGTTCAGTAAAGGTGTTACAAGCAGACATTTTTAAAAATAGAACTTCACAGACAATGCTTTTCTTTCAGTGCATGGCAAAACTTTTATCTGTTAAGTTTTCACCTTCTGTATGTTGTTATAGCAGCTCTTCTATGAATGATCAACCTGTGGGAGAAAAAAAGAGGAAAAATACCTGAATGGAAAAGGCATTGTGATGCTTACCATCATGAGTGACTTGAAAGATCTGGTTTTTAACCTTATTTAAATGAAAAGATTGAGAGATAAATGAAAGTGGAGTCTTCAGAATTTCCCTTTAGCCACAAGTACCTTGAAAGGTTAGCCTTTTAACTATAATTCCATGTTTTTCTTTTTTTTTCCCAGTACTGGGGAAAACCCAAGAGTACTCTAGCACTGAACTACATCCACAGCTCCTTTTATTTATATTTTATTGAGACAGGGCTTTACTAAGTTGTCTAGGCTTCCCAGGAACTTGCAATCTTCCTGCCTCAGCCTCCAAAGTAGCTGGGATTACAGGAATGACACCGTGCCCAGAACACTTTGAAACATAGTTTTTGCCGTGATCTTCATCTCCTGGGAATGTCCTGCCCCTATGTTCAAGGAATCAAATCCATGGTCTCTCTCATGCTAGGCAAGTATTCTACCACTAAGCTATTCTCACTCCCTACCGCCGCCCCCCCCCAAAATGCCTTTCATTCTGTTCTGTTTTCAACCAATCTCTAACACTTCTTAGTTCTCTATGGTTCTTCTTCCACCCACTGTTAGAATTTTAGACACTTCACAGACTTTTAAATTCAATGAATTAAAAATGAATCCTCCTCTGGCCATTTCTCAACTCCAAGAGACAGATTTCTTTTTTTGTTTGTTTTGGTACCAGGGATTAAATTTGGGATCTTGAGCTTGAGAGGCAGGCGGCAGAACCAGTAAACTAAATCCCCAGCCCAAGAGACAGATTTCTAAGCAGCCCTATTTCACATCCCAAACTACCATCTTATTCTTTTTTTTTTCTTTTTATTGAGGTTATTGGTACAGTCTAGGTATACAATACAATTACATTCATCATTGGGATTCTGTACCTTTACATAATGGGTCTTGATTCTCATTTTTCCCCTTGTCCCTGCCCTCCCTTCACCCCCTCCTCCCCTCCCCATTTACAAACACTTTATTTCCATTTTTTCAGTTTCTCATATTTTTTTCCTCTCCCTTGTTACCTTTCCCCCACCTTTCCCACTTTCCTTACACCTTTAGCCCTTTACTTCCTATTTCACATTATTAATTATCTCATTAGGATCCTGTGTACTATTGTAGTTTTTCACACCAAAGAAACTATTCGGTATTTCAGTTAAAGAAATCTCTGTATGAACATTAAAAATAGGGAATCCTAAAATAAAACTAAAAAGGAAAGTAAAAGAGAAAAGGCAATGATGTAACATCAAAATAATCCTTAATTCTGGAGATGAAAATGGTCCCTGAACATATTTAAATTGCTTCTCGCTCTTATAGTCTTATCTTATTCTTTTTTTCATTATTTAGAGAATACTTTATTAGTTTCTGTAATCAAACCCACGTAGATATGACCTTACATATTTAGTACGATGTGTTACCCCTGTACACATGGAAAAATAAAAAAAAAAAAATTAACATTTCTAGACCAATATGGCTGTCCATTTCTGTACAATGCCAACTCAACACAGTAAATTGGGATGACTTTTTCCAAAATTGGCAGCACCGTTAAAGTTTCCCAAAATTCAATTTATATATATATGTATATATATATTTATATTTATATAAAAAGACTAATAATAGCAGTATGCTATGCATCGATAGCAGCAACAGCTTTTCCAGGTTCTGCAGTCGTCTGAACAAAATTATAGACATTCAGCACATTCCACTAAACAAAAACAACAACAACAACAACGAAAACAAAAGAATAATATCCAGAAAACAGCAAAGTTCTGTTGCTGTTGTGGTACCTGGCACCATTTTTTTTTATCAGCATCTTAATCATCAAATCATCATCTGGAAAGAGAACATTCTAGAGTAATATTAAATACAGCTCTGATAAAGCACGGTCATTACTATGTATCATAAAGGTGGTACAAGATATTTTACATTCACAAAGGTATGATACAGTACAGTCCTACATCAATAATACTAGAATCAGTTTTGGTTTGAAATTTGCTTTGTCTGCAAATAAGATTGCTACCCCTGTTATTTTCTGGGCTCCTGTCACATGGAGAATTGTTTTCTATCCTTTCACTTTCAGGCTATGGGCTTCTTTTTGCACTAGGTGTGTGTGTTGTATACAACATATTGTTGGATTTTGCTTCTTATTCCATTTTGCCAGTTTATTTCTCTTGATAGTTTTGGTTTGAAATTTGCTTTGTCTGCAAATAAGATTGCTACCCCTGTTATTTTCTGGGCTCCTGTCACATGGAGAATTGTTTTCTATCCTTTCACTTTCAGGCTATGGGCTTCTTTTTGCACTAGGTGTGTGTGTTGTATACAACATATTGTTGGATTTTGCTTCTTATTCCATTTTGCCAGTTTATTTCTCTTGATTGGTGAGTTGAAAAATTCCATTAAAAAAAAAACCAAAGAAAATAATATCCAGACAACAGCAAAGTTCTGTTGCTGTTGTGGTACCTGGCACCATTTTTTTTTATCAGCATCTTAATCATCAAATCATCATCTGGAAAGAGAACATTCTAGAGTAATATTAAATACAGCTCTGATAAAGCACGGTCATTACTATGTATCATAAAGCTGGTACAAGATATTTTACATTCACAAAGGTATGATACAGTACAGTCCTACATCAATAATACTAGAATCAGTTTTGGTTTGAAATTTGCTTTGTCTGCAAATAAGATTGCTACCCCTGTTATTTTCTGGGCTCCTGTCACATGGAGAATTGTTTTCTATCCTTTCACTTTCAGGCTATGGGCTTCTTTTTGCACTAGGTGTGTGTGTTGTATACAACATATTGTTGGATTTTGCTTCTTATTCCATTTTGCCAGTTTATTTCTCTTGATTGGTGAGTTGAGGCCATTGGCATTGATGATTATAACTGCTATGTACTGACTTATTATTGACATGTTATTGGCCTTTTGTTGACTCTCTTTACTTTTTCACCTTTTCCTTGCCTTGCCTATTTGATTTGCTCTGTTGGGTCTCATGGTGGTGTTGCCTTCATTGTCTTTTTCTAGGATCTTGTTTAGAATTGCTTGTAGTAATACCATCTTATTCTTTATCTTATATTTCAGTTAATGTCATCACTATCCACCTAGATAGTTGAGCTTCATCTACTTCTAACTCTGAATCTTACTGACAATTTAAATCATTACATTTCACTGGAACCCATTGTGCCATTAACAGAAACTGTTAGTAGCTCAGGTACTATCTCTTGCCTGGATTGCTGGAATAGGCTCCTAGCTGATCTCCGTGCTTTAGTCTCACCCCACTCTAATCCATCCTCTATTCCCTTTGCTACTTAAAGGTGTGGTTCTCAGGTAAGACAGCACCAACCTTACCTGGAAACTTGTCACAAATGCAGTTACCTTAGATTCAGCCCCAGACCTACTGAATCAGAATTTGCATTTTAGTCTCAGGTGACTCCACAGTTTTACAATACTATTAGATTTAACTTTCTAAACATATTGATATGCTTTTATAAGGAGCTTAACAACTGTTGTGTGGCTCATTTTTATCTAATGCATTGGCTCCTAGATGTCAGTATGCCCAATGAGGACTGCTAGCTAACTAAGAACCTCCTGGGAAACCATCATAGCCTTACCTGGTCAATCTCAGGGGGTAGGAATCTAATAATCTGAATTTTTAACAAGTTCCCCAGATGAATCTAAAGGCAGTGAGGTAAATGTCTAAGTTAAAGGATGGGATGAAAGCTCCTAAGTCTTTTATGACATGGTCCTTGCCTCCCTTCCAGCCTTGTCTTGAAAACCAGCCAGTCTTACTATATTGTTTTAAATCCTGGAAGGCTGAATTTCTCCCTGGATTACTGAAGCCCTGTAGCTGTGGCTTCAGGAACAAGCACTTTAGTTTTAATTGTCTGTTTCACCACTAGTTTTTGGGCTCCTTTAGGGCCTGGGCTGTGTCTCACTCATCTCTTTATGTCTAGCATAATGAATAAACATTGGTTGATCAAATGGGCTGGTTTTAAGGTTTAAAACAATGAATCTTGTGACTCTCTCATCCTAAGTTTATAGCTGCAGACTTTCCCACAGAACATCAGTACAGTCCTATGTTTGTGTTTTGAATATTGTAATATATTGGCAGTGGACTTGTGAAAACTATTTTAATAGCTGGAAAGTTTAACTTCATCTACATATAATGACAGTGACAGAATCCTTAGTTTGGTCAGATACTCAGCCTTTTCTGCCAAGTTTCAGTATGTTTCTAAGGAATGAAAATATTTTCTTTAGCTAAAATACATAAAATGAAGTCCCTCATCATAGTTCTAAAGCATTTTGCCTTAATGGAAGACTTACAGATTTAGGGACCAAAGAAATACATACAGGCCAGTGGTGAGCCATTAAGGTTAAAATACATTCTTTGATTTTTTTTGAAAAAATCTGTGTAGCCCTTAAGATAGTCTAACAGTTATACCCATTAGTAAACAAACCATATCCTCTTAGTATGAGACTTGAACACTCTGAGTGAGGGAAGAGTGGCATAAAATTCAGCTGAAAAAGAGAGAAGGGGCCCGATCCTGTAGGCCTTTAGGCTTTCACAGATTATAGACTTCAGAGCAGTGGGAAGCCACTTAAGGATTTTGAATAGGGAAAACAACAGGATACAATCTGCATTTTAAAAAAGACCTCTCTGGCCAGAAAACATGAAATAGGCACAAATCTAATAAGATATATGCAGTCTAGAGATACAAAACCAAATATAGGGAAGAATAAACTCATAGTTTGAACTTCATCAAAATGAAAATGTTTGTTCTGCCAAAGATACCAACAAGAGATGAAGAAAAATTTTTTACAAAGTACATTCATCTATGGACTTTGTATATGAATATAAAAATAATTTTTCAAACTCAACAAAAAACAAGTAATCTCAATTAAAAAAAAACAGGTAAAATATTTGAGCAGGTACTTTACCAAAGATATACACATTGCATATAAAAATGTGAGAGATCCTAAATATCATCCGTTACACAGAATGCCAGTTGAAGCAACAAGGGGCTACCACTACACATTTATTGGAATAATTAAAGCAAAAAGAAAACAAAAACCTGACTAGTGATAGTGGGGATGTGGAGCAATTTTCACAGTGTGCATTGTTGGTGGGAATTCAAACGTGCAGGTGTTTTGGAAAATAATTTGGTAGTTTCTCATAAAGTTAAATATAAGCTTGCATCCTAGCAATCCCAATCCTAGATATTTGCCCAACATAAATGAAAACTTCTTTTTACACTAAAACTTTTTATAGTATACAAAGATTTACAGACAGAAACTGGAGACAATGCAAATGTGTGGTGGTAGTTACACAACAACATGCGTTCATCATAACTTATACAAGTGTACTCTAAAGAAGGTAAACTTTACTACTATATTTACATGAAGCTTGAGTAAAGCTGACTTGCAAAAGAGAGCTTTGGAAGCTACAGAGAATGAACTCAGAGACAGGACAGGAGGCAGAGAGACGGTCTATAGGCCTGACGGCAAATTAAGGCTTGATGAGGACCTGCATTAAAACGTGTCTTCAAGGAAGGCAGAGAAAGGTAGATTTAATTTTTAACTATTTTATTTGGTCAGTTAGTTATTTTATTTTTTGAGACACAGTCTCGCTCTGTAATTCAGGCTGGCCTTGACTTCACTATATAGCCCAGCTGGCCTTGAACTCATAGCCATCTTCCTGCCTCAGCCTCCTGACTGCTGGGATTGTAGGCATGCACTCTCATGCCTAGTGAGAAAGGTAGATTCAAGAATGACTGGATTTGGAGAGAATACAGATGTTGAGGCTTTGGGTTTATGTGTTGTGATGATGTGTCGAGCCATTTACTGAGAAAGACAATACTGAAGGAGGGAAAGATTGTAAACTTCATACTTTTTTTTTTTTCTTTCTTTGGTTTTTTGAGACAGAGTCTCACTATGTAGTTGAGACTGACCTGGAACTCACTATGTAGCCCAGGCTGGTCTCGAACTCACAGCGATCCTCCTGCCTCAGCCTCCTGAGTGGTAGGATTACAGGCGTGTGCCACCATGCCTGGCACGTAACTTCATACTTTGTAAGCCAGCATAAAACAGAGTAGGCAGTTGAATTCAATAATCTGGAACACAGAAGAAAATTTCAGTGATTCTCATCTGTTTAGGAATTACTATCAGAGGATCATCTAGGCCAAAAAGAAAACAGAGTGTGAAATGGGCAGGGTATTGGCGGTAAAGCTGGGAGAAGATAACTCTCCTGCAAGAAAAGTATGGTATGGGAGAGAAGCCAGAGGAAGAAATATCATCTCTTCAAGAGGGGAGGAGACAATTTCAAACACCACTGAGAGCTAATGGAGGAGGAGTTACAGCTATGTCCCTTTGAACTTAGCCATGTGAGCACCTCAGGGACCTTAGCACATACTACATATTCTGGTGCAGTGGCAGGATGAAAACCAGACTGCAGAGAATTGAAGAGTGAGGTGATAGAACAAGGTTATTCAACTTTTTCAAAAAGCTTAGGTAGGAAGAGGAAGAAAGAAAGAGCTGGCGGATAGTGGTGTTCAGAAAGGATTTCCTCATATTTAAATGAGAGAAACTAGAAAATGTTGAGTGATAATACTGGGGAAAGGCACCAGTGAATGGTAGAGGCTGACAAGAGGGCAAAGAGAAGGGATAACCACAAATCTCAGACTTTAAAACTGAGCAAGGCCCTCGGTCAGTTCTTCTGTTTTATGGACAAGGGACGAAGAGCCCTGAAAAGAAAGTGCCTTCCCTGAGTTCACACAATGGATGAAATCTGGAACTGGGGCGTAAGGCTATAGCTATCTTTTTTTTTTTTAAAGGTAGAATCACATTTATTGGAGCATGACCTGTTTCCAAGTGCCTTAGTGCCCTAGGGCCCCCAAGTGCCTATCCTTTCCCAGAGTACTAATGCTCCAAGAGTATTATTAATGCTGCTGTACCTCAGGCTGAACCTGCCAGGGCTCCTGCCTGCTCCACCCTGCCAGCAGCTTCCAGCTCCAGTCAATGCCCACAGCCTCATCAGCTCAACTCAGCACTTTTTGATACTTTCTGTCTCCAATCCCAGCTACCTAAGGGGTTGTGGGGTTGTAAACCATCTACATGTTTTGTTTTAAAATTGTTTTTTGGTTAGTTTTTTCTTTTGTATATGGTTACTATGAGAACTCAGAAAAGTGTAAAGAAAACAGAAACCATGTGTAATTTTATTATTCAGAAGTAACAAGTCTGGGGTGCCAGGGATTTAGCTCAGTGGTTCTGCTGCCTCCCTTGCAAGTGCAAAGTCCCTAGTTTAATTCCTGGTACAAAAAAAAAAAAAAATTGTTTTTTGGTTAGTTTTTTCTTTTGTATATGGTTACTATGAGAACTCAGAAAAGTGTAAAGAAAACAGAAACCATGTGTAATTTTATTATTCAGAAGTAACAAGTCTGGGGTGCCAGGGATTTAGCTCAGTGGTTCTGCTGCCTCCCTTGCAAGTGCAAAGTCCCTAGTTTAATTCCTGGTACAAAAAAAAAAAAAAAAAAAGAGTCAGGCCAGATGGTGAGAGTGGATGGGGTAACAATGCGCAAAACTGAATAAAACAGACCCACATGCTAAAGGTGTGACAGCCAGCCTGTGACACTATTGTGGGTGGTAGACCTTCAGAAGGTGAGGCCTACTGGAAGGAAGTCAAGTCACTGGGGCATGCTGTGCAGGGGATGTTGGGGTCCTAGACCCCCTCCTAGATGCCATGAGGTGAGCAGCATCCTTAGTCACATGCACTTTATGATGTGCTGCCTCCTTGTAGGCATGAAGGCAACAGGGCAAGTGACCAGGAACTGAAACTCTGAAACTCTGAACTCAAATATACCTTTCCTCTCTTTGAGGTGTTTATCTCAGGCATTCTGTCACAGAGCAGTTCCTATCAGTCATCAAAAATTAAAACACGCACACACACCCCCTATGTACTTAACACTATGTGGCACTTGACACAAAAAAGAGTAAGACATCCTAGCCTAATAGTATGTTAATCAAGTTAAACTCACCTTTGAAAAGGGATTAAGTTTTCTCATTGTAAGTAGTATATTTTGTTTTCCCAAGACTGATAAGTATGAAAAATAATTCCTCACTTTGAGTGTCAGTTAATTCAGTCCAAAGATGGCTACTGCGTTGATCAACAGTAGTCACATTATCAACAGGATTCTACAGAAACACAGGTGTGTCAGTGCTATGCACAAGAGAAACTCATCTTGGTTCTGATACCTTCACCAGTTCTGCGCACATCTGTATTCATGCTGCTACCCCGGAGGCAAACCAAGCAAACGCCTTTAGCAAGCACCAGATGGAGCTGCTGTCTAAGCCACAAACCTGAACTCTGAGGGCTTCATTTCAACACTAATTAGGTGTAGAGACATGTAAAGGTACTGTCAAAACTATTCTAACTTCTAACAAGCTGTTAGAGTAGCCACACCATATACAGGTCTGTCCAAAGAGCAAGCTTTAGAGCCTATGTAAAATAACTCCAGTGGCAATCAACAATTTGAGCTTTCCCGCCTCAATTCTGACATTCCTCAAACGGAAAGCTGGAGTCACTAGAGTTGTGCTTGAGAAATAAGAAATGTGCCTCCTGGAGCACTTAAACAGGAAGTCTAATAGACCAGACTAGTGCCCCTCCTTATTTTCCACAACAGGTTTGATACAGAGCACCCAAATGGAATGTTTGCTGAGAAAGCTCATCTGTTCCCTATAATCTCCAAGCAAACCCTCCAGATGAAATGGTTTATGGGAGAGTTTAATGGCCCAAGTGGCCCTAGAAGCTAGTCAGGATTCCATGATCTAAAGTCCCATTTCATATTTGACAGTTTCCAGGACCAGGTCCTTCAGGCTCTAGATAAAGCTATTCAAGAGTAACCTATTTCCCTTCAAATTGTGACAGCCCTTTAAGAATCTGTTACTTTTTTTTTACTCTCTGCTGCTTTATATTGCTAAAACAATAATTAGTTTGCTTCTAGTCCAACAGTTTCAAGCATACTTGATACAAAACAATCAAATCCACACCTGAAACTGATGTGTGTGTGTACCTTGGTAGAGGTCAGCCATCCTGGAATCTGGAGGCTGCATTAGACATCTTGTGGCAATATCCAAACAATGGTCCACTCAGCAGCAGCAGAAGCACTGCCCAGCAAGGGAACTTCACTGTGAACATAGAAGAGTAGCAAGTAGGTACACACACATCTTGAAACTGGTCAGCTGAATAAACTGGAGTTTCTCAAACTAGATGCAATTCCCTTTCCTGAAGAGGGTGTGAGGAGGTGGTCTATTAAACCCCACAAAGTCTGCAATCCCTAAAGACACCCAAACAGAATCTGTTCACCAGAAAGGAGGACAGAGCTACTTCTCCAATCCTGCAGCTCCTGAAGGCCATTATATCTTCACAAAATCTGTCCCATCCTTGAAGGCAGAGTCAGGAATCCTCACTGCTGTACATGGGCTTTTATGGCCAGTCACTGAGGAACTATCTTCCATATGTCATGTACACAGTAGTCCATCTCCAGGATGTGTGTGTAAAATTTACAAGCCAAGGTTTTCAATAGGCTTTTGTAATGGAAAGTGTGGGTCACTTATATGAAAAAACAAAGGAAAATGTGACAAACATGCCCACGTCATTGTTCTCAACCTTTTCCTTCTTCCACAGTGAAAAAACGCTGACCTGACACCTCAACCAGTTGCCAAAGCTTTCAGTACTTGACTAAAAGGGCAGGGAGAGGAAACGAAAGCAAAGCTGCAGGAAGAGATTTTGCAGGAGATAACATACAGATTTAATTTGGTACACAAATGGAAATTCCACGAGTAGAAAGAGAATCTTCTTGCGTTCAGCCAAAAACAAAAAATTACAGTTCTCAGCAATCACAAAAACAGGCAAGATCTTAAGACATGAAGTCTTTTTCTAAATAAGAAACCAAAGTAAAACTTGTTTAATTATGAAAATCTAATAAAAGCTCTATTAAAAGGGGAAGTCTTTTTGTTTTAACCACACAAGTTTTCTGTAACAGTTTACTGTTCCTGTCACATGGTAGTCATCTCAGGGTAGGAACTATGTAACGTAAATGCACTGTGGCAGAGCAGCGTCACTCAGCTTGTTTTTTAAGTTTAAACTTTTTGATGAAACAGTTAAATAATATTATTCCTAGTTGTTACTACAAGTTCCAAAATGTTTCCTGAGCTCACCTCAGCCTCCTGCTTAGAAAGGTATACATGGGAGAAGAGGTTAAATGTTATCTAACAGCCCAGGACTCCAGTCTCTCAAGTCTATTGTGCTCATAATACATTTCTTCGGTTTGGAATTTGTCTCCTCTAATGCTGTTCCAGATTGCAAAACTCTATTTGTCCTTCATGATCTAGTTCAAGCTTTAGTTCTGTGATGATAACTTCCTGACTCTCTAAATTATTTATTATTATACTACGTTGTATTTGTAATCACGTAAGTTCCTAGAAGGCAGGGCTATGTCACTTTCATCTCTTTATCTCTTGGATTGCTTGGAACACATTAGATTCCAAGTAAGTGCTTGCTGACTACAAAGTACCAGGCATTATTTGAAGCAATTTATACAGGAAAATTCTTAATTTTCATAAAAACTCTGTGAAACACACACTATTTAGTGCTACATTACAGATGAAGAAACTGGAACTTCCCAAGGCCACTCAGCTAGAAAATAAAAGAGCCAGGATGAGTGAATGAATGCAGGTCTACATAAATGGCAGAGCTCAGCCATCCTGGAATCCGGAGGCTGCTTTAGACATCTTGTGGCAATATCCAAATGATGGTCCACTCAGCAGCAGCAGAAGCACTGCCCAGCACAGGGAACCTCACTGTGAACATAGAAGAGTTGCAAGTAGGTACACACACATTCCCCAGCTCAGGCCTCAGATGGGCAGGCCCACATGCCTATTTGTAGAATAAGGCAAAGTAAATAAGCGCCTAGCTAACAGCTACTCATAAGTTGTGCTTTTGGGGCTTCAGTATCTGGCAAATCAATCTCGATCTTCTATCCAGCCCAGCCGATCAGGAGCCACTGTGCTTTGGAGGGGCCACTGAGATGGCTGGGATAGAGTGAGGGGTGAGATGCTGCTAGAAATCACCTTGCTGTGTTCCTACTTTCCACTGCTCCCGACTTCAGAGAAATGAAGAAAGTTGGGCTGAAGACTAAATTAAGGCATGACAGCTGACTGAGCTGTGAGAAGACAGGTCATTTCTAAATTAAGGAAAGGGAATAAGAGAAAGGGGAAAAGCAGTGTAAGACTCAAAGGAAGAAAAAGAGAAGGGAAAAGGAAATTGGAAATTGGAAAGAAATGTGAAAACAATAGATTATCCTGAGAAAGCTCACTCAAATGTTTATAGCAACATAATGAGAGAAAATGTCATTGTAACTCTTCACTGCTTTTGGAGACCTTATCATCTTGTGTGACTAGTATCTCTGGTAGAAGATATTCTTTTTCCAGCCAAACTAAAATTTACCTTCTCCAGTTACAGAAAAGACTAAGCAATAATACTGTAAAACATTTATCATTTAGACTTTTAAAGGGAACTAATGCATCTAAATTTATGAAAGTCTAAATTATACAACACTGAAGAAATATAGATTTATTACTTCAAGGAAATGTAACAAACTAGTCTTTTCTGGTAAAGGTATTTGGAAGAAGTACTCTAATAAATATATAAGAATTATTTTTATAATGGTTATAAATACATAATGTCTTTAAAATACATTAAAAGGAAATCTTTCAAACTGGGATCCAGGATGTATTTTCAAGGGTCTGTGTGTTATTCAAAAGTGCTTAAAACAAAGTTTTTATCTATAATAAATTAATATAAATATGCTGGATCATTGCAATGGCCACTTATTAACTAAGTACAGCAATATGATTTACATATATATTTGTGTTTCTAATCCAAGCTAACACCAAGCATACCACTTTAATTTAAAATAAAAAAAAGGTGGCTCACTTAATATGTAAATGATTCAGTCCCAAGAAGTAAAGGCCATAATGATACCATGATGCAATCACTGTGTACTTCCAATCTTGGGGACTGTCAATAACCCAGAAGGAAGCATAGCACAAGAGATTCAATGATAATGAAACTGCAAAGGAAACTGGAGTGGCAGGCAGCTCTGCACGAACACTGAAAGCAGCAATTTGCTTTCAGTTAAACTTCATTTATCATATTATATTAACCTTATTTTGCATTTTATTTGTTTTATAGGATTTTGGGGTTTTTGTTGTTGTTGTTGTTGTTTTTTGGTTTTTTGAGACAGGGTCTCACTATGTAGTTGAGATTGACCTGTAGCTCACTATGTAGCCCAGGCTGGTCTCAAACTCCCAGCGATTCTCCTGCCTCAGCCTCCCAAGTGCTGGGATTACAGGCGTGCGCCACCACGCCCGACTTTGTTTTATAGGATTTTGTACTTAACTTTTAAATTTGTTTTGGCTTACACTTAAATGAGAAGTATAATATGAAAAATTTATACCTAATTTTGTGTTTGTATTTAAGTAAAATTATAATATCACGTGTCAACAATGAGACTGCAATTATTTTTTCAATTAAAAAGGGCCTATGAATTATTAAAGTTTGGAAAGTAGTGCTTAAAAAAATATTCTCTTGTGTAAGCATTTCTTTTGTGATATTATTTACATTATTAATTTGTTAAGCATCTGTTAAAGGAGTATAACTATTTTACAGAGCAGTTAGGGAAATGAAGACAAAATATATAAAATCCCTAACTTTGAGGCTGTCTCATATTAGGCAGCTGATAAATACTAGTTTTTTTTCTCTGCTATTAAATCTCTATATACAGAGAAGACTAGGGAGTGTTCTCTTCCAGTCCCCTCAACACACAACCATGCCCCATCTTGATGTACCAAATGGGCATCTAGGAGGCTTTTTCTATGGAAATGCTGTAAACTATGCAGAGTAGGCCTCAGTGATCATGGAGGGTTTAACTTAAAGTTTCAGCAGGCTTGTTAGCCTATTTTCCACATATTGCTTCCACAAGGAAAATGTAATCCAAGTTCTGAGTGACTGCCTTGTAAAGAAACTCTAGCATCCATTCTTGAACCTGGATTTTGTGTCAGTTTTAAGAGATGCTGTCAGAATATATCAGCACAGGGTTGCTGGCCTACAGGGTAATATAATTGGACTTACAGGGCTGAGGATTTAGTTCAGTGATTCTGCCACCTGCCTCATAAGAGCAAGGTCCTGAGTTTGATCCCCAGTTCCCCCCCACAAAGACTTATGCTTAAGAATTCAGGTGGAAAAAAAACAAAAATAGGGCCAGGGGTTTAGCTCAGCAGTTCAGTGGCCTGCCTGGCAAGGGCAAGGACCCGAGTTCAATCCCCGGTATCAAAAACAAACAACAAAAAACCCCAAACAAACAAACAAACAAAAAGAATTCAGGTGGAAATGGAAAGAATAAACTGACAAGAGGCAAGGCAAGTAATGTGTGTCAGTTCAACTATTATAATACTATGCCAGATAAACCCTTGAACTAATATAGAGGAAGTGGGAATTAACAGATAGGGCTCATTTCAGAGACCAAATATGTAAGATTCAAACACCAGTGAGAACTGGGGAAGAAGGTGATGACCCTGGATTCTTTCTAGATCAAAACCTAGGAAGAAACTGGGTGTGGTGGTGCATCCCTGTAATACCAGCAGTTGGGAGGCTGATGCAGGAGGACTGCTGTGAATTCAAGCCCAGCCAGGGCTACATAATGAGTTCAAGGCCAACTTGAACTGTATTGAAACCTTGCCTCAAAAAAAAAGAACAACAACAACAACAACAACAAAAATACCAAACAAAGACAACAAAAACAAACCAACCAACCCAGGGAGATTTTTCCCAAAGGCACAGTACCAAAGTGTGGATAATCAAGCTAGCACCAATTGTATTACTTTAACTATAGAGAATAAAGAAAACAAAAATATTAAACCCCCCTGAGGTCTGAATGGAAATAGCAAATATACTCTAAAACCAAGTATGTGCTTAAAAATTCTTCCTATTCAAAAATATCTATAATTTTCATTGCTATTTTCTCATATAAACTTGATGCTAAACTTTGAGTGCAAATGGTTTGGGGAGATAAATACAAAAGATGCAGGATGCGCTAGTGGATGAGGGAGAAAATGAAAAATGTAAAGTAAAAATCCTTGAGTTACCTGTATTACATCACAGTATAAAGGCAGAAAAATAAAACTTGGGCTGAGTGACTCTTATGGCTTGTATCTAGATGTCCCCACAAAGCTTCACAAGGTCATAGGTGGGGCTTTTCAGAGGTGGCTGGATCTAGAGTGTATAATGCTGATATTAACGGTTTGTGATTACTAAATTAGTCTACTAATTGGTTTGGATAGTTCTAGGTATGGATAATGGGAAGGCCCACCCTGGGTGTTAGTGCTACCCAACCTAAGGGCATGGAGCCTGGATAGAATATAAGGAACAGAAAGAGCTGCTGTGGTTGCTTGCTGCTTGCAGCTTTGCTGAAGGCCTGCCACGAACTGTTTCTCCTCTGCAATGCCCTTCTACCATTCCACCTTCCCTTAGAGCCAACTGATTATAGACTGAAACCTCTAAAAATGTGAGCTGAAATAAACCTTTTCTCCTTTAGCTCTCAGTGTCCAGTATTTTGTCTTAGCAATGAGAAAAGTAACTAAGTGACTCAAGTGACAGGGCCAGTGACAGAGCATGAAGGAGGGGAGCTGTGGTCAGAGGATGAACACTGCAGAAGGGCAGAATCCATGCTGACCAGGCCAGGGCTGTTCTCTAGAAGACAGAAGGAACTGGGATCTAGGAGTGGACTGGACATTAATATCCAAGGAGCCCATGATCTGATGGAGGAAAGGCTAAATCAACTCCAATGAAAGCATGGTGGTTTTTCATTCTCAGTGAGGTACCTTCCTTGGTCTCTATCTCTGGACTACAAAAGGCAGCTAACAACTCTCAGCATGGAAGGTGACAAGTGGGATGCAGGCCATTCCTGAACAAGTGTTGGGTCCTGGTAGTACTTCTACTTCTGTTGTGACAACCCATCAAGTAGGAAAATCAGAGGACAAAGGAATAACATGCAAGGCCATTACTAACTACACATGTAAGTTTATACCAATCACTCAAACTCTTTAGGCTTTATAATCCTTATCTATCTTTTAAAATGAAAATGAATTAATTCTTTATTTTATAAAAGTAATCAGAAAACAAAGACATGCAACAAACCCGAAGTGTACCCTCGCTATGTATCTTGCTGGGTCTTTTTCCATACCCAGGTCAAAGGGTTCACCCAGAGACATACAGATATTATGTAGCACAGCAAACATATTGTCTGGTAACATAAATAAATCTTTCTCAAAATTTACAATCTATTCTAAACATCATATAAGTGTAAATTTGGATTAAAAATCACTGTAAACTATAACAAATTTAGCAACATGACAATTAGAGTCCTTTAGTAACCTTAAACAATTTAAAATATTTCCCATGTATAATAAAGAAATAACTCTTCTCTTTGGAAATAGTTGTCCAGCAAGATCATCTACTTAGGGCACAGCTGCAAACTAGACAAAGTAGGAAAAGACCTTTCAGTATCTCCTTCATAGATTCTTACTCTTGTTTTGCAAACAATTTTAATTTGATCAACTCAAATTAGTTGTTCTGATGTTGTTTGTTCTTGTAGTTTAAGGAATTACAGTGATCTTTCTCATGCTACCCTATCCACTCTATCCTAACCCCACTGAGATAAAACTTGAGTGGAGATACATGCATTTCACTGCTCTTTCAAAGGGAGCCCAAATGTGCTTACCACAATTAGCTTTTTTTTTTTTGGACCAGGGATAGAACTCGGGACCTTCTACTTGGGAGGCAGGTGGCAGCACCACTGAGCTAAATTCCCAGGCCCCTCCACAATTAACTTTTAATAAAATACTCTCTCTAATCATATATTCTGTGATCGTATCTATTCCCAAATAGTTAAGGGTAGTATATCTTCCAAAAGCCTATGCCTCTTACTCCTGACTTTAGACTTTGGATTTCAGTTTCAAGATGCTTATTAGACTTCACAAAGAACTAGCTGTGTTTCCTCCAAAATAGTCTCATCTTTTTCTGGGCACCATAACAGTGAATAGTATCACAAACATGGAAGCATTCATGCTAGGTCAACTTTGATTCCTTCTGGGCCTTTTCTGCTATATCTAAACAACTGCCAAGTCAAAGTCCCCACTCTCTAATTTATCCTTTCTCTCCCCAAGGTATAATTTGAGTTCCAGATTTCATTGTTCTTTGAAATAGTGAAATGATATATTGTTATTTCCTAATTCCTCTAAAATATAGGTCTTTACTACAATATTTTGCTTCTTTGTAAAACTATTAGTAGTTCTCAGGGGCCTAAGTAATACATTTGAACTCAGAATTAAATGTAATGCTCATTGTGATCTGATATTCTTTTCATTTTTAATTTTTAAATTTTTATTAATTTTTTGTTTTGTTTTGTACCAGGGATTGACAAATTTTATTTTTTTATTAGTACATATTAGCAGTATGTAATGCTTATATTCATCTTAGGG
>NW_022900937.1:24882063-24895694 GCF_012274545.1 Fukomys damarensis | reverse complement strand
ATATTTGAAATATCTTAATTCTTTTTATTTCTCTTCCCTACCCCTATGTATTTAAGTCTCCTTCCCACATTTTCTTTCTTTTTTTTTTTGTTGGTACTGGGGATCGAACTCGGGTCCTTGCACTTGCAAGGCAGGCCACTGAACCACTGAGCTAAATCCCCGGCCCCCACATTTTCTTTCTTAGTTCATGTTTTCAGCGAATGATTACATTCATTGGGGGTAGGTGATACATGTACACAACACATCTCAATTCTTTCCATGGTCTCCTTTTCCACTACCCTCCATCTCTTGGTTTTCTTCCTTTTTGCAAAAGGTTTGTCTTCCTGTTTCCTTTATCCTGTCCTTTATTTATTCCCTATTTGCTCTTTGGATCTCTCATGTGACAGAAACCATACAATATTTAAACTTATGTGTCTAATGTATTTCACCTGACATTACATATAAAGAAATAAAAAGTTAGATCCACCCCAAATAAAAGACACAATCAAAAATAAGAAACTGAAATGAACAGACACTTCTCAAAAGAAGAAACACAATGGCCAATTACTATATGAAAAAAAAAGGTCAACATTTCTGGCCATTAGAGAAATACAATTAAAAGAACACTGAGATTTCGTTTTACACCAGAAAGAGTGGCCATCATCTAAAAATCAAATAACATGCTGGAAAGGCCACAGGGAAAAAAGGAACCCTGTACATTGCTGGTGGGAATGTAAACTAGTACAACCATTATAGAAATCAGTATGGAGATTCCTCAAAAAAATAAAACTAGAATTCCATTTGACCCAGCTATTCCTCTCCTGGGCATCTTTCCAAAGAGTTAAGATATCATATTACAGTGATACATACATACCAATGTTTATAGCAGCACAACTCATAACAGCTCAGTCTTAGAAGTGGCCTATATGTCCAGCAACAGAAAAATGGATAAAGAAAATGTGGTATCTATACACAATGGAGTGCTACTTGGCTAGAGCAGGATAAATTTGGGTCTTTCCATTTTTAAACCATCATCTCCTACATATCCAGTCATATAACAACTGTTCAAAATTCCACAGATCTTCTGATGCTTCAGTGAAATGTCAACTCCCCTGCGAAATTTCACATCTTCCTTTTAGAATTAACTGCTCCATAGCCAGGCATAGTGATACATATGGATAATCCCAGTACTCTAAAGGCTGAGGCAGTAGAGTTTGAGGGCAGCCTGGGCTACATAGTGAGTTTAAAACCAGCAAAACTAGGGAGACCCTGTCTCAAAAAAAAAAAAAAAAATTAACTGCTCTTTTCCCAAAAGTCCTATCACATGGCATTGATGGCTATTTGTAAACCCCTGTCCCTCACCAGTCTTAGCTCCTCAAAGACAGGAGACATTTCTCATTCAGCTTTGGTACTGTACGCTTCCTGAGCAAATGAATAAATGATGCTTTGCTATCTGGTTTCACAGACCAAAATAACTCAGAAAGAGATAGAAGCTTTCAGATAAGAAGTGGCAAGTGACAAGGGACTACCTGACAGAAAAAGAGGCTGAAAGAAAAATACAAAAACCAAACTTAAGCACTCCAAGAGCATTTCTGAGTGGGTCAAACAGCCCTATATCTATCCTTAAGGGCATCATTGTTGCATTTGATGTTGACACTAATTATAGCAAGATCTCAAGAAAACATTACATTATGCCATGTCCATTATCCTATGTTTAACTAGATACAAAAACAACCAAAGTGTGAAATGTATTTTACAAGATTTTCATACAAATGTTTTTATTATTTAAAATTTTACTTAACTATAAAATAAATACTCATGAGTGAAACTGTAGAAAATAGAGATGCCGCCTACCTTGCAAGCGCAAGGACCCGAGTTTGATCCCTGGTACCAAAAAAATAAAAATAAGAAGAGAAGGAGCAAAACATACCCCAAACCTTAGGTTTCATTAAAAAATAAATCAGGTCATAAAAGCCCAAATGATTTTTCTAATTAAAAATATTGTAATGTTTAAGATTTCACATCTATACTCTGGAAATCTGGTCAACTAGAACTTACTCTGTCATGGACATAGAAAGCTAAGATTTTACTGTATTATCACATGAAGTTATCAAGCCAACTCTCCTGTCTTAATGTACACGTGACTAGGTAAAAATGGTAAGGTGGAGAGAGGACAGGAAGAGAAATGACAAAAACAAAGAAGATAAAAATGGAGAATAAAAGATAAAGAAAAAGAACCCACGATAAACAAATGGTAGGAGGACAACCAACACAAATGACAAGAAAAACAAAAAAACCAAAAGGAGAAAGCCTAGTACTCTGCAGGCACATTCAGAAAAAAGATAGCTCTTCCTTCATTTTCCCCTCTCTTGACTTTCTTTGTTCTAATTGACTCTGGGCTGATGTGTGCACCCTTAGATGCACACTGAATTCCAATGAAGTCCTCCTACGCAAATACTTCATACCATATGATCCAGTTAAAAGGGTTTTAATTGGTGTGCACCATTCCCTGCAATTTCAACATTTAAAAAATGAATAGTCTCACTAAGTACCAGATGGTGACATGTACTAATTAATCAGGAGTATTCATGAATGAGCATATGAAAATGAATGCACCTATTAGACATGTGTTGCTGATGCTCAATCCTGAGAAAGCCTCCCCTGAAACGTATGTGCATAGAAGGTGCAGATTTACTGTGCAGCACTCACAAGTGTCTCCTGCAATTATCTGCAGCAGCAATATCATCACTCTTGTGTCTCCCTCTGGATCACTCCATATTTCATGCTAAGCAGCCGTGAGCTTGTCTGTCTCTCTATGATCTGGTTAACCTTCAGAAGCAAGCGTCAGCTAAATATTGGGTTTACAGTTTCTGTACCAAAGAGGCCTTACAAACTCACTGAGGTTATCTGTTAAAGGGACAGTGGCTGAGGGATAAATCAAATGGGGCTCTTGATCTAACTCCCTTCCTCCCCAATTTGTCTGTCAGGTGGTGAAAGACTGAGCTTGGTTTGCTGAAGGAATAAAATACTACAAATGGAATCCTGCATGCCAGCTGCCATTGCTCTGATTTAACTCAGATATTGTTAGCATTGGAGAGAAATGTGTAACCTATTGGCAAATCTCAAAATGGACTAGGTATTCTGTGAAAGGAAAAGAAATCCTAAATGTCTTTTTTATTTTTTAACTTCTCATACTCATTACTCTTTATATAATCTTGCATCTCCAAAACCTCAAACATTCTAGTGAAAGAAAATTACCTAAATTTCCCTGGACTTATAAGGAAACTTATAAGGTTTCTGGTTTGCCGAAGGCACTGAAAATGGGGCACAAGCTTGGGTAAGGAGGCAGCAAGTCAGAGACAACACAGGAGAGTACAGAGACAGGAGTGTAGGGAGACAAGTGTGGTCCTGGGCTGCTGTATAATGAGCACTGACAAATGTTAACTCATCGCCCCAGAAAATAGAAAATGGCAGTGAAAATTTTTGGCACATTAAACATTCAATTTGAAGGGAAACCTAATTGAAAAAAAAAACCTAAATATGATTATCTTTGGAGAATTTAGACATTGATAGAAAATGCTTTTGGGGGCTATATCTTCAAAGTATAAGACAATGTACTTTACCTTCTAAATAAGCCTAGAGGGCAAGATTTTGAGAAACCTGTTCTTGTTTGCAATTAATGTTTATGATTTACGAGTGATGGTTAGTACTTAAAATTAGAATACTACCCAAAAGAATCCTTAGGGGAGGGTAAACCAATAATAGAAACAACAAAATTTGTAGTTACAGATCAGAAAAGCATCCCTAGTGGCAAAGGCCATTTTTATTTTATTACTTTCCTGGGCTCTTGCTTAAAAGTGAGAGTGAGAATTTATGCATTATTCAAGCAGAATTTAATTAATTTGGACATAATTAAAAGTTGAAAATTATGAGAACATTTTTCATCAAGAGGTTTCTGTGCAATGACTAAATAATCTTTTGAAAATTTCTATTACAGTGGCTTAATAATTTTTTAAGCACCACTAAAGATAAAACCCAAGGCTTCACATATTCTAGGCAAGTGCTCTACCAATGAGCTATATTCCCAGCCCCAATATTTTTGGTAGAACCCTGACTAACTGAAGAGAAAGCAATGATTTATAACCCAAGTAGACTAAGACAACTTTTAGACCACTCTATTATAGTTTATTGCTTAACCGCAAAAAGCACAACTGATCAATAATACCCTGTAAGTCTAGGGAAAAAATCCAGGAGACAGGATGTTCCTTCAAGAAGATGTGAACAGCTTCCTGTGAATAGCTACATGATAAAAGCAGCAGCCACTCATAGCAGCTCTAAACAGAAGCCTGCATTAATTTTAAAGCCTAGTTTGATCTGGAACAGTATAGGAGTCAAGAACAAATGCTATGTTTGACAAAAAGCAGATGGATAAGATGCACAAAGAGAGGAAGCCAGGGTGATCTAAGTATGGCATCTAACAGTGATGGCTGAAGATTCTACTTTTGCTTCTGTATTTAAGATCCAACTCTAAATTAGTCATTTATGCCTTTGGCTAAATGTCAGGCTACTTTCAAGGTGCCTGAAATTCCTTGGAAAGTGGCCATGAGTATGTTAATATGAAAACAGACTCTGAATTAGTTTTTCCCCAGTGATATATCAAAAATGATGAAGACAATATTTAGAATATGCTATATTACATACAGTACTTTCAACATTAGAAAGACTTGAATGATCAAAGGAAGGCAGAACTGATCATGACTTCATGAGAAAAAAGGATGATTCCTGTACATGGAGAAGTAGTATTAAAACACAAAGGCTTATTGGTTTTTATGAGATAAAATCTAGGTTAATACATAGGCCTTAAAGTTTGAAAGACGATAGTGAAATCTCTTTTTAAGAATCTGTTCCCTTAAGTCAGTAACAATAATCTTGAGTTGCTCAAATTGAATTTGATGCATTTACTCTTATATATGTAAATCTGAGGAGAAATGCTAAACATTTGTTCCCATTTGTAACAACAAAGATGCCAGATTTGTAACAACAAAGATGGCTATATGAAGAAATCTAATTTGATTTTTGGGGGTAGGGGGGAAGAAACTAACATTTATTGAGATAGTATAGTCACTGTCAAAAATTATATTATAATATCATCTCATCTAATCCTACTAACAACCCTACAACATTGATACCATTTCTTTAATTTACAGATAAGGAAAATTTAGGCCCAAAGGTATAAAATCAGGAAAGTAGAAGAGTTAATATGAAAGCTCAGGTCTCTTTTATTCTAAACCCTGTGATCTGTATAATAATGACATTTGTAAAATGTTACTCCAGAGGTAAATTGTATGATTCTACTTGTACAATAGCTGAATGTTGTTCAAAAGGAAAAGTATAAAAAGAAACAAAAAATCAAACTATTTCAATATACAATGATACAAAAGACACATGACCTTACTGTTTCAACCATGAAACAACCACCTTTTAACATTCAGTTTCTATTGAGTATGTGCTTTATTCAGTTTTATCACTTGTCCTCCAATTTTCTAACCAGTAGTTTGGAAATGAGCAGGTTCTAAAAATAAATAGTTTCCTTCTAGGGGTGGTTTCTAGGTTCTTTCTGTTCTGAGCAAAGAACTATTCAAGACAAATGCAAAAAGTTATGAAGTTTTATATTTATTAAAGGTAGGAAGAAACATGCTCTGCAGAGTGAGTTTGGGCCAAGTAAAGCAGGAAATCAAGGACTGTCTACAGGGTCAGAGTAAGCCACTGTGCAAGACAGAACACAGTGGCTGAGGCTCAAAGACGAGTGTCCTTTTGTACCTCCTACTCCTTGGGCTGTTGTCATAGGTTTCTGTCCGATGGAAACCTGCTATATTCTCCTGAGAGGAACTGAGTATGGCACTCTCTGATTGGGTCCACATACAGGGCTTTGGGAACTGTTCTGTGCAGGTGTCCTGAGATTTTGTAATTAACAGGCCACACTTACTTCCCCAGTCAGTCTCTCATGCTCTAATCTCTTGCCTCACAGGTACAGTAATTAGGATAGGGTAGTATTGGTAAAAGAAGACACTGGTCAATGAAAGAAGACAGAGCCCAGAAATAGCTCCATACAAGTATAGTTAATCTTGACACAGGCAACAGGATGGGAAATATATACTCCTTTCAACAAATGGTGCTGGAATAACTGCACAGTCACAAGTAAAAAAAAAAAAAAATCATAGGCACAGTTTAGCGTTAGAGTACTTGCATACCATGGTTCAAATCTCAGTACTGCAAAAATCAGATCCCTCCCTACCAAAGAAAAATAATTTAGATACAGACCTTACATCCATCACAAAAGCTAACTCAAAATAAGTAAGTCACAGACCTAAAAAAAATGCAGAGCTATTAAAACATCTGAAGGCAACAGGAAAAAATCAAGTTAACCTTGAGTTTTGTGATGACTTATTAAATATGAAACCAGAGGGATAATCCATGAATGAATCAATAAGCTGGACTTAATTAAAATTAAAAACTCCTGCTCACTGAATGATACTGTGATGTGAATTAGAACATAAGCCATATAATGGTAGAAAATATTTGCAAAAGACATATGTGATAAAGGACATGTAAAATTTACAAAGAAATCTTTACACTGAGTTATAAGAAAACAATCAATCCAATGTAAAGTGGGTGAAAAATCTGAAGAGATAAGACAAAGATAATACATAGATGGATAGCATTTGGAAGATGCTACTCTCATGTCATTTACAAAGCCAAATGCTGAGCAAGGATGTGGCGAATAGAAACTCTCATTCACTGATATTGGGAATGCAAAATGGTACTGTCACTTTAAAATACAGTTTAGAAGTTTATTAAAAAAAAGAAAGAAAGAAACATACTCACCATACAATCCATGAATCCTTGGCATTTGCCCAAAGGAGTAATAATTGTACAGTGGGACTTTGGTTCACAAACAATTCTTTTGACAATTGTAGTTGCAAGCTGAATTGAATGAGAACTGAAACAAATTCAATGGTTAGGTTCAATGTTGACCTTAAGGGAAATTTGATTCAGTTCTTGTCCAATTCAGTTTGTGACCAGAATCGTGGAAATAATTAAGTTTGTGAACCGAGGTCCCACTGCATCTCTAAACTAAACTCACACACAAATGTTTACATTAGCTTTATCTGTAATTGCCAAAGCAACCAAGATGTTCTTCAATAAGTACATGGATAAACAAGCCATGCAGTACTGTCCTTTGTCTTAGTCCATTTTTCATTGTTGTTACAGAATACCTGAGTGTGGATGAATTATAATGAAAAGAGATTTATTCAGCTCCGAGTTTGGGGGACTGGGAAATTCAGAGTTGGGTGACTGTGAACAAAGAGAGCTCATAGCACAGCACATATAACAACACATGGCAAGAGTGCAGAGGAGGGCAGCAAGCACATGCACAGAAAAGTCAGAAAGGGCACAATGAGCTGGCCCACTTTATAACAACTTACAATCATGGAACTAACCTGTTCTCTAGAAAACTGATCTACATTGGGAAAATGGCACCAATCCCTCTGAAAGAACTCACTCATTACTACAGTGGCCACCAAATTCCAATATAAGCATTGATGGTGACAAGTCACATTCAAGCTATAGCACCCACACGATGGGATGGTAAAAATAATTATATAATCAAGATAAGAAAAGAATGGAGGAAACTTTGCAATTATTAAATGAAAGAAGCCAATCTGAAAAGGCAACATCCTACATAATTCCAACTATACGTTAAATGTGAACTCTGCTACCATCAGGCCCATCAGCTTCAATCTATTGCTTTTATCCTTGTAACTACTATTTTCTATTTCTAACACCACTATGTGTGTCACATCTCTAATTCATACAATGGCCTTGAAAGGCAAGAATTATAACCAATTTAATAAATGATGAAATACAGGAGTGAAGATATGAAATTCCTTGCCCAACACTGTATAGCTTTTAAGTAATAGGCTGAGATTCAAAGCAAGGTCTGAGCCTCTAAAAAGTCCCACTCGACTCTCACACAATGCTGTCTCTGAACTCTTCAGTAGCTCCACAAACCTTCTCTAGCTCTGATCTCAGCACATCCCATTTAATTCTGGAATTGACTACTCTTCTGGTTCAACCACCAATAGCTCTTACAGGCATGCCTCACTGCAACCAGCTTTATTACTACCATTTTTTAAAACAAGGAAAGGGCTAAGCGTTTACAGATTAGTAGGTAAATTTACAGTACATGTTCAACTACATATTTGTATAAATAAATGTCAAAGAAATTGATAAAATGAAAACAAACTGAAACCAGAAATTAGAAAGAAGAAAAGGTCCAGCTGGGTGTGATTGGCACTGCAATCCCAGCATTTCAGAGGCTGAGGCAGGAGGATTTCAAGTTGAAGGCCAATGTAGGTTCCATTACTAACTACAGGGTCAGCCTAGACTATATAGCGAGATCTTGTCTCAACAAAACAACCCCCCCACAAAAAGTCAAGTCTAAGATAATCTTTCCATTGTTTTAATATAAACATTTATGACATATAAGGCATAGAAAATTTATGAATTCTATACTTTCAGTTATGACTATAAGTCTAAATACTGGAAAAGAGAGTTTTTGAAAGTACTAAGTAAAGTCAAGACTCTACCTCTATTTTATCCTGATCTTATTTCTCTATTCTTCAGGAGAAGATGCCTTTCATAGGAGGAACTCTCAAACAAGCTAACAGATGGCAAGGGCATTGAATCAAGGCTAATTTGGGTTGGATTCAAGTTTGATTATCTGGAGACAGGAAGGCAATATACCTATATTAACATCAAATGCTTAATACTGATGAAAATGTTATGAAAGTATTATCTGGTGGAAAGCTTCCTGAAACTTAAAAGAGCTCCTCAGGCTAGTTACTTATCAGACTCTGGCAAAGTCAAACACTCCTTCTGAATCAGGATCTTTTATCTGCACAATGGGATGATGATAACTCCTTTTTATAAGATGCTGAGAGGAAAAGATGGAATATTTTATAATTTTTTCCTTCAATGAGTGTGATAGACAGTGGAATGGCCAAATTATCTCTGGAACTTGCGAATTATTATCATATATGATTCTCCCTTATAGCCTTTGGAAAGAATGTAGTCTTATCAAAACCTAGATTCTGGCTTTCAGATTTCTGACCTCTAGAACTATAAGATAAAAAAAAAAAATCTGTGCTGTTTTAAACCACTAAGTCTGAGGAAATTTGTAATAGCAGCAATGAGAAATGAATACACTAGGTTCCCTCTCATCTTTGACATTTACTCGACTTATGTGTCATTAGGTCAGTTAATTATATTTGTGAATGTTAATTTCCTTGTTTGTAAAATAAGGTTTAGTAATAATAACTATCTCTGTTATAGAGATCAAAGAGATAATTGAGTACTTCTGAGTAAATAATGATGGTAACTATTATTACATTTATATCTTATTATACTAAGACAATGTAATTATTTTGCAAAATCTACAGTGAATTTATAGACTACATATAAAATATTCATTAAAACTTTTATTCTGTTGAAGTTTTACTGATGTAAAAGTCAAAGGCTTGCTCTCTCACACTATAAGGTTGAGGTTGAGGTTTTATATGTCAAAGTTCCCAAAAGGAAGAAACAACATGTGTGTAATGTTTAAAACCCAGGCCACATTCAGCATAATGTCAAGACTCTGCATTAATTTTGTCCTTAGATTATTTATCTTTCAGAAAAAGTACATTTAAATCAGAAAACTTTTGACGACCACAGATAATAAAGTTTAAAACCAGGCATGGTTTACAGAGCCTAGCTGTAACCTCAGCACTCTGGGAGGCTGAGGCAGGAAGATCACAAGTTCAAGAGGCAGTTTGGGCTACTTAGTGGGGCCTTAATTCAAAAAATAAAAAATAAAAAAGGCCTACACACATAGCTTACAGTGTGAAAATCCTAGGTATAACTGGGGGTAGAGGCAGGATAAAGTTTAAAATGGGAAGACAGATCATTATAGTCTCATGTCTTTATTTTACTAATAAGAAAGAAAAATTCACAAGGAAGTTAAGTAAAAGTAACAAATAGTCAGACAATTCATGGGGTGGATCATATTTTGGACCTCTCCCTCCAGATCTGTGCCACTTTGTTATAGTAGAGATCAGCCAACTGTGGTCTACAGGTCATATCTGGCTTGGTATATAGTTTTATTGGAACATAGGCATGCCCATTCATTGATATTTGGCTTACAGGTGTTTTCATGATATAAAGGCCAGAACTGAGTAGTTGCAATAAGTTGTGCAGTCTGCAAAGCCTAACGTGTTTTGATTGGCTCTTAAACAGGAAGTTTACCAATTCTAGTGTTACATCCTGTTGTTTCTCAAGGCAAGGAAGCTTATTTTATCTTATAAAATGTTTCAAAACAACAGATTTTCAAAATAAACTTTCAGGAAAGTTTTAAGACTGTCATAATACAAATAAAAGAATATAATGGCTTAATGTACAATATTAAATATGGATGAAATTCTGTGCACTGCAGGTTCTGTGGCCCCACTAATACACTGAGGAGGCAATTTCAATTCTAGTTAAATAATGTTGATTTAAAAGCAAAATTATTCATTTCAGTGCATAAATATGAAGTAAAAATAATAACTTACTATTGGTTTAACCATTATTCAATAGAAAATATTATAAACATGTTTGATCACAATTTATCCTGAAAATGGATCATTAAAAGCAATGTAAAACATGGTTTCCTTCTCTAGTGTTTCAAAAAACTTCATTAATATTTATTTAGTTGAGTTCTTCATCCTAGTAGGATTATATACTTTTATTTAAGAATCATGTTTTCTTATGATTAAGTATGGGGAAGACCTAATAATTATTGGGTCTGAAACTATTTTCTTGGACAAAGGAAGTTCTGAGAGATCACAATTACCTATGCTGAATTTATTTCTAAAGCAGCATGTTTGAAGTCAGAAAAGACTGAAATACAACTAACTGGAACACTTCATTAACTGGGGTGACATTCTATCCAGTGATTTTGAGAAAAAGAAATAATAAGACATGTAAAAACCAGACTTTGGTAGAATGGGGTAAAAATAACAAATGGTCCCTGTCCTCAAAAGTTAGACTGGGGAGCAGAAGTATGCAAAAATATAGAAGATAGAAAATGATCAGCAGTAGCCTAAACTTACAGTCCTGGGAGTTTACAGAAATGAAACTTTTTCTCCAGCAGAGCGAATAAAGGAATGTTTTATAAATAGGTAGCATAAACTGAGGCTTAAAGGATGAAAAGGATTTATTTATTGTCTTCCTTGCATTATTTACACACAATACAATCCACCAATTTCAAGTGTACAGTTTGATAATCTTCTCTATTTGTACATAGTTGTGTAACCGATACAACAATGAAGACATAGAACAATCTTCTTACTCAGAAAAGTGCTCTGTGCCCCTATGCACTTGATCAGTTACCCAGTATAACAAGAGTATTAAACTGAGTATCACTAGCTTGAGAAAAGACCAAAATCTAGAGCACAATTTCTACTGAGCAATGCATCATTTTCACATGACCAAAAATTTGAAAAATCACAAGTTACACCATTATAAGTGGAGGCTATATTCCTTTATCAACATTTTAAAGACAGAAGAAACTGCAATGGTGTCCTTGTTTTCATTCTTAATACTCGTAATTTATAGCTTACTTAATTTTTCTCCTTAAAGAACCAGATTTTGGTTTCATTAGATTCCTTGTACTTCAACTTAATTGATTTGTTATTATTTCCTCCATTCTGCTTGCTTTGGGTTGAATTTACTTTTGCTTTTTTATTTATTTAACAAGTTTAGATGAGGGTCTGGCAAATATTTTCTGTTGAAGGTTATAGTAAATACAAGCTTTGCAGGCTGAATGGTTTCTGCCATTAAAAGTATGAAAGTGGCCACACACAATATGTAAACAAATGAACATGGCAGTATACCCTGCCTTTTCAAACTCCTCTCCCCCAGCCACTGTCTATAACAACAAGAAGTTGGCTGGGTTTGGGCCACAGTACACAGTTTGTTGATCTCCGCCTCAGAAAACTGATTTGATGAGATAGTTTTTTTTTTTACTTTAAAAAATATTTTTGCAGTTAAATCTGATTTAGAAATCTTCAGTAAATTCAAGGATATGAACACTCTTCTATACTCTGTAAGTTCTGCAGCTTTAGCTCATATTGATCCACTTTGTGTTAATTTTTGTTTTGGTAAAGGTGAGAAGAGAGATTGACTTCCTTTCCCTCTCCACATTAACTATTTGGGCACTTGTTGAAAAGATTATCCTCTGCCTATTGAATTGTACTACCACATTTGTTTTAAATTAAAAAACTAAAACATAAATCATGTAAGAATGCATCTATTCCTGGACTTTCCCCCCATCCAGGTCTGGGTGTCTCTTTCATTGCAGGACACTGTCTTGAATACCATAGATATCCTTACAATAACAACTTAAAATCAGGTAGGTTTAAAACTTTCAACTTTGTTCTTTCTAAATGTTGTTTTGGTTTTCTAGCTCTTTTGTATTTCAACACAAATTGTGTAACTGGCTTATCAATTACATCACTCATTTGACTTTCTTTTTCTGTAGGGCATCCTGCAAATTTTGGTATGTTGCTTTTTTAATTTCCAGCTTAAAATATTTTTGAATTCTCTTATAATTTCTTCTGATCCAACAATAACTTACAATTGTATTTATTATGTAATTACCAATTTCTAATTTAATTTCATTGTAGTTAGAAATAAACTTTGTGTGGCTCCAATTTTTTAAATCTGAGATTTGTTTTCTGGCCCAGACTATATTACTGTATTAGTCTGGTAAATTTAGCATGACTACCTGGAAAGAGTGTGTATTCTGCTATTATTTGGTGTGCTGTTCTATGAATATCAAATAGGGTGAGGTGGCTGAAAGTGTTGTTCAGATCATCTATGTATTTGGTGGACTGATAAGT
The DNA here is from genome assembly GCF_012274545.1 of Fukomys damarensis. Lineage (NCBI taxonomy): Eukaryota > Metazoa > Chordata > Mammalia > Rodentia > Bathyergidae > Fukomys > Fukomys damarensis. The sequence goes on along the minus strand of NW_022900937.1, from coordinate 24,882,732 downwards.
GAATAGTGTTAAAATCAACTATGAGGCCGGGGATTTAGCTCAGTGGTTCAGCCGCCTGCCTCGCAAACTCAAAGACCCAAGTTTGATTCCTGGTACAAAAAAAAAATCAACTATGATTGTGAAACTATTTTGCCCTTTTATTCTGTTCAATTTTACTTCACATATTTTGAAGCATTATTATGGGACACATAAACATTATGTTGTATGTTCTGATGAATTCCAATTCAATTTTCTTGTTGTATTTTTACCATACTTTATGTTATTTATTTATTTATTTTGCCAAGCATCGAACTCAGGACTTTATGCTTGCAAGGCAGGCGCAGTGCCACTGAGCTAAATCCCTGGCCCTTTTATGTTATTTTTACAATAGCTGTCACTAGAGATAATACATACCCTTAAATTTTGATAGTCCACTTATAGTCAATATTAGACTATTTTACAATTTTACAGGCCTGTATGTCTCTCTCCTCAAACACACTGCACGAACCCCCAAAAATAAGCAATTGTAGATACACAGTATATCAAGAAATTAAGAGGTATAGGCTGGGGATATAACTCAGTGGCACCGTGTCTGCCTTGCAAGCACAAGGTCCTGAATTTGATCCCTGGTACAAAAAAAAAAAAAAAAAAAAAAAAAAAAAAAAAAAAAAAAAAAAAAAAAAAACAATA
>NW_022900937.1:24848187-24881846 GCF_012274545.1 Fukomys damarensis | reverse complement strand
AAAAAAAAAAAGAAAAGAAAGAAAGTAAAACAAATTAAGAGGTAAAAAGGTTTGAAAAACACTTTTTCCCAGATATTTAATATTTCTGTTCTTTTTTTTTTTTACTAAAGATTCAAGTTTTCATCTACAATTATTTATATTCAGCTTGTAAAGCTTCTGTTAGCATTTTCTGTGGTAAAGGTCTGTTAGCAAATTCTTTGGGTTTCTTTTATCTGAAAATGCCTTTATTTTGCCATCATTCTTGATAATTATTTTAGTAGGTATACAAATCTAGGTTGACTGTTTCCTTTCAGCCCCTTAAAGATGCCGTTTCACTCTTTTCAGTCCTCACTGGCTTCAATTAATCAGATTGCTATTCCTTTGCAGGTAACATGTCATTTTTCTCTTGTTAATATTTTGGTTTTCAACATTTTGACTATGATATGGCTTGGCAAGAGTTTTCTATTGCTTATTTGGCTTGGTTTAGTTTATCATTTTACATCAAATTTTGGAAAATTTTAACCTTTAGTCTGCTCCATTATTTGCTCCACTCTTTCTGGTCTCCAATTACATGGACATTTGACCATTAAATACCATCTGACAGATCTTTGAGGGTTTTTCATTTCCACTCACTTCCAATCTTTCTGTCATCATGGATAATTAACACTGAACAGCCCGAGATAATTTATTCTTCTGTTGCACCACTCAACTGCTAAGTCCATTCTACAAATTTCTCATTTCAGAAATACACTGGTACCTCAGTACTTGTTGATTAGTTCTGGGAGGTGTGATGAGTATTAAAAATGACTTGTTTTGGTTGGAAAGAGTAGTGAGTCATGAGGCAAATGAAACTGACAAGTTCTTGCTTGTGTTTCAAGTACCAAACAAATGATAAGTACTGGTACAAAATTTTTGAGTCTAAATGCACAAGTACCATATCTGACTTTCAAAGCAGTGGAGTACTGTGGTATGACTGTAGTATTTTTCAGTTCTAGAATCTCTATTTGGTTATCATTGTTTCTATTTCCCTGTTAAGTCTGAATTATTCTGCTAAGATTTTCATGCATGGAGACATGTTTTTTGGTTTTTTGTTTTTTTCCCCTTGACTGATAACACCTCTAACAGTTATATGGAATGAAGATCACAAGTTTCAGGCCAACCTGGCAACTTAGCAATTCAGTGAGACTCTGTTTCAAAATAAAAAATGAAAAAAAAGGGGCTGGGGATGTAGCCTGGTACAAAGGCCCTGGTTCACTCCTTGGTACTATAAGCAATTCAGTGAGACTCTGTTTCAAAATAAAAAATGAAAAAAAGGGGCTGGGGATGTAGCCCGGTACAAAGGCCCTGGTTCACTCCTTGGTACTGTACCTAACATGTCTAGCGTGGGATGACATGAAGAGAGAAGTGTAGGATATACTAGGCTATCCAAGGAAATGTAAGAAATCATGGTAAGAAATGGTAAAAAATCACATAATCGGTGAGGTAATATGAGATGGGAAATGATGCTGGCTTAGGTAAATTATGTAAATTGCTAAATATCAGCTAGATGTAGAAATATGGTCAATTAAATATATATTTTTGGCAGAAGGATAATATAACTGTTTTAGATTAAGATTGATCTATGTGTACCATATAGAATGAATTGCAGTATGAAGAATGACTGGAAGTAGGGAGACTAATGAGGAAGCAGTTACAGAAGTGCAAGTGGGAGGAAATGACATCTTAACTCAGTACTGGCAGAGGGAATAGAAAAGAAGAAAGAAATGAGGTAATTCAGCAAGTGACTGATTGATGATCCTGAAATTCTTCAATAATCTGAATCAACACAATGCATTAAATTTTACTATTACTGTATTAGTCAGGGAATATACCCATTCATTATTTAATAGTAAGAGTTATTATAAAAGCAAATCAACATAAAATTATTTCTTTATATGTTTGAGCCTGAATCATTAGGTGAGCAATAATTATAGATTGTGGTTATAAGTGCTCTGGAATCTGATACATAAAATAAGTGCTATTTAGTCAGGACAAACACAACTAGGTAGGAATTAAAACCAATCTTATTTCCCAAACCTACTTCCCAATAGTGTATAAAGGAGCCATTAATGCAAACCTAATTATAGAGCTGTCCATGCTATAGTCCCATCAGTGTCCTTCTGCACCAAAGGGTCTAGGACCAGAAAAGAACTAAAATTTTTCTCTTTGAGATACTAAAAGTAAAAATTACTTTCAAGCTATCATTACTACAAATAAAATTCCATCAAAACAATAACAGCACTTAGAAAGTGCTCATTGTCTTCAAAGCACTTTAACTGTATTAACTAATTAAGACTCTTAATTCAGTGGTTCAACTCTAATTTTAAACTACCCTAATTATATAATAAAATTAATTTATTAATAAGCAAAATTTTTAACAATTGTTAAATAACTTTCTGACTCATGCAAATATTTTTGTTACATATTGAAAAGAATGCAAATAGCAATATTCCTTCCCTTCTCCACAAAAATAAGCATATTCACAAAAGTTAGCAATTTAAGACAAAAGTAAAATATAATTGTATTTTTGTTCTTCGAAAAATGAGGACCCTACATTTAATTACCAGCATTAACAGGAAAAAAGAAAAGGTAGAAGTGGGAGATGGAGATGGCAGATGGCCATGATTAACTAGTAGATGCACAGATCAAAGTGCGCTCCCCAGTGAAAAGATTGGCACTTGAAATTTTTCAAGAGAAATTTGGTGAAAAATGACAGAGATCTTGGTAAAATTGTGCGGTTTTAGAAAAAATTATATAAAAAAGTACTAAACATTAAAATTTGATTAGTTTAAAATTGCGCTCTTAATCCAAAGCTTCAAGGTAGAAGTACAAATTTAATGCCTATAAATAAAGCTGCAATGCTGTTGCTATCCTCACCTTGAATGTGTTACTAGTTTAGATATCCCTTTCATTAATGCACAAATAGATATATGAGGAATTCATGCAAAATATCTTAACAAAAATAAATATGGTATTGCCAGTACACCTAATATTCCTAGATATTAAAACTGAAAACAACATCAGGGAACTAGTCTACATCTATCAAATAGCTTTAAAATGAAAAATAAGTACATGATTAACTATTGGTTAGGCAGTGGTATATTCTACACATTTCTAAAAAGAAAAAGAGTACAAAAAAAGTGTAAGTTTTTCCCAAGAGTGATAAGGATGTATGAAAACATCCCCAAACAATGAAACAAAAAGCACATTAAAAATATATATAGTCTTTTGATCTTGCAGTTAATTTTGAGAAACTTATCTTACAGATGACAATGATATACTAATGTGCATGAATCAATCCCCCACAAGAAATGTAAATATTACATATTACAAATATGTACTAACAAAAATAAAACAAAACAAAAAATGTGTATGCCTTCTTACAGCTCATTTCAAGGAATTTATCTTAAAAGAAGGAAATGATATACTCAATTATATATATTACAAGTAAGTTAAAATGTTACTTATGACAGGAACTTGAGAGGCAGCCTCAATGTCCCATAACAGAAAATTATAGATTGAAACAGTATATCATATCACAAAATATTATATAGTTATGGATGGGGAGATGATTACCTAATTGAAAATGTTCATAAAATATTCTTATATTTTAAAATACTAAAAATTATATATGGGCTGGTTGCAGTGGCCTAACACTGTAACTCCAGCTACTCTGGAACTGAGGCAGGATTGCAAGCTCTAGGCCAGCTTGGTCAATTTAGTAAGATACTATCTTAAAAAATGCGTGGCTCAATGGTAGCGCACTTGACTTGCAAAGTCATAGGTTCAATCCGCAGTGGAAGAAAGAAGGGGGAGGGCAGAAGAGGAAGGGGAAGTATACAGAGAGTAATCCCAAGTTTTCTAAATATATATACAATAAACACAATTTTAAAAAGATTGAAAGGCTAATGAATAACAAAATGTTAAATGGAAATGTATACTTTCTAAATTTTCTATCAAAAACATATACTTCATTTAATATTTATTGCTTTCATAATAAGAAAAAAATAACATTGAATTATTAAAAACAGTTGGACATGCCCTTAACCTACACGCAACATGATCGAGGTGGTCTAGATCTTCCAGTCACACAGACCTTCTTCTCTATCATTGCAGTTCTGAACAAGCCCAGCAAAGATCACTCTGACATCTATCACACATTCAGTCACTTGGGTGGGATTACATTAAACTATTACAAGTTTGGGGACCCAAATGACTGCCCTGTTGCAGACTGATGCTAAAGTAAAGACTATGTGTGTCCTAGGCAAAGTCTGTTCTCTAGAGGTGATAGGGTAGTGCATTAACTAGGTTTTATATTAAATGTCTTCATCATCTGTGAGCAGCCAGATGGTTGGTAATATGTGTAGATATTCTGAAACATAGGCTGGCTGATTTCAATTAGCTTTGAAGTAAGACAAATGATAGCGAGGAGCCCCACTGTTAAGCCCAGAGATACTGAGAAAATATTTTCTTAAAGATGAATAATCCATCATCTAGTGTTCTCATTGATATAATCTAGCTAATAGGTTTCCCTGGAACATATATGCTGTTGGAAAGAACCTCTGATAATGAAGCATCTAACTGGGCAGACATTTCTATAAAAAATATTTCTTCCACTGTAAGAAACTAGCTAATGCAAAAGAGAAAGAGGAATTTAAAAACCCATTATAGACCATACGCTTATATTTCAGAATGCAACTAGGAAATTTTGTGAAGGGTTTTGGCAGCAAATAAAAATACTTCTATGATAACTTGCAGTAGTTTGAGGCCAAATCAAAGGCACTGCCTAAAAAGATTAGTAACTGAACAAACGTTGGCTTTCCTAGGCTTAACATGAAGTGCCAATTTTGTGTCATGTTCCTTAAGGTGCTAGCTGTGTTGTTCCTGATGACTTGACTTTATATTACACTACTCAGAAAAAAAAGATACAACAAGAATGCCACTATCTGGGGATATGTTAGCCTAAAAAACTAAGGTTAGGATAGAACAGAATTAATTCCCTTCTTAAAAATAAAGTCAACAATGTAAAATTTAATCTCCTTTCCATCACAAGGAGTATAATGGACATTCAGAAAAGTGATTTATCTTCCAAAGTAATCAAATCTTTTTAAGAAACACAAAATAAAGCAAAAACCTAAAAGTAAAAATAAAAACAACTTTAATCTTTCATTTTCTTTCACAGAAAACAATTCACATTTTTTGTTAGCTACATTACTAATACAATAAATGCCTAACACAGAGAGATTAATTCTCAATGCTTGCTTCAGCCCATCATGGCCAGGATACCTATTAAGTGTTAAATGCCTTCTAGACTGCTGGCATGCAGTTTAATTATTCCATTGATTCCATTAATTATTCCAATGATCTTAACATTTTACAGACAAAGAGAATTTTCCTTTCATTTTGGATTCAGACACTAAGAAACTGAAGGTCAAAGAAATCAAAGGTCAAAGAAATCAAGTAACTTGGCCAAGGTCACAGTGCACAGGTCCTACTCGAACACTCTCTTACTTAAACAGAAAAATCTGTTAGTCAACTGATCTCAGTGATTCAACTTTTCTGGCAAAGAGAAGCTACAAAAGGTTCTGCTGAAGCAGCCACCATAGCCCTGAAACAATGCATGGGGGTCCTCTAATAAAGGGGCAAGTTTTACGGGTAGTTTTCTTTGCCAAAGGAAGAAAAAGCATCAGGATATAGTTTGAAGTGGCAAAATAAAGGGCACACAGAGATAATATTATAGAGTAAGATTAGGTGCTAAAAAGAAAAACTATTTAGACTTTTGTGACTCAAAATATAATCCACTAAACAGCAGTACTGCTAATACCTGTGAGCTTGCTGGACGTGCACTGCTAGGCCCTACTCCCGAGCTAGTAAACGAGTCTGTGTCTCAGTATGTTCACGGCAGTGCTGGGGACTGAGCCTAGTGCCTTTTACATGCTAAACAATCTACCTTTGAGCTAGATACCCAGCTGAATAATTTTAATTATAATTTAGCTAATAGGGACTAGATGATGGCTAAAGCTGGCCTAAAGAGGTAGAAATTAGCCTACAGCCTGCATAGCCTCTAGAAAAAACAGGTGTTTTTAAGCAGACTGTCTCTTGAGTCAAAAATTCATCTCTTTGGGTACATTTTAAGGGCATTCAACCAATCTTTTATTTTCTTGCTTTGTCATTAACAGTAATTTTAAGATCCAAGTCAAAATCTTAAAATGCTTAAATTTTAATTTTTAATATTTATCTTTTTTTCTTACTTTAATATCAAGAATCTAATCAAAGAAAAACAAATTCAGATCAAGACACAGAAAAACTATCTGGCTTTTAAGGGAGATAAAAGATTATCTCTCCCAGCTAACATAATGCAGAGAAAGGATTAGTAATATAATTTAATGTTAAAATGATAATAAATTTTTCATAATTGCTTTTTTTTTTTAACTATACATTGTTCCTCTGACAGAAACATCCTTCTGAACTTTCTTCTCAAGACGGCTTTTTTTTTTTGGGTACTGGAGATCGAACTCAGGATATTACACTTGTGAGGCAGGCATGGCGCCACTGAGCTAAATCCCTGTCCCCTCTGTGCTTTCTTTTCTATTCCAACCTGACTGCTGACCTTGATTTGTTTCTGACTTATCAGATGGGCAAAGTCTGCTTGATTTGAGTAAGCTCTAGAAACACTGTTTGAAGAGGGTCAATTAGATCGAAACAAAGACACTCAGTTCAGTAAGCATCTCCTATAGAGACACTTCTATAGGGATAAGCCAGTATCTCCCGTTGTGCTCTGGTGTACAAAGGGGCAAAGGAAGCTGTGAGTGAATACACAAATTACCAGCTGGAGTCCTGAGAGTTTATCATCTCTGACAGCACTTACAGGAGATTTCCACTGAGCTGCTACATCAGCAATTTCTACATTTTGCTGAATTAAGCCATTGGTAGGAAGAGGGCTGTTTTAAACTCCAATCGATTGTGAAATCTGGATGATTTTTTGGTCCCGCTCATCTTTTTCTAATTCCATAGTTGCACTTTTCACGTCTGGACTGCCCTGGCTTGTCTCCAGCTGGTGTCTTTGCCTCTAGGTCCTCCCCATACGCAGTCACTAAAATAATGTTCCTTAATTACTTTAATCATTTACTTTAACTTGTCTATTCAAAAATTTACAAAGGTTCCCCATTTCTCAACAAATCAAATTCTCATTTCTTAGCTTTTGGGTTGCAAAATTCTCCCCACTTCAAAGCAATGATTATTTCTACCTTATAGATAGCATTTTGAAGTAAACTTCCAGAGTCATAGTTAGAGGAGTTGGAATTGCAGGCCAGACCATCTGATTGCAGAGTTTAAACTCTCAGGCATCTCACTACATTACCCTATTAGTATATAGCTCTTATTCTGCAACTGCATTGCATGTGTATAAATAATTCTCTAAGATAGCCAACTTCAGTTGTATGTTCAGATAGCCTATAGGTGGTAGATGCTTCATAATATAATTCATTGACTGGTGTCATACTAGAATAGCTTGCAGTTAAATCAAAATGCCAAGATACCAACTGTTTGGAGTTAAAGATCTCTTAAGGTACAGTTTGTAAAGTTGTTTTCATCTGTTCACATCCTCCTCTACTGTGGTTTCTGCTTAAAAATAGTTGTGGCATTAAGTTGTCCTATAGTTTTCTGCTCAGAAATATGTAATGGTGCAATTTGAGCAAAGGCTTACAAAAAAAAATTGTGTGAGTGTATATGTGCGCAGGTTAAGTATGACTTACTGAAATACTTGAGACCGTAAGTGCCAAGGATTTCAGATTGTTTTGGATTTAGGAATATATACACATTCATAATGAGATAACTTGGAGATGGGTCCCAAGCTTAAACACAAAATTCATTTATGTTTCATATATACTTTATATCCATTGAAAGTATACATCAGCCTGAAAATAATTTTATATGACTAATTTTATCTATAAAATAGAGTTTCAAGGAATAGAATTTTCTACTTGTGGTTATGTCAGTGCTCAAAGAAATTTAGATTTTAGACTATTTCAGCTTTTAGATTTTTGCACTAGGGATGTATGTCCTGTGTGTGTGTGTGTAAAATTACATACATAGCAATCTTAGAAATAGAACCCATCAAGCATGATATTATATAATCTCCAGCACCTGTGATGTTTACATTTAAAATATTAAATATGCTTTCTGTATGATGAAATCCAACAAAGTAGATAAAGAGGAACCTCTCTTCAGTGAGAAGACACTGTGAATATCCATTTCATGAGAAAATGCAGCCAGCCATAGTCTTGATAAATGTTAAAGATCACATAAATTAAATATTTATGTTTAGCATTATGTAAGTACTTAATCCTTAACTAAGACATTAATACATCCCTTTTAATTCTGTCAAGCTTACAGCAAATGAAAATAAAACAGTATCTGGGTAATGATATACAGATAGGAGAGACCATTACCAGGAAACAGGCTAGCAGCTCTCTTTTTCTCACTCTTGTGGTTTTTTTTTTTTTAATTACACCGCTAAATATTCTGAAAATGTTTCAAGTAAAACAAAACAAAACCTTGATCTGCAAGATTTAAAAAGACATCTGAAACACTATCATTTAAAAATCAGCAGATACTGACCCATAAGCATATGATGATGGATTTGCCACTATAGAGAATTAGGCATTCATATCTTCTTTGACAAAACCCCACTGTCCTATGGGTTTGCAACTAGCAAGTTTTTGTACTGATTTCAGGATACATCAATATAACTATTTTTTTTTACCTGTTCTTAAAATAAGACAAAGAATAACTTTAAAACTAGCTCAAGAAATATTAGCTAGTTCAGATGTTAGGGAACTGAGGACTAAGATGCTACCTCCTTTCTCTGCCACCACCTTCTGAGTAGCCCAAATGCAAACTAGGAGAAAAGTTCAAAGTGTATAAACCGGGATAGGGATGTATGTAGCTCAGTGGTAAAGTGATTGCATAGCATGAGCAAGGCAGTAGGTTTAATTCCTAGTTTAATTCCCCTCCAAAAATGAAAAAAGTCTTGAGGAAATTCTACCTAAATATTCTTCTGGATGTGGAAAAGGGTTAAATGGTTTACTGTGAGAAATACTTCACTTTTATAGATCATGATGAAAACTGAGGATAACTTCATACTCCTAAAACAATAACAGCTATACAACTTGTGGTATGCCAGCCCTGTTTGCCTGCTATTTCCTCTAATCACTCCACTACCTCATAAAACACTAACGTTCTTATTTTACAAACAAGGAAATGAGAGATTAAGTAACTTGAGCTTGACCCTTAACCTAGATGTAGATCATGCATCTAGACTGTGGCAGATCTGAACTCTGAACCCAGATACATCTAACAATGGAGTCTATGTTTCTATTTTACTATGCTGCAGTAGTTCTCAGGGTTTAGTGATTTTCATAATTGTCAGGGATCTTTTTTCAAAATGCAGACACACAGTTTATACCCCCATGGATTCTAAGCCACTGGTCTGAGGTGGAGCCAAACATCTCTATTTTTAAGAGACAGTTCAGGTGCTTCTGACGTACACAAAAGAGGGAACGTGTAATTACTAAACTGAAAAAACAAAAATAGGACAATACAAAGGTAATCTGTCATTCTGTAATAGAGCAATGCATGGCTTAATAAATGGGCTATGTATGAGAAATGTATGGTTAGGCAATCTTTTTATATGAACTCTACAGAATGTATTTAGACAAACTAAGATGATGAGGGCATCACAAGGGATTTATATGAACTCTACAGAATGTATTTAGACAAACTAAGATGATGAGGGCATCACAAGGAGGATAAATCTTATGGGATCATCATGTATATGTGCTCTGTAATTGACACAAACTTTGGTATGTAGCACATGACTATACTTGTTTTTAGCAAATTTCTTTTAGACTCCATATTTTGCAGGCATCCATTAAATCTTCCCATTTTCTATTAGTGTGAAATCCCTAGGCATGTAAGAAGGTTGGAAAAGCGTAATATGAAGTACATTGAATAGAGAAGGAAGACCAAATATGGATAGATGTTTCACCAATAATCTGAAAAATAGACAATTCACAGGTTGAAAAATAAAAGTCAGAATAATATGGCTCCAATAGTAATATAGTGCATACTTTAGATTAGACAGGGAAGAGTAAAACCATATAAATAAATAGAAAACATCTTTAAAAGCTCTAGGCTTAATCTTCAGAATCTTACAATTTGTAGAAATGAAATTTAAACACTTTGAGATAACAACCATCTCTAAAATATTTCATGCTATTTTTCTGCAGAGAATAAAAAAAATTCCATAATGTAACACTTCTAGAAAAAGTATTTTCTCTTGATGAAGAAAATAAACTAATGTTCTCTACACATCATTATTTTATCTATTTCATAAATATTTTTTGGGTACTTACAACATATCAGGCACTTTACTACCACTAATCCTTTCCCAGATGTATTGTAAGATCACACTCTTCATGTGGTAATATTTCTACTCTTGTAATTTTTACTGGGCTCACAAAAAATGTAGAGTAGCTACCAGTTCTGTTCTGTGTCTATATAGATTATCATTGACCCGAGTTCACATTAAAGTCATGTTAGATAATCTGCTGTGCGTGGAACTTGCCCAGAGCTCATGAAAGGTAACTTCAGTTAAGAGGGGTTGATCTGCACTAGCCCTGGGCTGGTCCAGTCTCCTCATTATACAGAAAAAGATATTGAGGTGCAGAGAGAAGAACAAGTAGACTAAAATATCACACATTCTCAGAACCCGCTTCTTTCACAGTCCAGCAACAACCCCAAGAAGATGGGTAGGTCTCAGGCAGGTGCTCACTATGACATTTATTGGCTCTTTTTGGTCCTTCTTACACCACACAAAAAAATTTTTAGTTGCATTTTATGATTACTTTGGTATGAAGACAAATATGTTAATATCATACAGTAAATTATTCTGTTCAATATTAAAAGGTAGTTTCTTTTTTACTTTAAGACGTTAAACCTTTTTTTGTTGTCCCTTAAGATTAACAAAAGCCCTAGATGCTGAAAGATAAACTGGCTTTGGCTTCAGGCTCTTCTTCATCTGACCATCTAAGCCAGACACACTTTCTTCTAGGGATTGTACACCACCACAGGAGACTGCATGAGGCTTCTCTCCACTCAGCATGTCCTGGCCCTAGAAAGTTCTGCCTTTTATTATCAGGCGACTCCAGAGACTCATTCCAGCAGCCCTTGAGAACTCACTTCCTCATTCTAAAGCACACAGACCCTTAGAAAACCACCCCAAGGGTGACTGGAGTAACCCTATATTAACCAGAGGGGTGGGGGATGGGATGTTGCCAAATCACCTCAAATGTTTACCTATTTTAAGAAAACCACCATTTAAAAGTGGAGAAGTGGAGTTTATCATTCCTAGCCCCCATTCTGATTGGATTTACTTTAGGGCCCCCCTGCATGAGGCTCAGTGCAGTCCTATTCTCACCAATAACGCAACATTTTGTGATTCCTGACCTTTTTGGCTACACATTCTTTTTTTAGTTCTTTCTGATCATTCATTCACCAAATATTTTGTGACTACAATATGCCAACACAGTATCGTGTATACAAAGATTACTAAAATAAAGCATTGTAGTATAGGAGCTAATTTCAAGTAAGGGAGAGAATAATATAAAATATAACAATGGCCGGGGATTTAGCTCAGCAGTTCGGTGGCCTGCCTTGTAAGGGCAAGGACGCAAGTTCAATCCCCGGTACCAAAAAAGCAAGCAAGCAAACAAACAAACCCAACGCACAGCACAGTATCATTATGAGGTTCTTATTAGGTGGAGAAGATATCTGAGAAGGTGTCATGTAGTTGACAGCATTTGAGATAATTCATACAGAGGAAAAATTATTCAGATCTGAAAAGAAAAGAGAAAAAAGTTTCGAATACAGTATATGTTATAAAGTAACACGAAGCACAGTTTGGTTTACAGCATGCAGTACTAGTATGAAATGAAAAGTAAAATTAGCAGGATAATATAAACATCTAAAAGGAAGACTAAGATCTGGAATTTCATTTTACACTTTCTTTGTTTTCCCTATAAACCCAGTGTAGGGTTAGTCATATATAATACTTGACAATTGACTTAATCTCCCAGAAAAAGCATTAACAATGTACACAGTAATTTGAGGTACATACCCAAATATATCTAATAATTACAATAAATCTACAATGATATAAGTTACTTTAAAAAAAAGTCTCCCACCAAATTCGTTACAAAACAACTCTGGTTAAGAACAGATTTGGGGGAAAACATTCCAACTTTTCTTGTAACATAAACACAATGGTCTGAAAAATTATAATAGGCCTGACTAATTTCATGGCATTTCTTTCAATGAAGGTTAGAAATAAGCTTTATGAAAAGACATATTTAAGTTTCAATAAAACAGAATCTGTAGTGGAGTGGCTTAGCCTACTTAGTCCACTTTTTGTCGTCTTCTAAGACACATGTAAATTTAATTTAATGTAGTAAACTGTAATGGCTTTTCAAGCAAAGGAAGGCAGCTAAAACACACACAAAATTGAACTGAGAACAAACTATAAGTGCAAAGTTTGGTAAAAGAGAAGGTATTAAAGATGAAATCTTTCATTTGATAAACTGTCCAAATTAAACCAAAGAATCAGAATTTCTCTTGTAACAAGTTATTTTTAAAGAAAAGTTTTATTAATATGTTAATATTTTAGGTAAGTTATTACAACAGGTTTAAAGGCAGACAGATGCTCCATTACATGCTATAAAGCAACAAAGGAGTTTTATATAATTAAAATATTACACAGAGCTATGGGGCTTACTGAATAACTACCAGATCCAGAAAAAAATTAAATCAGAAATAAATTCAGTACTAGAACCTACAGAATCTCTGAAAGTAAAACTTCTAACTGCTTCATCCTTTCTAATATATTTCTTAAATTTATCTCAAATACCATGTTCTCAAGTCCCCGAGAATGAAGGGCATCAGAAATCCAATACTAAGAACATAGAGACAAAAGAAGGGCTAGAAATACAGACTCAGACTTGAGGGTTTAACTTGGAAGTCACTTAATCTTTACTTTAACCAATCATAAGATCTCTGTACCCTGAATACTGTATATGAGGAGTCTATGAGTCCTAAGGTTTGCCAGTAGGGTTAAAAATTAGGACTATACAGTATTTTCTCTATCAAAAATTTCCCTCACAAGTTATATTTATAACAAAACTATAATTAAAATTTGTATTACACTTATTACATGTTCAGGGACACAGCAAAGACATTATGTGTTTGATGGTTTAGCATTCACTTTATTGAGCTTATCGGTGTAATGACCAAACAAAACAGACCACATCTTCCCAAATTAAAAATCATGTAATAATGTAAGTCTCTGAAGAAATTAACTGGAAATTGTATTAAATACTGACTTAATTAGGAATAACTGCTATCACAAAACAAATAAAAGTATACATTATCTTCTTCATTGAGCTCAGTTTGAGAAATTGAAGAGCAGAAATCAATCTTAGGATTTGAATCATAATAAAATGGATATTCTTTGAAATCTGGGAGCTGCATTAGGAAAACCACATGTACCCCACCTGGAGCAAAGCCTTTTATTAACTTGAGGGAATAAGACCAAATACTGACTAAGACAGGATTTTCTGAAGCTGAAAACCACCTGGGAAACTGGCACATGAAATAAAATGGTACTAGTGCAGGTAAGAAGTAAAAGTCTGTACTGGCTGACCAACTGCTAAATGGCTTTGCATTAAAAAAAGTAAAATGCTTCATTATTTCTTCTTAGAAATTGATCAACAGATTACACAATTTGGAGACACAAAGTGGATGCTGAGTGACTAGAGATCAGTACAGTTATCAAATTTTAGAAAGTTAGTTCATGTAATAAATGACATGGTGGCTCAGGCAGAAAATCCAAATGAATGATGCTTGGAAAGGAGGAAGGGCCAATCTGTGATGGGTCAGTGCATAGGTGAGGGTCCAGGAAGGAACATTCATGCTATGGTTTATCTGTTCACAACTGTCTTCATGACCTGTCATTTCAATAACTTTAAGTCCTCACTCATGGGGTCTGTCAGGAGGAGGCCTTGGGGAGCAGATATCTTCTCATTTTGTTCTTTGAGCATATTTGGAGACTTTCTTCAGAACCTTCTCATAGTGGATTTCCATAAATAAGAAGATGGCAGATGTGGTTAAACAGCTCAACAGTCTTCAGGAAAGGACTGGCCCTAAGCTACTCTGCTTGTACATGTAGGTCATTCTGAGTTCAAACTGTTTCTTCAAACCACTGCCCACTGATTTTATTCTCCAGCTCTGTGGGAACTTGGTCTGGACCTGGCAGTGTGTGCCACTGCTATCATCTCGCTGAATGAGCAATTTCCTACACACTGGTGCCTGTGTGCCCTCATAGAGAGGACAGGACTGGCCACAGCATGCTGTGGCAGGTCTTCAGCCACCACCCCCTGCCCAAAATGGAGAAATGTTTGAGGGACATAATCACATGAAAAATTATAATACAAGTTATTCAATTGATATTTTAAAAGCTAAACATAATAGAAAAACTGTAATGTTCATTTCTCTGTCCAGTAATCTATTTACCAGTAAGGCATTAATGATCCATATCTTTCTATACATTTTTTTTTTTTTTTTGAGACAAGGCCTCACCATGTAGTTCAGACTGGCCTTGAATTCAGTATGTGGCATAGGGTGGCCTCAAACTCACAGCAATCCAAGTGCTGGGATTACAAATGGCACCATAATGTCCAGCAATTTGTTTTCTTATAAGCACTTCTACTTGTGTTTAAGTAGATATATGTGAAATTTGAACAAAAGTACTTGCTTTAAATACTACCCTTATGATCCAAGAGTACTGTAAGAGTGGCCCACTATGTACATGAGTCAGATTTACCTGAGATGTTTGTTTAGACTGTATATCCTCCCTCCAACAATTCTTGGATCTTACCAAGATGCAAAAATCATTTTAATCTCAATGTTTACTTCCCTCTATTTGCAGGCTAAATTCCATGAATAGTTATGTTTCCATTTTGTAAACATTCTCTTGTCTTTCCTTCTCCATTTTTACTTGTAAAATGCCAACCTACCATTAGCTTACTCTAAGGCTGCTTCTGAGCAAACTGCTAAGAAATACACACACACACACACACACACACACACACACACACAATGTGCGCATGCAAACTGTGCTAACTTTGCTTACTGCAAATGTTATTACCACAAATCTAACATGGAGATTTGATGCTGCCAGACACAGAACCCAGTTGATTCTCTCTATATATATTTTGCCAATTTCAGATAACTATTTCACAAATTTTCTTTTCTCATCAAATCTCTATAATCCTTCCCTCAGGAAGCTTAACTACTTATAACTTTGCCTAATACTTCAATGGAAAAACAGATGCCAGGAGATGAATCCTATTTTAATTTCCAAAATTCCACCAACCCAACTGAATGTACTGTACACTTTGTTTTTTGTAGCTTTAAATGGAAGAAATGCTCATCATTCTTCTTTAAAACCAATCATCCTATTAAGGTTTACGTCTTAAGTGTCCCCCAAAAGCCATGTGCTAGAGCCTATGCAGCTATGGGGGTGTGTGCAACTGTTAGGAGGTGGAAACCCTGACTCCTTCCTCTGTCTGTTTTTGCTTCCCAGCCAACATGATGTGAGTAGCTTTACTCCAGCATGTGATTCCCCACCATGATGTTCTGCCTCACCACAGGCCCAAAAGTAATGGTGCCAGCCAAGCGTGGACAGAAACCTCTCCTTTAAGATTTTTATTTCAGGCATACTATCACAGTGATAGAAAGCTAGTGGATGTGGCTTCTATTTGTGTCAGGGATGTCATTCACTTGTGACTTCTCAAGGTTTATTCCTGCATTACCACTCTCTTCAGCATCATTAACTTCTCCATTCCAGGTAACTTGCATTGGAATAGGACCATATCTTATTCATATTCATCTTAAAAAACAAAGTATACACTATATTTCCCTCTGGGTACCACTGTATTCTGCCATTATCTTTCAGGGCAAAAATCCTTAAAAAGAGTGTCTTTCATTTGTCCCCATCCATTTTCTCAACCCACTCCATTCAGGGATTTGTTCCTGAAACTCTGCCAATTAAGGTTACCAAGGACTTCTTTTCCCCAAGGCCAGTCCTTCCTTCTTGGAATACTTCTGTGATTGCTGGGACACTCTACTCTTTTTTCTTCCTACATTACTGGTCACCTCATTATGTTTCATTGTCTTCTGCAGTACTTGACCTCTCAATATTGAAGAGATCAAGAGCATTGCTTAGCTTTTTCATACTCCTTTTCCATTCTCCTAAGTGATTTTATACAGTCCATGTCTTTGGATACTAAATTATATGCTTATTATTCTCGGGTTTCATCTCTAGTCCATATTTCTCCTTTAACTTGCATTGTACATGCCTTTTTGACATCTCTACTTAGCAACATAAAATTCTTCATGATTTTAATTCAACTTATTTTTGGAGTACAATCTCTAGCATTCTTTCCAACAATCCTTTGATCACAAAGGGTTACTTTGTGACATATATTGGAGTTTCAAGTGTTGGCTCATGCTATTCCTTCACTCAGCAACATGAGGGAGTATAATACACTGGCACTTGTAGAAAGGGGTGAAAATTCCAGTCTTGCCATGTGTTCTCTTTGAACTCTAAACCTTAAAGGTAAAATAATGACAGATGACTCACATCAAGATTAAAGAATGTATGTTAAATTTCTTTATAAATACTAAAGGGTACAGAAAAGACTGCCAAATTCCACAACTTTACCATCTAACAATTAGTATGAGAGTATCCATTTGCCCAGCACACTTGCTATTGCTAGATATATTGAAAACATCTCTATCAATCTGGAATATTAAAAGAAATTACTGTCTTTAAAAATAAAACATGCATTTTCCTATTATTTAGATCAAACATCTTTCCCAGTAATTACTTTCTTTCCTGTGATTTTGCCTATATTCTCTGACCATTTCCCATTTCCTCTTCTTTCCTTCCTTCACTTTTATTATAGATATAAATGCATCTTTGTTTTATTCAGCAAAAATATTTCTAAGGTCTAGCACTTATATTTTAAACTTTTTAAAGGTATCATGTCATAAGGAAGTTTGTGTTTTTGTGAATGGTGCAAAAGGTTTCATATGTTTTTCTAAATGAACATCATTTATTAGGTAATTCACTCTTATTGATTTAAAATGCCATATTTACTGTAAACTTCAATTGTGAGATAAAATAGGTCTGTCTCAGAATGTTTACTCAGCTATATTGATCTAGTCTATGCAAAAACCACACGGTTGCATTTTATTGAATGTTTGTTAGGGGCATTACTGCAATGATTGCATAATTTTTAAAATAAATAACAAAATTATCCAAAATGGGTTTATAATGCTGAAAACTATCACTTCTGGGATAAAAACTATGCAAATAATACATTGGTGAATTCAGTATGCTAACATTTTATTTATAATTTTTGATTCCTATCTTCATAAGCAAAAATTGTTTTTTTCTCCCATTTCCATGTCTGGTTGTTTTTTTTGGGGGGGATTGAACTTGGGTCCTTGAGCTTGCAAGGCAGGCCACCGAATGGCTGAGCTAAATCCCCGGCCCTAAGCATCTTTTTTAAAATTTAACTTTATTTTTTTTTGGGGGGGTGTTATTATTACATTAGTATTATAAAACCAGATGACTGGGGTCCTACCTTTCTTATACATTATGAAGTTTATATAAGTGTCTTTAAAAGTTTTCTAGAACTCATATACATAACCTGGGCCATGGTCAGGATGGAATTTTAAAGTTCTCTTCAATTCTCTCATACCTACTAATTAATTCTGGGATTTTAGTTTTCCTTGGGACAATGTAAATGAATCATATTTTTCTGAAATATCCATATGTCTAGTTTTTCATATTAGTGTAAATTTACACATAGAATTCTAATTTACAAATCTTTGTATTTTCAAATATGCTTTCTAATAATTGGTATATTCATTTTCAGACTTGCCAAGACATCCATTTTGTTTATTTTTCACCAAAAAACACTGCCACCAGATTACTGCTCCTCTTCTTAACTCAATCCTTTATTTTCAATGAATTATCATTTTTTTAAAAAAATCTTTAAAGAAATTATTTAATTCACTTATGTAAGCAAATAACCTTAATTTTTACAAAAAGAAAATGTAAGTAATACATATACCCACAAAATAGCTGGATATAGTGGCATACACCTATAGTCCTAGCTACTTGGGAGGCTTTGGCAGGAGCCAAACACTATCCTCATTGTCTTTCAATCTACCTTTTTTCTAATCATTGTCCCTCTTTTGAACCGTTCCATTCAAAAGTTCTAAAGTTTTCTTTTTCAATGAATGCATCTTGCCTATCTCTGAGGATAGTTAATTATATTTACTCTACAGCCTATTTTGCTTTATTAAGTTCTCCCATTTGTACAGTATGGTGCCCTTCATTCATGACACTATTACAGTTTTACTTCAAATATTTTGTGATTCTCGGTTGTTAGCTTCTCTTTGTTTAAACTTTATAAAGATACTTTATTATTTTTGACTAATGTATATAACTGGCATTGGGACATGGAGGCAAAATGTGCTACAGGGCAATGAATGTGGCTAATTAGTATTCTGGGGGCTCCCCATCCTTTTTGGATATTAACAACAACACTGCCTACTTTTGTGTCTTAGATGGCAAGGAGAAACAAAAACAGGAAGAGGGAGAGTCACATATCTTCTAGTCTAGTAGATTAAACATAAACCAACTCCTTTATTCACTGATAGCTATTATGTATTCTTTGTAGTTCTCATCTAAATTCCAATGCCCCTGTGGTGGGTTCTTTATCATTTTGAGCACATTCTGCTTTTTTTTTTTCTATCATAGTTGTGTTTGATACTATATATTCTTTGGAAGAGGACAGAAAGATTATTTTTGGGACTCCGTAGTAGCAAAGGGAAGTTGCAGTATGCTTTCAGCATACCATCTTTAACTGGAAATTTCAAAACAGATAACTTTTGGCACAGATACATGGACAAAACAGTACGTATTTATAAAGGGAAATGTGTTCTTTTCACTATACTTTTCTTTCTACTGTACTACAAACTCATACTGGTGAGAATAGAGTGTCTGTCCAGTGGTTTCTAACACTAGATGCATATTACTGAACATTAAACATGAAAGTCTAACTCTACAAATTGTATTTCAATTGGACTATGATGAGAAACACTAGCACAGTAGAAAAACTATAGGCTTTAGGTTCAAATTTGACTTAAAACATTACTTAACTGAGCTCTATGATTTTAGGAAAAAGCTTTCATTTACTGTAGTGAAAAACTGAGATAATGTGAGAAGAGAGACTATTTCCAGGCAGACAGATAGCAAATGGTTGATACATATTAACTTTTCTAAAGCCATTTATAAGTAAGCAGACAAAAAATGTAGCATCAAAAAGGAGATGAAGTAAAATAAGGCATCCCTTCATAAGCTAAAATCTTAAAATGACTAAAAATTTAATTACAAGTTACAGTAGATGACAGTCATTACCAGATATTACAAACTGAGTATGACCATGGGATTTATAGAGTGTTTCCTTCACATTTCACTGTCCCTCCTGGATTTTTTCCCCTCTTGTATTTTTATTTCAAGGCATTTGAAAAATGCTCTCTAGGCTCTTAGATTCCAAAGTTGTTCCTCAATGCTACATTTTCAAATCTGAAAGTAAAAACAGTTAATAATAATGGCAACCTGATTACGTTTTTAATATTTTGCAAGAAAGAGATGAATACTTTTAAATTGACAAAGATAAGCAGAATTACAAAAAAAAAAGCTGTGGATACTAGGAATTACAGAAACCTCAGTGTCTCCCATGCATGAAACAATCCAATCTTAATTATAGCCAGCTGGATACAGCTTTGTTTTCAGGGATGCTTAGATCATTAGCAAAACAACATGATGCCCATTTGCTGACAAATAAATGTTCACATCTTTACCATATGTATCATTCATAGGCCTTAATATGCCACTTGGAAAAATATCACTTCTTGATAAATAGTACCAATGAAATTTTTCAAAAAGTTATAACTCATTTCCATATATAAATATAATACTTCACCATTTAAGCATTAAAAGAAATTATTTTCTCCCATTTCTTTAAAAAACATTAAATGTTTAGAAATTACTAAAGATCACATACATTATATTCTAGGGCTTCATTTTTCAAACCTTTATTATAAAAGTAAACACAGCTATAATAATAGTAAAATTGACAACAACTTAATTTAGAGCCTAAACTGAGGAACTAATGCCTGCTGGACTCAAGGTACACTTACGTGGTAAATTATCTAACACTGGTTTTCAATGGAAAAGAACCCCTCAAAATCAAATTCTGTGGGTGCCTGGGTTACAATGTCCAGGTGGGTACTGGGCCAGCCACAACAGAACATGATTTAGACCTGATTCCCAACTTCTGCAGAGACTCAGCCAAGCCCATATCCCCACCTTTGAAATCAGCCAAGTTAAGAGTTTGGAAGATGGAGGAGTAAAAGGGGAACGTACCACAGCCTCTCCAGGACCTGGAATTTTGACACCTGGAAAACAACAACTTGGCAAAGAGAAAAGGAAGCAGAGCTCCAGGAATGGAAAAAGAGCTTGCTGGAAAAGTATAAAGTACAGAGAAACTGCAGAAACTAAAGCAATGCAGGGGGGAAAAAAAAACAAAAAACAAACAAACAAACAAAAAACAACAAGGCAGGCTGGAACACTAATCCTGGCTCCTGGGAGCACAAGGTAAGCTCAGGAAGGGTTGGTAGCACCAAAGAGAAACAGACTGGGTAGCAATCCTACCCCAAGAGAAGCCTGTGGTGATTGTGCATTGTAAATACAGTGTGTGTTTTTACTCTGAAAGTGACTCCTGCATGACAGTTAAGAGTTGGAAAAGGAACCCACTACAGCATTTGCCATCCTGAGGCGTGATTAACCGGGGGCCATTTTGGGAAGGGGTTAATTGTTTAAGACTGAGCCATAAAAACAACTACAGAACAACTACACTTCAGGGTTTTTGGGCTCACCCCACTTCAGTGACTGAGTGGGAGACAGCCACAGAGAGAGTTGTGAAAAGGGGGCAGGCTGGTTACTGACTCCCTGAGACATATAAGCAGTGGTGCACTCAGGCCAGGAAGAAGAAAGAAGCCAGTTGTGTGTGGTTTTCTGAGGGGGCTGGGTCTGAAAGTGCTGGCATTAAGTCCAGTGAACTGATGCTACTAGTGCCTACTGCTACAGCTGAATTATTTGGTTTCCCCATCTGCCAATGTGATTGGGTATACACACGGACTTAGACGGTTGCCACAGCCTGGTGTGTACTGGTAGAAGGGCCTCTGGACCAGGGAAATCTCCCAAGTCCACAGCTCACAAAGGTAGGTGGAGATAGCTGTAACTTGAGACACACAAAAGGGCATAAGCACTAGGAGCTAGTGGAGTGAACACAGCCCTAAGGATTAACCCTACACAGTAGGAAAGACAGGTAGACTCAAGCATACACACAAAAAAAGTGAGTCTGGAAACAAAAATAGGACCCAGTAGTAACGATCCCTTCCCTATATCTGATAGATTCCAACACTGAAAGCTCTGCAAAGAAACCACTAATCCATAGATAAGGAGGAATTTTTGGACTAACTTTTCTCTCACTCTCTCTCTCTTTGTAGTTATAATTTTTTCCTTTATTTTGCTCATTTTTTTCTTTTCTTTTTTTGGGTTACTTTTACCCTAATTCAATTAACTTTTATTCTTTAACTGAATAATTTCTCTCGCTTTTCTCTCCTCGTCTTTCTTTTTAAAAGTTTACTTGACTTTCCCTTTCTCTACTGCCTCTATTATTATTGTTTTATTACTTGTTATTTAGTTGACTACACTATTACTGCTCAATTCTTTTCCATCATTAATAATGGTATAGTTGTTGCATTCAGTAGATATCTGTGTATACTTACTGTATGTCAGTATTTGTATATTTTTCTACTGTGAAAGGTGGTACAGTGGTAGTTTTTGTTGGTTCTTATGGTATGCCAATATCTGGTCTGTCTTTGACTCTGTCATTATTGCTGATTTCTTTGCTATTGGCAGAAGTGCCATAGTTGTTGCTGCTCATTAGTTTTTACTGTGTGCCAATATATGGTCTGTTTTTGTGTCATCAACATCACTGCGGTTTGTTTTCTCCTTTCTGTGTGGTGCTGGTGATCGAGCCCCCAAAAGAAGACTGTACACTAAGAGCAGCCTCAATGAAAAATTCTTACCCTGAGTAGGAAGAAAAACAGCACAAACACCAAAACTTAACCAAACTCAAGGACACATCACAGGGAAACAGATTCCAACCAAAGAGATCTTCGCAATAGTGACAATGTTTTTACCCTAGCTGATCGTCAACCTGCAGAACAAAAACAACACAAATCTGAGAAAGCAAAGAAAAGAGATAGCTCTGAAAACCCTTAACTCTCCCAAAGCTAATCTAATGGGCATTGAAGTAGAAGAAGTTACAGGCAAAGAATTAAATGACAAAATGGTCAAAATGTTTGAAGAGCTCAAAGGCGGGAGAAACACATAAGCAAATTCCTAAGATATTTATTGAGTTTAAAGAGGATTCTATTAAACAGATAAAGGACTTTACAGATAAAATGTTCAACAAGCTGAAAGAAGCAAACAATAAACTAACCAAGTTAAACAAGATAACACATGAATTATCAGTTTGTAAAGAATTAGAAATGACAAAAAGAAAGCAAGAAGAAATACAAGATATGAAAAATTCAATAGATAGCACAGGTAGCAGATTTGACCAATATGAGGACAGAGTATCAGAAATTGAAGACAAGACAGATGTAGCAGATCATAAATTCAATGATACCCTAATAGCCATGACATCATGCAAGCTGGATCCAATAGCTACTAAATGATTTTAAAAACCTGGAATTACAGGAATAAAGGAAAAATTAGTAAGACAACCCAAAAGGACTAAAAAATTTATTCACTGAAATTGTAGAAAATTTTCAAAATCAAAAAAATTCAATTCAAGCCCAAGAGGTATACAGAAACAAATAACAATGGAAACAACATGCCAAAACCTATGGAACACAATGAAAGCAGTTCTAAAGGAAAGTTTAGAACTGTGAATGTACACATTAAAAGAATACAACAAACCCAAATAAAAAACCTAATGATACATCTCATGATCTTGGAAAAACAAGTACAATCCAAATCTGAAATTAAAAGAAGTAAATTATAAAGATCAGAGTGGAAATTAATAAAATTGAGTCAAAAAACAATTCAAAGGACCAATGAATGAAGAGTTAATCCACCCGTCAAATTTACCAAAAAAGAGAAAGGACCCTCTCCATCAATGCAAATAGAAACAAGAAAGGTAAAATCACAACCACCACTGCTGAAATCCTGAGGATTATATGAAACCACTTCAAAATTTTATTTTCCAATAAATTAGAGAATCTAGAAGAAATGAAATTTTTAGACACATATGAATTACCAAAACTGAACCATGAAGTATTAAAAACTCCGACTAGACCAATAATAGGCTAAGAATAGAGGCAGTAAATCTACCAACAAAGAAAATCCCAGGACTCAATAGATTCACTGCAGAATTCTACCAGAACTTCAAGCAAGGTTTACCCACCAGTACTCTTCAAACTCTTCAATGAAAGTGAAAGGGAAGGAGTACTGCCAAACTCACTCCTGGATACAAGTATTACCCTGATACCAAAACCAGGAAAGGACCTAACAAAAAAGAAAACTATATGCAAATCTTCTTAATGAACATAGATGCAACAAACCTCAACAAAATACATACTGACAAACAGAATGCAATACATCATTAAAGAGGGCATACATCATCTTTGGCTTTATCCCAGAGGATGCAATGGTGGTTCAATATACATAAATCAATAAAAGTAATGTATCACATAAACAGAGGCAAGGACAAAAATCACATGACTCAATAGATGAAAAGAATGCCTTGGACAAAACCCAATAGCCATTCATGAATAAAACCATGAAAAAACACATATAGGACTTTACCCTGAACTGATAAAAAGTACTTATGACAAATTCTCTGTCAACATCATACTAAATGGGGAAGAACTGAAAACTTTCCCCATTATGGTTTATATCTAGATGTCCCTCAAAGCCTCATGAATAATAAATAGGCAGGACCTTCAAAAGATGATTGCATTGGAGGAGTGTTATAGCTGACCTGCTGTTACGAGGCGGTCCCTGGTTAGAATAGGCGGGTCACTATGGGCCAGACCTGGAAGGTTGTATCTCCTTTCTGGGTTCCTCCCTGTCTGCTTCC
The DNA here is from genome assembly GCF_012274545.1 of Fukomys damarensis. Classification (NCBI taxonomy): domain Eukaryota; kingdom Metazoa; phylum Chordata; class Mammalia; order Rodentia; family Bathyergidae; genus Fukomys; species Fukomys damarensis. The sequence goes on along the minus strand of NW_022900937.1, from coordinate 24,857,418 downwards.
TGTCTACCATGAAGTGAGTAGCTCTCCTCCAGAATGCCCCTGTCCCAGGCCGTCTTGACTTGGAGCTGGCCAAAATTAATCTCTCATCCTTTAAGTTGTGGGTATCAGGTATTCTGCCTCAGCATCAAATGAAGTAACTATGGCAGATTCTTTTACCAGAGATGTGGGGTTCACTGCTGTGAATATCTAACCACGTGGTTTATAAGCTTTTGGATGAAAGAACTTAACATATACTTCACCAAAGACAATATACAGATGGTAAAGGAGCATTACTGAAAGATATTGTACATCATATATCATTAGGGAAATGAAAATAAAACTGTAAGATACCACTGCACATTTACTAGAATCCAAAGTATTTAACATGGAGGTCATGCTGGCAAGGATATGGAGCAACAGAAACTTGTACTTACTACTGGTCAGAATGCAAAATGGTTGGCTGTGTAGTTTATACAATTAAGTACTGATTGCTATTTTTATTTGTTTTTCTTTTGTTTATTTTGTGATCCTGGGGATGGAATGCATGCAGAGCCTGGTGCATGCTAGGAAAGTGTTCTATTACTAAGTTCCACTCTGATCTGCAGATTCAAAATGGTGTAGCCATAGTACAAGACAGTGTGGCAGTTCCTTTAAAAATTAAGCAAACTCTTACCATATCATCCAGCAACCATGCTCCTTGGTATTCACATGAAGGAAGTTAAAACAAATGTCCACACAAGAACATGAACTAATATTTTCAGCAGCTTTATTCACAACTGCCAGAACATGGAAGCAGACATGTCTCTCTCATTAGATGAATAGATGAACTACAGTACAGACAATGAATACCATTCAACACTAAAAAGAAATGAGCTGTCAAGTTATGTAAAGATATGGGAAGAATTCACAACCATAGTACATTAAATGAAGAAGTCAGTCTGAAAAGGCCACATATTATATGATTCCAACTATATGGCATTCTGGAGATGGCAAAACTCTGGAGACAGCAAAAGAGATCTGTGCTTGCTAGAGACTAGCAGGGAAAGGAGATAAAAGGGTAGAGAATAGAGGGCAATGGAAACATTCTACATACTACAATGGTGAATATAGGTCATTATACATTTCTCTAAAGCCACAGAATGTAAAATGCAAAAAGCAGTGTCCTAAACTATGGACTGTGATGGATTATGATGTATCAAAGTTTATCAACTGCAATAAATGTATCAATCTGGTAGAGGATGCTGATAATGGAGGAGGCTGTGCATGTGTTGGGGCAGGAATTATATGAGAAATCTCTAAAACTTCCTTTTAGCTTTACAATGAACTACTCCAAAAAAGGTAAATCTTAACACTAAACAAATTTAAAAGCCAAAAAGACTAAAAAAACCTGTCTCCCCCTGTCCCACCTGGTCTCTGCCGCCAAACCAGGTGTAGAATATTTCACTGGTAAGTTATACTACATATATAAAGAAAAAAATCACACCAGTTCTAGACAATGTGTTCCAAAAAACAGAAAAACACTACCTATGCATTTTACTTAACTTTCTGATATACATTTCTTTTCTTTCTAACATACAGAACTCTACATACCACATTTCTTGTAGCTATAAAGTCATTTAATGATAGATAGCCACGTATTGTGCTACCCCTAAAACTTTGGTGGCATCAAAATATGACAGTTAAATAGGGAAGGGAGGAGGGGGTGAATGGAGGGCAGGAGCAAGGGGGAAAAATGAGAACCAAGACCTGTCATGTAAAGGTACAAGATCCCAATGATGAGTGTAACTATACTGTATACCTAAAATGTACCAATAAATTCAATGAGAAAAAAAATATGACAGTTACCTAGTGTGTTAAATCCAACCTAACATTACACATTAAGCTTGAGAATCTTGGCACTTAAACCACATAGGAAAAGACCTCCATTCTACATGGTCAGGAATAGGTATTCATCAGTCCCTATCTGAGGGCTGTACACTAGGTCAAGAGCACACTGAACACTATGATCTGGAAACACATTATGTTGTCATATTAATGTCACACATTACACCATCTTTCTCCTAGGTACATCATAATTCTACAACAGCAGGCTCAGCTGATACAAAATAAAGACACACAACACTTTTATTTTGTGGAGATAATCCTACTCATTCTATGCATGTACTATGATTCTGAATGCAACTCATTCCCAAAACTTGTCATGACCATCCTTGGCTTTAGATTGGGTGATCCATCAATTTTGTACTCAACTGTCATTTCTTTCCTGCTACTGTTAGATTCAAAAATGACCTGGACAGCAACTAAGAGCTGTAGATAACCTGCAAGCAGTTTTCTTCCATAATATGGAAAATACTTTTACTCTGTAATGTCATCATTAGGATAAGTTGATACAACTGATATGTTTTCATTTCAATCTTCTGAGACATAACCCACAATAGGAGCAGGAAACTGAGAAAATGGACCGAGCTCATGACGATGGGCCCCAGAACTCTTCATGATCAGGCTGTAGGCAAAGAGCACAGTAGATGTATGGGCATGGTGCACAAAAGAGCATCTGGCTCATGACAGAGGCGGACAGCAGCACAGCTCAGGACACCTCCTCCTCACCAGGAGAGCCCCCTGCACAGGGTTGAGCTGCAGCTTCAGCCACAGGAGGAAGACTTACAAATGTATTTTGTGATATCTACTTTACCCTACTGCCCAAATTATATTTAAAAAACCCCAAAACAATTCATCAAAACCAGGCCAATATTGGGTTCATCCCCAGGACTGGGGTGGGGGTGTTAGGGGACAGCAGCCCTCAACCTCAAACATAATAAACACAAAAATAATCTGAGATGTTCCAGTAATATGGGAAAAGTATATAATTCATCACAACTATGTACGGTTCATTCTAGAAATACAAATTCAATATTAAGCAATCTAGGTGACCCATTACATTAACAGCTAGTTCAAAGAAAAAAAATCCATACAACTATATCAATTGATACAGAACATTTATTTGATAAAACCCAACATATTGAAAAATCTATCATATTGAAAATGCTCAGCAAATCAGGACCAAAGGGAATTTCTTCTACATGATTCAAGGGCACTTATGAAACAACCTACACCTAACATTATATTTAATAAGGGAAAACCTCCTCCACTTCTCCAAAAAAGGGAGTAAGACAAGGATGTCTATACTCTCAGCATTCACAATCTATATATCCTAAAAGTTCTAGATAGTACAAAAGGGCAAGAAAAAGAAATGAGATACACAGATTAAAAAAAAGATGAAATTATGCCATTTGCATATTTGAAGATCGCAGGATAAAAGGTCAACATGTAAATATCAGTTGCATTTCTATATATAAGCAAGTATTAACAGAAACAAAAAATATAAAAATACTTTTCAGATCAGCTCCAAAAACAAACGCAAAGGTAAAAAATAAATCCTTGAACATAAATCTAAGAAAACAAGTATCAGAGCTCCAGGCCAACAGGTATAAAACACTAATTTAAAAAGTCAAAGTGCTAAATAAATGTGCCTAATAAGTACTGTCCTCATCAATTAGAAAACCCAACATAATATAGATGTCAACTTTCCTCAAAATGATCTGTAGATTTAATACAATTCCATCAAACTCCTGCTTTTCTCACATCAATGTATCAGGAATATTCTTCCACATCAATAAAAATTTTTTTGCAACATCATTTGAAATGGCTATACATCTTCATTTTCTGGATTTATCCTAAATTTACACATTCCTTTGATGTTTGAGTTATTTCCAGTATTTCTATCTCTTAAACAGGGTTTAGAAAACATTCTTCTAATTTAATCATTTTACATAACTTTATTTCCTTAAGGCAAATTCTTGTAAGTAAAATTTTTGGTTTAAAGAGTATATAAATTTTTAAAATTTAGGTATCATATTGTCAAAATGCTCTTAACTTTTAAATTTTGAATTAAAATCTACCTCCTCTGTAAAGCTTTCTTTGATTAGGCCTTTCCCATTGTTTAATCTGTATAGCTATTTGGTCTCATTAAATTACTGTTAAATTTACTGGACTATTACCAATTATTGCTTTAATAAGACATCAGGCCTCCAGGCTATCTGCTCACTAAGTGCATGTCTTTGAGGAAATCTAATAAAAGGGAAAATACACAGGGTGACAAATGGATGGGCTAGGAAATGGCTAACAAAGTTGACATGAAGGTATTGGAGTTGAATGGATAATATCCAGATTTCCATGAAAGAGGTCTATTCTAATTGTTTCCAGAATTTCCTATTGTTCTTTGTGAGGCCATTAAACAGCAGTGGCTATAGACTGGGTTTGAAGTTTCTGCATTATCTTTGGAAATCAGTTACTGAAAAAAATTCAAGCTTTGAGTTTTGTCAAATTCTCCAAATCTTCAAGACTCATGTATGCTGTGTCTAGATGTCTACCATGTTTCACTTAGGAAGCACAAAAGTAAAGGCAACTGATGTTTTCTGCTAGAAAAGTCTAAAAATCATTCAGAAACACTTGTGTCTTACTCTATTCAAGAAAGCATATATTTTAATAAGAATAAACTATCAAGCTATGCATTTTCTGCGTTTGACACCACCCACAAAATATTAGCTTGTACCAATTAGATAAAAAATGTGAGTACAATTTAATAAAGAAAAATTAATTAGCTCTGTTCATTAGAAAAGTCAGTTTCAGAAGCCCTGTGATGCGCACTGATTGTGCTGCCATTTGTTGTTAGGATTTTTTTTTTTTTTTTTTTTTTTGCTGAAATTGTTTCCTTAATTTTATTTCTGCTTTATGTATATGATTTTAAATCATGGCAGTCCGTATATTGCCAGATTCCTGCAAACATTAAGCAAATACACTAAAGCAGGAGCATATTTTATACAACCACATGTCAGACTAAATTTAGGCCAAGAAAGAGAATAAATGCAACCTGTATCTGATTTATATTTGACAAATGTAGAGATATAGGCTCCTGTTTTGAATGCCTACATGTTGTTTCCATGGAAACTGCATAAACATTTTCCTCATAACACTCAGCCATCTTCATTCTTTACATCTCATTTCTTTTTTTCCACTCTCAGGGGAAAGCCTAATTTATTCCCCAGGAAAAATCAATCAATGACTTTTCTTAATCAGTGGCATTTGAAGAGTAGGTGGCACACTTCTTTTTATGGAAAAGCAATTTCCACCAACGCTCTTGCTATGTGATAGAAGACTTGGGGAATAATAGTGCTTGCTTTAAGGAAAGTGAGAGAACAAGTTAAAATAGATAATCCTTCAAAGAGAGATGAGAATGTGCATTAGAAACTCATAGACGGTTGGCAAAGGTGATCACATGCAACTTCTATTTCTCTTTACATATGTGGAGTATAATGGAGACTTCCTCACAAAACAAACTTCTTTCATTCCTATAATTTTAGCAGTCTTTGAAGAAACTCCTGATCTCCTTAGGTGATAGAGACTACATAGAATGGCAAGCAACTGGGTGCAAGAAAAGGATCATTTACTTTAACATAAGTCAAATAAAAGCAAAAAAGAAAATGCTCAATCTGCATTCCTTTTACAGGCATAGCCTGGAACTCAGCTGGTATGAAGCCCACCAAATTTGGTACTTGGTAGTTTTTGATACACAAATTTTGTCCTGGTACTCTGGTACTCACACACACAAGCTACAACTCGGTTGCTATCAACTGCCTCATGATTTGTTATACTCTCTTGCCAAAATAATTTGTTTGGTGCTCATCATTTTTAGTACTTGACACACCTCCAGGCAGCAGTCAACAAAGAGTACCAAGGTAGCATTGTGGATCTTTTCTTCTTGTCTACTGAACAGTCTGTGACATTCTTGGGTTGTTCCTAATTTGAAGAAATACTCAGTTTTTCAAAAGTAAGTATGATAGCTGTAGGATATTGTATTTGCCCCTTACAATTGAGGAAATTCCTTTTCTTCTTAGTTACTAATGTTTATTATCATGAATTAATGCAGTACCTAATTATTGAGATAATCATATGGGGGGTTTTGCCTTTTAATTTGTTGACAAGAAGACAGGATCACAAGGGCTCTAACTTCTTCAGTAGATTAAGTCACTGATGAGATATAATTTAATGGCATTACTAGAAAGTGATGAAAACTTGGGAAGGTAAGGCCTTACTAAGGGACCAGGTCATGAAGGCATGACTTTGGGACTACATCTTGTCTTTGGCTCTCCCTCCCCAGCTCTTTCCTTGTTCTCTAATTCTTGGCTGTCATGTGGCAAGCAGCTTTGCTCCACCACACCCTTCTCTCATGATGTTCCCTCTCACTTCAGGCCCATAGCAAAGGAAGGAGCTGACTGTGGCTGAAGCCTCAGAAAATGTGACCCAAATAAATCTCTTTTGAGCTTTTCTCAGATATTTGATCACAGTGACAAAATGGTAACACAAAGGGTTTTAATTTTATTCATTTCTCAAAGAACCACCTTGTTTTTTCTACTGATTTTGTTTTCTACTTCAAAGATTTCTGTTTTTAATTAATTCCTTCCTTATATTTCATTTGGGATTATTTTGCTCAAATTTTTCTACTTTAATGACACTTTGAGTTCTTAAGTTTCTCCCCCTCTTCCAAATAAGCATTTAATATCAGTTTCCTACTGCTTCAACAGCATTCTACAAATTTTGATATATTATTTCATTTTCATTAAACTAGAAATATTTTATAATTTCCCTTCTGAGCTCCTCTTTGACCCATTTGCCATTTAGAAGTAGGTTATTATCTAAATATCTAGAAGTCTTTAGATAGTGCTTTGTTGCTGATTTACCACAACTGGTTTATCCATTTATCTGCTGATGGGCATTCAGGTTGTTTCTATCTTTTGGCTACTAAGAATAGTATTACTGTGAACATTTTTGCACAATATTTGCTTAAGGTATTGTTTTCAATACTTTCAAGTATATACCTAGACCTGGAATCATATGGTAATTCTTTTTTGTTTTAAAACAGGGTCTTACTATATAGTTCAGGCTGGCCTTGAACTCAATATGTAGCCAAGGCTGGCTGGACCTTGCAGTGATCCTCCTGCCTCAGCCTGCCGAGTGCTAGGATTACAGGTGTGTGCCACCATACCCAGCAGTATTTCTATGTTTAACTTTTGAAGAAAGACTAAACCTTTTCACAATGGCTGCAACATCTCATATACTTCCCAGCAACACACAGGTTCTTTTTTTTTTATTATTGAGTTTATTGGTACAATCTAGGTATACAGTACAGTTACATTCATCATTGGGATTCTGTACCTTTACATAATAGGTCTTGATTCTCATTTTTTCCCCTTGTCCCTGCCCTCCCTTCACCCCCTCCTCCCCTCCCCATTTACAAACACTTTATTTCCATTTTTTCAGTTTCTCATATTTTTTACCTCTCCCTTATTACCTTTCCCCCACCCTTCCCACTTTCCCTACACCTTTAGCCCTTTACTTCCTATTTCACATTATTAATTATCTCATTAGGATCCCACACAGGTTCTTGTATCTCTATATCCTTACCAACACAGTATGATGATGATACTATTTTCCTCCATTATTCTGTTGATAGAACAAAGAGATAGTTACTTCAGAATTAAAGTACTAGTGGGAATGGAAATTAATGTGTTGCCTATTATAAGTACTTTTACAGATTCCCAGGTTTTCAATGTTATAAAAATACAGTAATCAAATTTACCTTCTAGAAATAGAAACAACAGGGATGTCTGTATTTATTATGCTCTTCAATCATGTGGATATTTAATGATATTTCATGTGATTATAATACTTAAAACTTTTACTGCTAATTATAGTTGGCACAATGAATCAGAGGGTAAAATGTGTTCCCAAAATCCCCACTAATCTTCCCATTTACAGCTACTACAGCTGGGGATTTAGCTCAGTGGTTCCACCACCTTCCTCGCAAGCGTTAAGTCCCAAGTTCAATCCCTGGTACAAAAAAAATTTAAAAAATAAAAAAATACAACTACTACAGGTCCCAACCTCTTCTTCCATCAACCCTTACCCTAGTGCCTGACCATAGGTGAAGCAACTTCTAAAAAGATAAACAAAAAAAACAGTCTAGATAAACATGCTCTTTTCAAAGACAAACTCTTAAGGAGCCAGAAGTGGTGGCATATGCCTATAATCCCAGCTCCTCTGGAGGCTGAGGCAGAAGAACTGTGAGTTCAAGGCCAGTCTGGGCCACCTGGCAAGACTCTATCTCAAAATAAAATATAAAAATGGTTGAGTATGTAGCTCAGTGGTAGGATGCCCCTGTGTTTTACACTGCATTTTCAATACTATGTCCCTAATTTGCAACAAATAAATACCCCCAAAACAAAAACATTCCATCAAAATAAAAACAAAAGTGAGCTCTTTCCACATAACATGATTGGATCCTTGTTCTATAGCACCAGTGGTGAACCTATGGTACACGTGCCACAGCAGGCACGCAGGGCCCTCTCTGTTGACATGTAAGCCAAGTAACCCAGCATCACACCAGCAGTGGAGCATTCAGATTTAATTGAGCATTGGCACTTTGTGATAAATAACTGGGTTTTGGGTTGCCATTTGGGTACAGTCTCTAAAATGTTCGTCATCACTGCTGTTAAGCATTAATACCTTGCTGGCAACTCAAGTGTGGAGCAAGAATTTTTACCACATTATATATTCATTTCTTGATCATCTACTCTACCAGAGAACATGTCTGCTGCAATAATTTTTCTGTAAAAATCTAATGCTGGAGTGAGCATATGCAAGCCCACAGAAATAATTTTTTCAACAGTCTTAAAAATACATTTGAAAAACTAAAGAATGATGGAATCACATTCTTCTACAACACAATGCAGAAATGCAGATTTAACAAGACAATAGCACATCACATAACAAGAACTAAGCTACAGCATACCAGCATATCTCTATTACTGACCTGAGAATGTCAGCGACTCTTCTATGGTATATTTTTTAAAAAACAAAAATATTATTTTCTGACTTTAAAAATACAAGCTAACTGCAAAACATTTAAGAATTCCACAACATAAAGAATGTAAAATTGACTGGAGATATTTAAAGCTACTATTCATTATATTCTCATTCTCTCTCTCTCGCTCTCTCTCTCGCTCTCTCTCTCTCTCTCACACACACACACACACACACACACAAATTCTACACAGGGTTATTTCCCAACATTTTTAATAATTGGGGTAACACTCACAACCTAATATTTTCCTTTTTTTTTTTTTTTTTTTTTTT
>NW_022900937.1:24843336-24848077 GCF_012274545.1 Fukomys damarensis | reverse complement strand
TTTTTTTTTTTTTTTTTGGTACCAGTGATCAAACTCAGGTCCTTGTGCCTGAGAGACAGGCAGCAGAACCAGTGAGCTAAAACCCTGGCCCTAATATTTTCATCTTAACTATTAACTGTATAGTTTATGGTAAAACATATTTAATTTTGTGCAATCATCAGTAGTATCCCCAAAACATTCTCATCTTGTAAAACTGAAACTCTCATTACTCATAACTCTCATTACTCCTTCCCTCCAACCCTGGGGAACGACCATTCTACTTTCTGTCTCTGTGATTTTCACTATTCTATTTCATATAATTGGAATCATACAATATTTGTCTTTTTGTGACTGGTTATTTCAATGAGAATAATGACCTCAAAGTTCATCCATGTTGTAGTATACATTAGCTTTCCTTCCTTTTTAGTCTGAATTTAATATATCTACTACATTTTGCTTATTCATTTGTCCAACAATGGACACTTAGGTTGCCTCTCCAGTTTAGCTATTGTGAATAATGCTGCAGTGAATTTGGGTGCACAAATATTTAGATAGTCTCAATTCTTTATATATAGAGTATATACCTGCAGGTAGAATTGCTGGACAATATGGTTCTATTTTTAATGTTTTCAGGAACTTCAATATTTTCTACAGCCACGATTCCATTCTACATTTCCACCAGTAGTGTACAAGTTTTCCAATTTCTCCACAAACTCACCAACATTAATTATTTCTAGTTTTATTAACAGTAACTATCCTAATGGGTATCAGGTGGTATTCCAATATAATTTTGATTTTCATTTCATAATAACATGAGCATTTTTTCATGTGCTTATTAGATATGTACATATTTTCTTTGAAAAAATATCTATTCAATTCACTTGCTCATTTTTTAATCAGGTTGTCTGATTTTTTGTTACTGAATTTGAAGAGTTCTCTATATAATCTGAATATTAATCATTATCAGATGTATAAGGTATAGATGTTTTCTCTCACTTCACTCATTCCCACTGATAGTGTCTTTTGAACACAAAATTTAAAACTTTCATGAAGTCCAATTTGTCTGTTTTGTTACTTGTGCTTTTGCTATTTCATCCAAGAAATCACTGCCAGATATAATGCTATGAAACTTTTGCCCAAAATATTTCTTGAAAAGTTTTACAGGTAGGTCTTGATCCATTTTGGTTAGTCTTTATGGCATTAGGTAAAGGTCCAACTTCATTCTATGTATATGGATATCCGATTTTCTAGCACTGATCAATGAAAAGAGTGTCCTTTCCCTCACTAAATAGTATCAGCATTCTTGCCAAAAATCATTCCACAAGTCAGGCATGGTGGTGCATACCCATAACCCTAGCACTTGGGACACTGAGGCAGGAGAATTGCCATGAGTTCAAGATCAGCCTGGGCTACATAATGAGTTCAAGATTAGCCTGAAATAAAATAATTCTTTTTTTTTCAAAAAATCATTTTGCCATAAGTGAGGGTTTACTTCTATGCTATTTCATTAATTTGTCTTTGTGCCTGTAACACAGTTTTGACTACTTTATCTTTGTAGTCCATTTTGAAATTAGGAGGTATGACTTTTCAAATGTCTCTTTTTTCAAGATTTTTTGCTTATTCAGGGTCTCTTGAGGTTTCATATGAATAGTAGAATGATGTTTTCCTATTTCTGCAAAAACAAATCAGTAGAATTTTGAGAAGAATTGCATTGAATCTATAGATCACTTTTGGTAGTATTGACATCTTAATAATTTGAAAGTCTTCTACTCCATGAATACAGAATGTGTTTCCATTTACTTATGACCTACAAAATCTCAGCAACATTTTGTAGTTTTCATTGTATAAGTCTTCCCTGTTTTGGTTAATTCCTGAAAATTTATACCATCATAACTTCAATAACATACAAAACTTCTTTTCAATTACAGTTCAGTCCCCAACTTCCTTGTATGTTGATTTTACAAAATTTTTATTTTTAAACACTTTGTGCCTCAAAATGTAAACTAACAATTTTTAAAAAATAAATCAGTTACCTAAATTATATAGAATAGAAAATACAGTTACAAATAAAGCTATAATTATAGATTTTAGGTTAAGACTAAAAAATACACTGTTTTCTTAAATCATGCAGAAAACAGAGTTATAAAACTTTGTTGCAATAATACTAGCTTTTATAGTCACTATATTTACTTTTGTTGAGATCTTTATTCCTTTATAGGTCTTTGACTTATGGCCAAACTTAAAAGCTTGGTCCCTAGGGTAGCAGTACTGGGAGTTTCTGTGAACTTTTAATAGGTGGGGCCTAGTGGGAGGTCCTTAGGTCATTGGGGGTGTGCATTCAAACTGTGTGACTGTTTCCTCTGATATGCTCTCCTGCTATGATTTGCTACCTTCACCAGAGGTCTAAACTAATGAGGCCACCTGATCTTGGACCTGAAGCTCCAGAAAGGTAAGCCAAAATAAACCTCTCTTTAATTGATAAGGACCTTGTGTCAAATATTTTGTTATAGGAACAGAGTTCAATAATATGACTATGGAAATCAGATTCCAATCCTTTTCTAAAGTTTGCTGTTTTGTTCTAATTATGGTAGGCTAATTGTGCAAATAGCAGCCTGAAATGTAAATGTCAGGTCTTCCAAGGTCTTTTCTGAACTTGCACTTCTCCCTGGGCACACATAGTTACTCTCTAATATTCCCCATAGATGCAGTTGATTTTGAATATCTGTCTTAAATATTTGAACCACAAAAGAGGGAAAAGAGAAAAATAAAAGAGGGGAAGAAAGAGGGTTGTTCTCACTTCAGCTTCAGGGTGAGGGGTTGAAACAATGAGCAGAGGTTACCTATCTTTTTTGGAGACCTCTGTTTTGAGAAGCACTGCAGTCAGCTCTTTGAAATCTGGAGCTGATGGTGCTTTTTACCCACCTTGCAAATGTCTGCATGCTGCTCCAAGAACATCTACCTGGCTGTCTGCCACCAGGTAGGTCTCAGGTGGTGATGGTAGATGGATAGCAGCTACTATGCTAAGAGCTGAAACTAACCAAATTCAATCACACTTTATCTCCCTAGTCTTCCTCTGGATGTCACAAGGCTTCACAGACTTCAGAGTTCCCAAACTGTTTTATCAGATAGATTCTTCTAGGACTATTACTGTCTAGATGTTGCTAGAACTCCACCAGGTTTTCCATAGGATGGCCTAGACTTGAAGTCAGCTTGAGGCATGTGATCTAAGCACCACCTCTCAGGACTCCTATATAGAAGTTCTCAGTGCCCGGGACTTAGTTTAGTGATGCCACGCCTGCCTGGCAAGGGCAAAGTCCTGAGTTCAATTCCCAGTACAAAAAATAAAAAGTTCTTATGGGTTTCCTGGAGAATTGTACAGTATAAAAGAACACAGACACCAAGAAGAGCTTGCTACAGAGATTTTCTTCATGACAGTCTGCCCTGCTTTCTCCAGGGTGTACTTTTTATCTTGCCTTTTCCTCTTTACTTGGCCCAAGCTTGCTCTGGAGAGCCAATTTCTCCTTCACTCTTCACCTTTTACTTTTTCAAATAAACTTGCCACTGTTTTTTGCTTGCTTTGTTCAATTACAATTCTTTGTTTGAGGTGAGAAGAACCTGGAATCTAACTTCAAAAGGAGAGGTAAGCAACCCAAAACCTGGTAACATTTAATTGGCGAACCATTTTTAGAAGGAACTACCTGATAACATTCCTACTCTTCTATTTGCAAAACAAGTTGCAATGCTGATAAAGTTGGTTTTCTTTTATTGTATTACAGTTTGGACCTTAAACACTCTCCAAAGGCCAATGTTAAAGGCTCAGTGTGGGCAACTTTAAGAGGCTGGGCCCAACGGTAGGTCTGCTGTCACTGGAACATTCCCTTGAGGGGATATTGGTACCTCAACACCTTCTTTCTCCCTTCCCTCCTCTCTTTTGCTTCTTGACCATCATGAACGGGGTGGCTTGCTTCACCATGTCCTCTCTGACACGATGTGCTGCTGTGACAAGCCAAAGAACACAGCCAGGGAACATGGACAAAAACGTCCAGAAGCAGGAGCCAAACGAAACCTTTCTTTTTAAAAGTTGATTATCTCAGGTATTTTGTTATCATAATAGAAATTTAACACATGAATTGTGCTTTGGTATCATACTTATTTCCTTCTTAACAAGCCCCAGGTTATGAATATTTTTTATGTTTACTTCTGAAAGTTCTATACATTTTCTATTTGTCTATGATCCATTTTTAGTTAATTTTTTATAAAGTATGAGAATTATATTGAGATTATTTTTTCCATATACATATTCAAATGTGCCTGCATCATTTGTTAGATAGACATCCTCCACTGAATTGCCTTTATACTTCTGTAAAAATTCAAGCAGCTGGCTAATACTCATGTGGGGCTCTTTTTAGGTTCCTCCCCTTCTCCATCCATTTACTTAGTTTTTTGAGAAAGGCTCTTGTTCTTTAGTTTAGGCTGGCCTTGAACTCACTATGTTGCCCAGGCTGGCTGTGAACTCACTGCGATCCTCCTGCCTCAGCCTCCTTGTGTACCACTGCATCCAGCTATCTGTTGATTTATATATCTATTCTATTGTCATTACCCATATGGATTACTATGGCTATATGTCTTCCAAATAAGTAGAGTGATGCTTTCTGTTATTCAACTCTTTCAAAATTGTTTTAGATATTCTAAATTCTTTGTCTGCCCACCTAAATTTTAGAATAATTGTATATATATTATAAATATATATTTTTAATATATT
>NW_022900937.1:24837453-24843287 GCF_012274545.1 Fukomys damarensis | reverse complement strand
AATCAAACTCGGCCTTGCACTTGCGAGGCAGGTAGCAGAACCACTGAGTTAAATCCCCAAAAGATTTACTGTGTTGAATCTTGATGGCAGGTTTTACTGTGCTTATTTTCTACAATTAGTACAATAAGAAATATCTATTTGAAAGCAACTACATATAAATTGAATGGAAAAATATATGCCATTAAGATTAACTGGTCTCTGGATTCATTACCATTTAAATTTTGGGGGGAGTACAGGGAATCAAACTCAAGACCTTGTTCTTGTGAGGCAGGCATGGTGCCACTGAGCTAAATTCCCTACTTTTTTTTTTTTTTTTGGTACCAGGGATCGAACTTGGGGCTTTGTGCTTCCAAGGCACGCAGAGGAACCACTGAGCTAAATCCCTGGCCCTGGGCCCTACCACTTTAATTTGTAATGGTAGTATCCTCTTTTGAAATTGGCAAAACACTGAAGAATCTTCTGAGCATGAAGAGAAAAGAGACAGGCAAGTAAGACTTCTAGGAAAAACAGATTAGTATAAGGCTCAGTTTTTCCCACCTATACCTTTATCCATTTTTTCTTCTCTGCCTTCATCTTAACTAAAATGAGGGAATAACCAACATCGACTTCAAGTAATTTAACTTTATAGTACAATAGATTAAGTTAACCTTTTTCAAAAGCCAAATTAGTTTAAAGTTTTAGGATAGCGTCTTTCCTTCTGTATTATAACACATTAAGAGCATAACCAAAACAATCAAGTTATTGATCAAATAAAATTGATGCTACAAAAGAAAAATAATGCATACATCAAAGAAGCACAATTTTGCAGAGTTACAGTAGGAACTCTGCCAATAACAACGCTTTTTGATTTACACCTAGGTAAAGAAATAACTTCAATATGATCCATTTAAGTCTTTAAACTGGAATAAAATACTGGTTAAGAGCTCAGGCTATGGAATCAGACAGTCATAACTCTACTACTCATTGGCCATTTAATTTTGGAAACTAAATTCTTTGAGAATGATTTTCCTCATATATATATATAAAATGAAAAAATTTCATTACAGGGCCTATGCCACATAGGCATATAAAGTGCCACAAAATGAATGTTTATAAATGTTGACAATGTGGGATATTTGCAGGCGGGGCCTTCGGTGGGTAATTAGATAGTGAGGATAGAGTCCTCATAAAAGTTTAGTGCCTTTAATAAAGAAACTCAAAAAAACAGGTTTGCCCTTTCTACCCAATGAGGATACAGTGAAATGAATCATTTATAAGCCAGGAAGTAGCCCTCCCCAGACACTAAATCTGCCAGTGCCTTGATCTTGAACTTCCCAGCCTCCAGAACTGTGAGAAATAAATTCCTGTCATCTATAAGGCACTCAGTTTAACATACTTTAATTAAAACAGCCCAAATGGAGTTAAATGACATATTAAAAGTTAACCTTGATGCCTTGCGTATAGTAATCCCTACATATGTATAAATTACAATTATTTTTTACTCAGTTTTGTCTGAGCAAATTACACATAGGCTTCCCTATATAAAGGGCTGTTATTGTAAAGGATATTTTAAAGGCCTACCAAGCTTTATGAGCATAAGATTCTAGACTGATATCAATTGATCAAAGTGATCTTTTCTCCAGAAATACACTCCTCCATCAATAAGGGCCATATGTTAAAACTAATGAAATGAACTTAAAACAGGGTGTCTGATTTAACCTTAGTATTGCATACCTAGGATGTCAATCTTTAAAGTTTAGTTACTACAAAGTGGCCATATTACTACACACAACTGAAAATCTGAAATTCCTAGTTATGCAAGTTAGAAATTATGCAAATTTCACAACTAAAATATGTACAACTAAAGAGTTGAAGCTGTAATCTGTTCCTTGATGATATTATCACTCAAAACAAATTCAGTACCAAAAAAAGGGTAGAAATTAATGATTAGAAAAATGGTATGATACTATCTGTGGGTTACACTGATGCCATCCACAGCAGCCAAACATCAATGATAAATGGATTTAAATGGAATTAGAAGTTTTATAAGAGTCATCAGCACATCACAGTGCAAAAATGCAATGATACTGTTTTTAGATTGATAATGAAAATAAAATTATAGAAGACATAATTAATAGGGCAAGCAAGTGATTAATGGAAAAGGTAGGGAATTTGGTGATTTTCTATGTATTACTGCCCTGAATAAGTGAACACTGAGCATCTTAATTTCCTGTTTCAAAACTTACTTTCTTGAACTTTAGAACATTTTTTAAAAATGGTAGTAACTACAAAAGTTAATTTAAAGAAGAAAGACATTTAAAAAGGTCTGAATGCAGCTACAAGACTATCGATGGTAACATCATAGAAAAGCTTTCACTATGCTACATGTAGAGGTTTAACCTGCAATTGGAGAATTTTTTTAATCACTGTTGAGATATTTTTATCATGGTTAATAGTAGTATGAGGACAAGTAATTAGAGTATTCATCCTTTAGAACATGATTTATCCCAGATTACACTCATAAACTTGAATTGTTTCCTTCAAAAAGATCCAGTATTCCTTAGACTCATCAGGACTACCACAGGATAATGCAACATGAGTGACTTTTCACATCTATATTCCACAGCAGGGCACTAGTTTTAGTCAATATCACCCACTCACTTCTAAAATATAGTGACTTAAGCACATAAATGATTATCCCTCAAATCAAATTAATAACATTCTGTGAATAATTATAATTGCTCACTGGGATAATATTAAGAATTTACAAATTTTCAATCATTGTAAAACATCCACCGAAATAATTTTAGTCTAAGGTAAAGAAGATTTAAGAAGATTGATAATTGTAAGTCTATATAATTGCATCTCACTGTACTTGAAATCTAACTGTCCTTGCAATTTAATAAGAAAAAAATTTATAGTCATTTCAAATTTCCTTCTCTTGTTTTTTTCTCTGGATTTTTTTTTTCTTTTGTGACTCAGTTGTGCAAGGTGATTTTTCTAAAAGGTAGAGAGGGGCAAAGGAAAAAATAAAGGTAAAATAAAAATAACAACCCAGATAAGAAAAGAGAGAGTCCAGGTGTCAAGGCAGACAACTAAAACAAAACAAAACAAAAGAAATAAGATTTAGAAAACAAGACCTAAAAACTTTTGTATATATAAAAAGAATGAATACTTATTTTGTGTGGTTTATTTCTGTGGAAGCAAAAAATATTTGATGAAGGATGGACTTAGCCATGTACTGGTATATATCACATTTTTTCTTAAATAAGCTTATGTTTCTAAATTAAAAAGCTGGGAGGAAAACAATTTTTTGAACAAACATAAGGATCAAAATAAAGCCTTGACAACGCTAAGATGTAAAATTATAAACTTTAGCTACAGTTTGGCATCTGTAAACATTTAAATCCTCTCAAGCCACATAAAGTTCTAGGTGGAAACATTATGAGAAATTTCTAGTTACCGTTTACATCTGAAGCACTTCATCCATTCTGGTGACAAAAGTGGGTAATAGCAGCTAACGTTACATTCATTGAAAATTTCAAAGTGCTCTGAATGTTTCCAAGATGAATGTCCTTTCTTCCTTGCCTCTCATTCCTTAACTTGTATTCTGAAGATAATAAAGTTTACTGCAAGAGAAAAATAAAATAATACAAAGCTAAACCAGAGAGTAAACTAGTTTCAAATATACTGGATATCTCTTTTCATTAGGATATTCCTAATTTTACCTTCACTTAACAGCTGTAATTCATCTAATTCATTTAAGAAGATCTTTGCTTAGGCAGAGATACAGAAGCTCACACACTCAAGAATTCCCATTCCTCTCATACCTGAGAACCAGGTCACTTGCATCATTAGCAAGAGCACTGATGACTTTGGATTCTCTAAAGTCATTTCATTGTGCTTATAGACTTATTCTGCTAGAAGGATATGGATATTACTTGACTGAGAAATCATTAAGCTTTTCTTCACCTTAGTAAAAATACAATTTTCGAAGTCACAAAGGCCAGCTTCAGTCCAGTTTCTGGAAATATGAAAGTAGCTCTCTCCAAAAGCAAGTTACTTCATTAGCCACTTGGCAGTTTTAGTTTGCACTCAAGTATTAATTTTAGAAATTTTCACCCCAAACTAATTCTGTAGATTTTTACTTAATTCTGAGTCTGGGTTCATGATTTAAATGTTCAAAATTGGCTCAAAAATGAATTTTGTTTTTCTCTATAAAGTCAAATACAAGGAATAACCGCAAGAGTTAGCAGAAAATATCCGGGGATTTAGCTCAGTGGCATCATGCCTGCCTTGCAAGTGCAAGATTGTGAGTTCGATACTCAAAAAAGAAAAAGAGCTGTAAAATAAAAGACAAATACAATTATTTTAAAATAATTCCTGGTTGTGTTTACATATCATAGAATTAAATCCTTTAAAAAACTTTATGACAACAGAACAGTACTTTAAAATTAAAGGTTTTGTAAAGCATACTATCAAACTATATCTAAAATCAACATGTCCGAGTTGCTTATGTTTAAAACATCCACAATTAAGTTAGTTGCATGCCAGGGAAGCAAGCATGGTTCAAATACACAAATCAAAAAGTTCAGTACAGGACACGAATAGAATCAAGGATAAAAATCACACAATTACCTCAATAAACATAGAAAAAGCCTTTGATAAAATTCAACATCCCTTCATAATAAAAGATATAAATAAAACAGGTACAGAAGGTTTATGCTTCAACATAATAAAGGTTGTACATGACAAACTCACAGCTAATGTCATACTAAATGGGGAAAAACTTAAAGCATTTCCTTTAAAATGAGAAAACAAACAAACAAGGGTATCTACTCTTGCCACACTTGCTCAGTATAGTATATCACTAGAAATTTTAGAGTAATCAGGTAAGAGAAGGCAATAAAAGGTATACAAATAGGAAAGAAATCCAATTATCCCTGTTTGTAGATAATATGATTATATACTGAGAAAACTCTGAAGATGTCTCAAGACTTAAAACTGATAAATCCAGAAGAGTAGCATGATTAAAAAAATCAATATATAAAAATTGGCAGCTCTCCTACAAACTAATAGTAAGTTTGCTAAGAGAGAAATTAGGAAAAGTATCCCACTCACAATAGCCTCCCCCTGAAAAAAAAATCTAGGAATAAACCTAATGAAGCAAAGGACTCTACAATGAAAATTATGAAATAGTGAAGAAAAAAATTGAAAAAGATGAAGAATATGCACAGAACTCTCAACTCTAATTGAATTAATATTGGGTTTTTTTTCCTCGTTGAGTTTATTGGTACATTTTAGGTATACAGTACAGTTACATTCATCATTGGGATCATGTAGCTTTACAGGACAGGTTAATATTGTTAAAATATGAATATTATTACCCTAAGTGCCCACAATGCTGCCTGGGCACACATCTATAATTCTAGTACTCTGAGAGGCTGAGGCAGGAGGACTGCAAACTCCAGGTCAGTCTGGGAACTTAGTGACCTAGCCATAAAGTGCCCAAAATAAAAAATAAAGGGCTAAGGACACAGCTCAGTATAAAGGCCCTGGGTTCAATCCCAGTGCTACAAAAAACAGAAACAATGTTACTGTTCACAGAACTAGAAAAAACAATCCTAAAATTCATATGGAGGCACAAAAATCCTGACTAGCCAAAGCAATCCTGAGCAAAAAGAGCAATGCTGAAGACATAATAATACCTGATTTCAAAATATATTACAGAGTCATGGTAAATAATGTTTTTGACAAAAAAAAAAAATAGACACTAACAAGTGAAATAGAATAGAGGCCTCAGAGGGGCCAGGGATTTAGCCCAGAGGTTCCGCCACTTGCCTTGCAAGCATAAG
>NW_022900937.1:24710281-24837367 GCF_012274545.1 Fukomys damarensis | reverse complement strand
TCAACTGATTCTTGCCACAGATTCCAAAACCATGCTGGAGAAAAGACAGCCTCTTAAACAAATGTTGCTACAAAAGTTAAGTATCTATAGGCTGGGCGTGGTGGTGCCCATCTGTAATCCCAGCACTCGGGAGGCTGAGGAGGAGGATCACTGTGAGTTCCAGATCAGCCTGGACTACATAGTGAGTTCCAGGTCAGTCTCAACTACATACTGAGACTCTGTCTCAAAAAAAAAAAAAAAAAAAGCTAGGCTAAATATCTACAGTAGAAGACTGAAACCAGGCCCTTATCTCTCCCTTGTACAAATATTAACTCCAAATGGATCTAAGACTTTAAAGTAAGACCAGAAACTGAAACCATTTGAAAAAAATATACAGGAGAAATACTTCAAGATAATGGCACAAGCAGCAGCTTCCTGAATAGAACTGCAATATCTTAAGAAATGAAAGCAAGAGTTGACAACATCTTAAAAAGCTTCTTCACCGCAAAGGAAACAATTAGCAGAGTAGAGGCACTCTATAGAATAGAACATCTTTTATCCAACTGACAGAGGATAAGTATCTAGACATATAAAGAACTCAAACAGCTCAACAACAAAAAGCAAGTAATCTAATCAAAATGTACAAATGATCCTAAAAGACACTTCTCAAAAGAAGTACAAAGAGCCAACAAATACATGAAAAAATGTTCAATATCTTTAGGCATTATGGAAATCCAAGTCAAAAGTACACTGACAGTTCATCTTACCCTAGCCAGAATGCCTATTATCAAAAACAAGCAGAGCCACTGGTGGTGCATGCCTTTAATCCCAGCACTCAGGAGGCTAAGACAGGAGGGTTAGTGTGAGTTTGAGACCAGCCTATACTACATAGTGAATTCCAGGTCAATCTCAACTACATAGCAAGACCCTGTCTCAAAAATAACAAAACAAAAAAATAAGCAAAAACAAACAAACAAACAAACAAAAAACAACTGTCAAAAAGGATGTGGAGGTAGAAACAAAAGAACCTTTATGCACTATTGGTGGGAATTTATTATAGTATACAGTGAAAAGCAGTATGAACTATCCTCAAAAAACTAAAATTAGTAAAAAGTAAAATTAGTAAAAAAGTAAAATTATATGATACTGCTCTCCTATTCCTGTGTGTGTATATATATATATATGCATATATATACATACATATATATGCATATATATACATATGTGTGTGTGTGTATATATATATATATATATATATGGAAAATGAAGTTCACTTACCAAAGACATAACTGCATGCCCATGTTTATTGTGGCACTATTCACAATAGTTAAAAAATGGATGGAATCAGCGTAGATACCCATCAAATTATGAAAGGATAATGAAAATAACACACACACACACACACACACACACACTCTCTCTCTCAAAGGAGTACTGGTCAACTATAAAGAAGAATGAAATGCTGTCAAGTGTGGGAAAATGGATAGAACGGGAACTCATCATGTGAAGCAAAATAGCCAGATACATGACAACAAGCATCATGTGTTTTCTCTCATATGTGGAAAATTAGAACAAAACAAAACAACCTGAAAGTAAAAGAGGTAGGGTTGTGGGGGCGGAACAGAGAGAAGGGAGGGAAGAGAAGGCAGAAGGGGAGGTGGGCAGGATCTACTCACAATGCATGCCTATATGTAAATGAAATGGTGTAGTGAAACCCACTAATTTACACTGTTAGTACATATCATAAGCTATTAGAGAAGAAAAATGGAACTTATTGCAATTTTCTTTCATTCTTAAATGACTCATATGGGTATACAAATACTGGTAACCTAGAAAAGTACATAGTGATAATTTTCCGAGGGCAGATGTTTGGCTACTGGCAAGACTGATGATTCAGATCTTTTTACTAACTCCTAATATGTGTTTGATTTTGCAGAATATTTTATCCTTGAAGAGGTTCCATAATACAGCCTTTGAAAACTCAAGAATATAAACACAATATTGTTGGACCTTACAATTGTATCCAGTCTGAAAATCTCTGACTTTTAATTGGAGATTTATTTCATCTATATTTAATGTAAGTACTGAAATGACTGTATTCAAAACTACCCTTTTGATATATTTCTACTGTTTTTAACTGATTTATTTTGTTTTGCTACTGTTTCTCCCTTAATTTCATTTAATTCTTGATGTTTTAATTGCTCTACGGACGACAGTCTAAGAATTACAATATGCATTCTCAAATGATCAGTTTATTTAATATGTAGAGGTTTACTATATTATCACATTAATCAAAAGGATATTTTGATACACGGAATTATACTGAACAAACATAAAATTTGTAATAATTCCATGTATCAAAATATCCTTTTAGTTAATTTAATTATGTATTAAACTTCTACATGTATTACAAGTCCCTCTTTAATTTTTGCTTTAAAAGCCAATTTCCACATATTACCGGGCATTGAATCCAAGGGGTTTGCACTGAGCTATGAACCCAGCCTTTTCTTGTAACATTTTTGTGAAATAGGCTCTCACTAAGCTGCTAAACTGTGGGCTGGAACTTGTGATCCTCCTTCCTCAGCCTCCCAGAATGCTGGTCTTTCAGGTATGTGCCCTCACAAGAAGCTAAATCAGCTTTCTTTCTTTCTTTCTTTCTTTTTTTTTTTTTTGGTACCAGGGATCAAACTCGGGTCCCTGTGCTTGCAAGGCAGGCGGCAAAACCGCTGAGCTAAATCCACAGCCCCTTCAGCTTTCTTTTTAAAGAAAGCATCAGAAGTGCTGGGAGAAGTTAGCATTACTCATGACTCCACTGGAGAACACAACTAGAAGCTCATGTTTTGATTTCTCTTGGGCCCATCAATGTAGCTCTTAATATGTCTTATTTTTTTTGTAGCTAGAAAACACGAATATAATAATACACATGTGAATATAAATAAAAGAAGTTTTACCCCACACTATGCAAAGGAGATCACACCTCATCAATCACAAGGTTTATATTGATTTTCTTAAAACAAGATCTATTGGAATGCGTTACACTAGTTTTCTGTGGAATGCATCCCTGGAAGGAGGTGGAACTTGTATGTCTGGCCTCCCACCACTCTCATTATGACTCACTGTTATTTTCTTTAAGTGAGACCTGTGTTTTGAATTAAAAGATTTTCTGTTTTCTTAAAAAAAAAAAAAAGAAAAAAGAAAAAAAGAAAGCATCAAAAGAAAAAAAACAAGCGCTTTTGTGTTATCATTCTTGTTGGCTTTTATTTTCATGTCTGATTGATATCACTGTCCTTTGGTTTAAAAGCTCTTAGCATTGGGCGGGGATTTAGCTCAGTGGTTCCGGGGCCTGCCTCACAAGGTCCTGAGTTCGATCCCTAGTACAAAAAAAAAAAAAAGAGGCCCGCCTCACAACAACCCGAAGTCCAAACCCAAATAAAAAAAAAAAAAAAAGCTCTTTGCATTTTTATGTGTATTTTGTTGATAATGAACTACATATCTAATTTTTCATTTGTCTCAGATCATCTTTATTTTACCTTCAATTTTGAAAGATATTTTCAAGTTACAGATTTCCAAGATGAAATCTACTTCAGATTTTTTTTTTTTTTCCCAAGACAGAGTCTTGCTATGTAGTTCAGCCTGGCCTCAAACTCATGGCAATCTTCCTGCCTCAGCTTCCCATAGGCTGGGATTACAGGCATGTGCCACCATGCCTGGCTATAATTTTGAGGATGTCATTCTAGGACTGTTTGTTTGTTTGTTTGTTTCCATTATACTAAGGCAGCTAGCACTATTTTTACTGTTCTGTTTTTAAACTGTTTTCAAATTTTCTTTTCATCTTCAGATAAAAAGAGTATGGCTATTTATATCTAGATTTGGTTTTCTTTATACTTATTTTACTTGACGTTCACAGAACTTCTTGGTCTTATAAGTTAGGTTTTTTTTTTTTTTTTGTCAAACATGAACTTTTCAGCCTTTATCTCTTTGAAAGCTTTTTTGTCCCATGTTCCTTCTTCTCCTCCTGGGTTCCATTTATAAGTATGTTTGATCATGTTATCCCACAAGCCATTTCTCAATGATCTAGTCTTCTTTTCTAAACTTTTTTCTCTTTGTTCTTTAAATAGAATAATTCCAATTGATTTGTCAAGTTCACTATCTATAGCCATAGTTTTATTGTATCTAATTTCCTTTTGTCTACTTTTCATTTCAAGTAATATATGTCCACTTCTATATTTTCCTTTTCTAAAAAAATAGTTTTTACTTCTCTCTGCAGGGCAATTATATATTTTTATTATGTCCACTTTCCCTTTAAGTTTCTTAAGGATATTTATAATAGCTGATTTTTTTCATATAATTGTCTGATGATTCCAACATCTGGACTGTTTCCTTCTCTTATGTATAGGTACTTGTTTCCTTGCATGCATAGTACTTTATTGTGTACTCAACGATATGAATGATATACTGTATATACTCCAGATTTTATCTTTGCTTGAAGAATTGATTTCTCTTCTAATAGTTAAAACGCTGGCAGATACTCTGAATTTCTAGATGCTTAGTTTCCTATTTGTTAGGGAGTGCATGTTTCAGTTTTGTCCTTACTCCTGAAATAAATCCCTTACTCAGTCCTTGAACATAGTCTTCACTCCTAAGGCACAACTTTTCTGAAACTGCTATGAAAACCCTGATGGTTTAAAACACTCTAACTCCAAATTTGGTCAGAAATATCAGCCCAACAGTTGCTGAAATATTCTTCCCATTGCAAATGTTATTTTTCTACTAGACTCCATGGAGTTTTCTCTAGTACACGTGAAGTTAGGAATGAAAAGAAATATATATGCAGACTTTGAGGCTCCCTTTTTTCTGGAGCTTTATATACCACTAAATTCTAGAATAACTGGCATATGTGGTGTAGGGGATGTGCATTTAACAGTGAACTCCTGATTTTTATTAGGTTATCTTGCTTATATGTGAGAATGCCTTTGGAGAAAATATATTCTAAATTACTGAGATGTAATGGGATATAATGAGATCAAATTCTGAAATAATTCAAAGAAAAAGTATCCCTAAAATTTGTAAGTTTAAAATTGTTACAAAATTAAAGAAAAATTAAATGTATAATATAACCAGTCATTACTAAAATGACATTCATGGAACTGTAACATGGCTAAAAGCTTGAAGAAAAAAAGATCATAAAATGAATCCAGGTAGTTACTCTCACTGTATTCCTTTTTGACTATTCACAATATGTGTTAGCCTGCCAGGTATTTTTACAAATCTTATAGAAGACATACTTTCACTTATTTATTATATTTTCAATCAACCAGCTATAAATTATATGCTTAGGACCTGCAGTGAAAGACAATGTTCTACATACCAGAGCTAGGGAGAGAATAAAGAAGTCAAGATCTGTCTCTTCAGAGAAGCTAAGAAAACTAACTTCACATAATAGTAAGTGCTCTGAAAACAAGGTGTTTAAGGGAGATTGGGAAGATGGAGATGGTGTTTCAGGCAGGGCATCAGGGAAAATCCTTTCAGCAAGTGATGTTCAAGTTGAAACCTAAGAAAATGAGCCATATTTAGCAGAAGAAATTTCCAGACATGGGGCACATGAGTTGTAGGGAAGAGCTTATAACAGTAATAGAAAAAAAAGTTTCTAAACTATTAAAATGATGAAAACAGAATTTGTGAGAAAAGTCTCTTGAGCACCAATACCACCCCTAACCCCAAACTGGCCTAATTTTAAACCTATTTACTGATTATTCCCCATTCATGACAACAGTGGGATAACAATTACATTATTAATTTCTCACTAACATTGCCAAATCTCTTTGGGTGCTGACTTTCCATTCATTTATAGCCAGACCAAATCTTTATTGTTTTTATTCTCTGTCTAAAAACAAAGGCTCTTCTTTCTCCACATGGAAAAAGAAATAAGTCACCAGTTTTCTTTCTGGACTGTGTCCCAATGTTTTGGGAAAACATGATGAAGATACACAAGCAGAAAACAATTCTGAGTTTACAACTATATGCAACAGCAGATTTAAAGATATCAGAACTCCCATGATGATAGATTTTGGCTATTTTCTAAGAACAACTTCAATTAATACCTTAAAGTAAGAAGGAAGAAAGGAAGAGAGGAACAGAGGGAAGGATAGAAGGAAGGGGGGAAGGAAATAAAGGAAATACACTTAAGGTTATAGAATAAGGACTTCATAACATCTTCTAAAATGTTTGAAAAAAATGTTGTTTGAATCAACAATATGGATGCAGCACCAAATAAATCAGTAATCTGTTGATATCAATCCTGCTTCACATGGATATTAGAAAACAAACTCTAAGCCTTCTAAGCCATATAGGTGAATGAAGAGAATGATCTCTGGAATGTATTTTGTGTTTTAACTACATTATGGGAAAGATATTGTACAAGTGCAGGAATGAAGTTAAAATGATGCAAACGCAGGGAAACTCTTTAAAACTAGGCAAATTTCATCATAAGATACCTAAATTTAGGATAGAGAAATATGTGCTAATTTTAGATTTCTGATGATAGGAATATTGAAACAAAGAGGGAAGGAATCTAACCTTATATGATTAAAAAGAAAAAAGGTACAAGTTGGGAATAAGATAAAGTACATAGGAGTCCCAATCCTTCATTTGTCTGAGGACCTGTGATATAACCTTTACATTTGTTTGAGATGGTGTGTGTGTGTGTGTGTGTGTGTGTGTGTGTGTGTGTGCGCATGCATGTGTGTGTGGGTGCTGTGTGCCCTAGACTGGTCTTAATCTCTTGGACTCAAGTGAGCCTCTTCCCAAAGCCCAAGTAGCTGAGACTACTATACAGGCAATGGTGCTGCCATGGTTGGCTTCTGCTAGAACCTTCAACACCACATAATCTCTCTCAGTCCTGTAGGCTACAACTTGTATGATCTTTGCTTAATAGAAGGGAATAGTTTAAATTCAAGTTATCACTTAAAATTGAAATATCCTGGTGTACTAGGAATTCTACCACTTACTAGGAAATTTTTAATCATGTAGAGCACAGGTTGTTGAGCCATGATCCATGGGCCAAATTCAACCAGTCATCTGTTTATATATAGTCTGAGAGTTAAAAATAGGTTTTATATTTTGAAATAGTTGGGGAAAAATAAAAGAATAGTTTGAGACATAAAAATTATATGAAATTAGGCTGGGCATGGTAGTACATGTTTACAATCCTAGCACTCGGGAAGCTGAGGTAAGAGGAAAGCTACAAGTTCAAGCCCAGCCTGAACCATGAAAGTGAGACTCCTATCTCAAACAAAATAAAAGTATGAAATTTCAGTTTCTTTCTTTATAAATAAATTTTCACAAGGATACAGCTAGTTCATTTGTTTATGTATTGTCCATGGCTACTTTTGTACCACAAGGCTGAGCTGACAAGGTCTGTATATCTATAAGGTCTAAAAAATACACTAATTGGCTCTCTAAAATCATAGGATACATATTTTAAAACACTAAATAGTTAATTTTATTACTAACCACTGGCATTTTATTCCTTTATGTTTCTAATGAGATAATAAGCAGCATTTTTATATTTAAATTATCCCATAATATTGAGACAATTTTCATATTCAAGAAATTCATTTTCCTGCTTTATGAAATATACTAGATATATCATTTTCATCTGATCTGTTTCTGATTTAAATTTTCTAATGAGTTCTTGGAATAACACTTAAACACAGTTCTTGCAGTAGACACAACTTCATTTATAAAAATACTAAGAAAATAAAGGAATCATGGAAAACTGTTAGAAAAAGTTTCTTGAGAACTTCCACACATTGCAAAGGTGTTAACATTAAAGCTCATTCTAGGTCTGCTTCTGACCAAGCAGGTCCAGAATGATCTTCCCACTGTAGACAAACAGAACACAACACAAGAAAGGACTATTTTCAGAGAAAGGCAGGGCAGTGTTGGGATCCTCCAGAAAAGGGAAATAAACACAACAAGCCCTACCATCACCAAGGCTCTCAGCCAGGAAGTAATTTCCACTCTAGTATAAGGAGGAAAACCCAAATAAGAGCCTGGAAATCTTGATAGACTTCAAGACACAGAGAAAAAAGTGCAAGGAGAAAAAGGTGGCTGGCATTTACAGAGCAGAGCTCCAGAGAGGAGGGGAAGAGTTCCAGTAATCTCAGTAAGGGTTCCCTTGAGTGTTTTAGATGCATACAAATCTGGAAATCAGAAAGTAAAAATTTTTAAGACCAAGAAAGGACTTCTAAGGAAAGAAAGTCACCAAAGAGTTATAAGATGAACAATTCTCAGAAATGACAGTAGGCCAAGAATTCAGTAAGTTCCCTCTAGTAAGAAGGGCAAAACTTCACTGAATATACAAGGCCATAGTCAGGGACCCTAGAAGGACCACATCATAAAAACAAGGGGAACTTAGCCCTAGAATAAACACTACTGTTGATATGACTAAAAGTGGTTTTAAAATCTAGAAAGGAATGAACTAATATGCAATTAACAAAAATACCTCTGAGGAAAAAATTCAGTACTCTTTAAAGGGATACAACAACATTAAGAACTCAAGAATGTAAATTTTATTATTTCTGATTTTGTAAAAAATTACTAGGCTTTCTACAAAGCAGGAAAATCCTAATAATCAAAAAAATATCAGTGAGTAGAGTGAAATTAAGAAATGACAAAATTTATGGAAATAACAGGCAAAGACATTAAAAGGGCTATGATCATTATGATCTATACTCAAGGATATAAATGAAAACAGATATAGTGAATGGTGAAATGGAAGATTTGCAAAATAGACCTTCTAGAGATAAAAAATTATACTATTTAAAATGAAATTCACTAGATGGACTGGCAGTGGTATATATACCAAAGAAAGAAAGATACTAGTGAAGGTAAAGCAATATAATTTATTCAAAATGAAGCTCAGAGAGAAAATACAGTGATTATGAGACACTGAAAAAAACTCTTGTAAAGATCTTAAGAAGTGGCATAAGTTAACAATGCATTACAAGTTACAGAGATTATAATCATATGTCCAGCATTAAAATGGGGAGCAAGTGAGCCAAGATAGGAAAGTAAATGAAATCCAAAAGCATAATTAACTTAAAAGAAAACAAAATAGCAAAATAATAGATTTAAACTCCATCTTATTAATATACAATAAGTGTAAATCACCTAAAAATCCTACTTAAAAGAAATAAAAGCCAGGCATAGTGGCCCATATCTGTAATACCAGCACTCAGGAGGCAAAGGCAGGAGGATCACCACAAGTTCAAGGCCAGCTTGGGCTACATAGTAAGTCCAAGGCCAGCCTCAAACATAGTGAGACCCTGTCTCAAAAATTAAAAAACAAAAGAAATAAAAAGGCTCAAATACATGCTGTACAAATCCCACACTAAAAAGAAGAAAATAGATTAAATGTAGGATAGAAAACTGAAATTTTAAGAAAGTCAGAAAAGCTATATTTGTATAAGGTGTAAGACAGAAAATATTACTGGAGATACTGAAATTTCATAGTGAACAAGGGGTCGATGAACTTACAAGATGGAAGAGTCCTAAATATGTGCACAGCACCAGATGTACAAAATACATGAAGCAAAAACTGACAGAAAGAATGGGAGAAAAGACACAATTACAATGGGAGACATCATGATTCCTTTCTCACTAACTGCAAGGCCACATGTACCACAGCACACATAAAGAAGGCTTGATTAGCTCAACTGAAAGTTATAGACACCAATCCACAGCAGGAAAATATAAATTTTACAATTCCTATGAAGTTCATCAAAACAGTCAATCTGCTTACCCAGGGCTAAGTCTTTACAAATTAGAAGAACTGAAACTATACACAGTACATTCTCCTATCACAATGAAACTGAATTAGAAACCAATAACAGAAAAATAGTGGAAAGTTCCCAAATATTTGAAAATCAATAATATACTTCTAAAATAAACCAGGAGTCAAATAAGAAATCACAAAAGTAATTTTTAAATATTTTGAACTTGATGAAAGTGAAAGCACAGCATATTAAAATCTGTGAGATGCTTCAAAAAATGATACTTCTGTGAAGATGCTTTGAAGACATTTATACTTTTCTATGTATTTATTAGGAGTAAATGCCTAAAAAGCAATTATCTAAGCGTCTACCACAGAAAGGTAGAAAAATGGAGCAAATTGAGCCAAACTAAGTGGACAGTAACAAAATAACAAACAACAGAAGTCAATAAAATGCACACCTGAAAAATACAGAAAAATCAATGAAACAAAAAAATTGGCTCTTTGAAAGAACATTAACAAAACTGACAAACTTCTAGCATGACTGAACAAGAGAAGACAGAAACCGCCAATGTGAGGGATAAAAGGAGAGATATCACTAAACAGTAGTGATGCTGGCCATTCAGATACACTAAAGACAAGCTATAAAGTGATTTCTTTAAGTGAAAAGGTAAAAGTTCTCACTAAATAAAGAAAAAATGTTGTGTGCTGAGGTTGCTAAAATCTATAGTCAGAACGTAACATGGTTTACATAGCATTCAGTACTTTCCACAGCTTCTACTGGCAGGGACAGCATCCTCTGTCATAGGGGTGGGAGCTCATGAGTGACCACTGCAGTGATAGGATAATTCTACATCATCATGGTTGCAATGTTGGTTAGATGAATCTATGTATGTGATAAAATGCCAAAGAACTATCAGTATCAGTTTTCTGGTTTGTATATTATTCTGAGGAACCTCGGGTAGGGAACAAATGTATATGGTACTGTAATGGTATGTGTGCATCTGACTAATCTACAACATCAAGATGAGTGCTCGTGCAAACTACAGATCTGGGATGAAAATGTCTCACTAGGTTTATCATGTGCACCATTCTAGTGGAGGATGTAGATAACGGGGAAGGCTGTACACTCGTGGCAACAGGACGATCTCTATACCTTTCCCTTAATCTTGTTGTGAACTTAAAATTGCTTCAAGGTGCCCTAAAAACAAAGCAGAAGCAAATAAATGATCACTACCAGGTAAATATACAAACTGTGTCACAGTCACACAACAGTGCGCTACTTGGCAATTAAAATAAAGGAATACTAACATGCATAATCTAGACAAATCTCAAAAATACTAACCTAAGAGAAAGAAGTTCTGCTCCAAAGAGAATATATTGTATACTTCCATTTGTAGAAAATTCCAGAAGAGGCAAAACTAGAGAGGTGGAGGACCCAGCAGTACGTGGCAGGGTTAGGATAGCAAGAGGTTTTGACCAAAGCAGGGAAAGCCTGAAGTTTTCTGGAACTATGTCTTTTGCCTGTAATGTATTTACATGAGTCTGTGTTAAAGCTCACAGAACTTATTTTTCAAAGTCAATTTACTATGTGTAAGTTAAAAAAATAATAGCACTAGAAAAAATCATTTCCCATCAAAAATTTTAAAGTTCTTTCTTCCATTCTTTCTCACCCCCTGCCAGGGTCTTGTTATGTAGCACACGCTGGCCTCAAACTCAAAACTGTCCTGTCTCAGTCTCCTGAGTGCTGGAATTACAGGTGGGCACCACCACCCTTAGCTTCTCTTCAATTATTTAAGAGGAAGAGTATTGTAGTCTTAATTTTGTTACTGCCTATGGTGATTGCGTAAGTAATTTAATCACTCATCTTGCATTTCTCTTTGTAAAATGAAAGGGGATAATCAAATGATTTCTGAAGCCTCTGTTATTCTGAAACTTGCTCTGATTCTACACTTGTTAAATTTTTACTGCAGGATGAAAAAGAGAATACAATACTTTCCTATGAGCTTAAGTGGATCCTATAAACTTGCTTCACACAGTACAGCCTGCTTTCAACATTCCCTGCCCTTGGTTTTATGTCATCCTTTTATGGGCATGATCATTTGACCTTGGTTATAGACTCTAAGTCAATGATCCCTGGAAGATGTCCTTTCCTCTGGAATAATCAGGCCTCACACTGTGAGCATTCTGGACAAGATCTCCATTCCCTTTATCACATCAGACATTTTCTAGATTTTTTTTTCTATGTTAAAAAAGTCTGGCTCAGCATTCCTGTGAGCAAAATGGTACCTACTACTATTAATTTTATAAGATATATGATATTTACATTCCTGGCAAGGAAAAGCCATTTTTATTAGATTCACTTTATTGTTTATGTCTGGATCATCTGGAGTTCCTAATTGTTTTGCAGTCATTCACTATTCCTATAGAAGATCTGCAGATTAGCACCATTTCAGAGTTTTCAGATTACCAAATTATATATTGAAATGTTCTATTTATACAGAAGAATACCAAAATTAACAAGACATGTCACACAATTTTACATACAAATTTACTGTCTTCAATGAAAAGAAATTGCAATCAGTGGCCTTTCGCTTTCTGTTTGTTTCTTTTTGGCTTCTGAAGATAGGTTTTCCATTAAAAGAAAATCAAGAGCAAATGATTACCTCAATACTTTCAATTTCATATCACAGAATAATTTTTGAAAAATAATCCTGCTGGACATGGTGGTACACACCTGTAAAGCAGTAATTGGGAGGCTGAGGCAGGAGGGTTTCAACTTTCAGGCTAGCCTGTGTTACATAGCAAGGTCAAGGCTACCCTGGACCCACAGCAAGGTACCATCTCAAAAGGAAAGGTAGGAAGGAAGGGAAGGAGGGGGAAAAATCATCCAGTTTTCTCACTTAGAGAAACATGAAAAAGAAATGGCACATACATATGCCCAAAAAATTCAATTAATATTTTCGATATTTATATTTGTTCAATAATATTTTTCTCGGATAAATTTAAGAAACTGGGCAACTACAGATGGACTAATCTTTAAAAATGTAGTCCAAAAGATCCTGTAATTCTCCTTTACTGCTTTAATTTCTATTACTGAAAATATAAATCAAGACATTTAATTATTTGAAATATAATATACTAACATATAAAATGAAGTCCTGAACAACATTTAATCATTCAATTGTTAAGTAGCACCTGAAAGAGGAAATGTAATCAAGGCTTCCCTATAGTTTCATTACCATGTCAAACTTTAAAAGAACCTGCTTAGGATAGATGCTATAAGTCAAATTGATTTTATTTCCTGGGTGTTTAGACCACACAGAGCATGCATACATGTGTATAGTCACAGAAATCAATACCTCTGTATTTTTCTTTTACTGCCATCCTAGGGTTTATTGAAGATAACAATAAAAAGGATCTGAGAGTACCTCAAATTTCCACATTATCTAATGAGAATTGAAATCACTTTTAGAAAGTTCCTGGCATAGAAACCAGGATACACAGAAATAAATCCATATTAATACTCAATAAATCAATCTCCAGACACGGTATTTTATTTAATATTACCAGATTTGTCAATGAGATGGGGGACTGGTGTTTCAATAATTTCTTCACAGAAATAAGTAGTTTTTAAAATTAAAAGGCTTTTTCTATTGAAACCATGCCTTCTGAATCACAAGGTCACAACATGCACCAGAGGTGCTCTAGTCCGGAATCCTGGCTGGCTTGCAGCCAACTCTAGATCAGGAATTCTTTAACCCTCAACCCAAACAAGGAAAACTCACAAATCAGAGGAAAAAGCCCAGTCATCTTTGAAAAAACCTTAAGCCCTCAGCTAAATATAACAATTTTAGTAAAGCCACTAAATAGCATCTGAACAAAGAGAAGTGCACAGTAGCCCTTAAATCTGACTATAGTCTGGATAACTAAGACACAATTATATTACAATAGGTACAATTTAATGAAATTGTTTATATCAGCTGTTGGAAGTTTCCTGGAAACTAGCTCCTGAGTTATCCCAAAACAAAGACTGAAAACCAACTACTATGAAGAACCCTTTCATCTTTTACCTTAAAGCAATATTAAGAAAACCCTTGTACATACAAAACCAAGAATCATATTGAAGATATACTCCTAAGTGAAATAAATAAGTCACACATGTGTAAATACCGAATAGTTTCCCTGGTGTAAATAATCTGCAACAATGCATAAGATTCTAGTAAGATTACTGACATTTAGAAATGGGAAGAAAGGAGCTAAAGGTGTAGGGAAGGTGGGATGGGTAGGGGAAGAGTAAAAAGGGAAAAGAAAAAAATGTGAGAGAATGAAAAGATGAAAATAAAGTGTTTGTAGATGGGGAGGGGAGGAGGGGGTGAAGGGAGGGCAGAGGTAAGGGGAAAAAAATGAGAATCAAGACTTGTCATGTAGAGGTACAAGATCCCAACAATGAATGTAACTGTACTGTATCCCTAAAATGTACCAATAAACTCAATTAAAGCTGAAAAAAAAACAGCTATTCTCTACCATGGCAGATTAGGGGCAACCAGCATTGCCAAGATGATCACCCAGGTCAACAGGAATGTGCCAGAAGACAGACCAACCCCTGAACTACGACTTGAACAAGCTGCTGAGCAGAAGAAACCCCAAAATGTTAGTCATTAAAATAAGAAGGCCCTTCACTTGCAATTTTAGCCAGAGCAATGAGGTAAAAGAAAGAAATAAAAGGAAGCGACACAATAGGAAAGGAAGATGTCAAATTATCCCTGATTGCTGATATGATTCTTTACATACAAGACCCAAGAAACTCCATCAGAAAACTTTCAGATCTGATAAATTCAGCAAAGTGGTAGTGTGTTACAGTTTTCTAGAGGAAAAGAATCAATAGAAAATATACTTAGTGCTTAAGATCCTAATGAGATAACTGACATTGTGAAATAGGAAGAAAAGGGCTAAAGGTGTAGGGAAAGTGGGAAGGGTAGGGGAAAGGTAATAAGGGAAAAGAAAAAAATATGAGAAAATGAAAATATGGAAATAAAGTGTTTGTAAATGGGGAAGGTGGAGGGGGTGAAGGGAGGGCAGAGACAAGGGGAAAAAATGAGAACCAAGACCTGTCATGTAAAGGTACAAGATCCCAATAATGAATGTAACTGTACTGTGTACCTAAAATGTACCAATAAACTCAATTTAAAAAAATAAAACTATACTAAACTTTTTTAAAATTTTTTTTAAAGAAAATATATGTATAATTATGCAAAGGGATTTATCAGGTAGGTACAATTTATCAGATAAGATTAGAGGCAGGAGAGTCAACAGTGGCCATCTGTACTCTGGAGACCCATAGGATGCAGAAGCTGCTAAGCCCAAGAAGATGGAAACCCCAGAACAAGAGGGATCAAGGATGCAGCACTTGTCCAAGGTCAAAAGCCTAGATGCTCCCTGGAGGACTAATGTCCAAAGGCAAAAGGGAAGACTGGAGCTCTTACAAACTGGAAACACTTTCTTCTTTTTTCTCCTTTTATCCCACCTGGGCTACACGTCTACTGGTTGGTGTTCCTCATATCTACAGTGGGTCTTCTCTGTTTACGGGCCTACATGTCAGTCATCTACCTACACACCCAGAAATGCACTCCACTCACCTGATAGGCATTTCTTAACCCATTCAAGTTCACATACCATGATACATCACAAGCAGGACACAAAGTCAACACATATAAGTCAGCTAAATTCCTGTATACCAATAATGAGCCTATTGAGAAAGAAATTAGGATAGAAATCACATTTACAATAGCTTCAGAAAAATGTAATACCTAAGAGACAACCTAATGAAAGAGATGAAAGACCACTACAATCAAAATTACAGAATACTGAAGAAATATCTGAGTAAGCCATTAAAAAAATGGAAAGGCTTCCCTTGTTCATGGTTGGGCAGAACTAATATTGTTACATATTACCAAAAGTGATCTATAGATTCGATGAAATTCCAATTAAAATATGAACATTTTTCACAGAGCAAGGAAAAACAATTTTAAAATTCATATGGAATAGGAGAAGACTCCATCCTGAGCAAAAAGAGCAAAGTTGAAAACATCACAATATCAGATTATAAATTATACTTCAAAGCCAGAAACAACATGGTATTGGCATGAAAAGAGAGGTGGAGATCAATGGAATAAAATGGAAAAGACAGAAACAACACTATGCACCTACAGGTATCTGATTTTTGATAAAGGGTCAAAAAAACATACCCTGAAGACAAGAAAGCCTCTTTCACAAATGGTGCTGGGAAAACTGGGTATCCACATACTGAAGAGTGAAACGAGAACCCTGTCTCTCACCCTGTTATAGAACCAAATCAAAATTGATCAAAGACCTAAAGATAAAGCCAGAAACTCAGACACTGCTAGAAGATAACAGGGGAAACACTTTAAGTTCTGGAAAAGACTATCTGAACAAGATTCTAATGGCACATGAAATAATATCAAGAATCAACAAGTTAGATTACACTAAAATTAAAAACTTTTGTACAGCAAAGGAAACTGTGAAGGACAACCTACAGAATGGGGAACTACTTTTATGAGGTATTATTTTGATAGATGATTAATATATAGAATATATAAAGAACTTAATTAACCCAATCAAACACTTGGCAAATGAATAGAATAGACACTTCTTAGAAGAAGTACAAATGGTCAACAAGTATATTTGAAAACATTTAACATCTTCAGCCATAAGGGAAATGCAAGTTAAAACTAGAATTCCATCTCACCCCAGTCAGAATCATTAAGAATACAAAAACAAGACAGGAATAGTGGTACATGCCTGTAATCCCTGCACTTGGGAGGCTGAGGCAGGAGGATCACTGCAAGTTTGAGTCCAGCCTGGCTACATATTGAGTTCAAGGTTAGCCTGAACTACATAGCAAGATCTCAAAACATCAAGAAAAAAAAAAAAAGAATGTTGGCAAGGGAAAGAAACTCTTCTACCTTGATGGTGGGAGTCTCAACTAGTACAACCACATGGAAATCATCATGGGGAGTCTCAAAAAAACTACAACTAGAAATATCACTTGATCCAGCTATACTACGCCTGGATATATTCTGAAAATAAATGAAGACAGCATACAATAGTTATAACTGCACAGCAGATATAGTGCACCAATTTACAGCAGCACAATTCACCACAGCTAAGCTATAGAAACAGCCTAGGTTCCCATCAAGAGATGAATGGATAAAGAAAATGTGGTGTATATACACAATAAAATATTATTTAGCTATAAGAAGAGTTAAGTTATGTCATTTGCAGGAAGTAGGTAGAATTATAGACTATCATGTTAAGCAAAATAACTCAGACTTAGGTAAACTTACATGTTTTCTCTTACATGAGAAACTAAATAATAAAATAAAATAAAGGAAAGGACAGAAACTAGAAGGTAGAGTTTTGGAAATGGGAAGGGAGAGGTAGGAAAATGGAGTAATGGAATTGAAAATGATCAAGATATGTTAATACAACTTTTTTTTTGAGATAAGGTCTTGCTTTGTAGTGCAGGCTGGCCCTGAACTTGGTATGAAGCTGAGGTTGGCCTCAAAGTTGCAGTGATCCTCCTACTTCAGCCTCCCAAGTGCTGGTATTACAGGCATGTGCCACCATGCCTGGTTCAAGATATCATATGCATTTAGCCATTTCCCAAAAATGAATCTCTCTATCCTGCATTACTAATATGCACAAGAATAAACAAGAATGGATAAAAAGAAGAAGAGAAAGAAAAACAGCTCTTTTGAGGTCTGCATCAAATGTCATTTCCCTGAATTCTGCCATCTGTCATGGTGTGAGAAAGGGAGTAGCCTGACAGGCTGGGCTTTGCGGGGCTGGGCTCTGTGTAGTAGGCCATGTTGAAAGAACATTAATAGCTGGGCAAGAGACTCTTAAAAAGAAATCTTAAGAAAAAGTAGACTTCAGAAAGGACATAATGCATTTTTCTTAAGTTAAATTTTATGTTTTTTAAATTTTGTTCTATATCAATTCCATTCTTCATTATTTGATTAGAACCATCTGAGAGAACCTTCCTTCATTTATCAAGAGATGTATTCATCATCATCTTTAAAAGTTTTTAATACAAAAAATTAGACATTCTGTCAATGATTTAATTTTCTTATTTGCAGAGAAAACACTATCCATCCTATACTTACTGTAGAAAATCAATTATTTTTAAAGAAAGAATAATTTGGGGACCAAAGTAGTAAAAGAAAGACTGCTAATGTTCACATACAAGTTTAGGATAATTCTCTTTCTAATTAAAAACTATATATTACTTATAAAAAGTTATCAAAGTAAAACAATTTGTTGTTCCACACAGCAAGACCAGCGGCATGGAGATGGGCAATATTTCCAAGCAGTACCTCCACAACTACACAGTGCAAATACAGTGGACCCTCAAGTTATGAATGGCCTGACATATGAACTTAGGTTAATTAGGTTAATGGAAGATTCATCTACCTCTTGTTATCTGTAGTGTGCACCCAGGTAAACATCCAGATCTCAGCTGTACTAACTTACAACCAATCTGAGTTACAACCAGCCCTCGGGAACCAATCAAGTTTATAAGTGAATGGTAGGTGCACTGTTTCAGGAAAACTCACATCAATAAAGGCCACGAATTCATTCTGAGTCTCTCACACTTATGATTCCTTTGTTTTCAGGGTATCCTTTTGAAGTATCCTTTTAAGTTCTCCTTAGCTTAAGTATAGTTTATA
Organism: Fukomys damarensis; assembly: GCF_012274545.1. Lineage (NCBI taxonomy): Eukaryota > Metazoa > Chordata > Mammalia > Rodentia > Bathyergidae > Fukomys > Fukomys damarensis. The sequence goes on along the minus strand of NW_022900937.1, from coordinate 24,818,860 downwards.
AATATTTCATATAAAGTATGGTCTTCTTGAATTACTTGGTAAGGAAAAAGAAACCCAAGTATTACATTATTGATAAACACAAGGATAGCAATAATTAGCCTTATTCCAAATCTAGTAATAAATAAAAATAAAAATTAAATGAATGCAAGAACCCTAGTTTTTGCCACTTTCTTACCTCTTTGTTTCTGCCATTTACACAACTGTAGTCACTGCTATTTTCATCATAGGAAAATGTTATTTCTTTTATATGTATATAAATCATTGACATCTCACATACTTCATCACAAAGTGTAATTAGTCCCATCAAAGCAAGAAAACATGGTAAACTTTCAGTTGAGAGTCAGTCACCTAACTGAGCCCCAGCTATGTGACCCTGAGCCAGTTCAATTTAGTCATGTATAACTAAGATGATAAATAACATTTAACCCTTCTGTTACGGTTTGGGTCTAGATGTCCACCCAAAGTCTCATGTAGTCGTAGGTGGAACTTTTTCAGAGGTTGCTGAATTTAGAGTGTGTGATTGATTCATGGTATAATTTTAAACTCAAGGGCATTAGGATTAAGGGTTTGAGTGCCACCCACCCTAAATAGTTTGGATAAAAGGGGCAGGCAGATTCTGTTAAGGTCCCTTGTTGTTTTTGCTACCTTCAGTTCGCCATGAACTGCTGCCGTCTGCCATGCCACCCTGTCTTGGAGCCAGTGGATTATGGACTGAAACCACTACAGTGAGCCAAATTAATCTTTCTCTATTTAACTTTGGATGTTGGGTATTTTGTTTCAGCAGCAAGGAAAAAGTAACTAAGACACCATCAGCATGAGATAAGGCTTGCAGGAGATGAGCAGATGTGAAAGAGCCTTGAAATGTGTAGAGTGCTCTGCTATAAAGAAGGATGAGCTTCAGACATTTATAGCTAAACGGATGGAGCTTGAGACCATACTCTTAAGTGAAATAAACTGAATACACATGTCTAAATGCTACATTGTTTCTCTGGTGTTGAGAAACAAAGCGGAAATAAGGACTAACCTGTATAAGAGATATTTGGAAATGAGAAGAAAATGTTCAAATGGGAAAGGGAACAAGGGAGGAGGGAGGAAGGAAGGGACAAGAAAAAAATTGAAAATGGAAAAAAATGGAAACAAAGCTTTTGTACAGAGGAAGGGGAAGGGGCTTAAGGGAAGAGCATGGGGAAAAGAGATAGGAATTACCAGGTACATGTGCACGTTCCCTATCACGAAGTATTATCATTATGTATGCCTAAAATGCACCAATAAGTGTTGTGCTATTAAAATAAAACAAACAAACAAGTATGTGTAGAGTTCTATACAAATGTGAGGGACTCTGGGCCAAGGATTTAGCTCAGAGATTCTGCGCCTGCTTCGCAAATGCAAAGTCCCTAGTTCAATCCCTGGTACAAAAACAAAACAAACAAAAACAAAAAACAAACAAACAAAAAAGCAAATGTGAGGGACTCAGTTTCCTTATCTGGCACATGAAAGGATTCAATCTCTGAAGACTTTGCATTTCCAAAATTTTTTTGATATTTATATTTGAAGCACATTTAAAAATCTGATAGGATAATTTTATAACTTCTGCTCCTTATGAGACAGAAAACACTTAACCTATCCTCATGCTACAAAATGAGCATGCAAGCAAGGTAAGACTTGTATGACATCCACATCAGTGGAAAGGTGGGAGCTGACAGCACTCTTCCCTGACTATCACCTCAAAGTCCTACCTATCACTGTACTATGTCTGTCATAATCACTATTCTGTGAATTTAAAATCTCTATTCAAATAGAATTATGGCATTTAAACAATTACTTTTACAACTTGTTACAATTAAAAGTGTATTAAGGAGATGTAAATATTATTTTGGTGAGATGATGAAACAACTAATAGCCAAATTAAAAGTATTTATAAATGACACTAACAGCTGCAGGTACTCAGACTGAACTGTCCAGCTTTTTGATCACTTTGTATGATGTTAAATGTTAAGTCAATGGGCATGAGTTAAACTCTATTTAATCTTTCCTAATAAAGAGTTTTGATTCTGCTTTTGTTACTAACTGGCTATGTGATCTTGAACAACTTATTTAGTTTTCTGTTTTAAAGAGAAAGGATAATACCAACTTTGTCATCTGGCTATTATGAATTAAATGAATTAGCTCTCACCTCAAAGCCTTAAAATAGTAGATACTTGGATGAATTAGTTCCTTTCTCTAATCTATACTTTAGGAAAATATAGAATGCTTTCCCTTTTGTTTACTTCCTCAAAGTTTCCTTAAGTTAAATATATAAGTATAGGTTCTGGTCCTCAACTTTAGTTACCAGCAGAAGTTATAAATGGTGAGTTAACAAACTATACTAAATAAAATGAGAGGCACTGTTATGTAATAAAAGACAACATGGTTTGCAGTCAACAGATCTCAGTTTGAATCCCAGCTTGATTGTTTTGGAACTTGACATTCAGCGATTTACCAAACTTTACTAAGCTTCTCACCTTAATGAGAATATTATCTAGCTTTTTATCATTTGTCTTTCATATTCACAATTAGGGCGCAAATACTTTGAAAAGGGCATGTCTTCTTTATCTTTGTCTCCTCCAAATGACTTTGGCAAGGTTTAAAATGAGAAGATTTGCTGCTGGAACAAAGTAAGATTAAAAAGGATTTAAGATTACTAAGACACATATTACATTAAGGAAAGAAAAGAACAAACCTAGTTTAATTGGCTCCAACTTTAGGCATTCTGTCCTTGCTTCCTTTTCTTTCTTTACAAATGGACCCCAAATATTCTTTTCCTAAAAGAAGATGCCAAGTAAGGAATATGTATTAGTGAAGGTCATTTGAATCACTCTTTAAAACTGAGCATTCTTTAATTCACCATGAGGCAAAATCAAACTTTTATTCTATTTGATAACCAAGAGGTGTTTTAGTCAATTAATAGAACAGAAAACATTATAGATTTAAAAATCAAAAAATAACCACTTCCTTTAATATAAATACATTTTCCCTTACTTAAAAATAAAGAATAGTAACACCTCTGTAAAAGATGACAACTACCCAAGGATTGCATGAAGTACTATAGTTAATTACATTATGTAAAGATGCTTCTGGAGCTACAGTTTCTTAATATGGGGGATAGAAGGCAAGTGGTGAGTTATGCAAAACTATGGAAATCTGAAAAAAAAATCTGTGAATTGCATTTCCAAAAAATGCACAGACATGCATATTTTGCCTATAATTTTAGGTGAGTCATGAAACCAGATTTGTACCCTTGGATCTCTAAAACCTGTTGATCTCTGTTCTTGAATTTTTAAAAATATATGAACCTAAAGGATTTTAGACCCTAAAGGAATTTAAGAATCATGGAATGCAAACTTCTGATGAAAAACAAATAAAGAATAGTGACTGAGAAAGATAAAAAGAAGTCCTCATAGCATTTAAGGACAGAGAAGTACCCAACCAGTAAGAGAAGTGAATGAAATTTCCCCATAAGGTCAACATTGAACCTAATCGTTGAATCTGATTTGTTTCTCATCCAATTCTGTTTATAAACATAACTGTACAAAGAATGTAAAATATCTTGTACCTGCTGCTTTATGATACGTAGTAGTGACCGTGCTTTATCAGAGCTATTTTTAATGATATTACTCTAGAATGTTCTCTTTCCAGATGATGATTAAGATGCTAATAAAAAAAAAAATGGTGCCAGGTACCACAACAGCAACAGAACTTTGCTGTTTTCTGGGTATTATTCTTTTCTTTGTTTTTTTGTTTTTGTTTTTTAATGGAATGTGCTGAATGTCTATAATTTTGTTCAGATGACTGCAGAACATGGAAAAGCTGTTGCTGCTATTGATACATAACATACTGCTATTGATACATAACATACTGCTATTATTGTTCTTTTTATATAAATATAAATATATATATATATACATATATATAATTTGAATTTTTGGAAACTTTAACTGTGCTGTCAACTTTGGAAAAAGTTATCCCAATTTACTGTGTTGAGTTGGCATTGTACAGAAATTAACAGCCATATTGGTCTAGAAATGTTAATTTGTTTCTATTTCTACAGGGGTAATGCACTGTATTAAATATGTAAGGCCATATCTACATGGATTTGATTATAGAAACTAATAAAGTATTCTCTAAATAATGAAAAAAAGAATAATATAAGACTACAAGAGAACATTTAAATATATTCAGGGACCATTTTCATCTTCAGGATTAAGGATTATTTTAATCTTACATCATTGCTTTTTATCTTTTACTTTCTTTTTTAGTTTTACTTTAGGATTCCCTATTTTTAATGTTCATACAGAGATTTCTTTAACTGAAATACCGAATAGTTTCTCTGGTGTGAATAACTATAATAGTACACAAGATCCTAATGAGATAATTAATAATGTGAAATAGGAAGAAAAGGGCTAAAGGTGTAGGGAAAGTGGGAAGGGTGGAGGAAAGGTAATAAGGGAGGGGGAAAATATGAGAAATTGAAAAAATGGAAATAAAGTGTTTGTAAATGGGGAGAAAAGGGGGGGTGAAGGGAGGGCAGGGACAAGGGGAAAAAATGAGAATCAAGACCTATCATATAAAGGTACAGGATCCCAATAATGACTGTAACTGTACTGTACACCTAGATTGTACAATAAACTCAATAAAAAGAAAAAAAGACATAATCGTACAAAGAATTAAGTTCATATTTGAGGTACCATTTTACATAGGAATATGCAGAAGTTAGTATAAACCAGTGACTCTAGATCAGAATAATTTTTCCAATGGAACAAGAAAAAGAAAATTTAAAATGGTTTCTCCTCTCATTCACCCTTTTGGTTTAAGTAAATAATAGATTATCAGTGGTTATGAGAACTATTTTTGGAGTTATAGAGATGTGTGAAAAAAGTGATCAAGTCACTTAATCTTTCTTATCCATAGGTTTTCAAACACAAAATGGAAAGAATAAAACCTAACCTTGTAGAATTATTTTAAGGATAAAACAAGAAAACATAAAAAAGTAACATAGTACCTAGTACATAGCAAATGTTCAAGAAATTATATGAATTTAAAAGTTCTTGCCAAGTCATAGAATTAAATAAAATTGAAAAAAGTCCCAAAGTAAATGGGATGTTTTCTAGCTAAACAAAACAGATGGCAAAATTAAATACTTACTCTCACTTAATACCACACAATATCATACTATTCAAGGTGTTACTGAACAGACCAAAAGGAGAAAGTTTTTTCCTTTTAAGAATAATCAGACACCAGACTTTTTCCTTCTCAATTTCTCACATTTCTCTTTTTCTCTTTCCTTTTTGGGTTCACGGTTTTACCCCATGTCTGCACTTCCACAAGGACTGGGAGGACTTTCAAGTGAATCCTCCCAATCCTGGCCCTTCCTGCCAGCCTCAGAATTCTGTGTCTACTTGTTTGCTAGACGTTTCTGCCTGAAGGCAAAGCCTCAGTTTCTTCAATCCTAAGCTGCTCAATTTTCCTAAAATTCATTCTTATCAATAAGCAGCACCACAGTCACTTAACCACTAAAGTCAGAAGTCTGGTGATCATCCCACATTTGCCAATTATCTTCAAGTTGTATTGCTTTCTACTTTGGCACTCTCCAAATCTACATGTCCAACTTACTCCTTATTAACAGTATCTAAAACAGGTTACTGTCTCCCAGTATGACCAAATCAGTAGTCTAACTCATCTGTGTACCACTACTCTTATCCCACCATGAATTTATTTACTACAATACTGCCAAAATGATTGGTTTAAACTAACAATTTTGCATATCAAGCACTACCACATGCCAAACCCTTCAATGGCAACTTACCACTCACAGAATATAGCCAAAGTTGACTCACAAAATCAATGTCCATGTATGACATACAAACTCCTCTGTGGTCTGGCCCAAGCTTATTTCTTCAGCTTCACTTTCTACCTCCTACTTTATCACACCAGAGCAACACTGAACTCTGTCAAATGTCAGAACTGTACAGCTGCTCTCTTTGTCATTCTATTCCTTACGGCCTTTTCACACAGGGGAAATTCTTACTTGTTCTTCAAGCAACAGGTCCAGGATTGTCTGAAAACCCTGGCCAGAGTGTATTTCCCTACCACACCATGCTCACTCATTACCACAAGCACTCAGGAGATGTTTATTAAATGGAATAAATATGAAACTAAGCAAATTAATGACAAAGCAATATGTGATTTATATAGGTAAAGCCAGGAAGGAAATAAAAGAAATATATTCAGAGGAAGCTACAGAGACATCTGTATGACAAAGCTTGGAGGGTTACTCATATATGTAACTATCCTTACAAAGAGACTTTGATACCACAATCCAATTATAGCTGCAATTTAAAGTCTACCCTGCATTTCCATCAGAAATATTTCAGATAATAGCATATTTTCATCATTTAGTTACTCCTACACATTCTTATAGGTTTGAGAAGGTATCCCCAGTTAATCTCCACTTACGGAAGACTTCACATAATACTCTCAAATTGCAACATATTTCTATATTGCATAATTAATTAAAATTAGATTAGGCAACATATCCTTTTAGTGATGTTAAGGGCTAGTCAGTCTTACAAAATAAGCTTTAATATTACAAAATCCAAATCATCAGCAAAAAGAAAAACTACAGTAAGTTAAATGTACAATTCACAAAGGATTTCAACTGCAGATATTTTGTTTTATGAATGCAGTATAATTAAAGATATCAATCCTTAAATTAAAATAAATGAGCCAGACTACAGAAGAATACATCTATGAGGTATTTCCATATGAAGAATGAAAATTAAGACCATCTACCAAAAATAAGAAGAGGAAACAAATGCTGTTGTAAGAATTTTTTCCCATTAAGTTTATTGGTACATTTTAGGTATACCATATAGTTTCATTCATCATTGGGATCTTGTAACTTCACATGATGTATCTTATATTTTTCCCCCATTCACCTGCCCTCCCTTCTGTGACTTGGACTATGGACAGTTTAATGCCTTCCCTCTCTACCCAATACTCAAATTTGAAACTCAATCATTAGTCTTTTCTTTCTAAAACTCAAACCTAACCACTTACTTATGATAGCTTCAAACTTATTAGCATGGTATAGATCCCCATTCATGATTTGGTATCAAACCACCTGTATATATTGACCTACTGAACACTTGTCCCTGATATACTCTACACTAAAGCCACAGCAAAATACTTCTCATTCTTAGGATATTCCATGCTTTTAAAGGCTGTGTGTGTGTGTGTGTGTGTGTGTGTGTGTGTGTGTGTGTGTGTGTACACTAGGGATTCAATCTAGGGCCTTCACAGTGAAGTGTACATGACTGGCCCTTGTTTTTAAAATTTTTTATTTTGAAACATGGTCTCAGGCTGGAACCTGTGATCCTGCCTTAGCCTCCCAGAGCACTGGGTTTACCAGAATGTGCTCTGCACATGGCAAGTCCTTTATACGTTAGTTGTCCCACTAGGCCTGTTCTCTTGTTCTATTCTCTACTTGACTACAAGCCTCTGATGATGTTGCATTCTCCTTTCTGTAGCTTTTTCTGATAGTCTCTACTGTGAATCAACTAGTCACTTTCTTCCCTGGGCTCCCATAGTATTTTCACACACTTCTAGTAAATGTAGTTATAATTACAGAGTGGGGAATGGGAGAGGAAGATGGAGGGGAAGGGGAAGGAGAGGGAGGAGAGATCACCAGAATGCTTAAGATTGGCTAGATATTACTATTGTACCTGGGTGATATGCAGTCATTCATTATATCATTGTATACCTTTTGTATATGCAGAGTTTCCACTATAAAAAGAAAAAAATTCAGATAGACAAGTATACCACAATTGAAAATTGGATCCATGTATGTCATAAACAAATAGGCATTATGTTTTCCCACACACAACATGCCCAGTGTAAGATTATTGCAAAGACTGAAATCCAAGTGTGTTGCTTTGTTGCTTCAAAACTACTTGCAGTAGATGCAGGCATTACCTCTATACTTAGGACAAAGGACAGTATCAGTCACACAATTTCCATATTAACAGGAGAAGTAAAGGCCTTTTCCAGGGCTTTCCACAAACTTGGCTAATGTCACACTGTTCATACCTGTTGAGCAAGTCAATATATCTTGATGGTTTGATCTTGGAAGTTGAGACTATTTTTGTCCTTTAGCAAACAATCTAGTGCCTATGCATAATGGTACTTTGTATCCACTAAATGTACGAGTCTAATAAAGGAAAATGTAGTAAGTATAATAGCATCTGATCTCTGCTTTTCTAATTTTCTTTTAAATAATATTAGTATTATAATTTGAAATCTATTATTATGAAAATAATACGTTAGCACTTTTTCTAGAGAGCAGCAGACAGAACATTAACGAAGAATCAAGAGGCCTGAATTTCTATCTAAGCAAAACACTCAATCTTACTGAATATGTTTGCCTAAAATACAATGCTTATTTGTTTTCCAGGATTTTTCTAAGAATATAGGAATTATAAACAATATTAATACACATTGAAATATGTAAAACGCTACTAACATATGTATTATAAATAAATACAATGGTCTTGTTAAGTCCTGAAAGGAAATCTACAGTTCTTATGTAGTATGAATAAATCATTCAGGTTACCAACAATATGAACTAATAATTAAACACTTTTAAAACTAGTATGAATGCTGGTCATTAGTTCCTAGTTAGACGGATTTTTGGTCTAGGCCCACACTATTTTATTGTTATAGAAAACTAAACCATTACTTATATTTTCACTAGTGGAAATGCTTTATAAAGTAAAGTCAGGGTCTTGTTACAATTATATGATATACATAATTTGAAAAACAAAATAGGTTAATAGAGAACAGTTGCCATCAAGTCCCAATTTATAAATTAATAACTGCAACCAATGAATGAATAATACTAAAGTAAGTCAGGTCCTACACTACTTCTAAGTTAAATCAAGTGATAAACCAATAGAAGCAGTGAATACTAGTTTTCCTCTGGTTTTAAACCTTTGATTAAGCTATAAAAGAACAAACTTCTACGGTAATCTCAGGGCTCATCTGCACAGGCCATTTTGGTAGTCAGAGCTCTTTTTATAAATGATACATCAACAGCCTACTCTCCAGGGATTAAGCTGCATATTTCTTCATTTAAAAGAGCATTATATTAACAGAAGCATAGTACATACACAATAAAACTGTAGCTAAAACTAACGAAGAAAAATGGTAATTCTAAATCAATATAGACATTATAGCAAGAACGGAGGCACCTTCACTTTTCCTGGACTTGGAGACAACAGATGTTCTCACGAACATGGTCTTCTGTCAAGTCTGTTTAATTAACTCCCACTTCTCATTCAAAAACCTTATCGTCATAAACTCACCAGATTCTGATTTGTTTAAGCAGAAACTATCTCCATGTAGAGTACCATGGAATTATTTAATATGAAAACTGACTCATCTTAATGTAAAACACTGCCTCAAAACTGTAGGCTGGTAAATTCCAGCACAGCACTACATAAAGAATCATAAAGTCATAAATAGAACTGGAAAATTCCAACCAGCGGATCAGACTTATTATTTTACAATTGTGTCTATAAGACAGCATCTTTCAACAAGAAGCTCTAATGTCAGAATGTAAGAATGAATTTATATTTCATAGCAATATCTATCCAGTTTTCCTACACAAATTTTTGTTTTGAAACAGGAAGAGAAAGAAAGGGTGTCTCTTTTTGTGTTTTACCTGTTTGCACAGCTCCTTCAGCTAACAATTAAACAATGAAGGCTTCTCCTACAAAAATTTGGGATACCTGAATAAACAAATTACCTGCCACTGTTTATAAAATTAAAAGTTGTGATATATTTATCACAAGGAGTTATTTTAAATATTTAACTTTGCATATAAAAGAGGAAGTATATTGACATCAATTTTTGAAACATCTTATTTTCTCATTAAAAACTAAGAAGGGCTAGAAATGTAGCTCAGTGGTAGAGTGCTTGCTTATATATAATGCATGAGATCCTGAGTTGATGTTGAGCACCCCCAAAAAATCCCCACTACACTAAAAGGAGAAAAAAAGGGGAAAAGGAGTGAGAGAAAAACCCAAAGTAAGTGAAAGGTAAATGGGCCACTGTGGAATGAGGTAAAGGACCTAATTTCCTTAGTAAGTGAATTGTGCTTCTTGTGTAAAGAGATTATACCATGTGTACTGCTCATGGTTCTGCAGACACCAAGAAAGGAAGTCACAAAATGAAGTCAACAACCAAAGAAGGAAGGTAGGAGAGTTTTTTCTAGAAATGAGGAGAATAACTGAACGGGGTGGCTTTAGGGTCTCTGACATAACACAGGAATTGCTCAATTGTTTAGTGGTCACCTAGCACAGGTGGCTCTGTGGATTTAAAATGACTGTTTGGGACTCAGACTTTTAACCCAGTTCTTAGACAGGTAGGGTTTACAGGAAACTGGGATCTCAGAAGAAACTGGTTAATCTGCATTATAATTATCTTGAAATTCAGGAACTTAGTAGGAAGTGGCTGTATCTCCTTTTAATAGGGAGTGAGGTTGAGTAAGTTCATGCTGCCTGGGTAAGTTCATTCTTTGTCCAAAATCCTAGTTCATTTTCTATTCTTAATTTTTACTAATATGGCTGGTCATCTGTTTTATCTCAAGTGCTACAAAACTATCTAGCTACCTTACCAATAAGCTAAAACGGTCTGACACCTGTCAGAAGGTCTCATGTTCAAAAGGGCCTGTATTTTTCTTAAAACTGAAAAAAATGAGTAAAATATTATAAAGAAGAAAGGAAGGAATAGGAGGAAGGAAGGACACCTGTCTTCCTCTTCCTCTCCCATGCATGCATGTACACAGACACACACACACACACACACACACACACACACACACACACACACACACACACATATTGAACCCTGGCTCAGGTACCCTGTACTATAGCAGAGAGAATACCCTAGAAAATCAACCACGGTCATATCATGACATCAAAGATCAAAATTCTAGCTTAGTCTAAAATGACTGAAAGTACATTTCATCAAAAGTAATCAAATGTAGCCGGGTGTGGTGGCTCACACCTGTAATCCCAGTACTGGGAAAGCTGAGGCGGGAGGAGCACTGTGAAAGACCAGCCTGGGCTACATAGTGAGTTCCAGGTCAGTCTCAACTACATAGTGAGACCCTGTCTCAACCACCTCCCCCCAAAAGTAATCAAACGTAAAAAATGCAAATCTGAAAGATCCAAACACTAAGCTTTTACTACCATTCCTTGTTAGAATATTAAATTGAATTAGGAAGAATTTAAATCATTTATATTTGCTAAAATTAAGTCTCAGAAGGATACAAAATGTGAACTATGGAGCTGTTGACTTGATGGCTGCTAAGTGGAAGAACTATTGCCATTCAGAAAAAAAAAAGAGAAAAAGCATATATTTTACATAAGCTACGTAAAATCAACATTTTCACTGCTGCTAATTGTAAGAGAAGCAAAATACTCTAATTTTGAACTCATTCCAAAGCTGAAAAAAAATGTATTTTGTCATAAATGTGTTAGCAGTACAGCAAAGCAAGAGTTCCTGGCACCTCTTCCCCAAACGTGTCATTTCAGCCAATAGCAGGTCACCTGCGTCAGAGGACTTCAATCACCCTGACAAGATGCTGTTCAGGGACACAAAAATAGCTCTCACAAGGGAGTCTCTTAGCACAATGAAATGTTTCTACAACTGGCTAAGGCTATGGGCATAGGAAATCTGAGAACACAATGAGAATAAGGAAATCTACTATGTTTTTCCTGAAAAGGCCCAATGATACTGCTTTACAAACTATAACATTCAATAGCTCTAAAAATTCGTGCTTTGTAATTTGTGATATGACAAATATTAGTAGATATCACTGCAACCACTCGTATGAATAAAACAATATCAAAATTCTCAATTACTATTGGTCCTCACGTTTCTGTTCGTGCTAAGCTTCAGATGAAACAAGTTTATATAATTACCACTTGAGAGAAAAAGGACTGAATTTAAGATTATTTTCAGGGCTGGGGATTTAGCTCAGTGGTGCCACTGCCTACCTTGCAAGGACAAGGTCCTGAGTTCAATCGCTGGTACCAAAAAAAAAAAAAAAAAAAAAAAAAAAAAAAATTTTTAAAAATGACACTTCAATTTTTGTTTTTTAGACAAGGACTTGCTTATGTAGTTCAGGTTGATCTTGAACTCACTATGTAATTCAGGCTGGCTTCAAACTCACAGCAATCCTCCTGCCTTAGCCTCTTGAGTACTGGGATTACAGGTGTGTTCCAACACATGTGGTTTCAGATTTTTTTTAAATTTTTATAGTTTCTGATTAAGACACATGAAACCAAAGTAAACCTCTCCTCCTTGAAAAGAAATTCAATGATTAAAGATTGTTGTTTATTTTTCATTCATGTTTTTAAATAAAAAAATATTTACAACAGCTTACAGGGTTTTTTTGTTGTTGTTTTTTCAGTACCTGGGATCAATCTCAGGACCTTGTGCTTGCAAGGCAGGTGGCAGCACCACTGAGCTAAATCCCCAGCCAGCATACAAATTTCTTATAGGTTTTATACATAAATTCTGCTTAGCAATATTCATCACAAACTTGAAAAATTATAAAATATTTAAATTAATTAATCTAGCTAAAAATTACAAAGAACCCCAGCAGAAATTTAAGCAGAACAGTACCTGCTCCTTCTTTCCCTTTGGGTACTTCAATGATTAATTTCATAAGATTACTGAGTCTTTCCCTTGGAAAACTGCTCTGTCATGCCCTGATTCATATTTTACACTGTATTATTTAGCTATATTTCAGCTCCAATGAGAATTATTACATGACTTGAAGCAACTGTCAATTCCTATAGCCAAGACATGTGTGCACATTACTGAGAGAACTATAGGAAAATTCTAAATTTTACAAGCTCTGATGTACCAAGAGACTCATAGTATTGGTTTGGGGTGGGGTTAAGGTCAGCTACAGTAGAAAGAAAATTGACTACAGAGGAAGAATTCAAGTATAAATAGGCACAATTTTCTATTCTTCTAGTAGCCATGGGGAATCTAACAAAAACAAACAAAAGAAAGCCAAGCAGCCAAATGATCAAAACAGTCTGGCATGGAAAGGATTCATTCTACAAACTGAAAACATAAACCTAGGCAATATATCTCATCACTATCACTCTCTACTTTGCAACCAGCCACTTGCAGCACAGCGTAGTAGGTTTCAAATGTCAGCAGGTATTTAAAATGGGCAAGTGATCATGGCAGTTACATTGTACGCTACATTTTTTTCAAACTGTGGCAAATAAAAAGAAATTGATCTTGCTATTTAAGTATTGAATTAGGTTCCCTTCCCTCTATGTGATTTCAATTTAAGATTAATGTGAATATACTCCACTTTTATCGCACCCCAAATTCTCTCCTGAGACTGAGAATTGAATAATATGGACAAGTCCTTTATTTCTCTTTGAATAAAAATGCCAATCTATAATTATTCAACATTGTGGCAAATGTTTATTGAATCTGTGTTCTGGATGCTTTTGTTGTATTTAATCATTCAGAGAACATAAGCACTCTCTCTTTTTTTAACTTGTCACTTAATCATTTGGTTTCAAAGAGGTGGCTTTTTATGTTTTCGGTTTTCTACTTTTCAATGAAAATTCAGCCATTTTAAAATAGTTTAACAATTGTACTGTTTGTTAGAGATTCTACCTGTCTACACTTATAGCTGAACAAAACTAATATGGAGCCAAGATACATTCTTGGTTTAGAAGTGACTGGGAGAAAACAATTATTTACAGCATTTCTTTTCTAGTATGAAAAAAAATAATGTCAAAGGATTTTAGGGCAAGTCACAGCAACCTGATGTTTGATCTTATTTATTACTCATGGAAAATGTCCCATATCTTTTGTTTGGCATCTTAATTCCAATTTTGAGACACTCAATAAATGTCCTTTATTACATTTCCTATCTATACTCTGACTGCTAGATGAATCTAATGGATTAAATGGACCTTTAAAAATTATCCTTTCTAAAATTCTAAATTCAAACTGTATGAAGAGTCTACATGCCCTGAGAAATCTAGGATAAGAGTTTTGGGTAAGAAAACTATTTTTTTTTCATTAAGTTTATTGGTACTTTTTAGGTATACAGTACAGTTACATTCATCATTGGGATCTTGTACCTTTACATGATGTATCTTGGTTCTTATATTTTCCCCATTCCCCAGCCCTCCCTTCACTCCCTCTACCCTTCCCTATTTACAAAGATTTTGTTTCCATTTTTCATATTTTTCTTTTCCCTTCTTTCCTTTACTCTACCCATCCCACTTACTCCTTTAGCCCTTTTTTCCTATTTAACATTATCAATTATACAATCTGAACCTTATTTTTCACACCTGAGAAACTATTTGATACATAAACATGTGTCCTATTTATTTCACTTGAGTATGGACTCATCCATCTATCTATAAATGACTCTAGTTTCTCATTCTTTATAGCTTAGTATTCCATTTTATAGAAAAAACATCTTCTTTATCCAGTCTCCAGCTGATGGGCAATTGGGCTGTTTCCAAGTTTTAGCTATTACAACTTGTGCCGCCCAAAAATGGGTGCACATAAATTGCTGTGGTATGATTCTTTTAATTCCTTTGGAAAGATACCCAGCAGAGGGATGGGTGGGTGAAATGGGACCTCTGATTCTAGTTTTGTGGGGTATTTCCATATTGATTTCCACAGTGGTTGCACCAGTCTGCACTCAACAATGGAGAAGGGTTCCTTTCCCCACACAACCCTGCCAGCATGTGTTATTGGTTGATTTCTTGATAGCAGTGATTCTTTCTGGGGTAAGGTGCAATCTCAGTATTATTTTCATCTGCATCTCTTGAATGACCAGTGATGTTGAACATTTTTTCATAGATTTATTGCTGCTTTTGCTTGTTTGTCCAAGAAGTGTCTGGTCATTTCAGATGCCCATTTTTGAATTGGGTCTTTATATTTGGGGGATCTGATTTTTTTGAGTTCTTCATATATTCAAGATAGTAGACCTTTGCCTGAGGAACAGTTGGTAAAATGTTTTTGCCACATTGTAGATTGTCTCTTAGCTCTCCTGGAGGTTTCTCTTGCAGTGAAGCTTTTCAATAGATGAGATCCCAGTTGTTGGTTCTTTGTGCTAGTTCCTGTGCTGAGAATTTGTTCATAGTCTTTTCCTATGCCAATGTCTTTGAGAGTTCTACTTATCTTCCAGCAAATTTCATGTTTATGTTTTAATATTTAGATCTTTAATCCACATTGATTTTAGTTTAGTGTATGGTGAAAGATAAGGGTCTAGTTTTAATCTTTGGCAGCTTGAAATCCAGTTTTTGCAACACATAATAAAGACAAAAAGCCTTTTATTGAAAAGGCCACCAAGGATGATTGGCTCCTTTGTCAAAGATCAGGTAGCTGAGTACATCTGGAGTTGTTTCTGTAACGTCCAATCTATTCCACTGACCCTCGGGTCTGTTTCTTTGCCAGTATCATGCTGTTTTTATCACAGTGGCTTTGTTGTATAGTTTCAAGTTGGGGATTGTGATATCCCGTCATATCTCTGTTGCCTAGAATAGCTTTTGCTATTCTGGGTCTTTTCTGGTTCAAAATGAATTTTTGGATTATTTTCTCTAGTTCTCTGAAATATACTGTTGGAATTTCACTTGGGATTGCAGTGAATCTGTATAGCAATTTTGGAAGTATGGTCATTTTCACTTTGTTCATTCTTCCTACCCAAGAGCAAAGGATGTCTTTCCATTTTCTTATATCCTCCTTGATGTTTTTCAGAGTGCTGTAGTTTTCAGTTTAGGTGTTTTGCTTCTTTGTATTAATTCCTAGATATTTCTTTCTTTTTTGGGGGGTGGGATGCTATTGTGAAAGGAATGGTTTCCCTAATTACTCTCTCAGTGAGTCTGTTACTTGTGTAAAAGAAGGCTATTGATTTTTGAGTGTTGACCTTGTATCCAGCTATTCTGCTGCATCTATTAAGTCTAGAAATCTTTTGGCAGTTTTTTGGTCTTCTATGTAGAGTATCATATTGCAGAAAATAATGACAGTTTAACTTCTTCCTTTCCTATCTTTATTGATTTTATTTCTTTCTCTTGACTAATTGCTGTGGCTAATGTTTCCAGAACTATACTGAACAGGAGTGGTGACAGTGGACATCCTTGTTTTGTTTCTGATTTTAACATGAAGGTTTTCAGTTTTTGACCATTTAGTGTGATGTTGGCTGTTGATAAAGGCTACGAAAAGCCAAGGTGAGATAAAGACCATCTATTCCAATTTTCTGCAGAATTTTTATCATGAATGGGTGTTGAATTTTGTCAAATGCCTTTTCTGCATCTATTGAGATCATCATAATGTTTTTGTCATTGATTCTGTTAATAGTGTATTACATTTATTTATTTACGTATGTTGAACCATCTTTGCATCCCTGGAATAAATCCAACTTGGTCAGGGTATATGATCCTCTTGATGTCCCTCTGTATTCTGTTCGCCAGTATCTTATTGAGGATTTTTGCATCTATGTTCATTAGGAAGATTGGCCTGTAGTTCTCTTTTTTGGTTGGGTCTTTCTCTGGTTTTCGAATCAAAGTAATACTTCATTCCAGGAATGAATATGGAAGTTTTGCTTCCCTTTCAATTTCACTGAAAAGTTTAAAAAGTAGTGGCAATAGTTCTTCTCTAAATGTTTTGTAGAATTCAGCAGTGAAGCCATCAGGAAATGGGCTTTTCTTTTCTAAATTTTTAATTATATTTTCAATTTCACTGATTGTAATTGGGGTGTTTAGAATTTTTTCATCTTCTTCGTTCAACTTTGGTAATTCATATGTATCTAGAAATCTGTCCATTTCTTGTGTTTTCCATTTTATTTGAGTACAGGTTCTCAAAGTAGGTATTGATGATTCTCTGGATTTCTGCTGGATCTATTGTGACTTTACCTTTTTCATTCCTAACTGCATAGATTTGAGCTTTTTCTTTCCTTTTTTTTTTAAATAAGGTTGGCTAAGGGTTTATCAATTTTACTTAGTCATTCAAAAAAATTCTTCAATTTGTTAATTTTTTTGTATTGTTCTTTCAGTCTCCATTGCACTGATTTCTGCTCAGATCTTTATAATTTCCTCCCTTGTACAAGCTTTGAGTTTGTCTTGCTCTTCTTTTTCTAGGGAGCTTAAGATTCAGCATTAGGTTGTTTGAGTTTGCTCTATTTTCCTATTATGGGCATTCACTGCTATGGATTTCCCTAACAGAACTGCTTGCATTGTGTCCCATAGATTCCTGTATGTTGTATTGGCATTATCATTTATTTGTAAAAACTATCTGACCTCTTCTTTAATTTCCTCTGTGGCCCATAGGTTGTGCAGGAGTGTTGTTTAATTTCCATGTGTTTGTGAAGTTCTTGCGGTTTCTTATGCTATTAATCTCCAGTTTCATTGTACTATGGTCTGATAATATACATGGGATAATTTCAATGCCTTTCCATTTACTTAAACATGTTCTATGAGCTAGTATGTGTTCTATTTTGGAGAATGACCCTGGTGCACCCAAAAATAATGAATATTCTGATTTTGTGTGTTGGAACACTCTGTAGATGCCTATTAAATCCGTTTGTTCAAAAGCTTTGTTCATTTCTAGCATTTCATTTTTAATTTTTGTCTGGATGACCTATCTGTAAGAAAACAATATTCTTGAATCTAATCTAAAAATTCTATTTCATAATTTCTTTTCTTCTTCCCTGGCAACTTCTCCTCAGTTAATGTACAAAATCAAGTTCCTTCCATGCCTCCAAATAATGGTTCCCCTCTCCATGTGTTCCTGGTGTTACCTCAGCCTTTCAGGAGCTAAGCTTCCACTGCACTCGGCATCAGACAGGCAGAATAAAAGGGTACAGGATAGTGGATCCCACTTCTCTTTCTTCTCTATCTGGCTGTGACTCAGCAGGGAGCTACACTTCTAATTCCACTCTTGGCAATGCAAGACCAACACAAAGCAACAAATTCCAAAACTTAGCCAATATAAAGTTATTTTATAAGATTATAAGATTTTTTTCTTACAAAAACTCCTCTTATAGCTTGGTATGGTGGCATATGCTTGTAATCCTAGCATATTTGATTACTAGTTTGAAGCCAGTTTGGGCAACTGAGCGACACAGTGACACCCTGTCTTTAAAAAAACAAAAAAAATCATTCAGTAACCTTCTAGAATTATCATATTAAATATCCCTTTAATAGCTTTAATTTTTTAAAGCTCATTTTTTTAGCACCAAATAATATTCCACTGTATGATATACCACACCAGTTTATCTATAGATTTACTGATGAACATCTTGGCTGCGACCAGTTTTTGGCAACTATAAATAAAGCTGTTATAAACAGGTTTTGTGTAGATAGAAGTTTTCAAATTAGTTTGGTAAGTACCTAGTTCCTACTAGTTTGACTGCTAATGCACGTGGTAAGACCACGTTTAGTTTTGTTTAGAAACTGTCAAATTATTTTCCAAAGAGGCTGTGCCATTTTGTATGTGCACCAACTAATTAAGGGTTGCTACTGCTCCATGTCCTTACCAGAATTTGGATTATCAGTGTCTAGGAAGTGGGTAGTTGGCACCTCATTACTGTTTTAATTTGTAATTCTTTAGTGAAATGTTATGTTGAACATTTTTATTTTAATTATTTTCTGGTACCAGTGATTGAACTGAGGACCTCACGCTTGTGGGGCAGGCATGGTGCCACTAAGCTAAATCACTAGCCTTTACTTTTTATGAAGAAGCAATTTCTTCTGATCTCTTGGCCATTTGTAACCAATAGTGTTGTTTTCCTATTGTTGAATTTTAAGAGTTCTTTATATATTTTGAATTCATCTTAACAGTGTCTTTTACAGGGAAGAGAATTTAATTTTAATTAAGCCCCAACTTGTCCATTTTATTTTTTACATGGATTGCACTATTTTGTATTTTAAAACTTCTAGCCAAACCCACAATCATACACTTATTCCTGTTTTTCTCAAAGTTTAAAAAATTAAATTTCATAATTAGGCCTATACTTATTTTGAATTATTGTATAATCTGTAAGATCAATGTTTAGGTTCACTATTTTGCCTATGGACATCCAAATGTTCAGCACTTTTTCTTTTTTTGATACGGGGATCAAACTCATGACCTTGCACTTGTGAGGCAGGTGCAGAACCACTGAGTTAAATCCCTGGCCCACCAGCACTATTTATTGAAAAGAATTCTCTTTCTTCATTTGCTTTTTTGTTAAAAAGCACCTGTTTTTGTGAATTTATTTTGAACTCTATTCTGTTCCATTAATCTATTCTTTCATCAATACTACATAGGAAAATTTGAAATCAGGTAATCCAACTTTGTCCACTTTCTTCAAGATTGTATAGGCTATACTAGGTCTTCTGCATTCCATACACATTTCAGGACTGGCTTGTTGACATCTACAAAATACTTGCTGATATATTTCTTAATAAGACTGTGTTGAATCTATTTATCAAATTGGAAAGAACAGGCATCACAATATTAAGTCTTCTAATCTACAAACAAAATACCTTTATTTATTTAGCTCTTGATTTTGTTTTATGAGTGCTTTGTGATTTTTATTAGTACTATGTAATTTTCTACCTATAAATCCTATATATTTTTTCTTAGATTTATACCTAAATATTTCATTTTTGGGGTTGCCATTATACTTTCTGAGATTAAAAGCTTTGAGAACTGTCATATACATATACTCAATTTACTTGGATTTGGGGTTTCTCTCTCCCTCTCTCTATCACTCTCTCTGTCCCCCTGGTACTGGGGATTGAAAGCAGGGATACTTTACCAGCTACTCCCCCAGACTCTTTTTAAAAATTATTTTATTTTTATTTTGAGACAGGGTCTTGCAAAGTTACCCAGGCTGGCCTTGAACTTGAGACTGTCTTGCCTCAGCCTTATGAGGAGCTGGGGCATGCACAACCACACCCGGCTTAGATATTAAGTAAAATTGACCAGAAGGCAAGGTCCAAAAAGGGGGGTAGGGAGGTACTTAGAGTTTGGGTGAATGTAATAAGGAACCAATAAAAGTTCCTGATCAAGACAAAGGAAGAGATAATTACTACAGTTTTCTGGAAAATAACTGGATGGGTGGATAGAATAAATAGATAATGGGCAAATTTGAGGGAGAATGGTATAATAGGGCCTTCATAAGAATTTTAGAACAAGAAAGGAACTTAGAAATAATTACTTAGAAACCTAACACTCTCACTTTATATATACTGTTGATTATTCTTACTAGCAAAGTCTAGTGCCATGCCACCAACTACTTTACTGTCTTATAATGGCAGTTAACATGCACATTTTTGTTTACCCACATCTCCTTTTGGTCCTGATCCTCACTGTTTTGAGCACTTTAAGAGAGACAATAAGGGAAGAGTAACTATTTAGAATTTAAAAGAGTAAAAGAAGGAATCAACAAGACTCATATACTTCAAATGTAAACTCTCAGATTTAATTGGGAATTCTGGGGATATCTTTTGTCCTTTCCTTTTATATCATTTGCATTGTTTTACAGAAACTATCTGCATAGATTCTGTGTCCCGTGCAGGGCAACTAGAAGTAGGCTGACCACAGGCATAATAATTTCCTATGCCATTAGAAATTGAAGTGCCTTTTTGGATATAGAAAAAGAACATTTATGATAATTTAAAATCCGAGGAAATGGCTGTGAGATAGAACTTGGCATTTATATTTTGAACTGCTTAATCATTCCTCCTATAGACTAGCTGAGGGTTATTTTGTCTCTCTGGCATTTTCTTATGCCTCGGCTGCTTTCCTCTGTCATCCAGAGCTCAGTTTCAAGGTTGAAATACATTATGATAATCACACTCAACTGAAGGCATCCCAATTCCAAATTCTCCATAATTTCATGCTTTTCCCATCAATTTCACTTCAGTTAAAAGGCCAGTTAAAGGAAGAATATATGAGTAAATGCAAGCATACAAATTCCACTGCCACCATTACCTCACAGAGTAAGGCTTTTTATTAAATTTGCTGTCCTCACTATATTATACATTAAAAAGATGACATGTACATAAATAGCTTTAGAAATTAAGTGACTTTACTTTATAAAGCTCAACTTTCGCAGTAAATGTTCTATATACTTTTATCTAAATAAATTGCTGCCCATATTCTACCTTGAATATTTCTACTACTTCATATTTCTTCAATCATTTCCCTCCTAAAGCCAATGAAAGAATAAATGGAAATAGAAATTACTTTTATTATTAAACCATCACATGGTGACACACACCATAATCCCAGCATTCCAATAGGCTGAGGCAGGAGAATCACAAGTTCAAGCCCAGCCTGGATAACTTAGCAACTCAGTGAGACCTTGTTTCTAAATAAAAAATAAAAAGACTAGGGATGTAGTTCAATGTGAAGCCCCTGTGTTCAATGCCCAGTACAGCAAAGACAATAAATAAACAAACAAATAAAAAAAAAAAACCAAAACCCATCACTAAAGTTTAGAGCTTCAAAACAAAAATTATGACTAACAGTCAAGCTAAGTCCCAGGTCAGAAACCAAAACCCATCACTAACTAAAGTTTAGAGCTTCAAAACAAAAATTATGACTAACAGTCAAGCTAAGTCCCAGGTCAGAATCTTAAAGTCTCTGACATTAAGTGCATCATGGCCTTAACCTCTTCATGTATAAAATGAGGGAACTGGATGCATGATGAGTAAATTGTCTTACATAAGCATCAACAATCCAAATTATTAAACTTCTAATGCTGATATTCTTACAAAGAATATAGGGTCTTTTAAAAACATTACCAAAAACAAAATAAAACAAAAAAAAAACTCCAGTCACTGTAGGTTACAAAAGACAGAGTGGTGTGTGCAATTTACAGATAAAGACACGAGTTAATAAGATATTAGGATCATAACAACGTCCTCTAGATTCTGTGCTCACTAGCTTCCCTTTACCTTAGTTTAAATGACATTTTATCTGAAAAAACCCTTTTGCTTCAGGAGATCTAACACTAACTACCTCCTCCAAGTTTCCACAGCATAAAGCTTCCTGTCAAATGACTACAAGACCATGATCTCTATTTTCCATACCTGTCTTTTTAAACTAGGTAATTCATATGCCAACTGTTGTTGTTCTAAGTTGTGTACCTCTTCAGCTAAACAGAGAGGATAATTTGGAAAGGCTCTGGCAAAAGTCACAGAGTTGAGGAAAAGAAAACCATTTTCTCAGATTCTGTTCTTAAAATTTTGTTTATACAAGGTTAGACTAGTTTGTAAACTTGTAGGGGAATAATGGATTTTCTTATTTGGTTAGCCTTCATAGATACCCAACTGCTAGGAATATACTAATACATGTTAAATATAAAATAAGCAAAAGATTAGAATTTTAAGGACTAACATGGAACGATTTAACTTGTAAAATATACTACCAGGTATTTAGCAGATAGCATTTTTAAAATACCTATTTTAGGGCCAGGTATTTAGCTCTGTGGCACAGTGCCTGCCTTGCAAGTGCAAGATCCTGAGGTCGATCCCTGGTATCCCCCCATAAATGGCTATTTTAATGTACACTTGTATCTAATACACAGAAGTAATGGAAACAGCTCAGGCATAATAAGCACACCTGTGTGACTTCATCTCTCTGAGCCTCTCGTCTTCGTTTGTAAAAGTGAAACCAACTGAGTTTACAGGAGTGTTACAAAGAGTAAAACTAATGCACAGAAGCGTCTACTAGTTCCTGTCCCATTAGCTCAATAAATATACTGCAATGCTATGTGACCTAACCCTAGTATAACTTCAGACTTAGAAGAGACCTTTTCCCCCTTCTTTCATTTTCAACATACTCCTCATGTATATCTTTCTGGTCACATTCCAGTTAACAAATTTCAGTTATGTATGTTTCTCCCAAATATCAGCTTCATTACATGTTCTATTAGGAGGAAAACCTTTCATACCTTAGCAGTAGAGAAAAATCAGTTTTGATATTTCATTGCTTTTCTGAAGTCCTAGAACAGTAATAATATTTATGATAGTGGGCACTAAAGTTTATGAAGCAGTAAATAGCTTTTGTGGCTGATTAAGCAGCCCTGTTTCACTTCACATACTCTGGTACCATCTGCAATACCCCTTAATTAAATGCTTATTTATGTTACACAAGGAACTTTTCTGGTCCTGCATCTTTCAACAAATGTTACAAAGAATGGGGAGGGGGGAATTATTTCAGATGCTATTATTATTGAAACTTCTGCCCAAGCTGGGTCAACTAGATAACATCATGAGAAAGTTTTACATTTTAAAAGACAAAAATCAAATTTCTCCCCCAAATTCAGAAAAAGCTTTCCTTTGGAAATATATTAATTCCAACTGAAACGTGAGTTTTGGAAGCACAAGTAAAACTATTAACATCAGGTAAAAAGGAGAATATTCTTTTTACCAATTTTTGTTGGAAATAATTATTTATAAAATAATTTAAAATTTTTCACTTGATATTAGTATGTTAGCACTTAAGTAGCAAAAGATCACAACAGGAACAGGGTGTGGTGGCACATGCCTGTCTGTAATCCCAGCACTCGGGAGGCTGAGGAAGGAGGGTCATTTTTGAGGCCAACCAGGGCTATGTAGTAAATTCAGAGCCAACCTGAACTACATAGGAAGACCTTGTTTCAAAATAAATAAGGAGGGGGGGAGAGGGAGAAAGGGAAGATCACAATGGGACAAGTTTCTGTTAATATAATGGGACAAGTTTCTGATAATGTAAAAGATGAAGGTGTCTTCTGTCATTTATAGGGGCTTCAACTCAGAGTAAGACAAAAGAAATTTAAAAGAGAAACCTTAGAAACCTCTGACAAATTATCCTCAAGGCTTTATGGTTCAGAGAAAGTTCAACTGCCACCATTATTTTTGACTCCTAATTCAAGCAGCAAGTGGTAAATCTGTACTTCTGCACAAACAGGAAGATTGACACATAAGGCTACCATATGTTAGAATTCACAAAAGAAAGTGCTCTCCAGCAATGACAAAAAAAAAAGCCCATCTTCACAAAGAAACCCAACTCTAAAGAAGCAACAATCTATAAGTCATGGATGACAAGATGTTGAACACACTACATTTATAAAATTGAGCTGATCAAAGACTGAAGATGATAATAATATGCAAATGTAATGGTATAATAAAGTGAAGGAAGTACTCATACAGCAGATCAGTCATCATTTATACCAGTTTTATCATCCAGCTATCTATCATACATCCCCATTCCATCTTTAATCCATCAAACTGGCCTGGATCAATAGCTTTTCCTGATCTGTGAGGTAAACACTGAATAGTGTATTTCATAAGTTCTCTCAAATAATTTACCCATGTATTTTTATTTGTCATAAAAACCTGTTACTCATTTTATATAAAGAAAGGGACATAGTAGTAGGCAATCCAAAACATACAAGAAATTCACAATTTTACATATTCAAATACATAAAGGAATTTTCAGTTATGATACACAGGTGAACTAGTAGCTAAACTCTTTATGGAAAAAACATATTCAGGGAGGATACAGCAGGTGTCTTCAAATATATGAGCTGTCATTCCACAAACAGTGCTAAAAACTAAAGCAAGTATGTGAAAATTGTAAGAAGGTACGTTTCAGTTCCTTATATAGAAGACAATATCTTAAATATGATGGTACCGAACACTCAGAAGCCAAGTGACATTGAAAAGAGGTAACTGGACTACAACAAAAAAAGTCAAAACCTCATTAAGTCATTCAGTCTATGACTTTATAATACATGTTAAACTTAGGACCAAATCTGGATGTTTTTAGGAGCTCATGAAATCACACAACTGTACAAAATATAAGGTCTGGGTGTGGGAGTCCCTGAATCACCCTTTTCACAAATCCCTTAATGTTCCTAGTTTGGTCACAACATCCATTTAAGCAGAGCTCACATTACTCAGAACTTTTCTGGACAAAGAAAACAACTGCTTTTCATAGGTTTTTCACTAAAATATAAAAAAGATAACAAAGAAACCAGAACTAAAAAGAGAGAAAACTGGGTTGGGCTGTAGAAAAGGTTTTAAGCAAAGGAATTTAAGGTACTGATAAAAGCCATATTTAAGGAGTTGACCATGAAGTCCAGAGGGACAATAATCTAACGAGACAAGTGAAATGAGAAGTTGCATATATACAAGCAAAGGTTTCTACACAGGTAGATGCAGAAAGCTTTTAAAGACAAGAGCTATACAATCAGTGTTGAAAACCGAATGCAACAAAATTCTCTTCAACTTGCTCAACTATACAAAAAAAACAACACAATGAAAATGTAAAAGGAATCTGACCTAGATCTGGGTTGGGATATTCCAAAGAATTGTTGAGATCTGAAAGATGAAATCTAAATGGAGTGTGGCACATTTATAGAATTATAAGAAAATAAGTGAAGCTTAGAGGTAAGCAGAAGCAAACCTAGGTAGGACATTAGAGGTCATGTTAGGTTTTAGTTTAAAGCCTAAGAGCCTTAGAAAAATCAAAGAATGATTTTTAAAAACAGGATAATGATCAGACCCAGCACTTCAAAAAAATTACTGGGTACCTGAATAAAGAATAGACTTTATGTATTTATAACCATACAGACACACAATACAACATACACCGTGGAATATTATTCAACCATAAAAAATAATTGAAATCTTGTTTTTTCCAACAACATGGAAGGAATTAAAGAACTTTATTCTGAAACAAGCTTGGCACAGCTAGGTAGAGGGCAGACTGGTAATAGGTATCAAAATATAGTTAGACAGGAGAGATAAGTTCTAATGTTCCACAGCATAATAGGTGGGCTACAGTTCACAAAAATGTATTACATATTTTATACAGAACTAGAAGAGAAGAGTTTGA
This sequence comes from Fukomys damarensis, assembly GCF_012274545.1. Taxonomy (NCBI): domain Eukaryota; kingdom Metazoa; phylum Chordata; class Mammalia; order Rodentia; family Bathyergidae; genus Fukomys; species Fukomys damarensis. Next base: position 24,792,889 of record NW_022900937.1, on the reverse strand, counting down.
AGAGTTTTACCCACAGAAATGATGTTTGAGAAGGAAATGCAATTACTGATTATTTCACCATATACTGCATAAATTTATAGAATTATTACACCATAGCTCACATGTACAATATTGTGTCCATTAAAAAGATTTTATAAGTTATCAAAGTAGGTGCAGAGAGACTATTTAAATAGGTTATTGTGTTGTTAGCTTAGAATAAGTGGTAGTAATGGAGACGAGGGTAGAGAAACTCAAGAGGTGTTTCCAATACCATAATTGCCAGAGTTATATAACAGATTTGGGTACAAGGCTCTTCAGAGGGACAGGGTGAGAATTCAGGAAGGTCTTCTACATGACCACCTTTGATTCTTAAAGGAATAAAAAACATAGAGAATAGTAAGAATTTCAAGATTAAATGTACTGAGACAAATAAGAACATAGAAAACTAACGACAGAAGTTGTTCAATGTTTAGAATGAAGTGTCTGGTGTGTCTGGTGGGATGAACTGTGTGTAGACACTACCATCAGATAGAGCTAGATAGCCAAGCAGGCTCAGATATTGAAAGGCTTCAAAACAAAAGTTGTTTTTGAACATCACATTATAGACTATGCAGAGCCATTATATAATTTTATGGAAGAGAAAATTAGAAAGGTTGCTTAGCCAGAAGTGTAAGGAAGGGTAAATACAGGGGAGGGGGAGACTAGGTATGAAAGTATATATGATCTATGCTAAGCAAATTTAGGAGTATCAGAACACATGGAGGAGCAACATAAATCAGGAAAATGAAACATAAATACTTCTAAGGTAGGAAAAACAGGAAGTGATAATCAAATGCATATATTTGCAGGTATCTGTCTAGAACTAAGTAAATAGTGAAACCTTTTGCTTAGAGAATAAAAGAAATGCATTAAAGTGACAGAAGCTGGGTAAACTATGACCAAATACCAATTTTTATTACATTCTATTTTTAATTATAGTTACTGATAATTATCTTATTCAGTACACCACAATTAATCTTGGATCCTGAGGGACCAGGAATAACCACAATATAGTTCCTTTCTGTTCTATTTTATGGAGCCTTACTAATGGCAGGTCCTCAACAAATATTTTACAAGTAAATGAGTAATAATTCTGCCAACTAGGTTGATATCTAAATTGGCTGAGATTATACAATGGGTTTTATTTAATTACAGAAAATCCCAGGAATAAGAGTTTAAAACACACAGGAACTTATTTTATTTCAGGCCACAAAAGTCTAGATTTGGGCAAACCAGAGACAGTTCAACTGCAGGTCAGCAAATGATATCACAGAACAAGGTTCTTTCTGTGCATTCCCTAGCAGTTGCTTTCACACTCATGCTAAACCTCCAAGCACTGATTCCACATTCCTGGTAGGAAGAATGCTAAAGTGCCCAAAGTTATCTATCGTTTGGCTTTTTATGGAAAGAAAACCAACAGACTTCTATTTATATTTCCAAAGCCAGTACTCTGTCCCAGGCCCAACTCAGACAGAAAGATGTCTAAGGGAGAAAAAAAAACAAGATAGTTGGAAGGGGATATTTAATGAGTAATTTAAGACATTTGACATGGCAGAGTTTATATTTGGTTTATCAGAAATCTTTTTTTTTAGGTTTTTCAGAAATATTTTAAAAAATTAAAAACTGAAAATGAAGGAAAATCATGGTGAAGAGAAGCATTGTAAGAAAGTATTAAGTACTCCAAGATTTTATTTCTAATATGATTTCCCAATAAAAGGAAGCAGAAATCCTTGGGGAAATGGCTCATTAGAGGGTTGTGGCAGGAAATACACAAGATAAGCTTTGAGCATCTTTCAATAACAAAAAACAAATATCCATGAGTTCATACCAAAATAAATGAAAACAGACAAATCTCCTCTGCAGAAAAATTTCAAATACTTTATTCATTTTCCACCGTAGATGCTGCTCAGTGGTACATCATGAGCTTGCTCAAAGCCCTTGGATTCAACTCTCAGAATCAAAGGAACTTTGACCTCAAGGAACTGTGAACTTACTGTCCACTCTTTAGGTTCAGGCTGAATTTAGAGATTTCCTTTTTAAGGAGTATATGGAAAGTGTAGAGATAGAGCAGAAACCTGACACACATACCTTAGCTGGTGATCAAGTTCAACATCAGCGATAAGTCAGGTTGACAGAAGGTATTCTTGACATATAATGACAATGTCACTTTAGCTTTATCTTCCTTCCAAACACTCATAGCCCTGGTATCATTATGAGAAAAGTATCAGACAAATCCCAGTAGACAGAAATCCTTACCAGCACTCCTCAATATTGTCAAGAACATTAAAAATAAGAAATATCTGAGAAACCGTCACAGCTATAGAATTTGAAAACTAAACCTAAAGCTGCATCCGAGGTGGGATCCTGAAACAAAAAGGACTAAGAAAATTTGATGCTGTGACACACGTCTGTAATCTCAGCTACTTGGGAAACCAAGGCTATCTTCCCTCTAAAATATGAACATCATAGTTTATTATAGCTTCTTCAGCATGGAATCTTAAACACATCAAGCCTTCAATGAATATAACTGAATAAATGACACAGTAAGGTAATCATAGAGCTATTAAAACTATATGCATAGCTACAGAAGAAGGTTTGCAATATTTTAGTGAAAAGCAGGATACCAAACGATATGCACAGCAAATTCCAACTCTTTTTGTTTAATAAATAATAACAAAAGTTTTCCCTGTGCATACAAAAACAAACAACCTACAACAAATGGCTCATAGTAATAACTTTGCACAGGGGACTCCAGTAGGCTTTTGCTTTCTAGTGAACATACTTACGCCCTGTCTCAATTTTTAATAAGTGTTCATTGCTTTTATAAACAGAAAACAAAGATAAAATGTGTTAATTACAGAAAGACTGGAAATGAAATGCTGTTTTCTGAAAAACCTCTTATTGTCAATCTTACTGCATTAAACACAGCTGTTAAAATTTCAATATTTTTCCTTTATTTTGCACCTTATATGTTTATTTTCATTTAACATGGTTTAGAAAAACTTGTATTTTGACTTTTATGTTTCATTTCATCCTCACAATTTATTACCCTCTCAGGCAGACAACCCCAGACCATTGAGGAAGAGGCTCAAAAGGACTAAATGCTGAGAGGTCATAAGTCTGCTAGGGATACCAGAAGATGCCCCTAACAATCCCTAAACAACTGTGATTAGCCCTAACAATTCAACCACAAATTATCAAGTCAAAATACCATATGTACTATGTAATAAGTGAATTCAAACTACATAGCTTTACAATTTTAATCATTTCTCTGATGGTTCAAATGTTAATAACAGAGTTAGGCAAATATTTACTGTGGCCTTAGGGAAGATGCCAGTAATAATTTTTTACAAAACAGCATAACTATTGATACATGCAATACCTTGGATGGATCTCAAGGCAACTGTGCTAGATGAAGAAACAAGCTCAAAGGTTTTGTATAATTCCATTTATATAATATTCTTGAAATAACAAATTTTCAGAAACAGCAGATTAGTGGTTGCCAGGATTAGTGATGGGGAGAGAAAATTAAGGGTGATAATGAACAGGTAGAATGATGGAGAGCACTATGGATATAGAACAGTTCTGTAGACACTGTCACTGATGAAAACTAGGTGAAAAGTACACAGACTCTCTTTGCACTATTTTGGCATTCATGTGACTGTTTACTTTGAAATAAAAATTTTTTAAATAGCCAAGAAAAACAGGATAAATGACATTTAAAAACTTGTAATTTACCCTTGCCAGAAACCCCTTGTACGGTATTAGTGCTTCTTGAATGTTCAGTACAGAATAATACATCGTTGGGAAGAAAAGGGATAGGTGAGAACTTCTAACAGACATTCAACAATAGAATGGGATCTGAGGTACGCAGTGAACTCCTCGCTGAAGGTAGCCAACAGAGGATTATTTTCTTTAAAGGAATAGGGTGGGAATGACCCATGTGTTTAAAAGAAGGAATACTTATTCTAAGGCTCCTTTATGAATTTAGCCAACATAACAAAAACCAACTCCCTTGCATTCAAATTTGTAATGGTGTCAGACTTGAATAAATTGTGAATCCTTCCCAAATGTCCCCTACAGGCTTCCAAACCATGAACAGGTTCTCAAGGAAGCCATCATTCATCAGTCAGAGTTGGAATTTGCCTTGATGGATTATAAACCACCTAACAAGGTGACCAGTATTTTATAAACTTCCCAAAGACAGCAAAGTTAGAAAACCTTAATTCAAAAAGTAGAGCTTGCCTTGATCCAGAACCAAGAAGATGTATGAGCTAGTACATTCTGAAATCAATTTTGGCTGTTTAAGCAATCATAATCACTATGATATAATATTATATTTGAAATGTAATAGCTACTCTGATCCTACTAGGACTTTATTACTCAAAATAAATTAGACTAACCTTTTAAACTTTTTGTTCTTTGGAACCCAAGGCCTCACACATTTGGCAGGCATTCTCCCACTGAGGTACACCACTGGACCCTCAACTATGCTTACAGAAAAGGGACAGTAGGTTTTTTTTTAAAACAAAGCACAGCCATACATCACCTGCAAAACTCAGGCTATAAATCTTTTGAGTATCTACAAACACTGTTAATTTCAAAAAGAACAAAGTTGAAAAAACATCGCTACACAAAGAAAAATACATACTGAGTAACTGCAGTCATCATCTCTGAAGTAACCAAGGAATTAATCACTGATTTTGAAGGTACCTAAATAAAACAAAGGAAAAGAAAAGTGGCTGTGCTTGCCAGATAGGAAACTTTTGTTGAATGCACAGAAGATCTGAGAGTAGCTCCTGAGACTCCTGACACTAATGGAAAAGTGACTTCCACTAACAGACCAAGAACATGGAGATACAAAGTTGAGTGTTTCACTTTTTAAGGTGTTTTAAGGAATGAGAAAGGATACTAAGATTCATCTCAGCTGATCAGTATATAAAATAAATATACAAATATGGACCTCTGTAATACAGTGCATCATTCACCTCTCTCAAATATGTAGTTATTTCTTTTTTTTCATTAATTTTATTGGTACATTTAGGCATACAATATGATGGCATTCATCATTGGGAATCTGTACCTTTACATAATATATCTTGGTTCTTATTTTTTTCCCCATACCCTTGCCCTCCCCTCAACCCCTCCCTATTTACAAAGACTTTGTTTCCGTTTTTCATTTTCTCAATATGTAGTTATTTCTACCCTACAAATCTGCCTTTATGTTATAGGCCTTCCTACACCAAGGCTACTGATGTGCCCAATCAAAGCAGAGCAATGTGACTGCCATTTCCTGAAGTGTTGCTATAGATGATCCTTTACTCTTTCTTTTTTCACTTTCATTATTTGCAAAAGGGAAGCTATTCCCAATGGAAAACAATGTCAAAGGATCAACTATAAAGCAGGGCCATATAAAATTTTATTATGAATACCAAAATGCTTTCTTTATAATAAAAATATTCTTATGCTTTATTATATATTATTTTTCTCTTAGTAATCATCACTGAAATTGCTAATATATGATATAAAAAAGAACTTCTGAAAGATTCTCAAGTAGGACTGGCTGTTTCCTTTAGTCATCCATAAATCTGGCCTCATGATCTTAAGTTTCTCTTTTTTTCCTTACTGTCACTAACACAAGAAAAACTCTGATCCTACTCCATCAAAATCATTTGGGACAGAATTCAGTAATAAAATGTCCATGCCCATCACAGTGTAATTTTTCCATATACAGGTTACTCCCCCACTAACCTCTCCAAGAATTTAAAAGAAAATCTATCTCATTCATTTTACATTCCTAGTGTTGCGCACAAGACTTGTACCCAGTAGGTCCGAAGGAAATATTTATGAAAACATTTAATAATCACTGCAAAAATCTTTCCTACCAAGAAACAATTCCACTGTATAGTAGAGTTGTTTTCCAAGTTTTTTCTTTAAAAAAATTATAAAATAGAATAACATTTCCAACAATTTGTGTTTTGTCTCTGTGGTTCACTGGCTTTTATACATAGCTGCTAATTATCTTATCTTGTCCAGCTGGTTGAGCCTCCAACTTCTTTACACCAATATTTGTAGAGAATTTCAGAGGCAGACAATGAGATCCTCAAGGGCAAGAATCATGTCTTATTTATCTCTGTACTTCTACTATCTAGTTATGAAATACGAGTTGTATACATTTTTGCTGAGTAATTACATTAAGTCCATCTGCAGAATATTTTTCATACTATTTTTATACTAGCTAAGAATAATCTATAACATTCTATCCACAGTCCATGCAGAAAGGTCCTGAAATATTTGTTCCACTATCTGTAAGATGATTTGGTGAGACCAATTATGTATTGAATTGAATTCAGTCCTGAGGTCCACATAGAGTGAAATGTGAAGACAGTATGGGGAAAATGCAAAACCACAACATCAGCCAGAATACGTTCTCTGAAAAACCTTTCCCTTAGCGTGAACATGGAAAACAAGTACAGCTGAGCTGTCAAGCACTTTTATATAGAGAAGATAAATAGGCAGATACAGAGCCACTGAAAAGCCAGAAGTTAACCTCCTTGCAAAGTCTACATTTTCTTGGCAAATTAACTTCCCAAGAAAAAATACCACCTTTCTATTCTGACTGACTTTAAAAAGGTATGTCTGAGGTCTTGGATTTACTTTCCCTCACTAATACATAAATCAGATTTTCTTAGCTTATGATAATTTTTCTAACTGGGATCTGAAAACTCAGCTGTTCTTTAACCACTGCTTTATTTTTAATGCCCCCTCACAGTAACTAAGATTTGTTATATAAATTTAGTTCATCCTGAAATGTAAGCAACATAAATTTTAAGAAGTTTATATGAAGTTAGTTTTGAAGAATGGATTAAGTTTCAAAAAACAGGCACAAAAATAAGGTAATAGTATGAATATAACAGAAAACTGGTGGCTTTAAGTTATAAAAAAAAAAAAACTATAACCACAGACTAACTTCTATAGTCCAGAAATTTAACACTAATTTCAATTTATTAAGCATTCTGAATTGTATGAGAAGTCTGACCTCAAAATATTCTTCACAGAGTACAAGCATTCTAATATCCTCATTTGCTAAGCCTTTTGAGTCATCTATGTTGGTCTATCAGCATCCCCCATCTGCTTCCCACACCACACACAGACACATGTACAGGCACATGCTCATGTACCCACATATTCATCTCTGGATTGTTTCTTCATCTCTGGATTTCAGAGAATGAGATAATGAACTCCAACATTAGTGGTCTATTAACTTCGATAAAGGAGACTTTCAAAAACATCAATAACCAACATTTTAAATTATTCTCTACTGATGAAAACCATAATACATTGGGTCTTGATAATCATTCAGAGAAATAAACACTGAAATTTTAAATTAGGAGAAATAAAAGGACACAAAATAACTCTAAAAGAAACAAAAAAATGCCAGAATCATTTTTAAAACAAACTTATACCCACTTGCTAAGAATGAAAATTAATCTACATTTTCTCCTGCCATATACAAAGTGAAAAGCCAAAAAGCTCAGTTTGAGAACCTCTTTTCTTGCTTCAGTTTGCACTTTCCACCTGATGACAGAATTCTCTGAATGTAAGAAACATTCCTTCATCGTAGAAACTTGATGCTTTTAATTTAAAATGAAAAGAAAACAAGGGGAAAAAATGAGAACCAAGACCTGTCCTGTAAAGGTACAAGATCCCAATAATGAATGTAACTGTACTATATACCTAAAATGTACCAATAAACTCAATTAAAAATAAAATAAAATGAAATGAAAAGAAAATTCTCGGCTCCTGGATCCAATAAACCAGCAATATTCAAAACAGCAGCTCCCTAATATAATGAGATAGTTCGAAACTTATAGGTTCTCAAATTCCTCCCGCAAAAAATCAGTCTATATTCCTCATATTATTCTATGTAGGAAGTAGCTTGATATGCGAAATATATGCAAGAAAAATTATAGGTGACAAATTAGCTCACACTATAGGCAGACAGAAGAAAAGCTATTTCAGGTGTCACATTTTGAAAATCTTCACAAGTTTAGCAAAAACAACACCAACTGGGCCTGCTATTATTTATAACAATTTTCAACAATAAACTACATCCAATAATACTTATCAGAATATGATTTGACTATCATCCAAATTTAAAGCAAGCTTTAGAATACACAAAGAAAATGCAAACTTTTCATACATGGTTGTTTCCCACATATGTTTCCCCATTGGACAAACTGTATTATTAAAAATTTTCTTAGAAGTGAGAAAACAACTAGTGTTCAGATAATTATCAAAATGACAGTAAATAGTGTATTGATGTTTTAATAACTACAGAACCAAATACTTGGATGTTAGATAAACAGGCCACTATACTCACTGGATTACCATTCTAAATTAAGGAAATTGTTTTTGAGGCAAGGGTATATCTAAACCAAAAAGCCAGTTAAATAAAGGCACAACCCAATGAATCACTGAAATTCCTATGCCAATGAGATAAAAATACAAACTTGGCTCTAAAGTATTCTAAACCTGTCTGCATTTCTTTATTGCCTGTATTTCATATAAATAAGGTACAGATAATTATTAAACAAAACTTTTAGATATAAGTATATTTGACACTGATCAATATTAAGCAGTGAAACATTATACCAATATTAAGCACACTAAAACTCAAAGTAAATATTCCTATTTAAAAGAAAATAAAAGCTAAGTATAAATTGTTGCTGGATTCTTTTACATAAACTCTGAGAAATTAAAATATTATACAAAATGCTTTTTTAAAAAATACACGTGCTAGATTTTCCTTTTGATATAATCAGAATCATTTAAAAATCTGTTTATGAAAAAAGTACATTATAAAAGCCAAAAATAAAATGATTAAAATTAAGAAAGCTACTCACACCTTGAAGACTTAAGAATTAATTGATAAGCATATTACAAAAGAAGAAAGTGGAAGAGAAACACATCTTGGTCACAGTGCCCTTAGACAGCAACAGTTCACACTGACATTTGAGGACACTCCAATATCAAAACAATGGCTCAGCTCCCTCACAGCCTCTTTATGGCCACTACTCTGCAGTCCCAATGGAGATGACTCTAATCTGATAATGGAACCCTTGCTCTCCAGTACCACGGCAAAATATCACTTTACAATATACCACATGGACTTCAATCCATTGATTGGCCCATTAGTACATATACATTTTTTTAAAAGCTTTGCTGATATGATCCTAAATTTATTCAATGGAAAAATAAAATATATTTACCTTCTATGGCTATGGGAAATAAAAATAATGTATACAAAGCTTCTAGCACAAGGATCTTGCAGGTTTACTGGCACAAGTACATATTTTAAATATGCTATAAAACTGCACAAAAGAAATTTAAAAAGAATGGAAAGAAAACCTTAATTGAAGGTCTGACATAATGCAGACCAAATACAGTAACTGATATTCTTTTAATTCATCATTAAATGTGCCCTTTATAAAAATTACCTTAAACTGTAACAAAATTATTAAAGGCTCTATTCAATAAAAACAAATTTAAAATATAAAATGAGGGAAATAGAAGGAAGTAGCATTTATTGGTTGTCTACCATACCCTAGGCATAATGCTAAAGGTACATCAAAAGAAATCTACAATACAGGTAGTTTTAAATGATGAGGAAACAGGCTCTGACAGCTATTCATCGGCAGTGCTGGGATTCAACCTAGCCTGTGTGGTGCTGAAGACACTTTCTCTCCACAGAATCACATACAGTTCATAGAAAAGTGATTAAGGAATTAAGAAACCTTGAATTACAGACAATTGTTTTTAAAGCAAAGGAATTGTTTTCAGAAAGCTACAACCAAAATACTAGCTCTGAATAATTGGAAAACTGAATTAAAAACCTACATGCCAATTAAGCAAATGAACAAAAATAAGGCAAACATAGTAAAACACTGATTCACCACACTAGTTGTTTAGTAGATATAGACAGATACAGAAGCTTCAGTCTACAAAAACAGTTTGGGCATTAGATTTCTTCAGAATCTAAAGTGTCAGATGAGATATTTCTCTATTTTCATGAAAAAAGAAACAAATCATATTTATTTTTCATTGTGGGCTAAAGTATATCTAACAAGCCATGAAATAATTTTGCTCTTTATAGAACAAGTGTCATTACAAATATGTAATTTACTTGTAAAGCATTATCTGGAACCAAAATGAGAAACAAAACACAATTTTATCTTGGCCAATGCATTCAAGTCACTTGGTAAGGTCTGCGTCACACAAAAAGCCAGAATTCCCATTTTCTAGCTAATGTTAGAAAGATAAAAACATTGCCAAATACAGCAAAGGTTACCATTCTTGACTAACAGAACACTCAATTTGTGCTCCAGAGAAGCAAGGGTTTTACTGATTCATCGTTTAGGAACTCAACCTACTGCAGGTGGACTATAGCCACGTCTGAATTGCAGCTTAAAATTTTACCCCCTCCCAGAACACCCTGGACCACTACCATTCTCACCAAAGTTAGAATGAGTTGGTTTATAAGTGTTTAAAATTTGGTATAATCAAGCAAATCAGAAGGATAAGCCAGAGGAGAAAAAAAAATCATAGTTCATTCTAACGATACATACAGTTTCCAGAAAATCAACAGCACTATTCCCCTTCATGAGTAAGGATGATCAGACATGATAGCTCTGTTGAACTACATATAATGCACCACTGAATTACTGTGCATTTGTGATAAAAAGAATAGAACACATAAATCAAAATATATCCTTATAGCACTGAATTTGTCAGTGATTATAATACAGCAAGTTTGTACAGTTTACAAAAGAAAACAAAGATGAATGTGAAATAGGGAGCAAAGGGCTAAAGGTGTAGGGGAAGTGGGAAGGGTAGGGGAAAGGAAATAAGAGAAAAGAAAAAATATGAGAAAATGAAAATATAAAGTTTTTGTAAATAGGGAAGGGTGGAAGAGGTAAAGGGAGGACAGGGGTAAGGGGAAAAAATGAGAACCAAGACCTGTCATATAAAGGTACAAGATCCCAATGATGAATGTAACTGTATTGTATACCTAAAAAGTACCAATAAAAATAATTAAAAAAAAAAAAGAAAGAAAACAAAGATGTCAGGAAAAATGTTGGATACAGTCCTGTCTAGCTTGAAAGTGTAATATTCTTCCTTAATTTCACTAGCTAGCTAACATCTTCATTCTAATTTAAGTGTTGGGCCTATTCACCTTCTGAATCTCAAGCCAGGAGAAAATATACAACACTAAAGAGAAAGAAACATAAGTCTTAAAGTTTTAAATACATGAAACATTTGAAATCAGGCAAAACATAGTAAAAGTAGAAGTCACTTTTGTTTTCTGGTTTTAAATTACAGAAAACTTGAAAAACATTGGCCTTTGTAAGAAAACACAAATCAGCAATCCTGTATAAGACTTAACTACCAACATGTTGCTAATTATTAATGTTAGCATAATTGTTTCCCACAATAAGGTTTTGTTGTATAATCCAAAATCAAACCATTTGTCATTACTGCCTCAAGCTACCATCATCTCTCCACAGGGTGATTATGGTAACTCTTATCTCCAGGCTTCTGTTCCTGCTCCTCTCCAGCCTATTCCATCCCAAACAGCCAATGTCCACCATATTTCATTGCTGTCCTCATACTCCTACCATGGCTTATGGCATCACACACAGGCTGGCAAGGTTACCCCCAGCTTCCATTTTGTGTCCCCATTTCCTACACCTCCCTACTCTGGTCATCAGTGCCAGCTATGCTGACCTCAGTGATCCTGCTGGACCACACAGTTCTCTCCACTAGGAACATCTCCCCTCAGGGACCAACACTGCTTTCCTCTTCCCTAGCTTTTCTCAGTCTCTAATCAAATGTCATTTTGTGCTCACTTGGGCAGCACATATACTAATCGACTGTCATTTTTCAGAGACTTCTCTGATCATCTTATATAAAGCTAAAATCTTCCCACATCCCTTCCCTTGGTATATCTTTGTTATAACCCTTACTGCTATATTTTTCTCCATAGCACTTATCACCAATTGACTATTTATTTATTGTCCCATCTCTGTTCATCAGAATTTAAGTTCAGGAAGGCAAACAAATGGGCTGTTTCATTTTCTCCCCACTCAGTGCTTTTTAATCTCATCTCTAGTTCCCCAAACAATCATGGGTGCTATGGGCACTAAGCATTCTTGTGTGAGTGGGTGGATCATCCTGTGAGCAATTAGGACCAGAATCTATTTAAAATTTATATTCAGCTCCTATTGTTTACTGTTATCTGATGAAACATTCCTAACTGTTGCATAGCATTCCATTATATATACTAAATATATTCAATCTATATTTTGTTTTCTATTTTGAGTATTTGAGTGTCTCTAAATATACAATGTCATATAATCTTATTTATACTGTATACAACATTTGTACATATATGAAAATGTCTTCTTGCACAGCTTTGATAATTTCTGTAGGATAATTTGAAGTAAAAGTGTTGGAGTAAAAGGTATTCAGAAGCACAATGGTGTATGCCTGTAATCACAGCTATTCAGGAAGCTGAGGCAGGAGGATTACAAATTAAATCCATCCCCAGCAACACAGCAAGACCTTGTCTCAAAATAAATAGCTGGGGGTGGGTGGTGTTAGATCATTAATGTTTTTAATGCATTTTTAAAAACTGCCCTAGAGAATGGTTGCATTAATTTATTCTACCAATAGCAACAGAAGTCCACATTTCTCCTCACTGGCAATGAGACTTTGGGTCCCTTTTTATCAAAATATAGAGAGAAATATTGTCTTAGATGTTCAAAATAGGAAAGGCTTAGAGTTGGAGGTGTAGTGTAGTGGTAGAAGGCCCCACACCTGCCCTCCCTCCCTCTCTTTCTTTCCTGGTACCGGGAATTGAACTCAGGACCTTGCACTTGCCAGGCAGGCAAGGGGCCACTGAGCTACATCTCCATCCCCCTTGAGAGCTTTTCCAACATGCATGTGCTCCTGGTTACATCAGTGCAATGCAAAAAATAAAAACAGGAAAGGCTTTTACTACTAATTGTATATTTGCAGATGTATTCCCTCAACTTTTTATTCCATTTAAAAAATCTAATTATCTTAAATCTTAGACTGCGATGTAAAGTACAATTCTAATTTTTATTTTTGCAACTTCTAAACCAATTTCCTAGCACTATTTGTTCACTAATTCGTCCCTTCTCTGGTAAATTAAAATGACATCACTATTGTACATTAACACAATGTATTTTTTTTTCAGGACTCTGGCTTGTTTCCTTCTTAGTCTTTACCATATGGCATTAATTATAATAGACTTTTAAAAAATCACACACAGTAGTGGAATTTCAACTTTCTAAATATACTCCTTCAAAATCTTTCCTTTAAATATATTTTATATCAATTTCAGGCAACTTTTATTAAATTCTCCAATTCTGTCCCACCTTTGGAATCAAAAAAGGTTATTAGGATTTTGACTACAATTGTATTAAATTCATAGATTTGGGGAGAATTCATATAATGCTGGGTCTTATCAGAAACATGTTCAATCTCTTGATTCAAGACTCTGTATTATTACAAAAGTAAGGGTATTCATTTATTTCTTTGTTTTTTCTTTTAGTTTATTGGTACATTTTAGGTATACAGTACAGTTACATTCATTATTGGGATCTTGTACCTTTACATGACAGGTCTTGGGTCTCATTTTTTTTTCTTGTCCCTGCCCTCCCTTCACCCCCTCCTCCCCTCCTCATTTACAAACACTTTATTTCCATTTTTTCATTTTCTCATTTTTTTTCTTTTCCCTTATTACCTTTCCCCTACCCTTCCCACTTTCCCTACACCTTTAGCCCTTTTCTTCCTATTTCACATTGTCAATTATCTCATTAGGATCTTATGTACTATTATAGTTTTTCACACCAGAGAAACTATTCGGTATTTGCACATGTATGACTTATTTATTTCACTTAGGAGTATTTCCTCAATATGTATCCATTTTCCTATGAATGAATCTAATTTCTCATTCTTTATGGCTGAGTAGTATTCCATTTTATAGAAAAACCACATCTCTTAATCCAGTTTTCAACTGATGGGCAAATGGGCTGTTTCCAGGTTTTAGCTATTACAAACTGTGCCCCTATAAACACAGGTGAGGCTAAGAGTTTCTCGATTTTATTTATTCTTTCAAAAAACCAAATCTTTGATTCGTTTATTTTTTGTATCATTTTCTTAGTTTCCATTCTATTGATTTCTGCTCTAATCTTTATAATTTCCTCTCTTGTTTGAGCTTTGGGTTTTTCTTGCTCTTGTTTTTCTAGTAGTCTAAAATTCATCATTAGGTTGTTTGAGCTCGCTATGTTTTCCTAGTGTGGGCATTCAGTGCTATGAATTTTCCACGTAGAACTGCTTTCACTGTGTCCCATAGATTCCTGTATGTTGTATTGGCATTTTCATTTATTTGTAAAAACTGTCTAATTTCTTTTTTAATTTCCTCTGTGATATTCAAACCTGTTCTGTGAGCTAGTATGTGATCTATCTTGGAGAATGACCCATGTGCAGCCAAAAGGAATGTATATTCTGATTTTGTGGGGTGGAACACTCTATAGATGTCTATTAAGTCCACGCGTTCAAAAGCTTAGTTCAGTTCTAGTATTTTGTTGTTGATTTTTTTGCCTAGATGATCTATTTGTGAAAGTGGGGTATTTAGATCCCTCACTATACTTGTATTAGTGCTTATTTGGTTTTTCATGTTTTTAATATTTCTTTTATATAGTTGGGGGCATTAATATTTGGTGCATACATGTTTATGATTGTCATTTCTTCCTCTTGAATTGTTCCCTTTACAAGGATATAGTGGCCTTCTTTGTCTCTTTTAATCAGTTTTGGTTTGAAATTTACTTTGTCTGCAAATAAGATTGCTACCCCTGCTTTTTTCTGCGCTCCTGTTACATGGAGAATTGTTTTCCATCCTTTCACTTTCAGTCTATAAGCTGCTTTTTGCATTAGGTGTGTTTCTTGTATACAACATATTGTTGGATTTTGCTTCTTAATCTATTCTGCCAGTCTATTTCTCTTGATTGGTGAGTTGAGGCCATCGACATTGATGGTTATAACTGATATGTACTGACTTATTATTGTCATGTTATTGGCCTTTTGTTGACTCTTTTTACTTTTTCCACCTTCTCCTTTTAGTTTCTTGCCTTGCTTATTTGATTTGCTCTGTTGGGCCTCATGGTGTTGTTACCTTCATTGTCTTTTTCTAGGATATTGTTTAGAATTCCTTGTAGTGCTGGTTTGGTATTCATAAAGTTTCTCAGGTGTTCTTTGTCATGGAAGTATCTTATTTCCCCATCCATTTTGAAAGAGAGTTTTGCAAGATACATCAGTGTAGGTTGGAGGTTGTTTTCTTTTAGTACTTGAAATACCTCACTCCAGGCTCTCCTTGAACTAAGGGTTTGTGTTGAAAAGTCTCCTGTGATTCTGATGGGTATTCATTTATTTATGAATGACAGGGTCTTGCTATTTAGCCCAGGCTGGTCTCAAACCTATAATCCTCTTGCCTACCAAGTAATGTGATTACAAGTACCTGTCACATTACCCAGCTGCTAAAAATAAGTTTTCTAAAAATAATTACTGCAGTTTTTCAGTTTCTTTTGAAATATTTAAGGGATATTTTCCCCATGTAGTATTTATGCATTGCTTGAATATTGAAAAGTTACTGATTTTAGCATATTTAGATTATAAAAAACTACATACTTAGCATTTATTCAACAGGCTTATAGGTAATTTCCTTAGATATTAAGGCAATCATATCATCTACAAAAAATAATTCTCTCTTCTCTTTTATAGATTATAATTATGCATGCAGTCTTTCTAGCCCTGACCAACCTTTATTCTAGGAAGGTCTTCCTTGCCAACTTCACTGTACCTACTTGCCCTTATTTTTCAGAAAGGGAGGATACTAAGTGGGACTTACCTCATTATCTCTTCCACCTATAACCCAGGCAGTCTGCTCATTGATAGGAGATTTTATGGGTGGGCTCTCTGTGGCTCCAATAATTCAGTTCATTTCATACTGTCTCTAACAGAATTTCCTCCAATTTTGAAAAGGCCAGTAGGAAAATGTTTCCATATTTCCCTATTAACTTAGAGTCAGCAATGATTTCTATTGTTTCTCTGAACAATGCATATGCTCTTTCTGATTTCTTATTTGTCCATTGTATCTCTTGACTGATCTTCCTTTTATTTTCTCTTGATTTTTATTTCTCCATTTTTTGCAATTAGGAAAAGATTTCCCAAGGTTGTCTCTCTGCAGTTATTTAATTTGCTGTTCACTGCAGGCATAGATTTTAATTTGGCAACTAGATTTTTCAGAACCTTATCAGATTATTCTCTTTTCAATATTGATGTCTAGCTTTCACAATATTTTTGATAACAAAAACCTCAACTGACTGCTAGCTTTGTGATATGCAATCTAAACCAGAGTTGAGGCAAGAATGCTGGTAACGGAGAACTTAGTGATTAGGCCACCAATATGGACAGGCTCCTTCTAGGGTGATGCTATGAGCAAACTCTGGATTTATAAATGTTGTTCACAAAGGATCAGTATGTCCAG
Organism: Fukomys damarensis; assembly: GCF_012274545.1. Classification (NCBI taxonomy): domain Eukaryota; kingdom Metazoa; phylum Chordata; class Mammalia; order Rodentia; family Bathyergidae; genus Fukomys; species Fukomys damarensis. The sequence goes on along the minus strand of NW_022900937.1, from coordinate 24,776,238 downwards.
TCTGACAGGCAACAGAGAAGTTTAAGTGCTGTGGCTTGTAGACCAGGCATCAAGAAATTTATCCACCTCCACACCAAATTAAGGTTTCTCCTTCAAAAAGGTTCAGGCGGGGGAGGGCCCTCTCAATTACTTCTTTCATTCTAGGCCATCAGCAAGGGTGCCTAACAAAAATTATTCTATGCTTGTTATAAGTAGCACCAAGTTCTAGTTTCTTACACACATGTACCCCTCATGCTACATCATTTATATTTATCTGTATTCTCAATGGGAATTTATATGGGTAAATATTAGAAACTACATTTATTCCGCTATTTCACCCAACACTATTATCTATATTATCACTATATATCATGCTGCTTCTTAATCCATACACTCAACAGTAATGCCCAATTTCCACTTCATCAATTCAAAGGGATTTATCAACATACCACTCCTTCTACCCTAATTATCACACATCAAGAAACAAATGCCACGCCGGTAATATTCCTTCCTGGGGAATCTTTTACCAGATTAGGTATGATGATGGTGGGAACTTAAAGAGTACTAGGCCTTAATTTTAGAAAGCAAAACAGGAAGGGCAACAATAACTCAAGGAAGAAAGTCATAAAAGAGACTTCATAAATAGATCTCCCAAAATGGGAGATAAACGTCTAAGTCCTGCAGTCACCTGTCCTACAACCACAGAGCTTCAAAGGCAAAGAGTCATATTGATGCTTGCATTCCAAAAACCATGATAAGCACACAAAATCTAATCAGTCATACTTTACAGAGCTAAAATGTCTTTATGGCTGGTGGACATTTATTTGGTTATAAGAATTCACCCTCAAGTTCTCTCACCATAAAGCACCTTTTATGGGGATCTCTCTGCTAGGAAAAAGGCAGCTTTTCCATCTGTGAGTCCTTTCAGAATTAAGAGGTAATTGTAACCTACTCTGGTTTTATTTTATCCATAAACAATCTGACAGTTTATTATATCTGTAAAAATACATCTTCAGTCCAATTTGGTTTCCTAATTGTTTATATGAAAAAAGAATCTGAATCCTCAAGTAGTGCTCACTAGAGTATAAATTATCTAATCAATCTAAAGAAAAATCTAGCAATATTTAATGAACTTTATAATGCAGACTCAACAACTCACCAATTACAGTCATGCACATATAGTCTTGAAAATCATCAATGCAGCACTGTTAATGGTATAGCTGAACACTCTCAAGTCCAAGAAAGATGGTCACATGATATACACAGGTAAAAGAAAACAGAAGTAATGAACCCAATTTCTAAACAGCAACAAAGAGGAATCACTTAAATACAGGCCTGAATGGGGGGGAGGGTGGGGAATAAAATGGGAGTTAGAGTCAAAGGCCATTTATGAAAATGATAAACCTCTATATACAGGTAGAAACATATATTTTCTAAAGGTACATAAATATCCAAAGACTTAAATTAACTAGAGTGAATGCTTACTGGAAAAAATAAAGTAAGTGATGACAGGGAAACAAGTGAGAAAAAGAACAAAATAGCCAATGAAGAAATCATATGAACACTCAGGATGACAGGAAGTATGACTGTATTCTACCTGTGCCCCTAAAGTTTGAAGTGCAGGTAGGGGAGTAAAGACAGTCTAAATAAACTCAACTGGGACAAGATATGATAATAAAAGCTCAATTTGAAAAAAAATTCCTAGATTTGCTAAGAAAAAATTAAGTTTATTTTTAAAGGAGCCAATAATGATGTATCATTTGAAAACATAAAACTTCAGGGTGTATTTAAACATTAAGAATAATCACTGGAGATTATAATCAATAATGGAAAGTAACTGTATGACCAAAGTGAGAATGTGATGATTTATCTGAAATTAATAGGTCTGAGGATCATCCTAAGGACTAACAGGACCATCCTGAGACTCATATGAGTATAACCCAGAGTGGTTGTTTTCATATAATCCTAGCACTCTGGGAAGCTGAGGCAGTAGGACAGCAAGTTCAAGCCCAGTCTGGACAACTTAGTGAGATCTTGTCTCAAAAACAAACAAACAAAAAAAAAAAGCTGGAGGGTGGGGTGGTGACATGGGGGAAGAAATACAGCTCAGAGTGAAGGCCCTGGGTTCAATCCCTAGTACCCTTAAAAAAAAAAAAAAAAAAAGAATAGTATACCATCCCAGAATGTAAAGAACCTGAACAGGAGATAAAATATACCCTTGCACTGGGATTATATGCCAAATCAATATTTTTCCATTAAGTTTATTGGTACATTTAAAGCAAACAATACAGTTATATTTGTCATCGGGATCTTGTACCTTACATGATTTATCTTGGTTCTTGTTTTTTCCCTATACCCCTGACCTCCCTTCACCCCCTTCACCCTTCCCCCTATTTACAAAGATTTTGTTTCCATTTTTTCACAAATAATGGCTAAAGGGGAAGTGGGAAGGGGAGGGGAAAGGAAATAAGGGAAAAGAAAAAATGTCAAATCAATTTTAAAATTTGCACTCTTGCTTTATAGGCCACATTACAAAACCTCTACTATGGATGGACTAATTCCTGTGATAGAAATAATACACACATACATTCATACATACACACAGACATTTGTTTGCAGTGCTGGCAGATGGAACTCAGGGCCTCACACATGGTAAGTAAGCACACTACCACCAAGCTACAACCTGAGCCTAATACTTGACATCCCCAAACCATGGCATTATGCAAAAAAAAAAAAAAAAAAGATCACTAGAAAACTCAATAGGAAAAATGTCACTTATTAGTAACACTTTAATGATAGCACAGTTGTGAACACAGTCTCACTAAGAAAAGACAAGAGGAGACAAAATCTGGAACACATTTGATCCTTGAGGAGGACACAAGCACAAGAAAACTAATAGCTCATTCAACAGAGCTGAGCAGGAAGAACTAAGACTTAAAAATGAGAGCCCTTGGCATATTAGTCTCTTCTCATTAAATTGCAACTGAATCTATCAGTGATTTACAATACATTAAATTGTTCAGGGTGTTGAGAGAAAATAATCTGGACTGGAAGTGCCATTACACAGCTTTTTGGAACCTATAATAAATGATCTTGAGAGAAGAGAGAGGTTATTTTTCAAATGTGTGAAAAAATCCAAGTTTCAGGTTTTTGGGGGGTTGTTGTTGTTGTTGTTGTTGTTGTTGTTAGGCTCAAACTATACAGCAAAGGACATAAAATGACCTGTGATATTCAAATTAGCTTTGGCAAGTTAGCATGGACAATTAACACAGCAGACAATGGAAACAGCCTTCTCTAAAGACTTGCAATCCTGTGTGGTACAGATTTCATTTAAGCCACAGAATTCTATGAAGATCTGACAGCTTTTGCCCTCACTGAGTGAACCTTGCTGCATTTATATTCAGCAATAGATAATCAGGTTCAACCCTTCCCATGCCAAGCAAAACTGCCCTCTTCCAGAAACTGATGCATATAGTAAAGAAAATCTGTAACTTAAAAGTCCAGAAAGAAATCTATAAAAGGTATGTAAAAGCTATGTTCTCCAAGATATACTTTAAGTAAGTCTTGGGAGGTTCTGTTGAGCATCCTCAAAAAGGTAGCTATGGAGCACCATATGAATAATCTTATCTCTTTTATGTGTGCATCTAAAAAACAGCTACCCCCTGCCAATTACTTAAATAAAAAATAATTCTTTAAACCCAATCTTAATAAGTCTCTAAAAAAAAACACATCCCATAATAAAATCTTCAGGCAGATTTCAGAAAACCATAGAAGTTCTATATCTATGCTAATGTTAGCAACCTAAATATCTATGCTAATATAAAATTAACACATGATAAATTAATTCCTTAACATTGAATTATTTTGAAATAAATACCCTTTCCTTGCAGTAGAATTATCTAAATCTCAAAAATAATGCTAAATTTTAGGCAAGCATAGTGGCACTTGCCAGAAATCCCACACACAGGAGGCTGTGATAGGAGAATCAGAAATTCAAAGTCAGCACAGGCAACCTAATAAAAACGTGTTTCAAACACATTAAACAGACTAGCCTTGTAGCTCAATAGTACTTATTTGCCTAATAGGTGTGAGGTCCTAGAATCAATCTCCAGTACCACAAAAATTAATAAAATTGAGTTTTAAAATAAGCACGGTGTAGAAACACATACACTACAGGTAGCTGCTGACTTGACGGTTTTACTTATAATGTCTCAGTTTAATGGTGGTTCAAAAGAAATACACATTCAGTAGAAGCAGATTCAGAATTCTGAACTTTTCCCTGATATGGTATTCTGCTCTCTCTTGACACTGTGTAGTGACACTGCACTGCAGCTCCTGGTCCGCCACAGGATGAGTGTAAGCAACCAATGCTCTGCAGTGCACTGAGTCACCAGTATCTTCTGGATTCTGTCTTTTCACATCCATTGTATCCACAAAACCCACCTCTGTGAGACCCAGGCTTTGTGGGGAATGATTCTGCCCAACCATAGGCTCAGGTCAGTCTTCTAAATATGCTAAAGGTAAGATTCTTTATATATTCTGCATATTAATCCCTTACCAGATACATTATTTGCAAATATTTCTCCCATTCTATAGGTTACATTTTCACTCTCACCCCATTGATGAGTCCCTTGATGTACAAAAAGTTTATTTTAATGAAGTCCAACTTACCCATTTTTTCTTTTGTTGCTCGTGCTGTTGATGTTATACTGAAAAATTAATTGGCAAATCAATGTCATGAGGCTTTTATCTAAATTTTTGCTCACTTCAGCAGCACATATACTAAATAGGTTTTGTAGTTTTATCTCTTACATACAAGTCTTTGATCCACATTCAGCAGGTATGTATGTATGTACATATGTATTCATTCATTCATTCACTCACTCACTGGTTTTTGTGGTAGTGGGTACTCAACTCAGCAGCTATGACTGAACTACATCCCAAACATTTTTTTTTTTAATATAGAGTCTTGCTAAATTTCTTGGGATGGTCTCAAACTTGCAATCTTGTTTCAGCCTCTCAAGTACCCAGAACTACTGGTGTGCACCACTGTGCACAGCTAGGTTAAAATTTATATAACATATAGAATAAACTCCAATTTCAGGTTTTTGCTGTTGAAAAAACTGTCCTTTCCCTATTCTTCTTGCCATTCTTCTGAAAAAATCACTTGACCACATATGAAAAAGATTTATTTCTGGGCTGTCTGTTACATTCTTTTGGTCTATATATCTGTCTCTATGCCAGTATATACCATGTGGATTACCACAACTTTCTCTTAAATTTTGAAATAAAGTGTTGAGATCTCAACCTTTATTGTTCTTTTTCAAGATTGGAGGGAAGGGGTTTACTGGGGTCCCTTGAGAGTCTATATGAATCTTAAGATAAACTTTTGTTTCTGCGAAGAAGTCCTTGGGATTTTGATAGGGACTGCACCAAACCTACAAGTTCTGGGTAGTATCTAACCATGTTATGTCTTCAAGTCCATGAACATGTAACGATATTCCATTTATTTATGCGTTTATTTTAATTTCCACTTGTTTTGTGGTTTTTAATGTTTAAGATTTGTACCTCCTTTCTTAAATTTATTTCTAAGTTTTAAAAAATAAAATTGTTTTAATTTATTTTCCAATCATTCATTGTTAGTGTATAGAAATATAACTGCTTTGTTTAGTATTCATCAACTTTCCTGAATTTGTTAGTTCTGACAAATCTTGTGTTATCTTTTAGGTTTTCTACATGTAAGATCCTATCATCTTTCTTTCCGGTTTGGATATCTTTTATTTTTTAATTTTATTTTTATTTATTTTTTATTTTGTTGGTATCAGGGATTGAATTCAGGGCCTTGCAAGGCAGGCAGGGCACCACTGAGCTAAAAGCCCAGCCCTTTTGTCTTCTTTTTTAAAATGCTAGCTAGGACTTCCAACACTATGCTGAACAGAAGTAGCGAGATTGGGTATCCTTGCTTTGTTCCTGATGTTGGAGGAAAAGCTTCTTGTTTTTCTCCACTAAATATAGTTAGCTGTGGGCTTTTCATAAATGCCATTCATCATGTGATTTTCTTCTATTCCTAGTTTGTTGACTGGTTTTATCCTGAGAATCTGTTATGTCTTGTCAATTGCTTTTCTGCATCAATTAAGAAGAGTATGTGGCTTTTCCTCTTCATTAGACAGGTGGATAGTCTTTTAAGGCATATCCCACTTATTTAAAAAGTTCCCCCTCATTTGCATGCAGCACCTCTTAATTTTTGCAACAAAATACTTAAAGCAAAATTTCATGACACAAATTCTTTGAATTGTAAGAGGCCAGAACTTCCAAAGGTATGAAAAGAACAGAATTTTGAATACAAGGCAATTTGAAAGGGAGCACATTTCACAACCAGCTTAGAGTGGGAATAATGTCAAATAAAGCTTACCAAAAGGATCAAGGCAGACCAATACCACACTTGATATCACTGAGGCATGAATCAATATATAACCCAGAACTGACACACTATTGATATAAAATCCATTTAAATACATTTTAAGAGCTTGCAAATATACATTGATTGTGGCACATAACAATGTTTAAGGTCTACCATGGTCAAAAGAAATCTGTATTGGATCAATTATCAGCTGAAGGAATGAAATGGAAAAAAAATCAAGCAGCATTTATTGAAAAATATCTGCCCTTTTTCCATGGAGTTAATTGAAGAAATAAGGATTCAAGGACTATGACATAAACCAAAACTCTGTGGGTCAAAATTATATTTTATACAACTATCACTTTATTTACCAATATTGATAAGAAAGTTATCAAATCTACACTTTTGGCATAACAAAGTCATTTAAATATAACTAAAAGTGCTGGTTTCAATGTCATCTCTTCTGAAAAGACACACTGCTGCCTTGACTTGGAATTCAGATTGTAGCAGCAGGTCATTATTCTGTTCTATTCTGTTGACACATTTTAACTCATTTTATAAACCTGGAATCAGTTTCTGTTCTACAATCCTAGAGAAAAATGTTTATGAGAAGGCAATTGCATTTTGTTAGGTTGACAGTGACAGTCCCCTGGGGGAGAGGCCAACCCAAGCAAGACTGAAGCAGCTGTTAGCAGCCCATTTTCCTACCTATTAATTGCTTTTGTGACTAGGCTGTACCAGCTCTGACATCCACCTGGTAAGCAGCAGACAGATCAGAACAGTCACATCCAAGGAGTTTGAGAATTACAATGTTTTTCCCTTCCTCCAAAATAATCTACTAGGGGACAGAACAGTAAAGAAAAAGAAATGTAGCAAAATAATAACAATAATAATAATTTTTTAAAAAAACATTAGTTGAAAAAAAAAGCATTGTATCTTCCCTATCAAAAAACAACAGGCAAAGCAAATAAAAAGAAATTTTTAGAAAAAGACAACAGGAAACAAAATTCACTCAATTATTCAACAAATATTTATTCAAATACCCATTGTGGCAGACACTGTTTCAGGTGCTGAAGATACAACAATAAACTTGCTTATATCTTGTATCCCTTGTACCCATCAGAGGAGGTGAACAAGAAAGAAATTCAATTAGTGATTAGGGGCTAAAATAAAAACAAAACACAGTCATGAATGTAATAAGACTGGGGAAACCTGAATTTATAGTGAGTTGTCAGGGAAATCTCTTTAAAGAATGGACATTTAAGCTGAGACGTACAAGCCAAGAAAGATCCAGAGAACCAGTCCTTTGCAGAGGGACAAATAGGAAAACACTAAAGCTGGAATTAGCTTAGCGTATTCACAGAACAGAAAAGAAGGCTGGTGAGGTTGGAGTTTTGAGAACTCTAATGTTTTTAAGAATGCCAGCAAATAAGATTTCAAAGTGCCATGGCCATTTCAAAGTCATCACTTGGGAAAATAAAAATAAAACTATAACCAATGAGCTATTCGTGGAACTTACTTTTAGACAAGTAAGGATCACCTGGAAACTTTCTTTTTTTTTTTTGTACCGGGGATCAAACTCAAGACGTTGAGCTTGCAAGGCAGGTGGCAGACCACTGAACTAAACACCCGGCCCCACTAGGAAACTTTAATCAGAAAAAAAGAACATGAGATAAGAAATGCCACCCAGGCATAGTTGTTTTGTTTTTTGTTTTTTGTTTTGTACCGGGACTGAACTCTGGACTTTGCGCTTACATGGCAGAGGCAGGCTTCAATTAATACTGGATTTAGTAATATAAGGCAGAAATTATTTTTATTCGTTTGTTAACAGATATTTCATTAGGATAGCTGAGTTACTGAGCTGTTGGATATTTTATCATAATCAAGTAGTCCATTACTGACATTCCTCATTGAATGACCAAGGTCATTAAATAGATTAGTCACTGTATTAGTCAATGCATACTACAGTAAGATACAAAAGAGCGCAAAACACCCATCTGCACACTAAAAACCTAAAGGATCCAGTCGAAGACCTGAAGGATCCAGTCGAAGGCCTAAAGGCCACAGCAAAGTCCCATGCAAGTATCAGGAGGCAGAAGGATCTATGATCGAAGACTGAAGGATCTGTGCTGAAGTGCTGAAGCCAGTACTGCAGGCTGAAGTGTTTGTGCCAAAAGGCTGAAAAGGTCTGAGCCAGAAGCTGAGGGATCAGCACTCGAAGCCAGGAAGCCAGGAGATAACATCCAAGATGAAGATCAGGAATGAAGGTCCCCAAAAGAAAGAAAATAGCCAAAGCTCTTTCGAAGAAAAACTGCTGAAACTCCACCAAAGAAAAGCAGTTGCAGTGAAGCTCCTCCAAGAAAGATCAGCTGAAATCCTTCCCCTCTCATTCTCCTTTTTATACTATTCAGACAACAATCCTCCTTAAAGTGGGTCTTCTACACCCAGAACCATGCTGACTCAATTCAGCTGGACCTTCCTACTCAAGTTGACAGACACTAAATGAGGAACTGTATACAGTATACACATTACAACATTCAGGACAAAGAAATGATCAAAGGAAACTCCAATTTGATGACTTTTCAGAACTCTTACATGCAGTACTGTAATGTATAACAGAACATAAAACTACAATACTGAACAGCAGTAATTACAGCACTGAATAAACAAGGTGTACTGTATCAAAAAAGGATACTGAAGCTCTATAAATAAGATGTATAGAACTGTACAAAAAAAAAAAAAAAAGGACAGGTCCTAAATCCTAAGGCTTTATAAACACCACAATGTATAGGACTGTACAGAAAAAAAAAAGACAGATTATAAGTCTAAGCAGTGGGTCACAAGTCCAAACAGTCATTAAACAGGTAGGTGGTTAAATAAGAAATGTCTGTATTTCCATAATTAGACTCTAATATTCACATACTTAATCTTTTAAATTGTCCCTCCTTTCACATATAATTTTCAAGCTAACCTGAAAATAGGTCAATCAGTTCTTGTACTTAAGGTGATTCAGTTTTGTACAATGATTATGTTACAAATACTGCATTATTATATGCAGCTGAAAAGACAGGCAGGCTAGGAAACTAATGAAAAGGATTCCAATGGATATGAGTCAACTGAACAATACAGCATTTAAATAACAGCACATGACAAGACATAAATTCCATTAGGAAAATATTTACCTGCTTAGTATTTGCATGCAAAGTTATATAGGTAAGAAAAAGACTTGGCACAGCACATCCAAGCCAGAAAAAAATAGGTAAGGATGAAAAAGTAAGCAGTGATTAGAACAGGACACAAAGGATCTTCAAAAGGCCAAGTGAGAAAGTTTGAACTTCATGAAATGTGAAGCTTTGAAAGGTTTTAGATATAGGTATGTTAATAGTTTGAGTTTCAGAGAAATCTTCTGGCCATTTAACAAAAGACAGGTTAGAAAGAAGTCAGGGGAAAGGGGGATAAAGTTTGGAAGACTCACTAACAGATTATTAAAATCCTTTTTCCCCCCCTTTGGTACCAGGGATCGAACTCGAGATATTGTACTTGGCGAGGGAGGTGGCAGAACCACTGAGCTAAATCCCCTGCCCTAAAATCCTTATTACTGTTAGATGAAGTGATACGATTTAGTTCCTGCAATGGCCACACTTCTTCCCATATAGTAAGCAGTACAGAGGACCAATAAGAAGTGCCTTACTAGGTCTCACCTCAAGACTTCCTTCCATTGCCTGAAACCCCAAAACTCTGTTCCAGTGGCCCTGAGCCCACTTGCAAGACAAATCATCTTTATGTAGGTTGTCTGTACTACTAAAGGGCAGACAAAGAAAAGCTACTAAGGAGAGATGGGGGCTGGCAGGAGCTGGACATCAGGCCACAGTTTAAACTAGTAAATTTTAAACAAAAAAATTTTAAAAGCTAAATATAGAATTAACAATTTCATGCAATATTCATGCATAATTGAACATCACTGTCTAGAAATCTAAGATTATACATAGCACTGAAGTAGAAAAATTTTTGTTTTAAGATTAGAAGTAATTATTTGACAGACAAAACAATTTGATGACAGGTATGCCAACTAGATGCAGATAACAGCTTGGATAAAAACAAATCTAATCATGGATGAATATGTGAACTAAAGGCAGATATTTATTATACAGTACAAAATGAATGTATTTTACTGTTCTTCTCATTAGTGTACAGAAATACATTACCCTCACATTAAATAGACTCAGTGTGCAAAACACTGCAAGAAGCATCTGTTAGCCAATGACAAAGAAAACCATGGACCCTATGAGGACAGTTTCCATCCAGCTGTAAGTATAGAAGCAGCAAACACAGGCACTGCTTTTCAATATCAACCCAAATAACCATGAAAAAGAAGCTCCCCTGCTTTTACATTATTTTGTGACAAAGGCATTCCAAGTATCAATCATATATGCTAAACCATTAAACTAGCAGAAGTAAAACTATGTAAATGTGTTTTACTCTCATTCTGTTGTTCTTTGTATCAATATCCATGGAAAGGACAACAGCTGCTCTAAGGAACTCAAACAGGCAATCAAACAAAAACCCTAAAATATAATCTAGGCCAACTCTGTCTTTTGCATTCAATCACTTTTATTATCAGTTGCTTTTTCTAACCCTATTTACTTTTTTTCCTCCCCATTCAATCCCACCCAACATGTTCATATTGCTCACAATCTCTGTTGTTAACACCCTTAGACACCTGCTCTAAACCCTGCTCCTGTGTTGAAATTCATCACAACTATGTATTTCTCAGAATGTCACATGACCTGATAAACAAATAGCACCTACACATCCATTACTCCCCACACCTTGTGTCCTATACAAGACCAATGCTTTCATCTAAAGGCCATACCCTCTCTTGCAGTCTCAGAAACCTTTTATATACCCTCTCTCTTTCCTATATATTCAGCTTTCTTCACTGGCCCCTTCCCATTGCATGAACACATTTAAGTACCTAAAAAAAAATTACAATTTTTAACTTAAAAGAAAAATGCTACTATGAAGAACTTATCTTATGGTATCATCCCTTCTAGGCTCTGCCTTCTGACTCTCCTTCTCCTCATACAAATTTACTTCCTAGTCCACAGCAAAATAACTTTTGCTCACACCATCACATTAATCCAAGAGTTCTCAATCTAGAGGCCCCGGGATCTGCAGGTAGAATTCAGGAGATCCTTAAACCTAAATAGAAAATGTTAGATCTTTAGTATCTCCTATCTCTAAATTACTACTGCTATTAAGCCTGCCACTAAAACTTGTTGTGTATTAAAAAAGCAAATACTATAAAGATCAAAATTTGATAATATCTTAACAAAGTTGGCTTTTGTTGCTGTTGTTTTGCATCAGGTTTACTAGTATTTTTTGTTTCTGTTGGGGGGGGACCTTGAGACAGGGTCTTACTATTAGTTCAGGCTGAACTATGTAGCCCAGGGTAGCCTCAAGCTCACGGGTGATCTTCCTGCCTCAGCTGAAATTATAGGCATGAACCACCACACCTGGCCATTTCACAGCTATTTTTAGAAGAACATAATGGTTATACAGATTAGTGGTGTTATGGTTTAAATCTGAAATGTCCTCCAAAGTCTTGTGTGCTCATGGGGGGTTTTGAATTATGGATTATGCAGCAGTATAGCTATTTGCTGTTTGGAGACAGAACATGTCAGAAGAGGTGGATCACTATAAGTGTGGCCTGGAAAGGTCTACCTCTTCCTATCTCTTTCCTTGACTCTTTCCGCTTCCTGAAACAACTCTTTGATTAATTCTTTGTATTTGGGGGGAGCAGCCTCAGTGTCATTGATTTTTGCTCTGATATTTGTAATTTCTTTCCTTAAACTAGATTTGGGTTTGGATTGCTCTTGTTCTTCTAGGAACCTGAGATACATCACTAGGTTATTTATTTGGGTTTGCTCTTAGGGATGTGGGCATTCACAACTATAAAGTTCCTCTTAGGACTACTTTCATTGTGTAGCATAAGTTCTGGAACACTGTACTGGCATTATCATTTAGTTCTAGAAACTGTTTTACTTCTTTCTTGGTTTCTTCCGCAACCTATTAAGAGTGCGTTGTTTAGTTTCTGTGCATTTGCATAATTTCTGCAAATGCACTTTGTTGTTGTTGTTGATTTCTAGTTTCAGTGCACTATGATCTGACAATACGTATGGCATAATTTAAATTCTTTTACATTCACCTAAGCTTGCTTTATGGGCTAGTCTGTAGTCCATCTTGGAGAAAGTCTTGGGTTGAATGATGTAGGTATCTATCAACCACTTACCAGTCCAATTATTTAAATGCAAGATAATCAAAAATTACTTTTGTTAATTTTTATAAGAGAATATTAACAGGAAATATAAAAACAACAATTTTATCAAATTTATTCAATGTAAGAATTAACTGGTTGAAATAACACATGCCTGAGCAATGCTTGGATGGTTAGTAAGTAAACAAATGCACTGCCTGAATGATGCCTGGGGTAAACTGTTAAGTGGTTTAGTCTATTTGTTCAAAGGTTTTGTTCAACTCTGGTGTTTCTTTGCTGCTTTTTATCTAGTTGATCAATTTGTGATAGTAGGGTATTGAGATCCTCCATTATAACTGTGTTTATGTTAACTTAGTCTTTTGTGTTCAGTAGTCTTTTGTTTTTTATGACATTAAGTGTGCCACCTGTGAGAATATTCTTTAGCACTGATTCTAGCTAGTTCAGGTGCTCCAGTTTAAATTCTTCTTGAGACTATGTAGGCTATAAAGCTGCATTTTGTAATTCCAAACATGTTACAATTTGGCCTATGGTTTTTGTTCTTTGAATTCAAAATTATTGAACTTAAGACCTCTTTTTGCAGATTTCTTGCTAATACCTGATATTCGTCTATTACCTTCACCAGCTGGTCCCAAGAGTCAAAGTCAGTACGTCTCCTCAAAATGGCACTGCAGCACTGCAGGATCCCTTGAACATGGCCAGTCCCTGTCCCAGGCCCTCTCATTCCAGCACCAGCAGGCCTGGTTCTAGGGTGCCATTCTCCCCAGGCATGGCTCCAACATTAACAGGGCCAAGAGCAACTTCCATGGCCACTGTCTCAATTCACAGAAGAGCTATCCAAGCACATTTTGGGTTAAAGGATTTAATGCTTGCCCTGTTGGGTTTCATTCTTGTTTTGGTCCCATTGATTTCTCCCTCCCTATTTATTTCTTCCCTTTGGAATGAGACTACAGAATTTTTCCTGTGCCATTATGTTGGCAGTGTTTAACTTTCTTCTGATTTCTATAGGACAGCTAAGAGTTTGTTTTGAGTGTCAAAAGAGATCAGACTTTTTCTAGGCTGAGACTTCCAGTGCAAAAGCACGCTCATTTGTTCATTCTTTTTCGCTCTCCCTCCCATCCTTCTACATCTTTCTCTGTCTTTCTGTCTCTGTCTCTCTGCGTCCGTCTCTGACTCTTATCTCTCTCTGTCTCTATCTCTTTCCCACCAAATCCCCAGTACAGGACCTGCCAGATTTACCACACAATATACACTCTTAACTTTCTTTTTTTTTTGATACTGGGATCGAACTCAGGACCTTGCAGTTGCGAGGCAGGTGCAGTGCCACTGAGCTAAATCCCTGACTGTAATTGTTAAATGAATACACAGAACAGCACTTAATATTCATAATAGGAGACAATATATTTTGGGCAAAGAGAAAATTATGTACTCATAATTATGAACTCAACCATGAGTATGTAAGTCCTTTTCTTGGCATGAATGGAATAAATGGTATTTGGTAGACAGGTCCAGATCATAAAGTAACTACATATTAATTGTTAAAGGGGTTTAACTTTTTTATTTTTTAGGAAATGAGATCTCACTAAATTGTTCAGGCTAGGCTTATGCTTCCAGGCTCAAGGAATTCTCCTGCCTCAGCCTCTCCAGTAGCCTTAACCATGGGTATGCCAAAAAGCTTGAATATGGAAAAATTTTAAGCAGAAGATTAACTTGGCTAATGTTTTATTTTAGTATCGTTTTGCGAATAGGATGAAGGATATTTTGAAATGGAGAACCATTCAGAAGGCTATGTCATCAGACAGGAGATAAGTTGAAGAGAAATAGACTCCAGATATTTTCAGGAAGAACCTATAGAAATTGATCACTGATTAGATCTTAGTGAGAAGAGGGCTAGAAATTAAGGAGACTCCTAGGCTGGACAGTTAAATGGAAGTGGTGCTATTTACTTCTAGTGTATGTTTAGGTATAGAAGAAACTTGTGGTTTGGAAGATAAGGTTTAGAAAATTTAAGTTTTCACATATGTGGATCTCTCTGCAGTCTCTGGAGGGGAGGTAGAGGCAGGTGTGTGTGTGTGTGTGCGCACAGAGATTTTGAGGTTAATAGAATTTTTAAGTGTTGAAGAAAAAAGTGTTCAGGATTCAGAACAAAATCCCTGGGGGAATTTCTAGATGTAGTGGAAAAGTACAGAAAATGGCACTGGGAAGAAGATCAAGGAGGAGAGACCACAAGAGAAACCGTTAGCAGAGGATTTTGCAGTAACACTATTGGCTTCCTCTCTACCTTCAGACCAGATTTTCCTTTCTGCGCCCTGTATCTGATCTTTGTTCCCAGGCCTTTTTTTACTTTGAGCATTGTCTGCTGAGAGATATTGTGGATGAGAAACAGTTTCATTTTTATTTTTTTGTTTGTTTGTTTTGGTACTGGGGATCGAACTTGGGACCTTGCACTTGCGAAGCAGGCGGCAGAACCACTGAGCTATATCCCCAGCTCTTGACAGTTTTATTTTTGAACCCAGCAATTGCTGGCTTAAAAAAAAAAATCCTTCCTCTGAATTCTGTTGGAAAACAAATTCTATCTTTAGCTCAACTCTATGCCTTCTACTACTATACCTGTGAAAGAAACCACTTGACACTTTGGACATTCTGCTTGAAATCACCTTAGAATTAACAGTTCACCAACATTTTCAGTTTTTTATCTTGCCAGGCAATAGTTTTGCTAAATTTTCTGTCATTACATAAGAAGGGTCTTTTCTTCTTCAGCTTCTGATAACACTGTACCCACTTTCCTTTAAGACCTTTACTAGCCCTTCAGGCATCATTGGGCTTTTGCTCCAGGCACTTCCAGCTTTTGCCCACCATGTAGTCTTGAAATTAGTGTCACGAATTAGGCTTTTGTTATGTCAGCACTCCAGTTTCATATGCCAAATTCTATTCTGGCATCTGTTGTTGTATATAATAAACCACCCCAAACCCAGTCCCAGAACCTTCATTGGCTTTTCTCGACCTATCCCTGGAATCCACTCAGTGTCACTTTAAGCACATTCTATTGGTTACAAACAAGTTAGATGCCAGCCTGAATTTAAAGAGAAGGGAATTAGACTCCTCACATTTATAGGGGAGTATCAAATTCACATCATAGGAGAGCATATGGGCACATGAAGCTTTGGGGGACATTTTAGATCTAAACCATAACCTTCTGCCACTAGACCCCAAAAGACTCATGTACAACTCTTTATACCAAATGCATTTAGTCCATCTCTTAAGTGTTGCCAAGGTCCTAACTTTTTCTAGGCTAGAAAAAAGGAAAATAAGTAAAAAGAAATTTATAATAGTGGAAGTATGATGTGACAAACTAATTCTGTGGAGGGGGCAGAGAGTTTACAGGAGGTGATAAAAATAAATAAATACACACATACAGTATATTCTCCTAGAGCAGCAAGTTTCCTGGTGTAAGTAATTTCAAAAAATTGTATGAATATGTTCATTGCAAATAAAGTACAAATTTATATTAAAGATGGTACAAAAAACCTAAAATATCATGAGTTATTTTAGGCTAGAATGACTGCCTAGCATCAGAAGTAAAAGTACTACTACTAAGCAAAAGAGAACCACTTTCAGTCAGAGACCCACTCAGAATTGATCAAGTCACATCACTATATTACCTTTGGGCTCCCAATCCAGAGGGTCCTGGCTGAGTCATCATTCAGTAAAGCACTACTGGACAGAAAGAGTCTTAGGGGTGTATTTTGTTAACCCCAGCCTCTTCTCTATAAGGCTGTTCGCATGGGCTTCAACATGCATGGAATAAGTCTTATAGAAGACCTAGAAACCTCAGCACCTGACTGAGAAGTCTTGAACCCACTCATTTTGAGATCTAGCAAAAAATTATCTGTAATCATATAAAAGAAGCCTTAGGCAGAGAAAAAGTTTACACTGGTTCCAGTTACTGCAAAGATGCTAGGTGAGCTGATTTCTACTTGGTACATTAGACATGGAGAAGTTATACAGGAAGTACAGAGAGAAGACATATGAGAAACTGCTGAACCTTATACGTAGGATCCATTTGGATCTGGTATGAGCGAATGGTGGCATTGGCCTAAGACAAGAGACAGCCCAGCAATCCTGTGAGATTAAAAACCAGAGAAGAAATTACTTAAGTTCTGTCTTGCTTTTCTTGTATCCCAGCATCCATGTGCATGCAATGTGGACCATGGTGTGCATTACTCAGAAATCTGGTTCCGAGACCTCTGGGAAATAATTAGAAACTAAGAAAAAAAGTTGCTTACACACTAACTCTCCCTGCCTGCTGCCTCACATCCCTCTCTGCTTCAACACAAAGCCTAGAACTTCATAATTATAATGTGAGGCATGCCTCTTTTTTTATATATTGCTTTTTCCTCAAGAGAAACAGTTTTTCAAGTGGTCAGATGCCAACACTATGGAGGCTAAGGCAGGAGGATCACAGATTCACACCCAGCCTGGACAACTTAACAAGAGCTACCTCAAAATAAAAAAGGGTGGGGATACAGCTTAATATGGAGTGCGTTCAATTTCCAGTACAACCAAAGGGAAAAAAGAAAAAAAAAAATAGGGCTATATTGTGTGAGGTAAGGAGCTGAACCAAGAGCTCTGAGGCCTGTGGTTCTGCAACTCTTATTCTATTTTTTTCCCACTGAGCTAAATCCCTGGCACCTCTAACTTTTATTCTTGGTATCAGTGGAACTGACAGAAACCTGAACTACCCACACAAGCAGTGTCTACCAAAGAATAAATGTTAAACAAAATATATTAGTCTTGGTAGGCTTCCAAAGCACAATATCACAGGCCAGGTGGCTGAAAAGAACAGAAATCTAAATTTTTTCCCCATCTGAAGACTGGCACGATCAAGGTGACAACACAGTCAGGAGCTATTGAGGGTGCTCTTTCTAGCTTGCAGGTGGCCACATTCTCATTGTGTCCTCTCGAAATGTGGGGAGAGGCAGAGCAAGCTCTCTGGTATCTTTTTTTTTTTACAAATACACTGATACCACTGGATCAGAATTGATCCTCACGATCTTAACTAAACCTAATTATCTCTCAAACATCCAATCTCCAAATATACATTTAGAGTCAGAGCTTTAACATATGAACTTCAGGGGATACAAATATTTGGTTCAAATACCTGTGTTTAAAAAGTAAGTGAAATCTGGGCCAGGCATGGTGGTACATACCATTAATCCTAGTTATTCAGAAGGCTGAAGCAGGAAGATCATTTGAGCCCATAAGTATGAGAACAGCTTGAGCAACCATATGAAAAATTAACACAATATAGATTAAGGACTTTAATGTCAGAAAACTTGTAAAACACTTAATGGAAAAGATGGGCATCTTTTGACTTTGGAGTAAGGAAATATTTCTTAAATAAATCTGGCTGTACCTAAATTATGAACAATTCATTATTCATTTTAAAAATCCTTTAGAAGGTAAAAATAAAATGTATAAATCAGTAAAAAAAATTCATAATACATGCACCTTATAATGTTTTACTATTAACAACATATAAAGCATTAGCATACACCAAGAAAAAAAAATCACTGGAACAAAAAAATTGAATAGAGTCAAGAAACATTTCACACATAATTCATACATATAACTAATAAATACATGAAAATGCTGTTCAATATCAGTGGAGATGAAGAGAATTTAAAGCAAGATCACATCTACCAGAAAAAATAGTGAAAGACTTTGAAGTGAACTAATAAAAAAATTAATACAAAAAGAATAAATGTTCTCCCTAGCTCATGCATCCATTACCTCTATCTTTTAATTTTTCAGATCTTTAAGTTGTAAAAAACTGATAATAATGTGTATTATTCTTGTCTATAGAAAGCAAATCAATTGTATTTCGTGGGATGAAGTTGACAATTGCCTAGCAAACAAACCAGCTTTGTATCTATTTGAAAAATTTATTTCATCGTTCCTTTACTGGATATAAATGAATAGCTCTTTGAATTATCCTTTGAAATTATTTTAATATCTTACCAGTTTCATTAATGAGTTAAATAAAATAGTCGACAAGTGTTCATTTTATGAGTCATGATTATACCCTCTCTTAAATTTCATCCTTTAACACCACATTTAGAATGCAACATTACCCATTCATAATGAAAAAGCTTCTCAGCCACAGAAGTATCTTCAAACTGAAAATACCACCATGCCTCATGATCAAAGACAAGAGCTTCCCCCATCCACTCTTACCAGTGTACTGGAGGTTCTTGGGAGTAAAGTAAGACATGGAGAATAAATCAGACATACAGACTGACAGAAGTATAACTGCCTTAACTTATACACACTTAATAGGTACACAGTAAAGCTTAGAAAGAAAAGCCTACTAGACCTCTAGAGCTACTAAAGGCTAATGTATAATATTGAATTCTTTTGGGGGGGTACAGGGGATTGAACTCGGGTCCTTGCACTTGTGAGGCACGCAGAGGAACCACTGAGCTAAATCCCTGGCCTTTGAATTCTATTTTTATAGAGGTAATGAATATCTGGAATGAAATATTTTTAAATGTCATCATAACAGCATCAGAAAAGCAGTGGGAACTAAAACAACAATGCTCTGAGACATTAAAGACAACCTAAATAAGTGGAGACAGAGAGCCACAGTATTCATAGGTTATTGCTCTCCTGAAATTGACCTATGGAGTGAAGTTACAGGTTTCTTTGTAGAAAATGAAAAGCTGATCTTCAAATTTATACGGAAAAGCTTATTCTAAATTCATATGAAAACACAAAGGAACAGTCAAAACAAATCTTTTTTTAAAAAATTAAGACAAGAAATTACCCAACTAAGAATGTATTAAAAAGTTACTGTAATCAAGTAATAGTGTGATACTGCCAAAAAAAAAAATCAATGTAACAGAAGTCAAACTCAGATCCACAAATGACTTTTGATAAGAATTACCAAAGCAATTCAATGAGAAAAAGAAATTCTTTCCAAGAAATGGTGCTGCAGTACCTAGGTATGCCCAGAAAAAATAAGAACCTCAACTCTTTACACCCCAAGCACAAGAGTTAACGTGAGCTGATCATACACCTAAATACAAAAGCTAAAACAATAAAGCTTCTGGAAAAACACTTATGAGAGCTAGTCATGATGGTGCATGCCTGTAATCCCAGCGGTCAGGAGGCTGGTGAGTTCAAAGACAACCTGGGATACACCGTGAGTTCCAGGCCATGATGAACTACATAGCGAGACTCTACCTCACAAAATAAAAAACAAACAAACAAACTTAAAGAGTGTGTCTTCACAACGAAGGGCAAAGTATTCTAAACAGGCTTCAGAAAAAAAAAATTGGGAGGATGTAATCAAAGTTTAAAATGTGTGCTCATTAAAAGATACCATTAAGGAAATGAATAGGAAACTGGGTACAGTAGCACAACCTTATAACCCTAGCACTCTGAGAGGCTGAGGTAGGAGATCACAGTTCAAGTTCAGCCTGGCCAACTTAATGAGAACGTGTCTTAAAATAAAAATAAAAAGGGCTGAGGATATAGCTCATCCAGAAGTCCCTGTGTTTAATCTTCAGTACCAGAAAAGGGTGGGTGGTGAGTGGGAGGGGAGGAACAGGCAAGTTACAATGTAGAAGGAAACACTGGCAATAAATCTGTCTGGATATACATGACTTATATCCAGAATGTATAAAGAATGTCTTTAACTTTGTAAGTAAACAACTCAATATTAAACAGTGATAGAAATCAGGACAGTGGTTCCTTCTGGTGAGGGAAAAGATGTCAAGGAAGGAGTCCAAAGAAAAGCTGATAAAATGTCCTAAATTTTAGATAAGAGTGATTACTTGAGTATATCCATTTGTCAAACCTCATTGAACTATATATTTAAGCTCTGTGCATTACTGTAAAATTGAAAATTCTACTTCAGCTTTTAAAGTTTTCTTAAAAGATCATAATAGCTATTATTGTAGACCATTCAATTAGCAAACTTAAAATGTCTGAAAGATATCAAGTATTAGAGAGACTATAAAACAACAAAATTTCTTCTACATTGATAGTAAGAGGGTAAAACAAAGGTAAAATGAATGGAAAACTCCTGGAAATAAGCCTTATATGATCTCTTTACTTTTAATAGTCATTACCCTCCACCCCAGTAGATACATTCATAGGTATATGTCCAAGAGAATCTCTTGTGCATGTGCTACAAGAGTCATAGAGGAATATTTCTTGGGGCACTACTGAAAGGAGCAAACATGAAAAGACCAGACTCCTGAAAACAAAGTTCTTACCACTTAACCTCAGAAATAAATTGAACATGATAATAAAAAGTATCACTTTCAAATATTTAAGTTCTAAAGACAACACAGTTTGAGTAAATACATATGATGGCTTGTTCAATATCAGCACATACCAAATAAATTAAAAATTATGATACAAATTATAGTGACTTTTGCATTTTTAAGAGGTAAACTGTAATTTGACTTTTCTGAGCATAATGATTGGAACTCACCTAAATGCTAGTTACACAAGTTATGCCCTATCCATACATAAAATACTGTAGAGCTGTAAAGATGAAAGAGCAAGATTTATGTACATGCAAGATCTCCAAGACATAGAATTTTTGTCCTTTTCACTTCACTTTGAGACCTTGTCATACTGTTTTCCACACTATGTTTTAAACTCCTAAGCTCAAGCAGTCTTCCTGCTTTAGCCTGCTGAATAACTGACACCAGTGCATCCAAGGAGAAGGTTAAAAAGCCAGAGTAGAACACTACATACTCACAGGTTATAAAAATTCTATCTATCTATCTATCTATCTATCTTAGATATTGGTAGTTTCTTATGAAAATAGGGACAGAGAACCTAAGGAGAAAGGAAGGTTTCAATGTACTAAATAAATCCTTTTGTACTGTCTTTTTTTTTGGGGGGGTGAGAAAGGGTCTCACTACATAGTTGAGACTGACCCTGGAACTCACTATGTAGCCTAGGCTGGTCTCGAAATTACAGGCGTGCACCACCACGCCCAGCCCTTCTGTACCGTCTTAACTTCTGATCATGTACACATTCTGTTTCAATTTACATGGAGGGAAAAGAAGAAAAGACCCCTAAAAATTATATTTCTGGTAAACAACCTCTCCTGTGCCCTAGTTATTCCAAACCTTTACTGCTTCCCTCAAAAGCCATATCTTAGTCCTTTTGCCTTCTCCTACAATGCTGCCAACCACACACTGTCAAGTTGAAGACCTTGCTTTCCTCTGGAAAGGAAAATGAAACTCCCTGTTTCCTAAGCACTCAAAAATTCATCTCTAACTGTCTCCAAGGGAGTCCCTGCCCTCAGAAGAAACAAACCATTCCAGGTGAACTGTGCTCCTATGCAATCTCAGGGCTCTGCAGGGAACCTGTTCTTTCATCCCCTCTTACTTCCTAAACTTTGCTCTGAGATACAGACACAGACACACACACAGGTTGGAGCCTCTCCTATATCAAAAATTACCCTATAATCCTCTATCGGGTACCCTAAATTGTCTTCCTATTCACAGCTAAATTTACAAGTGTTGACCAGGATATAGAGAAACTGTACAATGTGGCTAAATTTTGAAAACTTTATGCTGTGTGAAGGAAGTCACAGAAGAACACAAACTGTATCACTGATTTACATGAAATGCCCAGAACAAGAAAATTAGAGACAGCTAATAGATTAGAAGCTAGAAGACACTAAAGAGGCAGGAATGAGTAGTAACTGCTAATGAAGACCTTTAAGAATGATTGTGGTAAGGGTATTATACACTTCTATAAATATATAATGACCACTGAGTCATACACTTCTAACAGGTGAATTTTATGGTTTGTAAATTATTTCTCAATAAAAATATGGTATGACCTAATAATCATGCCTAGGGCATTAAGAGATGAGAAAAGAACAGCTGATAATGCTCTGTGAAACAGTCTGTAAAATATCTGTTAAGCTGAGAAGAGATACTGAAGGATTCTGAGCACTGGACTGACATGCTGACACTTATCTTTTAGGGAAAAACTGCTATGTTGACAGAGTCAAGAATGGCTGGCAGAGCAACTGGGCTCAAAGTGGAAAGACCAGATGAGGAAAGTCACAATGGTCTATTTAAAAAAATTATTTTCTTTAGTAAAGAAAAATAAAATAAAAAAGATAACTTGAGCCAAGAGAGCTAAGAAAGGAAACCAGCTAAGATTTTACCTTTAGAAAAGAACGCTATTTATAGAAGCTTTCTATAAAAGGGAAACTTCAGACAGAAACCAACTATTAACATACTAATGGGTTTACCTTTTTTACATAAGCCTCAGAAATAGGAATTATAGAAAGTAATCAAGTCTAAGAGAGTAGAGTGGTAGAAAACTCACTAACTGGCCTATTAAAATAGCAGTTGTATATCTATAACTTAACTAACCAAAGATTTGTCTTCAAGGATATCAAATTGTAATGTCATTATCCTTCTCAAGTGTGTGTAAGAGAACAGCAGTATGAGCTCCATTTTTAAATATGAAAAAAATGGAAACATTCACACTGAAGTGTTTTATTGCTTAGAACCACCTTTTGTTCAGTCACATTACCCACAAACTAAAAGCTACACACACACATTATGAAAAATATTTGTTTCCTATTAAAAGTCTCTGAGGAAAAGATATAAGGGGTTGCCTTAAATTTTTCAGAAACAATTCCTTTTTATTATAAAATATATTTTAAAAGGCAAATTGATTTATTAAATATCTCACTTTAGGTTTTTTTATGACAAGTCACAAAGAAAGATCTACAGCATAAGTTCTAGGTTAGGCAGATATCTGAACTGAAGGGGGAGAAAAAAGGACATGGCCAATACTACTAAAGTGGGGGATTTAATTCTTTCAGTAGGAGAACTCTAAATTGATCATTTAACTCTCAAATTTTTGTGTTCACGTTCTTTAGAAAACAGAACATCAAAAATTAAGCACTTCTCAGGCCAGGGGATTTAGCTCAGTGTTTCTGCTGGCTGCCTCACAAGAGCAAGGACCCAGGTTGGATCCCTGGTACAAAAAAAAAAAAAAAAAAAAAAAAAAAAAAAAAATTAAGCACTTCTGCTAGATTCTGTATGCCTTTGATTCTTTAATGACAATTATTGAAATACAAAGCTTATCAAAGCATAGTATATTAGCAGGAGAAAAAAATTTAAACCCTTCACCAGCTCAATTCTTCAAGCAAAAGAGCATTTTCTCAAAGTTTGTACTCCCAGCTGGACATGGTGGTGTGTGCCTGTAATCTCAGAATTCAGGAGGCTCAGGCAAAAGGATCACCATAAGTTCAAAGACAGCCTAAGCGATATAGTGAGTTCAAGGCCAGCCAGTACTACACAATTAGACCCTGTCTCAAAAAGAAATATTATATTAAATTTTTAAAGTTTGCACTTCCTGCAATATCATCCTCATGACAACCCATCCTCACCAAAAAATAAAACTTTAGAGTCTAGAAATGTAAAGTAAATCAATAGCACATTTTATAAAGCCTAAATAAATGTCTAATAGATATGAAAAATGTTCAGTGGAAAAAAATCAAATTAAAATAAGCTCTCACATTCATCAATGAAAATGATAGTTGTTTTATAAAGTAAGCAGCAAGTCACTTATGCTGTTCTGCCCTCCTCCTTACCAGACACCTGGGAGGGTTCACTTCCCCACCTTTCCATCAGCTTAGCTATGGCGGTGTGACTGTGGCTTGTGTTAGCTACTGAGATCTATGTAAATATGAGGTGTTTTGAGGTATACACTTTAGGGACCAGCATGTACGTGAAAGGTTTACCCACTGCTGCACACAAGGGATGAGGTAGAATTTCTGGTGAAGCTGCTTCACTAAATGGCTCTGAAAAGTTAGGACATCAGTTATATTGTAAAATACTAGTGTGATTGGGGGGGACTATTATTACAGCATAATCTAGGCTACTGACAGCTATAGTTGATAACGTAACATCACACTATAATGTACAAATATATTCTATTATAACAGTGCAAATAAAATAGACATCATTACACACTGCTTTTAATAATGTAAACTGGTAAAATTTTTCTGGAAAATAATTTTTCCATCATGCTACAAAAGTTCAAATCCTTTGACCCAGTAATTTCTCTTCAGCAATCTGTCCTTGTTTGCTTTTGTAGATTTTTTTGTTTAGTTTTTTGAAACAGGATTTTGCTGTGTAATCCAGGTTGGCCACACTGGCCTTGAACTCACAGCCACTGTCTCAGCCTCTCATATCTTAAGATTATAGGTATGTGCCACCATGCTCATAAGCAATCTGTCCTAAATAATCAAAACTTCAAGCAAATATTCATATCATAACTCATCAGTATAAAGAGCTAGAAACTAGTTAAACATCCAAATGATTAGCTAAATAAATTAGAACATTACACAATCACTAAAATTAGGTATAAAAATGGTTTATGACTCATAGAGTAATTACATGATGGGGAAATCACTTGTATACATGGGAACTCTGTACTACCTGTTCAATTTGTGTATATAACTCCAAAATAGGTAAAACTAACCTTAAATTATAGAAAGCACATCAATGATTATGGGAGCCAAAGGCTACATGGAAGCAAAAGGCTACATGGGAGCAAAGGAGCTTAAGAAATGTTTTTTTATCAGTGACGGAAATGTTCTGTATCTAGATTTACTGTAGTTGTCAAGAGGATGTACACATTAGTCAAAATTTATTAAACTGAGCCAGGTGTGGTGGCAAGTGGCTGAAATCCCAGCTACTCGGGAGGCTAAGGCAGGAGGTTCTCAAGTTCAAGGCTAACCTAGGTAACACAGTGGTACCCCCATCTCAGAAAAATATTTTTTGGTTTTTGGGTGTTTTTTTTGTTTTTTGTTTTGGTACCAGGGATCAAACTCAGGACCTCTCACTTGAAAAAGAAAAAGATTTTAAAGCCTTATTAAACTGTCCCGCATACAAATTTTATCTTATTTAACTTGATTTTAGAAATTAAAATGTTTAATGACAGGAAAATGCTCATCTGAGTAACTGAATTATATAAAATACATTTTCACAAAAAAAGAATAGAAATATGTACAATGCTAATAGTTTTCTAATTTGCATAATGTATAGGTAATTTTAGTTTTTCTATAGGTTCTGTACTTTCAAAATGCCCTAAATAGACACAAGTCTTTATGTTTTATTTCATAATATTTTATTGAGAACTAGTGCGTGAAGCCCAGGATCAGTCTGAGGTTTTCATAAGACCTTCATGTAGTGTTCTGAGTGGTACAGGGCCAGATGACTCTACTCTTGGTTGCTTCCTCAAGCTTCACCAAGACCTGCCTCTCAAGTGATCCTTGTACACAGCAAATGTGCCAACATCACCAGTCATCTGCAAACAACATCTGTGTACAGCCTTTATACTGGAAACTGACAGGTTATGACTATTCATAAGAACTGCTTGCATTAATGATTAACTTGCATTAATGGTTATTTGTTTACCCAATCTTACTTAAAATAAGCTTAAATTTACTAGTGTTTATTTAGTACTAAGTACAGAAAGCATTTTGACCATATTACAGTGTATGAATGTATTTACTAGGACATGTGCATCAATAACTACCTATTGAGTTTTGGGAATTTATTTAACAAATAGATTAAAATTTCCTGTTATCAGGACTGAACCCATAGGCTTATTCAAATGCTCTGTCAGTGAGCACTGAGCTATACCCCCAAACCTACCCTGCTTTTGAGATAGGGTCTCACTAAATTACCCAGGCTGGCCTAGACTTTACAATCCTGAGTAGGTGGGATTAAAGGCATGAACAGTGTAAGGATTAAAAGCTGTCATGGCTGTAAAAATGGCCAAAATGTTTAAAACTCAAAAAAATTGTAGAAAAACATAAGTAAAAGAAAGTGACAAATCTGACAAGAGCATTAAACAAAGAAAGAAACATTGAAAAAAAATCAAATAGAAATATCAGATATATATCATTAACAAATTATAATCAGCAGGAAAAATATAGCATGAAAAATATATTTCATCAATGAGCATGGCAATTCAAGGCACTGGGGACATAGCTTTTCATAAAAGAAAAATCTGAAAAACCTACTTGATAAAAGAGAACGCACAGGGTGATCAAAAATACAGTGAATGTTTAAAAATTTTAAATATTATTGTAAGGGCCAAGGATTTAGCTCAGCAGTTCGGTGGCCTGCCTTGCAAGCGCAAGGACCCTAGTTCAATCCCCAGTACCAAAAAAAAAAAAATTATTGCAGTAAAAGACATACTGCAATTAACTCCCCTCACTTTGAACATACTTATCCCTATTATTTTTGCCACTTTCCACAGCAATTCTGGAAGTTTCTTTCATGTATGTCTCTATGAAGTATGATCAAAAATAGGGTGAGTGCTGCTGCCCAGTGCCATCCAGTGGAAAGGCAGGCTTGGAAAATAATTATAGTGTGTCCTCATTAGCATTATGCACCAGATCTGACACTGTGTGACTTCTGACTCTTCCCCAGAGTCAAAATGACCATGAAAGATAAACATTTTCAATCAATTAAAAACACTGAGAGAGCTATGGCAGTGAAAGTAAAGACACTCAGGAAAAAAACAAAAAAACAAAACAAAACAAAAAAACACCTTCCAGAACTGCTTCCAAAATTGGCAAGAATGATGAGATTAAAGGTATTCAAAGAAACAGGGAGTATTCTAGACGGATTAATGGCAATAACTTTTACTGTAAGTAAGATTATTTATTTTTATTCATTGTCTATTGGTACATTTTAGGCATACATTATGATAGCATTCATCATTGGGAATCTGTACCTGTACATGATATGTTTTAGTTATTTTTTCCCATTCCCTTTTCCTCCCTTCCACCTTTCCACCCCTCCTTATTTACAAAAGCCATTTTTTCCTTTTCTCATTTTTTTCTTTCTCTTCTTTCCTTTTCTCTACCCCTTCCCTGTTTCCCTTTCCCCTTTGAACCTTTTCTTCCTATTTCACAATATCTATTATATATTTTGATCCTCATTTACACTTTCAGTTTCTCATGCCAGAGAAACTACAGAATATTTATACATGAGTCCTATTTATTTCACTTAAGAGTATAGCCTCTAGGTCTATCCATTTAGCTATAAATGTCTCTAATTTATAATTCTTTATGGCTGAGTAGTACTCCATTTATTTTTTAAAAACACACACATTTTCTTATCCTGTCACTGGCTGATGGGCATTTGGGCTGTTTCCAAGATTTAGTTATTACAAATTGTGCCACTGTAAACATGGGTGCATATATATCACTATAGTATGATGCTGTAAATTCTTTCGTGAAGATACCAAGATGGGGAATAGCTAAATCAAATGAAACCTCTAGTTTTAGTTTTTTGAGGAAACTCCACACTGCTTTCCACAGAGGTTACACCAGTCTACATTCCCACAAACAGTGGAGAAGGGTTCCCTTTTTCCCCATAGCCTAAACAGCATTTTTTTTTTGATTTCTTGATAGCAGCCATTCTTTCTGGAGTGAGATGAAATTTCAGCATTATTTTAAATTGTATCTCTTGAATGACCAGTGATGGTGAACATTTTAAAAATTTTTATTTAAACACACATTTTTATATCTCACATATGTGAGCCAGAAAAAATCTAATCCAGAAATCATTTTAAGAAAATGAGCATTGAAAGTAAATTACTCTACTTAATCACAATAATTAATGTATTGTTTTCTCAAGTTTGACGTTTGGACTCTTGTCTTTAAAAAGCATTCATAATTATAACACAATACAAAGACAGTATGTTATTTCTACCAATAAGCGTTAAGATGTAGTAGAAAAACGTGTGTCAGTGAGAGTATAGCTAGTTGAGTATACAGTCTCAATTGAGTATATAGACATCAGAGTTTTCACGGGACTTAGATATGGAAGAAAACCTGTAACAAAATTATCAAGACTAGAGGAAAGCAAATGGAGAAGTCTCAATGATGTCACTTGCTTAACACTTACAAAATATAAACAGTGCAAATACAGACTGATGGGAAAACATCTTCACCAAGCCATTCTTGATTTCTAAATTCTAAAAACTGTAAGTTCATAACAAGAATCCCCAATGAACTAAATCTAGAATCAAACAATAGCCTGGAAGTCAAATCTAGCTCATAGCGTGCTTTTTTCTGACCCTGAATTAAGACTGATTCCTACATTTTTAAAAGGCTATTCATAAATAAATAAGAATATGCAATAGAGGCATTTTGTGGCCACAAAGCTTCAAATATTAATTATCAGGCTCTTTACAAAAGGTTTGGAGACCTCTGAACTAAATAATTCATAAACAGATCTTAATGATTGTCTCTGATCCAGAGGTTTAAATGTGTGCTATGACATCATGGTATATTAGAACTGAAAGGAAATTCTAAGACCATTTTTCCTCCCCACATATTACCAAAGAATTGACTAAGACCCAGAGATTCCAGTATTCCAGGTCCAGTGGCCTTTTATTCCATCAGAGCAATAGTTCCCTTCTCCATTAATGGAGCAATCTGCAATAAAAGTGAGGCAGAGTAAAGCAACAAAGTGCACTCTCCAACTCTCCACTGAATCCTTCTTATACACAATTGACTAAACAAAGGCAGCCACTGATCAGCACAGCATCAAGGGCCATTTCCTATTTTCCCAGCTTCATCTGCCTCTATTCTAGTCACATATTCTCCCAAATAAGCAAACGAACTTATTTAGCATTACTGAAAAAGCCCTTTGTTCTTTTTATCCTAAGGACTTTAGTTTCTCTCTTATGGACAAGTTGTCCCTTTTTCTCTTCTCAAAATCCTTACCATCCTTCATAATTCAATTCAACACCCATGATACTGTTAGGAAGCTTATAATCCAATATGAAACACAGTTCAGGTACACTTACACAAAAGGAAAAAATACCCTGAAAGTTACAACAAACAAAATTTTAGAAATTCCAAGGAGTAAAATATTACCCCTGGTGGAAATGTTTAGGAACAACCTTACAAACAACTGAGCAAAATGTTAAAGAACAGAGAAGAAAAGGACATTCCAAGCATTGGAAATGGAGTAAGTAAGGATGCAAAATGAACATCTCATTATGACAAAGATTCTTACTGCCTTTTTGTTGCCCTACGTTTGACTACAACCATATAACATGATGAAACACAGAATGCCCTTAATTTCTATTTTTCTTTTGATGCTATGGATTGAACCTGGGGCTTTCATGTGCTCTACCATGGAGCTACACTCTTAACCTCAAAATGCCTTTAATTTCTAAGGTGCTTTGGCAACTCATGACACTGAATGGGAAGATACACCAACCAGAGATTTTAAAATGTTAATTAGGTGCTCAATATTCAAAGTAGGTGGTCTACTCCTACACAGATTTCAGATAGCCTTTGAGAACATAAAATTGCAACACTGCAAAACCAAATATGAATTCTGTGCAGTTAAGGATGAATTCTGTTATTCACAACACCTAGATACCAAAAAAGGCTCCAAATTTTCACTTCCTGATTATTTTGGTTTCCTTTTTACTGAGTAATTTTATTCTATGGATAGCAATGGTCAATATTCACTCCAAATCCAGATGTTATCTAAATATCTGCAGAATATTTGAATATGGTAAGTATTTCATTGAAAATACTCCTTTTCCTCATTCTAATTATATACAGTAATACAAAGTAAAAGACAACAGTAATTTAAAATCTAATAAAGCTATCAAAATCTTAAACTATTTCAAAACTATCTTTGAAATAGCTTGTTAACAAGTAACTCAAATCTTTATTGTTGCTTTTAACACTAAACATACACACATACACATGTCATTTTTACTAAATACAGCTTAAGAGAGAAAAATGCTATTTGTTTACCTTTGCATTCCACACAATTCCTAGCACAGAGTAGGTGCTTTCAATTCATTGAGCTGGACAGGCAGAGAGCAAATGTTATTTCTGCTCTCCATACGATTTCCCTATATTTCAAAGGTGTGAGTCATCAATTCTGCCAATAAGGCCAGAACTTATACCACTACAAATGCTTGACATATTTCAAGAGCTATCTCAAATGAGAAGAGATACATTTCCTAATTCCACAGCATAAGAAGATATATTGTTTCACTGCTGTCAATGTGCTATATTTAGATGGCTTTGAATTGAATTATCCGAGCATGCACAAATAGAACCTTGAAAGTGTCCACAGAGTTGCTCCTGACAGTCTAGAAACAAAAGCCACTATTCAGATAAAAGATGACATGCAACCGGAATCTGACAGGCCAGTAATTTACTGCATTTTCTGCACATCTGAATTTGTAGGCCTCAATAGCCATTAAGCAAAATTAGTTTCAAGATGTCAGCCAAAAGCCTGATGGGCAACACTTTTATGTCATTAAAAAAAAAAAAAATCTACCATTCCCAATCTGTTTGAATCTGTGTTTGCTCATTAGAAGCTTCTCGGTGAATCAGGAGAGAAATTTTAATTGCATTCCTGCTCTGTCAATGTTTAGTGTATCCCTGAACTATAAAAAATTCCTACACCCCCCTCCTTCTTTTCTCATGTCTAAAATAATTTAGATACAGTGGAAAAGTATCAGAGAGTACATCAGTTCTCTATCCAAATGGAACAAATTCAAAATTACAAATATTATCACAATACATATTTATCCAACTTAAAAAAAGCAAGTATTGGAAAAAGACTTCATCTTCTACTATAATCTGCTGTGTGCTCTTATGCATGTATGCCCTTGCAAATGCTACTTTCTCCTTTATTTAGAATGTCTCCTCAAACCTGTGGCAGTTTTCTACTCCTTACAAATCTTATCTCATTTTACAAACAGACTCATGCAATTCTTGCCCTACATATGTACCTTTTACACACTTCCATTAAGTACTCCTAACCAACCATATTCTTCTCTTAGAATTCTAAGCTCTCCACGGGAAATGACTGAACACCTCTAGGCAGTCTAATATTTGGATGATACACACCAGTATATCCTGAACTGCAGTGAAGTGCTTATATACTTTGCAATATACTCTGTTAAACTGTCACTGCTTTAAATTCCATCAGTCCTAAGGAATCTGCTGGAGGCCTAATCTCCTATCATCACTAAAGCCTAGCAACTAAACAGAAAGCTTGACAGAGAACAAAGAATGGAGGGATCCTTCAAGATCCAGTCTAGGGCCAGGAATTTAGCTCAGTGGCTCTGCCACGTGCTTTGCAAGCACAAGGTCCCGAGTTCAATCCCCAATACCAAAAAAAAAAAAGACCCAATCCAGTGCTTTAGATCTTTGATGAAAGAACTGAAGACTACCAACTGTATCAATGGCCAAGGTCAATGAGTATGTTTTCACAATTATGAAGACAATAAACAGAAAAGCAAGAAAAATCCTGGTCCTTTCGTACTAGAGAAGAAAAAAATGGGAATGTCTTGCTGTTGCCTATGATTGCTTTCAGCCTCTGATAAAATGAGTGCTAAATTTGATAATGTGGGCAAAAACGTTTATAGAACATATGATTAAAATATTTTTCTTTGGGCCGGGGATTTAGCTCAGTGGTTCCACTGCCTGTCTTGCAAGCGCAAAGACCCGAGTTTGATCCCGGTACCAAAAAAAATTTTTTCTTTATGTTAAAGTTCCTGCTGGGCACATTAGTGCTCTCTTGTAATCCCAGCTACTTGAAAGACAGGCAGGAAGACTACAAATTCAAGGCTAGGCTGAACAATTTAGCAACACCCTGAGTCAAAATAAAAGTAGGTTGGGTGTGGTAGCACGCTCCTGTAGTCTCAGCACTGTAGAAGGCTGAAGCAGAAGTTCAAACCTACCCTGAGCAATTTAGCAGATTAGCCAGACCCTGTCTCAAAAACAACAATAAATAAAAACAAAGTTCCTGTGAAACCAGTCTCTATAACAGGACCACAGGGACCAGTGAATACCAATCAGTGTCTTGGTCAGAAAGACAGATTATCACTAAGGATGAGCACAGTGATTAACTCGAGTCAAAAGAAAAAAGGCAATAATAAGAAGTCAGTTAATTATAAATGGCATGTCTAATTACAGATTTTGCTAGGGGCTTCAGAAATTTCTAATTAGTTTTACTTAGTATATTAATTATAAATAAAACACCAGGAGGAATTTCCTAATCACAGAAATTTACCTTGTGTGTAAAACCAGAGTTTAAGTTATCACTGTAATTTAATAATTAGATATTCAATAATGTATAATTATTTTCAAAGCCATCAATAAAATATATAACACATTAAAACTGAGTTACTCAAAACCCTACAAAAGAAATGACAACATAACAATTTTTTAGCTTACTTTCCAGGAGAGAAATTATCTTTTAGTCATATTGTCAAGGGATTTCAAAAAGCCATAAGATTAAAATGTTAACAATGACGATGAAAGGGAAGAAAAGCAGCAAAGAAGCTTATCTAATTTCAACACTGTCCTGTTAATTCATCATTAGTTGGCAATAAAACAATGCTATGCTATATAATATGCTAATACAAAATTCCAGTGACAAAAATCTCAATCAAAAGCAGCATGTATTTATGAGAAATTTAAAGATCATCTTCATTTCTTTATTAAATTAGTAACAGAATTTAGATCATAATATATCTTAATTGCAATGAAAGCTTATCTCTGTAATCTTTGAAGCAATTATATAAAAATTTTGGCTATTAATACTATTACATGAATTTAAGCAGAAAATATATACCAGGAATAGGTAATAATATCTGAAGCTACCATTGATTTGAGTACCTACACACCCTGCTAGACAGAATGTAAAGTTCTTTACACAGACTGTTAATTTTCACAACCACCTTACAAAGTAAGTAGCATCTTTATTTTCCTACTGATGCACTGACACTAGAAATAACCTTGTCAAGGTCAGCTAGAAAGTGGCAGACTAAAGATGCAAATTAATCGTTGACTGCTCCACAGCCCTGTGCTGGGTTTAACACCCTACTGACCAACAACAGAATCAAAGCAAGTCAAATGTTCAGTGAAGTTTCATGGTGTATCAGCTGTTCTACGTGGGTAAACTTAGGGCTACAATCTACTGTAGATGAGGCCATCTAGAAATTTAAGGAAACAACACAACTTAGTAATCATGACCTGGATGTGGGAAATCAAGGATGCTGTTAGCTTAGAGAGTGTCATAAAATTCTACCCTCATTAAACTCACGTTCAGAGAAATGACAAAATTACTAGGGAGATACAGAAGTAGTTGAATTCAATCAGGGCAAGTGTTAAAAATAAAGAGAGCTTGACTAAAAGAACTGAAAAATAACTTTCCTCCAACACATATAACTAAGTAAAACAAAAATACTGTTGATTAAAAAAAATAAGCAGGCACCTTGACTCATTCAGAAATAAATATGTTAAGTAAACTGTTATGTTTAAAAAACATTACTACTCAGCTAACAAAGGCATACAACAAGTGTCTGACTAGGGAATTAATAACTTGGATGACCAGTTATGGTAGCACATGCCTGTAATTCCAGCTACTCGGGAGACTGAGGCAGCAAAATCACAAATTTGAGGTTAGCCTGAGCAACTTAAAACTGGAAAATTAAAAAAATAAAAAGGGGTGAGGATACACTTCAATGTGCCATGGGTGACAAAATTCCCAGTACTGGAAAAAAAAATGCTTGAATAAATGAAGATGAAAGTG
Organism: Fukomys damarensis; assembly: GCF_012274545.1. Taxonomy (NCBI): domain Eukaryota; kingdom Metazoa; phylum Chordata; class Mammalia; order Rodentia; family Bathyergidae; genus Fukomys; species Fukomys damarensis. The sequence goes on along the minus strand of NW_022900937.1, from coordinate 24,741,917 downwards.
AAAATGAGGAAGGGAAAAATCAAGGACTCAACTTTTCTCCAAGATCTTTCTCACCAATCATGTACAGGTCAAACATCTTTGAATTGAAAATCCTAAATCCAACATACTCTAAAATCCAAAAATTTTTGAGTACCAACATGACACAGGTAGAAAGTTTCATGCCTCATCTCCTAGGTCAAGTCATAGCCAAATGCAAAGAACTACAAAATTAAAATTACCTGTATTAAAATTACCTCCAGACTCATATAAGGCATTTATGAAACAAATGAATGTTTGTTTAGCTTTGGTTTCCATCCACAAAATATCTCATTTTATAGATGCAAATATTTCAAAATCTGAAAAAGTACAAACTCCAAAACACTTTTAGTCTCAAGCACTCCAGAAAAGGATACTCAACCTGTAGTAGTTGCTCTTGAAGTTCTACTAGTTTTAAAAAAGACAGCTTTTTCTTTGCACAACAGTGGCTACGAGACTAGGCAAGTTCAGACTAGGGTGACAGCCTCTTCCCACTACACTAGACAACTAGCCTATAATTTGAATATACTATTATTTTAGACATAAGCTTAAAAAATACTACCTGAAATACTTCCTAAAACTATGTTTGTAGGAATGCACTGCTTCTGTATAACAATATGTACAACCCATAAAAATTTAAAAAGCAAATTAATTCATAATTCTTATTTCACCTGTGAAAATGCTACCCACATAACAGTTTTTTGAAGGACTGCATTTTTAACAACTATCAAAAAAAGATCCACCTTTCTTTGATATATATGGATAATGTAATACATAAGCAAAGGCTAAATAAAACAGTCCACAGAAATTCTTGCTTTTTTCTTTCTTGCTTCTCATAGAGCAAGGAATTCAATAGTCAAATTTATTTCAAGCTATAATTTACACAATTACTTCCTCTGTTGGGGGTGGGTATCGGAGATTAAACTCAGGACCTTACGCTTGCAAGGCAGGCACAGTGCCACTGAGCTAAATCCCCAGCTCTACTTATAATTTATGCAATAACTAATCACATTTAGTTAGTTTACTTGTTACATTTTTTAAGTTTTTGAAAAATAAAATCTTTCCCTTTGCTGAGAATGTAATGCATTTTTAACTCTACTATGAAGTGCAAGCTTAATGCATTTATGTCTTAGTGGTTGGAATGCCAATACCACTGCATACCTATCTGTTATAATAAATATTTAAGAATCACATTGCCGATTCCCTTTGAGCCCACAAAACAGACACATCAAAAACTGAACCAGAAAGCAAATAAATCAAGATACACCTGAAATGTTATTGAATAATTCTGAAGACCAAATTTGAGTCAAACAATAACCCTCAGTCTCTACAGCCAAGGAAGATTCTGTTAACTACACAGCATTCACAGAAAGAGGGGATCAGCATGTCTTCAGCTAGGAGAGACACGTTTGCTCAGACAGACAGCTTCAGTCCAAAGATCCTGCTTTCCCTATCACCGTCCCTGATCTGATCTGCAAGAAACAACTGTAACTCTGCTGAGACTCTTTAATTGGTTTGTTTTTAAAGAGCTCTATCTGCTTAAATGGAACTTGCCTAAAAGCACTGCAGTACTCTCCAGTGGGATTACAAGTTATATTGGCAGTAAATTAATTGTGTTCAGTTAGGTAACAAGAGGAAGAAAGCAATCTATAATAGTTCTGAAAATCTGAGGTAATGCAAGCATTCTGTCCAGTGGAACAAAAGTAGTTTAGTACAATGTATTTCAAATGGAAATGCAAAGAGTATGGGCTAGCCACAAATCTTCCTATAAGAAGCAAAAGCATCTGTACTTTTTCTGAGAGATTCCTTTATAGGCATTCTCCATGGAACTAAACGTCATGAAAGAATATAAATCATTTTTCTGAAGAGCTCACTGAAGAAAAAGAAAAAAAAAACATGCAATAAGGAGAAATTCATTCTAAAAAAATTAATCTCAAAATACATGTCCCAAGTTGCATATAACTTAACAAAAGTAGCTGTTATCAAAACACCTTTGAACTTAAAAGTCTGTACTTCTCTGAAGAGTGGCACATGTAGAATGCAGCCACATTCTAACTGGACACAACAGACCTAGAGTCCTCACATTCAACACAGGAAGACCCAGGGGTTTCCTCTGAATACAAGAGTGTGTCTAGATTCAGAAATGTTCACTGGGGCCATCCAACATTAAAACACACCAACAGAGACAAGTGAGATGGCTGGCTAGGTCCAGAATCTTCATAAGAAGATTTAATCCACTAGGTAAAGGGGCTAGAATCTCTTGTAAAAGGAAACTAGTTTTTAACTACAGCAGAACTTATCTAGGAGATACCAAAAAATGATTTCACTATAATGACACTTATTCTATCCAACCATACATAGATTCATGAAGTCATTCTATCCTATCCATAATGCTACATTTCAGTATTAAACTACAGTAATCACCATTTACACACCTGGCCCCTAGCCTTGCTATTTTCTAGCTCTCAAAACTGACTTTTCTTTCCTGACAATTTCTCAATTCATTGCCTGATTAAATTTCCTTGCCTAATTAAAAAGTAAAACAAAACAGTCAGCTTTATTTTTGGTTGGTTGGGTTTTTTTTTTTATTGTTATTTTTAGCTCCACTGGTCTTTATCATATTCTTTAACATACTAATTTTTCAAGAATACTTTCATCCCTTTTTTTCCTCTCCAAAAACCAAAAAAAACAACAACAACAAACCCAAGTATATAATGGCCTGGGAGCTAGCTTTAATCTGTAGCACAGTTGTCCTTCATACCACTTGTGTACCTGAAAATCTGCCATATAATAAGAAACACATTGGCAAGCACAGCAACCCTCAGAACATTGAATGTTGCTCCTGACCAGAACAATTTGGGGAGGTAAGATAAAACTGATTTTTAGAAGCAAGAATCCATTTTATCCTCCTTCTGCTTATCATGTACATGGTCCTCTATCAAAGAAATATGAGAAAGTCAATTGCCCTATTAGATCAGATTCAATTATCAAGTACATCCCAAGCCCCCCACCTCCACCTCTTCACAGAAAATATCACAGACAGCACATACTAACTATTGCGGCCTTTTAAATAAGGGAATAACACTATTTCAAGTATTTTTTTTTAAAGCTGACAATGCAATAAGACCAACTCAACACAGGATGATGACTGGTCCATAAAGAATAAAGCAGTGGCTTTAAGAATAGTAAAGAAGAAGGTTGGGGAGGAAAGTTGCTCAGTTGTGGAGCACTTACCTACCCTGTGTGAGACTGTGATACCCACCCAGCACTACATATACAAAATAGTAAAGAACAATCTTACCAACAAACTTCACCTTTTCTATTACAAATTCAGTTTTTCCTGGAAATAGATTGTGTAAACACAGTAATTATTTTTCTAATTTCCCTGATGGACAAAAAGGGAGCATAGAAAGTGCAGGGTCATCTTTTTCTACCAAGGTTAAATATTGCCTGAAATTCAACCACCAGGAAATCATACATTTCCATTATAACATTCTACTCTCCTGGCATTTTCTCCCCAAAATACCCTAGAAAGACAATTTAAAAAGTACTCATCTAGGCTTTGTGGCAATTAGCTCTTTGCTTGCCTTCCCTAGCCACACTTGCCTCCACCCCCAACTTGATAAAAAGAACCAGGGCAAAAAATAAGGGTCTGAGAATACTTTTATCTGACCTGAAAATTAGACTAAAAGAGATCATATGTTTTGCTAAAATTAGTTAATAAAGCCAGAGTCAAGAGTTTTAAACTGCTCTTAGAGCTTTAAGATAATCTTTTTATATTCTCTACCTTAAATATACTATACAAATCTTATGCAATTTTTTAAAATCACAGACATTTCAAGCAAGATTCCATCTACCTCTTTTTTCACTTTAGGGGGGGCAAGAGTGGCTAACAGATACACTTAATAAATCAAAGAGTATAGGAACCCAAGCTTCCTTCTGGGATCCCTACCACCAGGAAGGAAAAGGTCTAACTCCTTGTATATAAAGCCCTTAATATTGGAAATCTAACAATCCTCTCCAACCTCATCCTTTATCACATCACTTTCCACCTGCTCATTCACCAGCTGTTCCTACTGAATGTCTGCAGAGCCCCAGTATTTAACACCCTCTCATACCTCCATAGCTTGACTCATGTTTCTTCATACACTACTCTGTCCCTAGCCTGTTTGGCAGGTTGGGCTCAGGTCTTTCTCTTAGAAACACCTTCTCATAGGAAGAAAAAGGTCTAAAGATGTAGAGAAAGTGGGAAGGGTAGGGAAAAGGGAAAAGGAAAAAAGGTGTGAGAAAATTAAAAAATGGAAATAAAATGTTTGTAAATGGGGAGGGGAGGAGGGGGTGAGAGGAGGGCAGGAACAAGGGGAAAAAATGAGAACCAAGACCTGTCATGTAAAGGTACAAGATCCCAATAATGAGTGTAACTGTACTGTATACCTAAAATGTACCAATAAACTCAATTTAAAAAAAAAAAAAAAAACCTTCTGACATCTTTCCTGTGAGATCCCTAAAAATAACCTTCCCTAACCCACACCATGTCTGAATGAGGCATCCTCCTTTATAGAAACCTCTAACAAACTTCTCAGAGGGCTTTGTCAATTACAAAAGTAATTAGAATCTGCCACATTATAGATACCAGAATGATCATTATTGTGTTCTTCATATAGCATCTCTTTTTCTCTCCTTGTTCTATTTTATCTAAAACTCTCCATATATTAATCTTAAAGTTTTAAGCACATTTGCAATATGGCTACTAGCTTTTTAAAAGGGAACCCAGTTGAGATTAAATACACAGGAAATTTTTCCATGTAGAGCTCAATGAGTTCATCTGACCACAAAAATGAACTTTTATAGTGCTACAAAAACAAATTTCTTTAAAAAGAACTTAAAAGTTACTTTATCTATTAAGGAAATATACCAGCTTCTGAGTGATTAAAAACTTAAAATATTAAATCAGTTTGTATCATTATTTTAAACAGAGAATGCTATTCCACTGTAATAGGGAGCAGCTGCCTTGAGAAGAAGCATCACAGTTAAAATTTGGAACATTCAATTCCATCTTCCTTGGATCTTCTCAGGCAGGATAACTATTAAAGGATACATCAAAATCTGATAACTGCCAGGCATGGTGGCACACAACTGTAATTCCAACACTTGGGAAGCTGAGGCAAGAGGATCACAATGAGTTCAAAGTCAGCCTAGGCTACATAGTGAGTCTGAGGCAGCCTGAACTACATAGCAAAATCCTGTCTGAAAAAAATTAAAAAAAAAGTCTGATAACTATATTGTTCAAAACATTCCTATTACAGATTCAGATTGGAAGGTGCACAGCATCTTCACGTCACTAGTGTAAAAAACAAAAGAAAGCACCAAACAAAACAACATCCAAGACCACAGCCAGCCATATCCTCACTGAGTTCAACCCCACACACAACAGTGTATAACACTAGGGGGAGGGGCTCCCCCAAGTCACTTGGTGCACCTTGGCTCAGGTACCAGCTCTAAAATCAAATTCCCCACTCCCAGTAACTACTCAAAATAAACACTATGAAATATAGGCTGTCAATAAAAATATCAGCCACCTTAAAACTGAAAATGAAATTCTAGCCAGGCATGGTAACACATACTTGTAATTCCAGCACTCAGGAGGTTGAAACATATAGTCAGTTAAAGACCAGTCTGGGCCACACAGCAAAATTCTGTCTCAAAAATAAATAAGGGCTGGGAATTTAGCGCCACCTGCCTACAAGCCTAAGGTCCTGAGTTCGATCCCCAGTACCAAATAAATAAATAAATACATACATAAATAAATTTCTAATAAAATTTACCTCAATAAAAAATGTTAGTAAAGCCAACACTAATTGTAATTTAATGATATTTACTATGTTTACAAGAGGAAGTATATGGAACGTAGAAAACAGTATTCTCAAGATTACAGTGAAAAGAAAGTCCTAACTAGATTTGAAATTTAGTATAAAATTACACACACACTAAGTATTATATTTTTATACTTTACTTTCACCTTTTCCCTGTTGCCAATCACCTGTTTTAGATGTTCTCGTGCAGAGGAATAGCAAAAACGCCATTTTTCTTCCAAAGGCAATCAAGTTTTGGCAAACTTTGGTGAATATAACAGTTGAAAATGTAAACTCAGCCCAAAATGTGATTTAGCAAGTAACCATTTAAGAATTGTATAGTTCTTCCCTTGGATGTATTTCCCATTTATCATTTTTAAATATACAAAGACAACTAAAAGTCCTCACATGAGAGGCTAAGGCACGAGGATTGCAAGTTTGAATCCCATTTAGGCAGTTTAGTGAGACCTTGTCTCAAAATAAAAAATGAAAAGGCGTGGGGCTGTAGCCCAGTGGCAGGGTGCACCTGGGTTCAATCCCTAGTACCAATGGGGGAAAAAACTGCACAAGTAATTGAACAAATAATAGCTTCTAAATTAATAATATATCACATAAGATTCTTTTAAGCTAAACTAAAAGCACATCATGCTATTTTAAAAACAACCTCTTAGGAGTAGTTCTCAGTTATCATGATACAGTGGACCCTTGACTTACAAACTCCGTCAGTTCCCAAGAGCTGGTTGTAACTCAAGTTGGTAGTAAGTCAAAACATCTGAGATCTGGATGTTTGCCTTACCACAAGCTATAGATAACAAGAGGCAGATGAATATTCCATTAATCTAATTAACCCAAGTTGTTTGTACGTCAGGCTGGTCACAACTGGAGGGTTCACTGTATTTTATACCACTGCTTTTATTTTTACATAAATGCTATTGTGATCCCTTTATACATGAGTATTCAGCTTTGCCAGACATTTCAATTACTCTTTTGACCTATGTGTGCAACAAACATTTCAGAGGACCCTCCATGGACCCACTCAGAGGTCTCACAGAGGGCCTGCATAATAAAGCTTATCTAAACAGCCATGCCCATTCAGTTACATACATAGTCAGGCCTCTCTCAGGTGAAAATTCACTTTCTGCCATTCCAATTACCCCAGGCCAACCGGAGTCTGGAATATTAAATGAAAATTTCCAGAAATAAAAAGTTTTAAACTGTGTACTATTTTGAGCAGCAGGACGAAATCTCATATCTTCCCACTCCCCGCAGTGTACCCTGTCCCATGTATCCTCACCATTTGTGCCACCCCCATTAGTCCTGTAATTGTTAATGCGGTATTCAGTGCTTGTGTTCCAGTAATCCTTGTGTTACTTAGGGCCACAAGGTAAAGAAGCAATGATGTTGACGTGCAAATGCCAGAGAAGCTTTAGAGTGCTTCCTTATAGTGAAAAAGTAAAGGTCTCCATTTGATAAGGAACAACAGTACAAAGGCTTCAGCACTGTCCAGGCTTAGGCATCTACTAGAGGTCTTGGAAAGATTACCCCCACACAAGGGGATAACCATGCACACTGTCTGTGGTGGCTTTGGCTCTATACCAGCAGAGATTGGTGGTTTTAAGAGACCATCTGGCTCTTTACAGGAAAAGTGTGCCAACTTCAGGTCTTTTTCAAAATACTTTGATAAAATGTCCTTGTCATTGTCTTCATTGTTCACCTATAAAAGTAAGTAGTAGTACTTGCAGAATTTCTTAGAGATTCTTGTATGGAATTAACTTTTTAATATTTATACTGCTTGGAACACATGTGTAAGATACTTTCCTAAAATAGTAGAAGAAAGCAAAGTTGACTCAGCAACTGAGGTGAGGCCAAAACTCTCTGCCTGCCCCCAGGGCCACCTTAGTCACTATTACTCAGGAGAGACTATGGAGTATGGAAACTGATCAACAACAGAAGCCTATTGATGTACCACTTTTTCTGCTTAAGGTCTATCAAGTTAAAAAAAATGGCTGGGGTGTACATTAATGTTTTGTAAATGTAAAGTGCTATATATAGAAAACAACTGGTATCCTATTTTCAATGCTAGTATTTTGCTGTAAAGCCATTTTTGAATTTTCAAGCGACAAATCCAAAATTAAGCTCTAGACTAAAATGTCATATACCTAGGTATTCAATAAATATCTGGTAAATAAAAGGAGGTATGTGGATGTTCAGGTTATTGAAATCATCATATGTTACACTTTTCATTCTCCAAGGTTAAGAATATAGATCTGGCAAAGGAGTCGTTTTCTTTAACCCAGTGAAGACACTCAGTCCGTGCATGATTATGATAGAACTACCTTCATAAAATGATGACAATTAAAGGATATCACATAGGAGAGTCTGTCCCCTCAGATGTAAAAATAACAACAAACATATATAGAACTGTAGATCGGGCATGTACTACTCAGACTTTATTCCCCACAAAACCTATTAGGTAGGTGCTATTACTGTAATTTGCCCAAGGTCACTAAACCAGCACATGGTCACAAAACTAGCACAGGTGGACCCAGGGGGAGTGGCTTCAGCATTTAAGCCCCTAACTATTTCATCATATTGCATTCCCAAAAATGACTCTGTGTAAGACAATGTTTTAAAGGCTTCTTCCTCAATATTTGAATTTTAATAGATTTTTATTTTAGAAATAACCCTGCTCTGTTGTTAAGATGTTGTTGATAGCACAAAATTAACAATATTGTTGTAGACTCAATATCTGTATGGGTCACTTAACTTCAATCAAAGGGAAAAAATTCTAAAGCCCAGCATATTTAGGATGACGTAAGAGAACAGAAAGGGTTATGGAACAGCTACCTAAGAAAATAGCTCAGAAGAAATTTGAGGGGCAAAAAATCATAGCCCCAGAGCCGGAAAGGCCCTTGTTCTAAACTCCCTGATTTTACCAAATGAAAAGTGAAGCCAAGACAGAAAAGTCTCTGTCTCTCCTGCATTCCAGGGCTGGCTGTCCATCACTCAAGACTAGGTGCAGGAGGACCTTTTCATCACACCACTCTGTTCAGATTTCAATTCAGCACCTGGTTAGTGTAATACCTCAGTGAAAAAACATGTATGGTTTGATGCAGAAAAGAAATACACTGTAAATCAGAAAATGGAAAGGAGCCTCTTACCAAAGACCTTTTATATTTTTTTCCCCAGTATTAGGATTGTACCCAGGGCCTTTGCACTGAACTATACCCCCAGTTCTTTTCCTATTTTGAGACAGGGTCTCACTAAGTCACTAAGTTGGCCAGACTGGGCCCAAATTTGCCATTCTTCTGCCTCAGTCTTCCAGATTGCTGGGATTACAGGTGTGCACAGCTACCACACTCAGAAACAAAAAGTCTTTAAAGAATTTATTTGAACAAAATCAGGAAACTTATTAACTCTGAACAAAATGCATATATATAAATTTATAAATATTTATAATACTCTTTTGAAATGCTCCTGTGTTCCCAACATAGAATAAACCTCTAGTAGAAATTATCTCTCCCCTTCTAATATACCCCACAAGAAAATTGTCATTTAAGGCCTTTTAGTCCTGATCTTTTCTACCAAAAAACCAAAAAAAAATCTGCCCCTTAAATTATACTAATAAATTATAAAATACCCTTTGCCTGAAGAAAAAAAAAACAACAACAATGCTTTGAAAATTGGAAATTACCAGAGTATTAACCTCTCAGAAAACTAAAAGTTCATTGCTCTGGTACAAACACAATTAGCTGGCTCCTAATTTTACAGGGTAGGAATTCCTTCATAGTAGGTTACAAATATTTATCTTTAAGCAGATTTTAGTTTTTGTTTAAACCAAAACAGATGGGTCTGTTGTTCAATTTTGAAACAATCACATGTGGAAAGTGATTTTATTATCTGTATCAAGTGATGTTTCCAACTCCTATGCCAAACTTGCCTAATGTGTATTCCTTCTTCTTTTGGAACTGAACTATGGCGCTAGTAGAAAATGAATTCCTGTGCAACACATGCAGCAGAAAAAAACTTAAGGTTAAATAGCTAAATTATGCAGAAATTAAAAGACTATACAGAGAAATGTAAGATGAAAATTACTTGGTGAGGCTCATGAAAATTCCCAAAAATCAAGCAACCATTATCCCTTTGAAACTCTGTAGTAAAATTAAAAATAAATTTGGACTGATGAAGAGAAAGGAGCAACTATATATTCCAAAGGAAGAATCACCACTCAGCTAGATATAAAGATGAAGGAGTCAATGAATCAAAAATGACCTCAGCATTCTGTTTTTCCAGGCAGTTATGTAGACAACAGCTTCCTTGCCAAACCCAGCAATTAGAGAAGACTGGTGGAGGAGGAAGAGGTAAGGTCAGTTTTATCCTGTTCACATGAATGTTAGCATACCTGGGTATATTTGGTAAACCCAACTGAGGCTGGATTTGATCCCCAGCACCACAAAAAAACCAAGTATGAAAAAAATTGAAGTTTAAAATTAGGGACAAATTTTTGCCTAACAAAACTTATAAATAGTAAAACTAAATAAAGGAATTAGGCAAAATCCCTTTTGAGATCATGGCTACATTTGAGGTGCAGAATTTATGGCTCTTATAGGGGTTCAAATGTGTGAACATGTTAAGTGACTTTACAGTAACAATGACCTGCAACCAAGTGATCCATAAATTCTGATCTGAGCATTTGCCAGGCAGTGCAGCAGCTGCTCAGTGATCATTTCCTTAGCCCTCTTAAAGTCTCAACAGAAGCACCACACTGGGATTCCATTTCTAGAAAGACAACTTAATACTATCCATGACAAACTCCGGAAGGCTTATTTGAATCTTCTCTCCTTGCATCAAAAAATGCTTGCACTTAGTCTTGACTTGTATCTGTATTAAACCACATGTATTTAACACTTTATCTTGATCACTGTTTTCTGTTAAAAGACATACTATTTCTGTTTACATTTCCCTTTCCACTGCTAGTATCTCTGTCAACTTCTACAGTTTCAGTATGAGCTGAGTTAAAACTTTATACTACCAAAAAAATCCTCCATCAGACAGATCTATGTATGAATTGTTTAATGCCAAAGGTGCATAAATATTTTTTGCCACTTCTATCCTTTATAGTTGGTACATATTATCAATTTAACCTTCTTCATGCCTTCCTCCTATCCCTTCACCTTCTTTTGCCTAATCCCTTTAGTTATACCATTTTAAAGTTTTCCTAGAAAAAAAATTGACCCTAATTTTGAAATTCAAATGTTTTTGCTGTTTTGTGGTATTAGGGATCGAACCCAAGGCCTACGAATACTAGGAAAGCACTGTACTACTGAGTTATCCCTAATCCAAGATTCAACTTTTTAATTTTAAGCAAAGAGTAAAAATCTGTCAAGTAAATCAATTCTGTGTGTCACTAAATACCTGTAACTGCTATTTTTCAGAGCCTTGGTTTCCTCATTTGTAAATGAGAGATAATACCCCTATCACTGAGGAATGTTTTTCAATTGAAAGGGAAAAATGTAAGAAAACTAGGATACCTGGTAAACAGTATTTGATAAAATGATGGTCATATATAAAATTTTTGTTATCAAAGTACTGAACTCACAGGCCAGTTCAGAACTTTGTTACCAAAATCACTACAGTACTTCCTAATTCTGTACTCAATTCAATAACTGAGTATAGATGACATTTCTTTTATACTTTTTATTAGTACCCATCAATTGGGAAAAATATTGTTTCTATTTATTGGCACTAGAGATTGAACCCCCAGGGCCTTTGAGTTATGAGATGTGATCAAACTAGAGAGTGCAATTTTTCAAATATGTTTTTATCTTATGTAAAAACAAAATTTCATAAGCAAATAAGAGCATACAACGGTTACGCAGACTACAAGACTTACACCAAGATCCATACAAAATAGAAAAAGATAATAAAACAAATCTTTCTTTTCAAAAAAACTAGTAATATACATGAAACCAACTAGGACACAATTTTTTAAAAAATTTTTTTAGTGGAACTTGTAATCTGGGAAAGTACAGTGGACCCTCAAGTTATGACTGGTCTGACATATGAACAACTTGGGTTATGACCAAAATTTTAGTTCTAACTTACAAAGTCTCGAGTTACAACCCCAACGCAGGCTCTTGTGCTTCCAGGTCACCTCAGATACAGATTTAACCCTTAAGGAACTCTGGAAGCAACATTACAACATCCTTTCTTGTATGGGGTTGAGAAATCTTGAGTCAATGTCTCTCTAATGATGCTGAGAGCTGACTGTATACAAGAGACACACAATGAAGACTGTCTAAGGAGTGTGAGCCTTCAATTGACTGACTTGAGTTACAACCAGCCTTTGCAAATGGAGTTTAAAGATCCACTGTATATAAACTTCACCCCATTTCCTATTTATTTCTCTATTTTGCTTATTGTTTCTCATAAGAGAAACAATGCAATATTTGAGCCTGTGTCTGGTTTATTTAACATTATGTTCTCAAGTTGTTTTCATTTATTCATGAACGACACACAAATTTATCTTTATGGCAGAGTAGTACTCTATTATAAATGTGTACAAACACATTTGCCTCATCTATTCATCTGTTAATGGACATAAACACTGTTTCCAAGATCTAGCTATTATAAATTGTGCTGCTATAAACAAAGGCATGCATGTTCCCCTGTAATATGATTTTAACATTTTGGGGAAAATATCTAGAATGGGGATAGCTGGATCAAATGGAATCTCTATTTTTAGTTTTTGAGGATTTCCCTAGTAATAGTAATGGTTCAAGTTTACATTCCTACCAACAATGTAGTAGAGTTCCTCTTTCCCCACCACCTTGTGGGCATTTGTTAATTTAGATTTTTTGTTGACAGCCATTCTAAGATAGTATCTCAGTGTAGTTCTTATTTACATTTCTCTGATGGCCAGAGAGGATGAGAATTTTTCATGTATTTATTGGCCATTTTGTACGTCTGAGAAGCATCTAATCATTTCAGTTGCCCATTTTTTGACTGGGTCTTTTATTTGATGGGTCTAATATTTTTGTTCTTTATATATCCTTGATGTTAGAACTGGTGAAAATTTTGTCCCATTCTGTAGGTTGTCTCTTCGCTCTTTTGTTTCCTTTGCTGTGCAGACGCTTTTTTATATGATCCCATTTGCTGACTTCTGGTATTATTCCTTGTGCTACTGGGGTTCTGATCAGAAAGTCCTTGCTTATGCCTATGTCTTCAAGAGTTGTACTTATTTTATCACCCAGCAGACTGTTTTAACATTTAGATTTTTGATCTATCTTGATTTTACTTTAGCACATGGTGACACATGTAGGCCTAGACTCAAACTTCTGCATGTGCTTTTCCCAGCACCACTTATTAAAGAGGCTATTTTTCCTCCAGTGTATGTCTTTGGTCTCTTTCAAAAATGTATGTGCCTGGGGTTATTTCTGTTTCTTCTATTCTGTTCTATTGTTCCATGTGCCTGCTTCTGTGCTAGTACCATACTGTTTTAATCATTTTAGCTTTCTAATATAACTTCAAGTCTGAGATTTTGATGCCTCCCACTTTGTTCCTCTTACCCAGGATTGCTTTTGCCTCTTCTGATTCCACATAAATTTTAGCTGTGAGAAATGATGTTGGTATTTTGATTAGGATTGCATTAAATCTTTGCTTCAGTTTTAGAAGTATAGCTATTTTCATATTGGTTCTGCCTAACCAGGAACTGGGGATATTTTTCATTTTCTGATGTCCTCTTCAATTTCCTCTTTCAGTCTGATGTAATTTTCATTGTATAAGTCTTTTACTTTCTTAGGTTAATACCTAAGTACAGTATTTAAATTTTTTATGCTATTGTGAAAAGTATTGTGAATAGTGTTCACCTGACTTCATTGAGCTTATTGTATACAGGAATTCTAATGATTTTTATGTGTTTATTTTGTGTCCTGCTACATTGCTGAATTTGGCCATCAATTCTAAAAGTCTTTTAGAGGAGTTTTTGGGTCTTTTAAGTAAAGGCTAATGTCATCCTTTTGACTTCATCCTTTCCTATATTTATCACTTTTTTTTTTCTCTTGCTTGATTGCTCGGGCCAATGTTTTGAAGACTATGTTGAACAGGAGTGGTGATAATGGATATCTTTATCTTCCTAATTTTAGAGGGAAGGTTTTCAGATTCTCCCCACTTAATGATATTGGCAGTAGGTTGGTCAAAATGGCTTTTATCCAATTGAGATAGGATCCTTCTATATTTATTTTCTTCAGGGTTTTTAATCATGAAGAGGAAAGTTGCATTCTGTCACAGGCTTTTTCTGCATCTATTGAGATGATCATGTGATTTTTGTTCTTGCTTCTGTTTATGTGATGAATTATATTTATTGATGATGACTGCATTCCTGAAATGAAACCTACCTGTTCATGATCTGTTTGATGATTTGTTGCATTCTGTTTGCCAGTATCTTGTTAAGGATTTTTGCAGCTATATTCATTAGAGAAACTGGCCTATACTTCTTCTTTTTGGTTGGATCCTTATCTGGTTTTGGGATTAGGACAATGTTAACTTTTGAGAATGATTTTGGAAGGACAGTACTCCATCCTCCTCAATTTCTTAAAAAGTTTGAGGAGTACTGGCATTAGATCTACCCTGAAGTTCTTGTAGAATTTGGCTATGAATTCATCAGGTCCTGGGCTTTTCTTATTTGGCAGTATTTTTATTATTGCTTCAATCCCACTGCCTTTTATTGGATTGTTCAATCCAATTGTTTAGCACATATATTTGTAAAGTAGTAATAATTTTCTAGATTTCAGCAGTGTTTGATGGGATTTTACTTTTTAAATTTCTAATTGCATTAATTTGTGTCTTTTCTTTCCTCTTTTGGTAAGAATGGCTAAGGGTTTGTCTGTTTTATTTATTCTTTCAAAGAACCAGTTCTCTGATTTACTGATTGTTCATATTTTTTCTACTGTCAATTTCATTCATTTCTACTATGTTTATATTTTCCTTCCTTGTAAAGGTATCCCTATAGTATGCTGACTTTAATTCCTTCAGATATGTACCAAGAAGTGGTCACATGGCAGTTATATTGTTAGTTTATTTGTGTGTTTTTTGTTTTTTGTTTTGGTACCAGGGATCAAACTCAGGACCTTGTGCTTGCAAAGCAGGCAGCGGAACCACTGAGCTAAATCCCCAGCCCAAGTGTTAGTTTTTTGAGGAGCATCATTTTGATTTCCTTTACTAGCAAAGGTTTTTCTACCATTTTGTATGCTGTCTTTTTACCATTAGTTTTTTCCCTTGCTTTGCAGAAACTTTTCAATTTAATGCAGTCCCATTTGTTGTTTCTAGCTATTATTTCCTGTGCTACTGAATTCTATTGAAGAAGTCTTTCCCTATGGCTATATCTTCAAGTGCTTCCCCTATGTTTTCTTCCAGTAACCTCAAAAGTTTCGAGTCTTATACCTAAGCGTTTGACCCATTTTGAACTGATTGTACAGGGTGAGAGGGTTTTAGTTTTATCCCTTTTCATATAGATGGAGAAGATGTCTTTTCTGCATTTTGGGATTTTTGTTTTTTGGTGGGTTTTTTGTTTTGTTTTGTTTTGTTTTTTGATCTTTGTCAAAAATCAGATGGCAGTGTTCAGGATATAGCTCGGTGACACTGCACCTGCCTCACAAGTGCAAGGTCCTGCGTTTGATCCACAATACAAAAAAAAAAAAAAATCAGACAGCTACATTTTCATGGGCTTGTATATCCTGCATTCAGTATCACTGGTCTGCATGTCAATTTTTGTATTAGTAACATACTGTTTTTATTAATGTTGTTCTATAATCTGACTTGAAATGGAGTATTGTGATACCTCTAGCTTCACTCTTTTTGCTTATGACTGTTTTGGCTATTCTGGGTTTTTTGTTTCCATGTGAATTTTAACACTGTTTTTTCTAGTTCTGTGAAGAATGTCACTGGAATGTTGAAGGTGCAATGAATCTGTAGTCTGCCTTTAGTAACAAAGCTATTTTTAACAATATTAATTCCGCTGATCCATGAACATGGGAAGTTATTCTATCTTCTCATGACATCTTCAATTTCTTCAGTGTTGTACAATTTTTATTGTAGAGGCTTTTTACTGCCTTATTTAGGTTGATTCCTGTTTTTTTTAAAGCCACTGTGAATGGAACTATTTCTCTGATTTCTTTCTCAGCTAATTATCAGTGCACAGAAACACAGATTTTTTAAAAATATTGACTTTATATCCTGAATTACATTCTTCAATTTTATTGAAGGAGGCATTATGGAGTACAATGGAAATCTGGCCTACAAGATTTGGGCAGAGAAGAGCTGGAACACAAGGTCATGAAAGATAAATCTCGAAGTTTACTGTGTTCCAGCATCTTTGTAATGCCCTAGAAGGTAGTAAAATCTTGAATGCAATAGGAAGCTTACAGTATATTTCAGTAAGGAGCTGCTACATTTCAACACATAGTTGTAAACAGAAATGAGAGCTACTATAGCCTACACTGCATCACTGATTTGAATCAGGATAGTAACCATGATGACGATTATCATCATAGGTATAATAATTTTATAATATTTGAGACTTCTCACATGCCAGGCAGTATGCTGTTTTGTATTCATTATTAATCCTCCCAACAACTCTGTGAAGTGAATACTTTTATACTATTTGAGAAAAAAAAATTGAAGGTTGCTAGAGCTAGAATTCAAACCTAGATAGCGGTAAAAATTTTAAACATCCAGTAACACAGCAACAAGTTAAGTGACGACAGTGAGATACCTAATATTTCAGCAGTCAGAGCTATTTGGGTGTCTGTGTGGGAAGTGAAGCGTCATATTCCCTCAAAAAGCAAAAGCAGGAAGTATAAGCAAAAGCAGGAAGAAAATAGAAAAAGAAGGGGTTCTATCTATCTCATGGTAGCAATTCTTGAGTTTTCAAATATTAAAAATCATGACACTGCCAAATTGAGCATGGCCTGTTTGGGGCATAATTAGAGCTCTCCAGAGCAAAAGCTCCCCACCTGTTTCCTACCTGACACACAGTGATGGATGAGAGCATTAGAAGTTGATGCTATGTGCCATCGTATGTCCCACAAACCTCTGTGGACATGTGTAGGCCTACACAGAATGCCCAGGACACCAGCTACACCTCTACACCATCTCACCTTCCTCAGGGAAGCATATTAAAAATAAAATGAGAAAAACAGGTATCAATTTTATCCATATCAAAAAAGTAGATATGAGTATTTATTGAACAATGGTATTATACACTAGTCTTATTGAAGCCCTCTACCTCTAGTAATCCAAAAATAACATTACTTCTATTTTATTTCAATTTTACAGGTGAGGTAACTAGAAACAAATAAATAATTGGCTTAAGATTACACATAAGAGAAATGGCAGTACCAAGACTGCAATAAGGAGGTCTGGTTGCAGATTAACTCTTAAACAAGACACGAACAACGGCTTGTCAGCTTTCCCTGGGGCATGACTCAGCAGACAGGTACTCTGGAAATTCCAGCAATTCCTTGTAAGATGTAAAAGCAAAAAGGTAAGAACTTCTGCCTCTGCAGGATAACCTTAAAGGGTTCCATAGGTCCAGAAAGAATGACTATCATTAAGACCTCAAATAATAAATGCTGGGGAGGCTGCAGGGAAAAAGGAGCCCTCCTACACTGTTGATCAAATGTACACTAGAACAATCACTATGGAAATCAGTACAGAGACTAAATTTCTAAATACAGAAATTCTATTTTACCCAGCTATTCTGCTTCTAGTCATCTTCCAGAAAAAGTTAAAGATATCATATTATAATGGTGGATACATATCCATCTTTATAGCAGTACAACTCATAATAGGTAAATCTTGGAAGTGACCTATTATGTTCATCAATAGATGAATGGATAAAGAAAATGTGGTATTTACACAATGAAGTACTACTCTGCTATACAGATTTGAGTCATTTGTAGGAAAATGGATGCACCTTGAGACATAATGTTAAGTGAAATAAATCAGATGTACAAGCTTAAATAATCACATGGTTTCTCTGATATGAAAAACCCAATGTATAAAGAGGAAAATAAAAGATAATAGGAAACAGGGAGATAGATCTTTCTGCAAGTACGAGAGACCAAGAGATGGAGTGGGGAGGGAAAACAAGTAAAAAAAATTAAGATGTGTCATGTACATGCACCAACATCCCACAATGAAGGTACATCATGTACTGCAAACAGGTACTAAGAAACATAAAACAGGTACTAAGAAAAATAAAAAAATTTTAAAAAGGGGGACTATAATCCCTTGCTCTGAAACAAGCACTCTGCATAAGATTCCCTTGGTCTTCTGGGAGGACAGTTCACACATCATGCACTCAACAGTAATGACTTCAAGTCTGCTATATGCCAGGCACTGTTATACTTAGTGGGAGAATACACCAGTGGACAAGAGGCATGAACTCAAGAATTTTTAATTCTAAAAGGAGTAAGAAGAAAATAAGTTTTACCCTTTCATAAACCACTGGACTACACTGATTGCTACAAAAATTTTTCTTTATATATGCCTATAATTCATTTATAATAAATGTTTTATAGAATAACAGTCCATAATAATATTCTAAACTACAAACTACTATCTGCAAAATAATAATCAATACATGAACAACTTTTCTTCTTCTCTGGAAAGAAGTTTCACTATATACACCATGTCCATGTCTCCCAAAAATTCAGCTGGCTGGGAGTTCAACCAGTGGCTCAATATTAGCCCTAAAAATTCTCATTCTCTCAACATTTTCCTGAAAATGATATCCAAGGCCCAGACACCATGACAATCCATGTGTGCTGGTCAAAATACAATTGTTAAGTTTATGAGAAATACTTTTGCATTCTTTTTCTTTTGATTCTTAAAAAAGAACACCACCACAAAAATTGTAGTTCATGGCTGAACAAAATTCCAAATCAGCTATGAACACAACTTTTTATTTTCCACAGATTATTATTCATTTGAACTTTATCGGTCAGACACTGACATGAAAGAATAAAAAATTAGCCAGGTTTCGTGGCACATAGCTGTGAACCCTAGCCCTTAGGGAGGCTGAGGCAGAAAGTTCAGGACCAGCCTGAGGATGTAGCTCAGTATAAAGGCTCTAGATTCAAGCCTAAAAACAAAAAAATAAAAAATAAATAAATAAAATAAAATTATGCTGAGCAGAGTGTCAAACACAGGAGCTATAATTTGGTATATACTAAAGCTGCCAGTTTTATACTCCTAGAGTGGTTTTGTTGATTTGGATTGGAATTGGAAAGACCTAATAACAAACATATTTAGAACTAGATTACAATGAATTGTCATCATGAGCATTTGCAGTAACCGACTATTACTAAAATGCTAATAAAGGACAAGATCTCAATCCTCTTTCCCTTGATCCTGAAAACAATAAGAAACAGTTAATTTTAAAATGGAATTGAAATAAGCAGAAGACATTTGAAAATGAAATTGTTTAAAATGCGTATCTGTCCATCCAGGAAACAGACTCAACAGGGATAAAAAATAAGTTCCCTCTTCTCTGCTCTAATGAAGTCAAATCATTTCACTCACTTGGTAGGTCATTCATTCATTTTTCATCTGGCCCAGAGGTCACAATTATCACTGCATATATCTCTTATAGTAATATATGCAATACTTCCTCTTACTAACAGTTTTAGTGTTTACTGTCATGTGGATAAAAAGGAAAAAATCAAGTTTTGTCCAATTATCTGTCACCATATATTAAAAAATATTTAAAAGTTTTGGGTGAAGATAGAAATGAGGAAATACAATGAAAACAGAAACTCATTTCCAGAGTGTGTCATTTAGTTAATGTTAGCCTAGTACATGGATAGTATTCGATTGCTCCCTAAAGTTCCTCATGTACTCCCAGGAAGCAGTAAAGCACACTTTTACACACAGCACATCTGTTTGTTTTTGGTACCAGGGATCAACCTCAGAACCTTGCACTTAAAAGGTAGGTGGCAGAACCACTGAGCCAAATCCCCGACTCAACCCATGGTTTTTTTTTTTTTTTTTTTTTGGTTTTTTGAGACAGGGTCTTATATGTAGTTGAGACTCACCTGGAACTCACTTTGTAGCCCAGGCTGGTCTTGAACTCGCAGCGATCCTCCTGCCTCAGCCTCCTGAGTGCTGGGATTACAGGCGTGCACCACGACACCCAGCCAACCCATGTTATTTTATCTGAGGCTTACTTATTTCATTCAAGATAGACAAAAGGAAGTCAATTCATCAAATACATATCCTAAAAAATAGGAAATATCTGAATTTCCAATTGCTACAGATGATGACTCAGTGAGTGGGCAGTTACAGAAACTCAGAGTTAATGCTAGAAAAAGCTAATGTTTTCATAAAGATCACTGAAAAGCTCTTCTGGGGGGCTAGTCTTTTGCATCATATTTTTGTTTAACTTTCCCTATAAGCATTATGAAGTTCTACATACCTCTCAGAAGGAGACGGAGGCTACTCATTATAGAAATAGAAAGCCATTGTTATTTGGGGCATTTCTGATTACTAGGACCATATTTTAATAAACTGCTACTTTGCCTCCGTTGAGTTTGTATTGGTCTCTCAAATACCGCTGATTTTTACCTTGATAAGACTAGTTATAGTGAAAAAAACTCACTGTTTTTTCCAAACTGAGGTATTTAAGAGCTAAACATCTGTTCAAGTAAGTTAAATATATTATTTACACAAAAGATCTGATGAGTGAGATATTTATGGTAAATAAAAACACAACCATGATAGGCAATCCTACTGATTCAGCGTATGGGCAAATAATTATCGACAGTTCTTATATTCCAGTAAAGAATTTTTTTTTTGTTTTAAGTCAGGGTCTTGCTATAGTAGTCCAGCTCAGCCTTGAACTTGCTATGTAGCCTAGATGGGCCTGGAGGTCATGATCCTCCTGCCTCAGCTTTTTAAATGCTGGGATTATAAGCATTTGCCACCATGACGAGCATCCAGTAAAGAATTTAGATAATAGTACAAAGTAAGTATACTAAGCAAAACAATAACTTTCATTGGTAGCGCTTTTAGTTTAAAAAGTTCTTTTATTCATATTCAGCTTTTAAATTCAGTATTTATGTGGTATCAAAATGTCAAGCCCTATACCAGTGATGGTAAACCTTTAAGACTGCCCAAACTGCAACCCAAAACCTACTTATTTATCACAAAGTGCCAACATTGCAATTATATCTAAATACTGAGGTTTTAGTTTAGAAAAAACAACAGCTGCTGGGGCAACTTGGCTCACACACCAACAGAGAGTTCTGCCCGCCCAATGTGGTACACGTGTCATAGGCTCACCAACACAGCCTCTATACTAAATCCTAAAGACATAAAGACGAATAAGATATATTTCTTTAGTTTTCATTCATGTCATCTGATAATCAAAACCACAGAAAAGAAAGGCAGGATTACCTCATTTGGCTTGTACATGACTCTCAACGGTATGACTAGCTTACCACACTAGTCATAACTGGTTTATAAATTGTATCCCTACTATATTTAGTATGATATAAATTAGATATTTTTAAATGTATGCCTGTATACACACACACATACACACACACACAAAATTGGGGGAAAAAGGTACCAAATTATTACCACTCATTATCTCTGGATGTTAGGACAGATTTTCTCCTTTTAAGTTATTCTGTATTTTCCTACAATAAAAATTAGCGTTTTCCTATTATAAGTGTCATTAATGTTTGAAAGATACATTTGTGGTATAATACGTAATATCAAACTATATTCCATGTCTTCAGCTAAAAGGGAAAGAAAAAATTATACGGAAGTCATTGTGTATAGCAAGGCTCAGCTTCCTGGTCAAAAACTAAATCCATAACAACTCACACCATACAGTCTCATGGAAGATGAGAGAGGATTAGCATTCACTCATTTGTAAAGCTCTGTACATAGCTGCCTTTTACAAAAGAATACAAAACATATCCTTTCCCAGATGACAAAATTTTTTGCTAGACATTTGGGATGTAAAACGGACAAGAGAACTGCAAGTTGCATTTAAAAATGGTTTAAATTTTATTTTCATATGTTCAATAAAAATACATGTGAAAGGGGCCAGGGATTTAGCTCAGTGGTTCTGCCACCTGCCTCGCAAGCGCAAGGACCCGAGTTCGATCACCAGTACCAAAAAAAAAAAACAAACAAACAAACAAACAAAAAAAAAACATCACTGTGTCTCTAGATTATTTCTATGCCACTAATGGTATGGTGTATATATTCACAGATGGTGTCATTCCACAGGCTATATTTATATGAAAAGGGGCATATCAGAAACAATTTAAATGTGGTCTTACACTGTATAGAATAAAAAAGTTTATCAAACTATTTCTCTCTCTCCCTCTCTCTCCATTTCCCCCTGTGCCACGGAATCTGGAAACCAATAAGCTCTTACAACTTTAGGACCAGTAGCTGAAATAAGATCTGGCAGTTTACTTGAAATATTAAGTTGTGAGGAGTATTAGCACTGTGGATGCAGCCAGCATCCAAAAGGCAAATGACGAAAATCATGAATAATGCTGTAAAAAATATTTTTTTTAATTCAACAGACAAGCAGCACTAGGAAAATATTTTCTACTGCTTCTCTCATACCTTAAATCTTCTTTCATACAAACTCCCACAATTACACCCTCTGCATATCCAAATAAAATCCAAAAATACTGCTGTACACCTGTGAATAAAGCTTTTCATCTTCTGAAATATTTAACTCATAATTCCAAAGCATTAAGAATTGTATCATGCCATAGGAAAATGGATGCGTATTGAGGTCATACTCTTAAGTGAAATACATCATAAGTCACACATGTAAATACCAAACAAGTTCTCTATAATGGTAACTATAATTGTAAGTAAGATCCTAATGGTATAATTGACATTGTGAAATAGGAAGAAAAGGGCTAAAGGTATAGGGGAAGAGGGAAGGGTAGGGGAAAGGAAATAAGGAAAAAGAAAAATATCTGAGAAAACAAAAAAATGGAAATAAAGTTTTTGTAAATAGGGAAGGGAGGGCAGGGGTATGGGTAAAAAATGAGAACAAAGACCTGTCATGTAAAGGTACAAGATCCCAATAATGAATGTAACTGTACTGTATACCTAAAAAGTACCAATAAACTCAATAAGAAAAAAAAAAGAATTGTATCGTGGCATCTTCCTTTGTAATAAGTAACTAAATCTATTTTGAAAATTAAGATGGGAGCCCTGATTTTAAGTAATAAAAAGTATTTCTGTCAATCTCATGTGAAGTAAACATACTTGAACACTACAAACTTTCATTTATTTTTAAGTGTAGTATTTCTATCGTATTTTATATTACAAACATGGTTCTATGCTTTAGGCATCATTTTAACCACTTGCCAAATACTAGCTCATTAAAAACCCTCTGACATAGGTACTGTAATTATCCCCATTACAGATGAGAAAACTGAGGAACAAAGAAAGACAGAAATTTCCTCAAGGTTGTAACAGCTTATAAATTACAGAGATAAGACTCAATCCCTAGCAGTCTGGATCCACAATCCATGCTCTTAACCACAATGTTATGCTTACTCTCAGAAAGTGGTATGCTCCTGAGAGCCCATATGTAAGCATTTAATAAAAAATCTGCTACACAAGAAAAAAAATGCAGAGAACAAAAAGTAGAAAGCTCATTATTCATAGTCCCAATACAACATTGTGTATTTCCTAGCAGTGTTTTTTTTTCCATTATTCACAAAGGGGTTGCTTTTCCTTTTAATTAACTCAGTGTATATGATTTTCTAGAAAATGAAAAACTTAAATTTAAAAATAACCAGTCTCTCAACATTTTTAGAATAACACTTTAAATTAAACACTTGTATGTAAAAAATTTACATATATATGTGTGTGTACGATATATATTCTGATTTTACCTCAATTTCATAAAGTAGGTACAAGTATTATTCCCATTTTTACAAATGAGGACACTGAAGTATAATTAAGAAACTAACTTAAGACCACATAGACAGTAAATAGCTGAGCCAGGATTCATATACAGGCAGTATGACTCCTAAAACTACAATTCATGACTGCTCCTAAAGGACAGGTTTATGAGCCACTGGAAAGACAGTAATCATGCTTTCAGAATAGTATTGTTTGCCTTAGCTTTGGATGACGATGTTACTATACATATTTATTTTATTTTGCCTTTACTCTGACTTAAGACAACTAAAGGTTTTAGAATCTTATGTTTTCTTAAATGAGCTAAAAATCAATATTCTTGCCTTATTTTATAAGGGTCAAGTAATCTCATGTGATTCCTTCACTCAAACATTTCAGTTATCTACTACTATGTGCTGGGAACCATGCTAATCAGATATAGTCTTTGCACTCAACACAAAGGTTTATTCCCTTCAGCATATAAATATGCTCAAGTTTCTCACAACTAATAAATTCAATACCCTGAGACACAAAAATGGACATCAGCTTTGCCAACCATTCAGTGGCAGAGCTGAGAATTGAATCCTGTGATTTTCCATCCCCATCCTACAAAGTAGATAAACCCTTTTTGTGTCTTACCATTCCAAAACAGTGACTGGCACCTAAGTCATTACTAGACAAGTGCCATTTGCCTGACTCATGATATACCACCTCTTATCAGTTGGCAAAGAAAGCTCACCCATTTTTGGTGAAAAGAAATTGAAATTAAAAGTTTAACTAAAACCTCAATTTACTATGCTACATGTTTAAATTACTTCTAAAATTCTAAAATAGTATTTTGGATTTAACTTTAATAACAAAATGATAAGTACGAATGTCTTCAATCACCTACAAAAGTGGTGGGGAGCACATTCACAGAAGTTGGTAAGGCCACCTCTGCTTGATTTTATGTGGAAACACCTGATTTCATCCTGACTTTGGTTGAAGTTGACGACTGTGAAAAGGTAGTATAGTCAACAGTTTGAAAGTCAAGCTGTGGATTTGGCTCAATGCCGGAGTTCACTCCCCAGTAGCAAAAAAAGAAAAAAAAAAAAAAAGTCAAGTGCAGCAGAACACTCCTGACCAGGTCACTAAGTAGCTTCACTGACAACTATAGTGATACTTATACTGTGTTAGATACTTTTCTCTCACTGATGAAACAAAATACCCAACACCCAAAGTAAAAGGGGAAAAGGTTTATTTAGCCTACAATTTGTAGAGGTTTCAGTCAATAATTGCTCAGTGGTTCCAACACCTGCTTCACAAGCACAAGGTCCTGAGTTCAATCCCCAGTACCAAAAAAAAATTTATATACATACATATATATATATATATATATATATACACACACACACACACACACATATATTTACACACACACCTAATTATAGTCAGAGATATCAGTATGAATGCCTACTTTTACACACAAAAATAGATGTGCAGTGCAGTGCACAAGGGTATGTGTATGTGTTACCCCCCACTTCTTCTGTCCAATGAGAAAGGCTACAAGCATTCAGATCTTGGCTTCAAAATACCATTCTCCAACTACAAGAACCAGAACAACCTTGAAGAAATGACTGATTCTAGGGCTGGGGCAGGAAAAACAAGCTTAAAGCTCCAGTAGTCCCAGAGAGTAAAGAAGTGCAGATGTATATATATACAAAGGATAACAGCATATTAAGAGGACACAGAAGCCAACCCAAAAGAGCTCCAATGGCCAAAGCCAGAATAAGTTGAGCAACAAAGTAAGTAGGAATAGTATTAAATATTAACCCTAATAATAAACACCCATGAATTTGGACTCATAAATGATTAGATAAACAAACAACAAACTTCTTCCTCACAGAAAAATTCCAACTAATAAATGTAAGAACAATGAGAAAAATTAAAAATTATCTTTTAAACACCATAACAATAATTACTGCAAACAAGATTTACTAATCAATGCTAAAATCACTGGTCAGAACTAGGATGCTGGCAAAGTCTCAAAGTTTCCCAAAATCTTTACCAACTACTGTGTTAGTTTTAATATATGTCCATTAATTCTTTGCTCTCCCTCCAGGAAGTAGAGTTTAATTACCTTCCCCTTCAGTGTAGGCTGGACTTAGTAACTCGCTTCTCACAACCAGGGTATAGAACACAGTAACTTTACAGTGGAGAAACCAAGCAGAAACAACTTGAAGCAAAATGATCAGTTATTTGCTATCATGTGCCTCCTATATAATGTGAGAAGGGAACTTCACCTCTGCGGCACTCTTCAGAATTACACAATCCCAGTTTACTCATGAAAAAGCATCAGATAAACCTAAACTGAGAAACAACTACAAAATACTTGACCAAAATATAAGAGAAGACCAAGAAACTCACCTATTAGAAGAGATGAGGAAGACCTGACAATCAAAACAATGAAGCATCCCGGCTAGGATAATGGAACACAGAAAGGATATTAGTGGAAAAAATAGTAAAATACAAGTAAGACCAAAAGCATGTTTGAAGCCTCATACCAATGTTAACTTCTTAGCTTGATAAATGCACTATACTGGTAAGATGGTAACAACAGAGGAAGCTGGGTGAAAGATATATGGCAGTAGTTTGTATCAGGAGCAATTCTGTTCCAACAATCTGGAAATATTTCTGATTGTCACAGCTGGGAACATGGTACTGGGATCTAGTGGATGAAGGCTGCTTAAATCTTATAATACACAGGACAACCCCTACAACAAAGAATTAGGCAGACCAAAATATCAATAGTGCTGAGGCTGAGAAACTCTGATGGTAAGACCTGCCCAACTCTCCTGTCAATCTAAAATAATTTCAAAATACAAGTTAAAAATACATCCAGATCAGAGCACCCTGGGATCCTAAAATTATGGGGATGCAGCACACACTCTTCTGCTTCAGGACCTATGTGAAATGTGTCTTCTATTTAGTATGCCCCTTACCTCCCTTCAAGTATTTGCTCTCACCAAATCCTTCGCAGACATTGCCTTTTAAAATGCACACACTCCTTGGCATTCTTCCTTTATTTTTCTCTATAGCACTATCGCTTCCTAATATACTATAATAACAAATTTGTTTAGTTCACTACTATAACCTCTACATCTAGAACACCACCCAGCACATACTTGATGCTCAACAGTATTTGTTGAATCAACAAACCTCTAAAATACTAAATTAAGTATCTTGGTGTCGTTCTGCTTCACACTGAGCTTTCACACTCCCATTTCCTCCCAACCAGATCCAGGTTTTCTGTTCTTGATCCAGTCTATAATTCACAGTTCATTATAGTCCCAACCTTTAGTGTCATTAATTTCCTCAACCGTCTGTTGAGTATCTCTATCAAACATAATCAGCAAAGCAATGGATAACCTGGGCTCCAAAATTGAACGAAGGCTTGAATATCAGCTGTTCATTTTAAAAACCAGGATGGTTGCATCGGGGATTTAGCTCAGTAGTTCCACTACCTGCCTTGAGTCCAGAGTTCAATCCCAGATACAAAAAGAAAAAAAACACCAGGAGGGTAAGTAACAGTAATGTGGTAATACTTGTGGATATTAAAAAGCTTCATTGGATATACTGAGACTAATCACTGTTGGAGAAAAACAACCATGCAAATTGGTAACCATTACAAATCCAAAGTCTTGGACCTCAAGCAGTTCCTCAATACTTCATCAGTTTCTCAGTCATGTATGAGTCTGCCTCTCCCCCCAACGCCCTTGTAAACCACTGTATTATAAACTCACATACTCTTTTTAGGAACCTCCATTCTGCCACCTTACCTTCATTATTCAGTGATCAAAAATGAAGAACACATATCAACTTCTCTTTCATAACCTTGTCAGTTTCAAACTTATTTACAATGCCATCCCTCTTTACTTCCCTCTTTTCCCATCACTGCTGACATCACCTACTGCTCAAAGCCAATTTCTTTATCTAGGCCATGTAACCCTCCTCTTTTCCTGCCTCCAAATTGATGCTTCCACCAACCTCATTATTTCCTCTCTCTTTTCTTTCCCCCTCCTACTTCCCCTTCCCCCCCCTTCTCCCTCACTCTAATTCAATTTCTCCTCTCTATTGGTTATTTCTAGTCCCATAAGCAGGCCCAACACACTTTTGATTAAAAAAAAAAAGTCAAAGTTCTCTAAATCTCTAGCATCTTTCCCTTTCTATACACTCTTTCAGAGTCCTTTATTGAAAACACTGTATTTCTCTCAATTAGCTACCCTTCTAGCCACAATTTAGCTACAATTCACTTTTCACTGCCAACACATTACAATGTAGCTAACTTCTCTAGCTGAAATTACAGTTAAGACATCTTAATTACCACATCCCAGAGGTATTATTCAGTCCTTATCTTATTTGTCCTTTTCAAGGCAGGATACATTGTTGACTATTCCTAGTCCTTGAAATATTCCCCTTCCTCAGCTCCCCTAACAAATTCTTTGGAGTTTCCTTTTTTCATTTCTGTCTGGCACAGACTGCTAGCTTCTCTCCAGCTGCAGGCTCCATCTCCGTAGAAGCTCACAACACAAATACACAAATCAGATGGGCATGGTGGTGCACATCTGTAATCTCGGCATTCAGGAGGCCGAGGCAGGAGGACTGCCATGAGTTTGAGGCCAGCCTGGGCTACACTGTGAATTCAAGGACAGCCTGGACTACACAGCCTGTCTCAAAAAAGAAAAAAAGCAAAATAAGAATCATCCTAAATTTTCAATCCTTCCCAATTCTATAATCTGATTATTCCATCTTAATACTTCCTAAATCTCTTACACAGCCACTTCCCTCCTCTATATCCCTCATCATTTCTCATTAATAGCTTCCTAAGTACTCTTGCTTCTAGCTTTGCTCCTAATTTAGCGTTCACTTCTCTGCAAATAAGTCTGAAATCACAGCATGACGTTCTTTTCCACTAAAGCATTCAGAATGAACCTAAAACTCCTAAACTTGGCTCACAATCTGTGATGTGATTATTACTTCACTTGCCTTTATTCTAAAGCTGTGTGTCCACATGTGGCTATAGAACATCTGAAATGTGCTGATTTTGAAGATGCAGTATGAAAAAAAGGAATGTCAAGCATCTCAGTATTACAGTGTATATTGCCTGCATGAAGAAATTATAATAGTTTGCATACATTGGGTAAAACTGTATTATAAAAAATTTCATTCATTACTTTTAAAAATATGGTTTATCAAAAACATTTTGATTAGAAGACTTACATTTATGGTCTGTACTTCAATATGATAGCACTGGTGTAATATGTCCTATCTCTGTCTGAACCTAATTAACTCATTTATTATTCAAAAGTAGCCCAGGTAACCCAGTAAGATTCTAGAGCAGCCCCAGTTCCAAGAACCCAAGCCTACCCCTCCCTCTGTGCTTCCATTACTAGGAACCTGTGCACACACCTGTCATAAATCACACCACAATGAAATTGCTGGTTATCAGCTATCTTCTTAAGCTGTAGCTCCTTTAAAAAAGAGCTATCATTGTGCATATTCTTGGTCCTACCACCATGCCTAGTATTCAAAAGGCACACAAACATTTGTTGGACAAATGTGAACTACATAGTCCGAGCCTAAAAGTTAGAAGGGAAGAACCTAAACTTTACCAGGAGCTCTAGTAATAAAAGGACTGGGTGGCAGGGGGAGGTGGAGTGGAGAAGAGGAATCACAATAAAGAGATTGACAAATGAGAAAATAAAGCTCATCTCACACACACACACACACACACACACACCTGCCACTTACAGTGAGAACAGGGATTTGCCACAGTGGCATGAAGCCTTGAACTTACGGCTGGAATGTCAGGGGCCACAGTTCAGTTCCTAAATTGGTTAAACAACACATCCAACAACAACAAAAAGAAAGAGAAAGAGAGAGTATAATTTGGCAGGTTTTAACACAAATAGCTAGAGCCTAGCACCTGTTCCATTTAAACAGCACATTGTTGCTGTTAAAAACAACAAATCTCTCTTGTGAAGCCAATGTTAATCTCATGATGCTTCACCATAGAGCAATTTAGAAGAGTTATTGTATGAAATGTGCCAAAATATGAATTTACGGCTGATGCTTATTTGGCAAATATGGCTGGCACTGCTAGATGTCGAAAAGCATGTATGCAAATAAGCAAATAAAAGTTTTTAAGCTTGCAGCCTTAAATATTTACATTACCACAAATGTACAAAGATAAATGTTTATATGAGTACACATATTATGCATTTCAGGAACACATTTTTTTAATGTGATTGTCAGGAAACAGTTATGAAGTGGCATTATTTCTTTATGGGCTTCAAGATAGACTTTTTAAAATGAATTCTGACAGAATGTTAATGGGGTAAGAACATTACTGTGGAAGTTTCTCTGCACTATCACTGAGCAAAATGAATTGTCATAGTATCTGAATAGTTTAAAGCAATCTTATCTTTTCTTTTCACCAAAACACTTTTCTTCCATCTCTGGAATATAGCCAAACATCAGTGTCAGCCTTTAAACAAGGGGGAAGGGGAGGCCACACATGAAAAATCTTTCAAGAAGATTCTGACATTTCCTCCCACATAATATAGTCATATTAGTCTCTAAAGACATGATAAAAATATTTTTCTCTTCCCCTCTGTGAAGGGGATGTTTGTTTTTTCACATAGTTTGTGAGTTGGTCATTAGCCATAACTCAGTAGCAGTGGTATGAATTCTGCTTCCTTATGTTAATTTAAGCTCTACATTGAAGCTCTGAGCTCCCATCTTCGAAGCTAAGAAAATGTACCGCACCTGCCATTATAGTTTACTAAATAAGCCACCAAAGAGAAGGGCCAGGCATTTCGGGAAGTAATTAGGATAGTCAGTGAATTGAGCCATGCAGAAGCGCTCTGAGATTAGAGAAGGAGCCATCATGAAGTGAGGATTCAAGATTGAATTCACGGAAAGTTTTACCCCTGTGGATAATTCACTTTTTTTTTTTCACTTTCACACTGCAGGGAGCAATGTGAGCTCTCAGACTACATACATTACTACATCACTTCATTTATTAGAGGGGAAAAAAAAAAGACGCCGTGGCTGGGATTAAAAACCAAAAAAAACCCCAGCAGGTAGGCCCCAAAACAGAATCCTCAAATCAATTCCAATTCAGGTGAAATGCTGCTCACGAGCACTATCCAATGACCTAAAAATAGTCTTTTATGTAAGTCTCTTAAGTATTTAATTCAATGTATAACCTCGCCACATTCAACAGAGACAGAAGAAAAACGTATTAGGTTTTCTATAGTAAGGCCAATAAGGATGAAATCATAGTTTTCCTCTAACTCATCACCATCAACGCCAGCCTTCCAATAAACTCCATTCCACAGCTCTGATTCCTAAACTTGGATCTTAGAAAAACAACGGATTGCAGGAGTAGCATGGGATGGGGGGAGCTCGTCTTTCCTGTCGCTGTCAGCAGTCCTTCGCGGAATCGAAGGAGAAAAAGAAATTAGGCTTCCCGACGAAGGACGCAGACGGCGGGGAAGCTGGGTGGACGAGCTCCTCGCCAAGGGAGGAGAAAAAAGTTGCAAGGACGGATGCGTAGAAGGGCAAGAGGAGGGAACGGGGCCGCACCACTTAACCCCAGGACCCAGCCAGCACCCAGCCAGCCTGCACGGTGGAGACTCCGTCCCGACGCCGCCAGCGGGACTGCGCGGATCCCCCCGGCAAGGGAACAGGGAGACCGCATAGTCTCGACAGCAAGGAGAAGCCCTCCTGCCCCAGCCTCCCGCGCCAGCTTCAGGACTCACTCTCCCCGCGCC
>NW_022900937.1:24676720-24709817 GCF_012274545.1 Fukomys damarensis | reverse complement strand
CCGCGCGCCCTCACCCGCTCTTAAGGGGCGAGCACGCGCGCGCACCGCCCTCTCCCAGTGCTCACTTCAACTTCGGGGGCGGAGTCGCTTTGAGGCCCCGCCTTCCAGCGGTCCAACAGGCGGAAGAAGAGATGTAGAGGGCGCCTGATTGGCTGGGAGGCGGGCCCAAAACGAAGGGGCCGAACGATCAAGACCTTAGGGCCATGTGAAGGGAAAATTTTGTCCTATTAAACACCAGAGGAAAAGAAGTTTCGGCCCATTTGAATATCGGGTGTCCTTGTGGCAGGCAATCGCCGAATACTAAGTAGGTACTTTCAAGGACTCCGGTAGAGTATTTAGTAATTAGCAAGTTAAAGCCTACTCTCTGCGGGCCTTAGCCATAAAACAGAAAACTACATATCCTAGGAGGATCCGCGGCATACGTCATCGCGTAGTACTCCGCCGTACCGGAACAAAATAATCCCTTCGTTTTTCTGAAGGTATTGGGAATAATATTTCACTTTTCTCCTCACCGGAGCTACTTTAAATGTTACGGAGATAAGAGAAGTTACCTGTCTGGAGTTGCTAAGTTATCTGGGTAAGGAAAAAGAAAATATATCAGAATAAAGTACTGCGGAGGGATTTCTATGGCACTGTGAGACGTCGATTGCGGCGACCGGCGGAGACTGAGAGGGGCTGAGGGGACTGTGCTCTGTCCAGAGCCTCGCATTAGGCCCCGGCTTCGGGTGCCCTTGTTGTCTGCAGGTCAGTAGGCTGTGCGGGCTTGGGGGTGACCACCATCGAGGTGTCCTTTGCCCTCTGAATGAAGATCACCCCTCTTTTACTGTTGTTACTGGTTCATCTCTAATAGAGGCCGACTGAATGGGGGCGCCTCACTTCCGGTTGGGGGAGGGGAGGATGGATCCTGGAGGAGGGGGAACAGAACTCACTTCCTGTGGGGCAGGATAGTGGTTTGGGGGTGTCCAGACCACTTCCCGTGCTGGGGAGGGCCTGGAAAGGTGATGCTGGGTTCCCTCGCCAAAGAAGGCGTCTCATAGTTTGGGAGTATTTTCGTGTCAGAAGTGAGGTTATTCCACCAAGCTGTTATTATCAACCTGCAGACTGAATTGTGTATTTGGTTTCCACGTGTGAGGTGGAAAATTTCTTCCCCAACAAAATTTTCCCGTTGCTTCCTTCAAAGAATGCAAAACTCCTTGTTACAATTCACTGCAAAGGAGCATACTTTCTTGTATGATTCACGAATTGCCTACCCTTGCTCTTTTATGTAAGTCGACCTTGATGGAGCTAGTAGTGTTGTCTGCCTTAACATGCAGCAAGAACTCTAGCTTCTGTATTAATAAAGGACATGGCCTTTTGCCTAAAGTACTGAACATTCACATAAATTAGAGCAAATATGCGAAGTACTCGGATTTTGTGTTGCCTTAACTGATGATATCATCCTACATTCTTAGGCCTTTGGATTTGATACTACAGGTTTGCCCTGAGAACAACTTCCTCAGCCTTAAAAATTCTTTCATGGGGCTGACATGTAGCGTTTGTGAAGGTTGTATTTTAGTACATCGACTCCCTTTGTGGTTGAGTTAAATTTGGCAATGATTTTTAAAGATGCTATTTATTAGCTGTGGTTTTAATGCATGGCACAAGGGTCATGAGTTCAGCTCATTTTAAGTAAGGGCAAAATGGTTCACAAAGGACAAAAGATGATTAAGAGAATTACTTCCAGTATTCTCTTTTATAAGAAACGATATGTGAGTTGGTAATAAGCACTTAATAATTTTGAGTCCTTGTCATTGGTCAAGTAACACAATATTTGTATGTATGTATACTGAAGAATCAGTCTTTTTGAAGCTTTGTGAAATGTCAACAATTTCAGGATGTCTGACATGAACCTAGAACTGCAATGTCTTTCAAAAGTTCTTTAAATAATATTTTTCTTGAGATTCTTATTTAATTCTAGCCTCAGAATTTTCAATTTTAATTTTAGTTCTTTTAAAAAGCTACTTGGTTTAGAGTTTATTAGAAAATGTTTCAAACTATGAAAATAAAATATTTTAACCTTAAAGCCTGTTTTTTTAGAAATAATTCTGATGGGCTGAGGATGTAGCTCAGTGATAAGAGTACGTACCTAGTAATATATAAGGCCCTGGATTCCATCCCCAATACAACAGGGGAAAAATCACCCTGAGACCCTAAAAGCAATTATCTTTTAGAAGACCACCAAATTGCAGCAGCAGTTGACTGAAAAGACAAGACAAAATAATGTCGATGTTGTCTGCAGCAGAGAGTTAGGGGCATGTGAACTGCCCTACATATGTATTCACTGTCTTCTATATTAATGTAATATGGAATAAAATACGATGTTGATACTCTGACAAATTAAACTAGTTTAGGAATTGTTTAAGTATGAAATGATTGTAGAACTTAAAAAATAGAGAAAACTATATTAAAATATTGATTGAGATGCAATAGTATTGCTTTTTGGAAAGCAAAGAATTTATTAAATTGCTACTCGTGATAGTCCATGAAGAAATGCAGTATAATAGAAATAAAAATTGCTGAAGCTGAAAGGCTTGAGCAGCTTGAAGAATTGTCTGTTGAGAAGAAAGCACTATATAAAGTGCTTATCTGGGAGAAGACATTTTGTGATAGGTGACAGTTATTCATTGGTTCCATCAAAGAAGAAATATTGTGGAAGCTTCTGAAGAATAAGTCTGTGGATACTGTTCATTCTTTTTTAGTGTTTCTGTGAGGAGGCTGCTGTCTTCCAAAGGTTTTTTGAGGGGTTTTTTTACCCGCTTAATGCCCTTTTGTTACATTTTTCTTATTCATGTTCTAACAGGAATATCATGTCACAATTAGAAAAATAAAACTTTTGCCATTATACTGTTATTTCTTTGAGCTAATGATTTGAGATTTTTCATTCCATTACTTTCAACTGTAATAAAGTACCTATTTTTTAAGTCATTTGTTAGGTAACCATTTTCTTTTTCAAAAGCATTCACTGAATGCCCTGCTCATAGCTTGAATTGTTGGAACAATAGGTCAAAATTGTGGATACTATCTCATTGAAATTTGATTGATTATCCACAGAGGTGCTATGCTTTGTGCCCTTTCATTCTTTTCTTTACCTTGCTTTGTAAAGTGCTTATATTTTAAAACGTACTGCTTTTTTTGTTTCTTGTTTTGATAGTGGTGGTGATTTATTTTTGCCATGGAGTTGAGGATCCTAACAGTTTAAATGTTTTTTAAATTTAGTACTGTACTGTTTTTATAACTACTTGCAACAGTATTCAATAGTTGGGCATAGTGATGCATGTCTGTAATCCCAGCGCTGCCTTTAATCCCAGCACTTAGGAGTCTGAAACAGGAAGATCACCAAGAGTTCCAGGCTCCATAGAGCGTTCAAGGCCAGCCTGAACTACATAGCGAAACCCTGTCTCAAACACACACAAAAACAAAAATCAACAAAAATATATTAAAATAAGAATTCCCCTTACATCTTTTCATAATTTCCAAAAAAATTGAGTTCCTATTACGTGACAGCCACTTTCTAGGGACCTCAGATACATAAAAATAGGCAAATATCTGCATTTTCTTGGTGTTTACTTCATAGTTTATAAATCAAAACTGGACTTTTGTTCCACTGGTATTCCTAAAGAGGATCAATGTTATGATTGTTGTTCAAACCAGATCAGCATGCAGCCCTAATTTCATCTCTTGGTCTTGATTTCTAACCTATTCTAAACACATGAATGTTTCAATCTAATGTTCTTCAGACCATATAAACCTCTATATTAAGAATCTGGCCCCTTTCATTGTGATATTATCATTCTAGCTTTCTTTACATTGTATGAACAAGTAAGAGTGAACAGTAGTGGACTAAACAAGTAACCAAACAGACCTATATTCAAAACTGGCCTTTACATTTTACTAGTTTGATAACCCTGAGCCTCAGTTGCCCTAAAACTAAATGGGATGGTTTGGTGGAACAAGGATGTTAGACGTAAATCACTAGCACAGTCCTGGTGCTAGGGGCTTAATTAATGCTCTCATTTTACCTTTAGTCTTGCTTTGGTTATTCTGGTTGTTGGGATTTGCCCACTTGTTCATTTTAAGTCTTACATATTCCCAAATCATAATACATAGTGATTGGCTATTGAGATTCTGCCTTGTCCCACATCAGCATGCTCATTAAGTCATCAGGATTTTTATTTTTTGTTTCTTTTGAAAAGGAAAAATCACTAATTTCCATGATTACTTTAGAAAATATATATAAAAGTGTCAAGGAAAACAATCACCAAATGATAAGAATTGTTACAGGAAGACTTTTAACTCATTTTCTTAAATCTATTTAAATTCTAAGTCCCTGTACTCTATGACCCTACTCAAGAACCTTCATGCTAACCCTATGTTTCATTGCCCATCCATACATTCCAAACTGAATGATGTCTGGAAAATTATGTAACTATACCTTGACTCTGCGTTTGTTCATATTATCTTCTGCCTGAAATACTTTATTCCTAGAAATTCCTGTCTATGAAATGGTGCCTTTCTCGAGTATCATCTTCAAGAAATATTTTCTGTCATTAGTCATCTTTCTGTTCCCCCAAACCATATATTCTGTCCATTGATTCTTCAGAGCATTTTGTTTCACTCTTAACTGCATTTAATATTCAGTGCTTTTGTTATTTTTGTTTACATGTAGAGTTTGTGTTCTCCCATAGAAAGCTGCAGACTATATCCTATTCTTTTCTGGGTCTGCTATCATACCTGAAACAATTTTGTTCACATTGTAGGCATTTAGTAAATATGTGTGGAGTTGAACTGGTACCTGGGCCATGATGAATCTGATAAATAACTTTTATCAAGCATAGTGGCCAGGATATAAAGACACTCAAATGCCTGAAGAATGAAAGAGTACATAAGTTGTCATTGTCTCGTTTTTGAGGTTTGTAAGGTGTTACTATTGTTGCTTACACCTATATTGAGCATCTGTGATATGATTGTACTGTGAAAACTGATACCTTCCCTCAATTTAATTGGAAAGAAATAAATTATAACTAACGTGTGTAGACTCAGTACTTGCAGATGTTACAGTAGGGGTGGGATGGGGAGTTCAGTACAGAGTTTTTTCATTGTGGAAGATATTTTGTGCTGTCTGAAGTCAGAAACCAAATAGATTTTGACATGAAATATTTAGATTCTTATACAAGTGTATTTGTACTCCTACATGTATATCCAAGAGAATTGAACATATTACCATGTAACTTGAATGCAAATGTTTGTAGCAACATTATTTTGTTATGGCCAAATAATAGAACTCAAATGTCCATCAGTTGATAAAAGTAAAAGCAAAATGTAATATAGCGATGCAATAGAATATTATTCAGCAATCAGAAGGAATAAAGTAGTAATACATGCTGTAACATGGATGAACATTTAATCAATAACACTAAAATTAAAGAAACCAGAAATAATAGAACACATATGACATGTGATCAAACTATAAAGTGAATGTTTAAAAATTTATTATAAAGGCACATTGCCAATAACCCCCCTCAGAATATGTGTTTATGTGGTGTGGTCAAAAATATGGTGAATGCTACTGTCCAACAGAAAGGCAGGCAGAACATTGTGATATACCTTCATCCACCTTATTCACTGGATCTGGCACCTTTTCACTTCTAACTCTTAACCAGAGTCAAAATGACTGAAAGGTAAATGTTTTGAAGCATATCAGGACATCAAGGCAGCCACAAGAATGCAATCAAAGTCAAGAAAAAGAACTTGCAGAGCTGCTTCAGAAAGTGGCAAGAACTGTGAAATAAGAGTATCCAAGTAAAGGGAGTATTTTGAGGGAGGCTTAATGGCAGTGTGTCTTTTACTGTATTAAATTTTTCTTTAAACATTAACTATATTTTTCAATCATAACTCATATTAAATGTTTCCATTTATATGAGATTCTAAGAACAAGCCTAAAAATAGAACATACATAAGTGGATGGGTGTGGGAAGTGACTGCTAATGGATATGGGATTTCTTTTTGGATGTGATCAAAAGTTCTAGAATCACATAATGGTGGTAGTTGCACAACCTTGTATATTAAAATACTGAACTGAATTGTTTGCTAACATTTTCTGAATCACGAGACTTAGTCATGGAAAATGAAGAATTTTCAGTGGGGCTAGAACAGAGAATCAAGAGATGTAAAAGCAAGGAAGAGATTGTTCTTTGGCTCCTAGAGGGAAACAGAAATAGCTAAGTGTAGGGCTAGAGGTATGCTAGGGATCAGGTGAGGATAGCTTGTGGCTGTCCTTTGTCTTTTTTCCTTTTTTCAGTACTGGGAATCCAACTCAGGACCTTGCGCTTGCCAGATCTTTCCTTTGTCTTAATGAAGTAGGCAGCAAGGTGCAGTTAATGTATAAGGGAGAAAAACATTCTAGGCTCTTGAGACAAGTGTCCAGTTTATTCCTGGTTAGGCCATGGCTATGGTATGCAAGACTCTTCAGTTTTTATATGAGTTTAGACAATGAAAGTATAGGGTAAGTTTGCCCATAATCAACATGAAGTTAGTAGAGAAAATGAGAGTACAGAAACTAGACAAAGATACTAAAATTTGATTCTAAAACTATCCCCTGAAACAGATTGATCTTAATGGGGAGAAACAAGGGGTGGCAATTTGGAAAGTCAGTACCGGTTAGGTATTCATTTGAAGAAATACTTTAAGTGCCTTTTATGTGCTAGGTACTATTAAATAGAACTATAGCAATTTTAAAATTTGAATGTTCTTAGAATAAAGTCATGAATAGGATTATTAGTTTTGATTACAATTATTAATTTTTATACTTCTCTCTATTTTGATTGATGAATGCATAAATGCACACAAGTATTACAAATAAAATCTGGGAGCCGTACGCATAACTGTAATCCCAGCATTCAGGAGGCTGAGGCAGGAGGATCACTGTGAATTTGAGACCAGCCTGGGCTACATAGTGAGTTCTAGGTCAGTCTCAATTACATAGTGAGACCCTGTCTCAAAAAAACAAAACAAAACAAAAACCAAATAAAAGCTGGGGCTTCCAGGAATATCCATAAAATGTCCATATTCCTCACCCTCTGTCTAAAAAACAAAACAAAACAAAAACCAAATAAAAGCTGGGGCTTCCAGGAATATCCATAAAATGTCCATATTCCTCACAGGTTGAACTTTTTTTCAACAACCAAGATTTTCCCCCTTTTAGAGTAGTTAGTCACTTTACTGTTTTTTTTGGTTTTGGTTTTGGTTTTTTGAGACTGGGTGTCACTATGTAGTTGAGACTGACCTGGAACTTGCTATGTAGTCCAGGCTGGTCTCGAAGTCACAGTGATCCTCCTGCCTCAGCCTCCTGAGTGCTGGGATTAGAGGCATGTACCACCATGCCTGGCCGTTTGTTTGTTTGTTTTTTGTTTTTGTTTTTACTTTACTGTTAATTATAATGAATAATGAATGATTCCATGCTATACTGTTAACTCAAGCTAAAAAAAAAAAAAATTACGGCATTAGGATAGTTTCAAAAACACTGGAAATTCATTTCACTTGAAACTTGCTAATTAAATGACATATCAAAGACAAAAATCCCAAAATGCAAAATACAGTTCTTTGCATTTGGGACTTAAACTTGCAGCGATCTTCCTGCTAGGATTATTAATTTTAAGAGTATGGTGATATTACCATTTTCAATACAATAGGTATATTTTTCTAACGAGTTTTAATAAATTTTGATGCCACTAGCAATGTTTATGAATATGTTTTCACAACACTTAACAGCAAACTGCTCTGGCTAATTGAATAGGTATAAATTATTCTTACTTTTGGTTCTTGCTCTTTTTTCTTTTCTTTCTTTCTTTATTTGTTTTTTGAGATGGGATCTTGTTACTCACTACATTGCCCAGACCAGGCTTGAACTTCTGGTTCTCCTGTCTCAGCCTCCCAGAGTGGTACAGTTATAGGTGTACATCATCATAGTTCCTGCTTTTGGTATGTTTTCATACCATGGAACTGGTATCTCTTGAACATGAAAGATTTCAGAGCCTTTGTATTTGTTTTCCCATCTGAAATGACTTCTTAAAAAATATGGGTTTCCAAGGACCCTAGAAATCAGACCATCCTCTAATTTCAATCCACTCATAATTCCAATTCCTATTTAATTAACATTTATTTAGTATTATGCTAGATACATGTTATCTTACTTATAACCAGGCATTTTGCATATGAGAAAACTGAAGCTTAAGAAAAATTAGGTCACTTGCTGGAAGTCACTTAGCCAGCAAGTGGATAAAGGATTTCAGTTCAAATCTTGTCAAACCAGTGATTATTCTCATAGTTTATAATCCTCTAGTATTAGTTGTCACTACTAAAATTTACTAGGGGAACATTGGTACAGCCTGGTAGGAGGGGGAAAAAAATTACTAGGAGAATGAAAACTGGAAAAGGAATAGAACTTGGACAGGTAGGCACTGACCTACTATGCACATAGGTGAAGTTAACTAAGATATTATGGGAGTTTTGTTCCCCCCACACTCTTGTTGCCCACTGACAAACACACTGGGAAGACTCCCGTACATACAGAAAAGGACCTTGGTAGCTTCCTTCAAGGTTTTCTCTATTTCTCCCTGGTAATCAGGTATATCCTGCCCACAAATCTATGATAGGAGTCACAGGGACAGAGTAAGGAAGGCAGTGGTAGATAAACTGCCTTTGGTTATATACACCAAGATTTCTCTGACTGTAGAAAGAACAAATAAATAGCTTGGACCTTAGTGCCACAAAGTAACCTTTGTAAACAATTATCTTCAAGTATCTGGTAACAAGATATTTATAAGGGGATA
Organism: Fukomys damarensis; assembly: GCF_012274545.1. Classification (NCBI taxonomy): domain Eukaryota; kingdom Metazoa; phylum Chordata; class Mammalia; order Rodentia; family Bathyergidae; genus Fukomys; species Fukomys damarensis. The sequence continues at coordinate 24,700,950 of NW_022900937.1, read as the reverse complement.
TATATAAGGTCTATTCATGCACCACGTAATGACATTTCAGTCAACTAAAGATTACACGTACAGTGATATATACCATATAGCCTAGGAGTATAGTAGGCTATACCATCTAGTTTGTGTAAGAAAACATCATGTTCATATAGCACCAAAATCACCTAAAGACACGTTTTTCAGAACATACCTATTATTAAGCAGCACAGGACAGCAAGCTAGATATTCAAAGCATGGAACGTATTAATGAGAAGAGAGATTTCTTCATTTTATCCAAGCAGCATATACTTACAAAACATTTCATATCAGGAATATAAAGCAAAAGATGTCATGTTCCAATTCTAGCTTTAGTCAGTAAAAGTCATTGCCCAAGATCACATACCAAGTAAGTGACAGAATGGGCACTGAAACAAGACTCCTGCTTCCTGGCCCGTTTTACTAAATTGAACTAAATGAAAACAATAACTTCTGTGATGGTTTTGTAATTTCTATGTATATTTTATAATTTAATAATCTTTTTAAAAAGATCATTTTTCTGTGTACCTTAAAAAAGCAGTAATAAAGGTTCATATACCACATTACTAAATGCTTAGTGATGGGTTAGAATGGCAAGTGATTCTGAAAATCATGTTGAACTGTGGTGTCCCCAATAGACTATCCATTACCTACACATAATAATATTGTATCCATATCCCTGATTGCATTGTTGAGGATGGGTACACAGATCTTTGAAAACTATCATGGAAATGTTTTCTCTTAATGATATTGACTTATGTGTTTGTATTTAAGTATAGAATTTTTAATAAGTCCAGGTGTCTTCATCTCTTCCTTTTTAAGTGATCTAATGCCCCTGCTTCACAAAAAGTAGTGTCCAGCTATTGTATGTTTTCCTCTCTCAGTCTCTGAATTCATTTCTCTCCTCTCACATTTTCACTTCCTTCCTTTGCTCCACAGCTTTAATTCCTATTCTTTTGGCAGAGGCTTCATTTTTGTTGCTGGTGGTGTCACAATTTCTACAATTTGTTTGGGAAACAGTCTAGCTGGTCTAGCAGCAGTATAAAATATTCATACTCTTGAGCCAGTTATTGCACTTACAGGACTTTATTCTGAAAAATATGTAAAGGCACAAAAGTTAAATGCACTGACAGCTACACTATCTAAAAAATTGAAGCTTTGTAAATATCTAACAATGTAATAGTGTTTAAGCAGATTATTACCTAACTACTCAGTGAGCTAATAGACATTCACTTCTCGTAATAGCTTCTTTTAAAATACTTTGAAGTTATTATAAGAATGATTTTACAGAAATGAAAAGAGGAAAAATAAACAGAAAAGCAAAGTAGAAAAATTGATGTGATTGGTGTTATTATACAGGCAATATTGAGTATGCATTAAGCAATGATGCTCTAGAGTGAAATCCTAACTACATCACTTGCTGGTATGTGATCTTGGAAACAGAGAATACTATCAATGTTAAATTAATAAATCATTGTAGGGCCAGGGATTTAGCTCAGTGGTACCACCACCTGCCTCGCAAGCATAAGGTTCCAAGTTCGATCCCTGGTACCCCCCCAAAAAAATGATTGCAAAGTACTTGATACATAGAGATTAAGTATTTAGTTATCAGACATCTTGCTGACATATCCTATTTAATCTTCAGAGACTCACTATGAGATAATGTTATTTTTCATTTTACATAAGAAAATTGAAACTTGAGGTTTAAATAACTAGGTTAAAAAAAACTTGTCAAAGTTACCAGAAATTTTCTGCTAGAAACAGAAATCATTAGTCTTAATGGGGATGAAGGAACAAAAATTGAAGTTAGAGATTCCCAGGTAACAAGGATTTAAGGGGCCAAGATCCTAGAGAGAAGAGCAGCCTTAAGAAACCGTTTTTCAAGCCAGGGATTTAGCTCAGTGGTTCTGCCACCTGTTTCCATAAGCGCAAGTGTCCAAGTTCAATTCCCAGTACAAAAAAAGAAGAGAAAGAGGAAGAAGAGAAGGAAGAAGAAGGCAAGAAAAAAAAAGAAACCATTTTCTTTCCTTTTTTTTTTTTGTACCAGGGATCAAACTCAGGACTTTGTGCTTGCAAGGCAGTCATCATGGTGCCACTGAGCTAAATCCCTGACCCAAGAAACCATTTTTCTACATTTATTTTACCCTCATGTTATTTGCTGCACAGGGTCCGAAACTATAAGAAAATTAATTTGTTTTGTATTAAGTCAGTAATTTTAAATAATTTGTTAGAGCAGCAATACAAAACTGTAACAGGGACATGGGGAAATGATAAAAAAAAAACTAATGTACATGCTATTATTGGAAGAGAGAAAATTAAGAGCACACATTTGTAACAAATTGATAATAAAAATACACATCCAAAACTGTGAATCAGTTAAATCTATTCTCAGTAGGAAATTTATACCCTTAAATGCATATATTAGTAAAGAGAAGTCAGAAATCGATGATCCAAATAGGTAACTCAAGTTAGGAAAAGAACAGCAAATTAAAACCAAAGTAAGTAGAAGAAATGAAATAATAAAATACAAATGTTGAAATAACTCCAGTCTGGCCAGTTGTGGTGGTGCACACCTGTGATCCCAGCAGTCAGGGAGGCCAAGGCAGGAGGATCGCTGTAAATTCAAGACCAGCCTGGACTACATAGTAAGTTCCATGTCAGTCTCAACTACATAGTGAAACCCTGTCTCAAACCTCCCCCAACCACCAAAAAAAACAAAGAAATAACTCCAGTCTCATTCTATCTCTTCTGTAGAGTATAACTTGTTTTATGAGATCATCAAAGCCTTGATGCCAAAACCTGACAATGGTGTTCTGTTTTTTTATTTGTTTTTTGGTACCGGGGATTGAACTCCGGCCCTTGTACTTGGAAGGGAGGCCGCAGAACCACTGAGCCAAATCCCCAGCCCTGACAGTGGTGTTTTAAGAGAACATAGCCAGTCTCTTTTGTAAACCTAAATACAATACTTGAGAATATAGGAATCCAAAAGAAACTGTAGACAACTTATTAGAATTAATAAATGAATTTAGTAAGATTACTTGATATATGGACACTATATAAAGTTAATTGTATATTTAGATATGACCAACAGAAAACCAGAAAATGAGATTTATAAAACAATACTATTTACAGTAGAATTTTCTTATATCTATTTTATGGAACTTTGTTGTCCATCTCTTTTTTTTTTTTTTTTTTTTTTTTTTTTTTTTTTTTTTTTTTTTTTTTTTTTTTTTTTTTTTTTTTTTTTTTTTTTTTTTTTTTTTTTTCAAATACTGGGGATCGAACTCAGGACCTTGCTCTTGTGATGCAGGTGGTGGAACCACTGAGCTAAATCCCTAGCCCTACAATAGAATTTTCAAAGTCAAGCTTAAGGGTTAAGGCTTTAGTCAGTGGTAGAACATTTGCCAAGTATGTACAAAGCCTTGAGTTCAATCATCTATACCTCCCCCCATCAAAAGTCAAATGTAAGCCTTCTACAAGTCTTTTACTCAGAAAAGTATAAAGCATAGAGAGGGAATAAGGCCTAATAAAGGTCACTTCTCCCCATACTGATCTGTTGATTAAATGGAATCCTAACAAAATCTTAGGTAATTTGCATATACATGATGGAAAGAGGGATTAACAAATTGATCCTAAAATTCACATGGACATGTAAAAGACTGAGGAAAATCAAGACAACCAAGTATAAAGATGGTGCACTCTCAACAGAATTTATTGTAAAGCTACAATAATCACATGTAGTATTAGCACAAGGATAGATCTATAGAACAGAATTGGGAGTCCAGAAACACTTGTTTGTTTTTATGACAGCAGTAGTATATGTATACAGTACAACAAGAAAAGGATGGAGTTTTCAAATCATGTGTTAGGTCGTGGAGGGGTAGGAGAGTGAAGTTTGACCCCTACCTCACAGTATAAACAAAAATCCCTTCCAGTTGGATTGTAGATATAAATGTGAAAGTTGAAACAAAAATTTAGGGGAAAACTGGAAAACATCTTCATGATCTTAGAGAAGATGAAGATCCAAGAAAGAAGACTGATAAACCAAACTTTATTGAAATTAGACACTTTTGTTCACCAAAAGATACTATTATGAGGATGAAAAGACAAGTGAGAGTACATACTTATAATTTCTGGTACCAACAAAGGACTTGAACTCTTAATAATAGGAATAAAAGGCAGACTTCCAGAAGGGACAACGTACTATGAGTATTCTTGCCTTTTAATGAGCATACATATAGATTTCTGTAGGAACAGTGAAGTTAAAGATATCTGTAACTGCCAGACCATATAGCCAAATTGAATAGGCACACCACGAAAGAAACTCTCCAAAGGCTTCTAATAGATGTTGCACATTGGGGCATATCTGTAATCTTAGCTGCTTAAGAGGCTGAGGCAGCAGATCACAAGTTGCAGGCCAGGCTGGGAAACTTAAGGAGGCTATGTCTCAAAAACAAAACCAAACAAACGAAAAGTATGTAATACCATATGGACTAGAGGTTTAGCTTAATGATAGAGCACTTGCCTAGCTTGCACCAGGCCCTACATTCAATTCCCAATACCAAAAACAAAGCCCCCCCCAATAATCATTTGTATCAAATAAACGCATATTTAAACCATACTGAGGTAATGCTACATATCCACTGGAATGGCTAAAATTTAGAAAGACTGGCTATTAAGTACTGATGGTGTGGAGCAATAGTAAGAACTAATGCTTTTGGTAAGTACATAAAGGATTATAACATTTTTTGAAATCAGTTTAACTGTGTGGTCTAGCACAGTGGCAAACATGCCACAGTGGGCTATTTGTATCATTGAAAGCTCTAAAAGGTTCACCATCGTTGGTCCAGCAGTTACAGATATTATCTCTAATTTCACCGTTTCTGGGTATACCACCCAACAGAAATCTATATGTATGTTCACTAAAAGGCAGAAATATTTGTACCATTTTTGATAGTCTTATTTGTCTATCAAAGTAGAATGGGTTAACAAACTTTGTAACCACATGATTATCAAGTATACTGATCAAAAGAACCAAGATACATCTTGGATATAAAATAAGCAAAACAAATCTATAGGATTAAGACTTATGCTGGGCTGGTGAATATGAGAGGGAAAAGGGGGGACTTCTGTTTATCCTGATGTGGCTGTAGGTGATACATTGTATAGACTGTACTTAGACTTTTAATAATATTTTTTATATTTTTACTTAAACCTCCCACTCTGCAAATGTGTAGACAGTTATTTTTCTATACATCCCCATACACACAAACCACTCCCATCAGAAGATAGATTACTAGTAATTTCTATGTTGTCAATAAACATGGGTAGCTCTCAGCAACATCTGAGTCTTCTTCCTCCTCTCCTTGGATTGAACCCAGGGCCTTCACACTGAGCTACTTCTCCAGTGCCCCTCACCCTTTGTTTTACTTTGAGATGGGATCTTGCCAAGTCCCTGAATTGCCCAGACTGGGCTTGAATTTGGCAATCTTATTTTAGCTCCAACAGTACTGGGATTACAGATGTATGCTACCACACCCAGCTTTTTTTCTCCTTGAAATACTTTGACACCACTCACTCCTAGTTCTCTGCCTACCTCTGTTCGGATGTTCTAAGTGTCCTTTGCAACCTATTTATCTTCCTTGGAGGGGGCAGTGGAAAATTTATTATTTCACAAAAACTGGAAAAGGCTCTATAGCTAAGCATCCAGTGGGGAAAGATCTCACCACTGGGGCCTGATGTTACAGGGCTAAGTACCCAGGATCCAACTGTAGCAGATGGCCACTTCATTCCCTGCTCTGTAGTTGGCTATAGAAGTGCTTGATACCCACTGTGTCACCCTTTGGCCCCAAAGTCTAAAGGCTGGAGTTTGAGCCAAGGGTCCTGACCTCACTGCCTTGAATGTTATTTGCTTTTTCCCTTCTGAGGGCTCTGTATGCTTCTCATTTTAGATGTAAAGTAACCATGTTTTCTGTTTATTTGTTCACTGCTTGTCTCTTCTACCACAGTGCAGGTTCTGTGGAGTTCTGTTGAGTTCCACAGTATACAACCCTTCTTTTCTTAATCTGCCATCTCTCCCTAGGTTATGCCTTATGTTTATGATTTGAAATACTACCTGTAATACTTGCTGACTCCTAAACTCCTTTCTCTACCCCAACTTCTCCCGTGTATGAATTCCAGCTTGATATTTTGTCTTCAGGTCATCTTAAAATGAACCTATCTTGAACTTTTGCTTTTTTCCTTGATTCTAGCATCTCAGTCTATGAATTTCTCAATTAGAAATCTTGGGGACATCACACTCACGCAGCCCCATGCATACCACTGTAAGATTCTGTTGCTTCTGTCCATTCTCCTTCCTACCCCTTCACAGTCATTGCTCTACCTAAGCCCCCACCATGCTATGGTGGAGCATTTCAGTAGCTTCCTAGGTGGTCCTTCTGGCTCTGTTCCTACCCATTCTTACATACCCATTCTTTACAAAGAAGTTAGAAGGATCCTTTAGCAAGCATTAATAGCATATCATGTCCCACCTTAAAATTCCTCAGAGGTTTGCTCTTAAACTGTAAGGAGAATCCAAATCTTTAATTTAGCTCCCCATCTGCAGGACTTGGTTCTTGACTCTTTGCTAGTCTTCTCCCCTGCTCATTTTTCTCCAGCCTGCTTCCTGCAGAACACAAATCCCTCCTCACCTCAGGGCCTAATGAGCTTTTTCCTCAGCATGGAATGCAACTCCTGAGCATGCTGCTCTCAGTTTATGTATTGCTTCTTCAGAGAGCCCCCAAACCCCATCTAAATGACATCTCCTACTGTTGTTCCATAGCTTTCTGTTCTTTTCCTTCATTGAATTTCCATGGTTTTAGTTTGTTTATTTGTATATTTACTTAATGTGTTTCACTTCAAACTAATTTTCATGAGGGGAGAGACTCTTCACTGTTGTACTGCTGGTATATCCTGTACCTGTAACATGTTTAGGAAAAATGTGGTAAATGAGAAAATACGTCATTTGCCTTAGGTAATGTAGAGTAAGAACCATCTCATAGATGTGTGCTGTACCCTAGAGCTTAGAAGGATTGCTTATTTCCTTGGTCCTTTTCAAAATTGCTGTCTTAAGAAAGGCACTGAATAATCATTATGAGGCCTGAAGACAGTTTTAATAATTAGCCAATCTTAGTACTGCCTAAAAATGGTGGTGTGGGCAGATTTTATCCCCCACAGAGGGATACATGTACCCACCTTTCTTGGATCGGAGCTTTTTACATCTAAAGTCAAGAGTTTTTAGGAGCAGTGTTGAGAGATTTATCTTTTCTAGAATCTAATTATTTTTTAAAAACATTAGGGCCCTACAAAGGAAAGGTGATCTACTTGGATTTGCTTGCTGCTGAGATTGCCATTATTGTTTGTGTAAAGATTATTAGCTGTTTTGGTGGTATATATATATTTTTTTATATATATTTATATGTATACGTCATAATGCTATCATAGTAACTCTATAACATCTTTTAATCAGAATAAGGCAAAAATTGCCACATTTCACAACATGAATGTCTTCATATACGCTTTGTAGGGTACACAGGTCTATAGTTAGTTGATATTATATTCTGAATTTTCTTAGATACATTGTATTTGCTTTCTTCATCTTAGACCTAGCTTTTGATATTACTGTTTTTAAAGCTGATTTCAGTAAAGTGAGATGCTTAATTGTATGTGAGGTAGAAAATTATATATCTAACAGTTTTAATCAACTTTCAGTCTGCTAGCGTTTTCTAAAACCCATGAAAAGGGCCCAGGATTTAGCTCAGTGGTTCCTCTGCCTGCTTCGCAAATGCAAGGAGCAGAGTTCTATCCCCGGTACCAAAAAAAAAAAACAAAACAAAACATGAAAAGCTAAGCTTGGTACTGCATGCCTGTAATCCCAGCTACTCAGCGAGCTGAGGCAGGAAGACCACAACAAGTTTGAGAGCAGCCTGGGCAACTTAGAAAGACCAATTCGTAAAAAGGACTGAACTGTGGCTTAGTGATAGAGTTCTTGCCTAGCATGTGCAAAGCCCTGGGTGCAATCTCTAATACTGCCTCCCCTCAAAAAGAAAAGTTTAAATGCCAGTTTACTTCTACCCTAGTTTGGTCCAAGTAAATTTCAAGAAGAAATATTTTAGACATTTATAATATTTATTAATGTATAGTAAATGATGCACTTGTTTATTCCTAAAGTCTAGACACTGGGCTTGAAACTTCCTATAGGTTGGAAAAATGTAATGAATATTTATATGCATGTTAGCAGGTGCAGGGTCCTGATGGGAAGGAGAAAGAATAAGAAGAAAAATTTTGAATGCTTAGAAAAGGCCAAGTTTCTAACTCTAGTATTTATTCTACCTGTAGCAAAATTGTTATTCTGAGTATAATAATTTTTAAAACTTCATCTGTTTATTGATATTTGAAGATATATCAGAGATTCATAACTATTCTCAGGTCAATATAACTGGGAGCTCATAAGAGTTCATAAGTATCTGCTGCCAGCTATGACTAAATACGTTTCTGAGTCTCATAATCCTCTGGTTGCTACTGCAGGCTCTTTCTCAGGGATTTTAAAATGTAGATCACTGACTCCAGAGCTGGTGAAAGAGTATGAGGAATATGAAAGTTATTTCCGCAGTACTATATAGCATTATACATTTATGGTACGTTTGTGCTATACAGAGGGTGAGAAGAATTTAAGTACAGAGAACTCAGCCATATTTAAAAATTCTTCTCAAGTTAATTGCCTATTTAAGGGCTATATTAAATAAATGTAATACAGTGATTTATGTTTATTTCTAAAAAGGGGAAAGAGCAGCTTTATTTTGCCAGAAATACAATGTCAGCTGCTAGCCCTTTATTTCCTAGTAAAACAAACTATTTGCATAATTCTAATTGGCAGATTTCTTCTCCCTGGTGTTTAATTAAAATCTTTTTCTAGCAGTACAAGATATTAAGAATTGTGTATAGATTCACTTACTGTCCAAAGATTCAAGTCAACTATAGCTTTCAGCCTTTTCTTATTATGTCTTCTCCCATTTATTTTAGCATTTTTGTCTAACAGCACCATTATTAGCAAAGTTTTTTTTTTTTACATTCTTTACATACCTTTATTCACATCAGTAGAGTTGTATTTCTTTCTGCAGAGAGGTTACTTACTTAGGTAAATAAGACCTTATCATAGTAGAAATTTCAAGTCAACTTTTAGTTGTAGCTTACTGGCTGTTATGTAATAAAATAATACTGGTGCACAGGATTGGAACTGGTCTCTTACTTATTTACCTCTTTCTCTAGAGGGCTGTCCTATAGATGAATATGGCTACTCCAAAGAGTTAGGTGGAGAACTAGAAAAGAATTGGTATAGTTGCATCCTTGTTATTAAAAAATATAAAATGTCTAGCCAGTAGTGAAACTGATTATTTTTATACATTATGGGTAATAAATATACTATTAACAGTTGGTCTTTTGTAAATAGGGAAGGGAGGAGGGGGTGAAGGGAAGGCAGGGGTATGGGGAAGAAATGAGAACCAAGACCTGTCATGTAAAGATACAAGATCCCAATGATGAATGTAACTGTACTGTATACCTAAAATGTACCAATAAACTCAATGAAAAAAGAAAACAAAATGGTCATCATCCAGTAGGATACTTGAGTTTAAAGATGTGACATTCAGGACATTATTTGCAAATAGGGTGAGTATAAGTCAATGCATCATTTTATGAACTGTTTTATTTTTTTGTTGTTGTTTTTGTTTTTGTATCAGAGATTGAACTCAGGACCTTTATGAACTGTTTTAGAAAGCAGTGAGTATACACTATAATAAACATGAGAACTTTTTTCCTCCTGCATATTTAAATTGTAATTAAATTGTTTTTTCAAACTGTGTTCTTTTAAAGACAAGGAAAGCACATGTTTAACTTTTAACTGGGCTTCATGTTTATTTCTGGGTACTTAATATTCATAATAAAGATAAACTGGGCTGCAGCCCTATGATCTCTTATACCCTATTATTGATTTTTCTATACTCTCCTCTCTGTCTTTCAAGCAGATTACATCACCCCAAACTTATAACCCAGTTTACTATAACAGCTGTCATGTTTTGGGAGTCAGTGGAAAGAAAGTTGAAACAGAACTAGCATCATGGGATCTAAGTTGGTTTATAGCTTTTCTTACCTTACTTGGTAATGTATGTGTAATGGTACTGAGTGACATTCTCTCTCAAGAGGTCTTTCAGTTGATTGCAACAGAAATGTATTGCAGGAAAGAAGGTAGATACTTTAATAGGGTCATTAAAGAGACCAGAAATAGCTCTATCTGATAACCTGTTAATTTGAAGATGGGAAACATGTATTTAAATGATATTGTAGAAAGTAATGTTCCTGGTTTAGAAATTTAGAATAAAACTCTATCAAAAGTAGTTATGTAAATTGAGCCTTAAATTTTAAGATCCTCATTTATTACATTGCTGTTCTTAATAATTGGGTTATATCCTGGACATAAGCTATTAGCTATATTTTATTGTTCTTTTGTTAAGGAGCAGTGGAGGTCAAGTCTGCATTTTATCATTATTACATTCATATCAATAATTGTAGCTTATCATCTCTATCTTACCAAAGGAGTAAATTTGTAAAATGTCTCATTCAAGAACAAATAAAACAAGAAAAAAAATACCCAAGATGTGAGTGCAGTATAAGAATATTTGGTTGTTTTTAATATACTGCTTTAAATTTTTATTGTTCTATTTCATTTAACCATGTCAAGATTTCTTTTTTAGTTTCTGAAACTAATTTAAGGATGGTCACTCACTATTACATGACCAAATTTGATCATTTATTCAAATGATTAAGTAATATCCTTATTGTAAAACATTTAAAGTTTAAGCTCTCAAAACAAGTATAACATTTATGCTTTTTTATTTTTTTTTTTTTTTTTGGTACCGGGGATTGAACTCAGGTCCTTGCGTTTGCAAGGCAGGCCACCGAACCGCTGAGCTAAATCCCCAACCCACATTTATGCTTTTAAACAGAGTAAAGTAATGGGTATTTATAATAATTTTAAACAAGAAATTCCATTATATTTTAGAATGATCACTAGCAGCTATGGGAAAACAGATTAGAGGCAAGAAGAATAGTTAGGAGGCTATTAAGAGTTTTTAGGGTTTTTTTTTTTTTTTTTTTTTTTTTTTTTTTTTTTTTTTTTTTAATTTTTTTTTTTAAAGGCTTTAACAGTAATAATGAGACCCTTAGGAGAGGAGGCAGAATCTTCTGGGCAAAGGTATGCAATTGACTGTGATGGGAAGGGTGGGGGGAATTGTTGAAAACAACTCTCAGGTTTTTAGCCTGAGTGACAGAACAGTACAGTACCTTAAATGACCTTGAGAACATAGGAAATGAAACCTGTTTTGAGGAAAAAAGGATATATTCACCTTTTACATGTTAAGGAAAATAATCCGCTTAACTGTTTGAGATATTGGGCCAGAATTCAAAAGAACTGTGCTTAAATGTCATCAGTATAGTGGTTATTTAACCCTAGAACTGAGAGCAGTCACTAGGAAAGCATATAGAGTGAGAAGAAAGGCAAAGGTCCAGACAGAATGGTAACCAGAGGGAAATGAGCTGTGTGTATAGGCAGCAGTGAGAAAAGAATTTGCAGAAGAGTCTGTTACAGCATCTCATCCTAGTTAGAAAACAAACAAGGTGAAAATTTAAGTGTCCTTTGAAATTAGCACCTTAGAGGTTACTAGGATCTGTAAATAGTAGAATTAGAAATAGAAACCAGATTCCTGTATGTTTCAGATTGAGTAGCAGTAGTGACTGGAATAATCTTTCAGGTGGCTTGATTATGAGGAAAAGGTAAGTGAATGGGTCACTGCTAGAAGGAAGGATTTTGTTGTGAGCTTTGATTTTGTTTCTTTTTTTGGAACCAGTGTTTATATCTGAAAGAAAAAGGGATAGTCATTATTGCAAAAGACATTAAAACCATAGCAAGAAAACCAAAGTCCTTGAAGAAGCTAGAAAGGCATTCAGAGCATGCATGGTTCCTTCTGTGGAAAGGACAGATAATGCACAAGAAATCACAGCACAAAATGATAAAATTTTTAACAGAGTTTAAGGGCCAAGTGTTAGATTAATAAAAACAGAGGGCTAGTTTCTCTGAGGGCATTGAGAAAACTTTGATAGTTTGATGTCAAATGCTAAATAAACTCAGGATATCCTTTCATATTTAGATTTCTTTGTAAGTCCGTACATCGCTGAGCAGTGTGTACTGTATTCAGTTTAGTACTGCTGATGAGAATTGTTGAATTCCTTGCTTGATCAATCTGGTATGTGACTTTCCTTGTCTTCTGGCATTTTGTATGGTCTGCATTTGTATGCCAACTTCTAAAACCATCAGTTTCATGGCACCTTTTCTCATGTACAGCACAGCCATTCAAGAATTTCTCACAGGGGATTACAGTAAAGCATTGCCAAAAGCAAATTTTCTTTCTCATTCTTTTTATGTATTCTGCCTCAAACTTGCCCAGAATTATGAAGTGAATACATTTTTTACACTTAGAGTCAAGATTTATTTCCTGTAATTCTTGTTGCAGATAATCTTGAACTAATTGTCTAAATTATGTTTTAGCCTGTGCAATTAAAAAAATGAAACAATAAAGTTGTAGCAGTAAAAAGGCAGTCATAGTATGATATGAAATGATAGTATGGGCAACTGTGAGGCCTGGGTTTTTTAAACAGGCCTAACTACTACTATTAGCAAACACACATCCTCTCAAGTTTGAAAGTATCACTCTGAGGGCTGGGGATTTAGCTCATTGGTTCTGGCACCTGCCTCACAAGTGCAAGGACCCAAGTTCAAGCCCCAGTACAAAAAAAAAAAAAAAAAAAAAAAAAAAAAAAAAAAAAAAAAAACAACCTTTTACACTCTGCTTTTACATTAATCTCCTGAACTTTAACTCTGCAGAGACTTTTGGATGTCTTAAAATACATAATTCCATATGTTCTTCAGGTGGCTCTTTGAGGTTAGGGAAATGCTTTTCAGTTTGCACATGAAGTCCATTTGGAGTCATTTCTTTAGGCATAACCTGTGTTTTGCATATATATTCATCCTTTTTCCCAATACCTAGATCAAAATAATCACCATTGACTGTTCTTTATCTAAACTTAATCTAAAAAATTGTCATCTAAATATTTAATGGTAAGCATTTCCCAAATCCTAGTGAGCGAGGTTTCCTTTGTGAGCACTGATATTCTAAAATTCTAATGTTTTAAGTAGTGAGTAATTTCTCTTTGTGCTCTTGAAGCATATAGATATGACCAGTTGCATACTCTAAATGTTGACATACTCTTGAAGTAATTTCTATTTTGAGTAAAAATCTACAAGGTAGTCATCTATTAAAGTTCAAACATTACTTTGGTTGAAAGAGTAAAGTTGAACACAGGTGTAAGGAAGGAGGCAAATGAAGAAATGTATGTTAATAAGGGTATAGAATCCTGGAATCCTTTAAAACATTTTTAGAATATGAAAGGAATCATGCCCGGTGTGGTGGCACACGTTTTAAGCCCAGCATTCGGGAGGCTGAGACAGGAGGATTGCTGTGAGTTAGAGACCAGCCTGGGCTACATAGTGAATTCCAGGTCAGCCTCAACTACATAGTGAGACCCTGTCTCAAAACAAAACAAAAAAGAATCTGAGAGGAATCTTAGTCATTAATTAGACCTTGGGATGAATAAGGAGAAGATATATGTAGAAGAGGGAACACACCCAAAAGGTCAAGAACATATAGAAGTTCCTTGGGGCTCGATTTTTGGAGTTCACTACAAAGGACATCTTTCTGATTGTCAGAGCTATCCAGAAGTTGGGTAGACATAACCAAGAGACATTCAGATTGGAGCTGAGCCCTGAATGTGTGGTTGGACTCACTCATCTTTGTGGGATCTTCTAATCCCAAATTCTTATCTAAATGAATGCTTCTTTTTCTCTAGCTTTTTACACTTGATCTTAGCCAAAAGGCTGAGAAGCGATCCTCTAGCTTTTTAAAACTATGGCATATATGTTAAACAACAAAAATCTACAAACTTCATTATACAGATCAGTGAATGTTTACATACATCAATTCAACTGTGAATATTTTTGGCTCTTCAAGAGATGCTCCAGTTGGTACCCTCTCTCTCTACCAGAAGTAACCATTATTTTGGTTTCTATCACCATAGAGAAAATTTACTTGTGAAATTCATATAAATTGATTCACAGACTATTTATTCTCTTGGATTGGGCTTTCTTTTGCTCATAATTAAGTCTGAAATTTTTGTTGTATGTAGCATTAGTCTGTGTAGTATTCCACTGATTTCATTTTAAGAATATATCATAATGTATCCCTGCTGTTGTTGATAAAAAGACCCACTTTGAGGCTGTTAGTAACAAAAGCTGTTACTATTGACCCTAATTTCTCTAGGATATATTATTAGCCAGTTACCAGTCCAGTTATTTAAATACAAGATGACCAAAAATAGCATATAAGATAATGTAGCAGGAAATATAAAAATGACAATTTTATCAGATTTATTCAATACAAGAATCAAATGGTTGAAATATTATGTGCCAATCAACACTCAGGATGGTCAGTATCCTGATACATAAATATGTGTGTGTGCATATGTGTGTGTGTGTGTATATATATATATATATATATATATATATGCTGCTAGAGTGACACTCGGTAAACCGTTATGTGGTTCAGACTAGAACTCCTGAGTCATAAAATATTGCTAACAGTGTTCCAAAGTTATTGAGCCATTTAAATTGCTAGTAACAACCTGAGTTTCAGTTTCTGCTTATCCTTGCCAACACTGTGTATTATCATTCTTTTTTATTTTAGACATTCCCGTGGGTGTGTGTTAGTCTCTTTTTCTATGGTTGTTGATCATTTGGACAATCTCTTTTATGAAATGCTTTGTATGTAGTCCTTTTTTTTTAATTGGGTCATTTATTGTACTGATTTCTAGAAGTCCTCTATACATTGTGAATATGAATTTTTGCTGCATGTCTGTCTTGCAGATGTAACTTCTTAGTCTGTGGCTTATACTTTTGAGAAGGTATTGTGATGAACAGACATTCTCAACTCCTACTTTTCATTTTTCTCTTTTCGTGCTTAGTGCTCTGTGTCCTTTAAGGAGTCTTTGCCTATCCCAAAGTCATCAAGATACTTAGACAGTTATTCATAATTTGTAGCACTAAATTAAATAATGGTAAACTTTCATTGGTTTATATACACACACACAAAGAAATAAATAGACTAATACTATTTTCTTCCATAATTTCTTATTAAACTTTTGGTAGTATCTATGAATAACTAGATAATGGTGATACTAAGTAGGTAATTTAACCATTAAGGTTAGAATGGACTATATTATTGTTATGGTGATAAACAGCCACAAACTCTCAGTGTTTTTATTTTTTCTTATTTATGCTACTTGTCCATAATGGGTCAATAGGAGACTGTGCTGTTTTGTTCACTTAGGCAACCAGGCAGACATAAACTCCATCATAATATATACTGACATTATCACTGTACCAGGGAAGGAAAACACAGCAAATTGTTTATGGACTCAACATTTTCTGTTCACAAGAATATGTCATTCACAGTCATTGACAAGATGAGTTATATCAACTTGCCTAATCTCAGAGACATGGAGGAAATGTAACGCATGTTCCTAAAAGAGCAACTAAAAAATTTGTGAGCAACCATGATTATCACAGTAAACACGGGCAGTCACCTCTCTGTGGGTCAATTTGTCACTATAAAATAGGTACTAATGATAGTCTGTACCTCATGTGGTAGTTGTGAGAAACAGATAATACATGTAAGACTCTTACATAATGCATGGTACTTAGTAAAGAATGTTTGCTACTATTAGTGGTATCATTATTAGCATTACTATTATTAATGCTATGTGATGTCAACATACTGCTGCATTTATGTGGGTTACCTTTTTAGACAACTCCTGTAGTACTTTATATATGTGCCAGTGGTGGGGAACCTAAAGCATGCGTGCCACAGCCATCTTTTATCATTGAAAGCTCTAAGAAATTCACCATACTGGTCCAGTATGTACCATTCCTGACCTCACTTACAGACTAGAAAAGTTTGCTTCCAAGACTTTAACTTGCCCAAGTTTTCTGGCTAATAAATAAAAGATGAGATTTGGATCCAGGCAGTCTGACTCTAGAGCATTTAATGTTAACTAAATAAGCAACTAAATATGAGTAGAATTCAAGCTGGATGTGGTGGCACATGCCTGTAATCTCAGCACTCTATGAGATTGAGACAGGAGGATCACAAGTTCAAAGCCAGCATAGGGAATTTAGTGAGAGCCTATCTCAAAATAATTAAAAAGGGGTGGGGCTGTAATTCAGTGCAAAGGCCCTGGGTTCAACTGTCAGTACTACAAACAAAAGAAAAAAGAATTTAGAAGTGCATATCATGCTTAAAGAACTCTGTGTGTATATATTTGTGATCGTGCTTTTTTTTTCAATATTTCTAATATCTTTTCTGCAAATCTGTAAAAGTGTTTCTAGTTCGTATCATTAAAGTAAGTGTACTGTATCATTGTATTCTGATATACTTAATTAAACAAATTTAGAATTGATTTTGTTGTTCATTAACAGATAGAGAGCCTTGGGCTGGATTGGTTTTGTGCTCCCAGGAGCCACAGCTAGTTAGTAGCATAGCCTGAACTCAGAATCAGATTTCTTGACCTCAGACCTCTTTCTACTGCTTCAGGTTGCCTTCGTATAGTTTCTGTTGCAAATAATCCTTTACCAAAAATTGGAAGTACTTTATTTTTTTCCTGCTTTTTGAATGAATTATGTAGGATTGTACAATTATGTTTTTTTCTCTTCAAAGCTCACATTGCTACATCTTGATTATAATTATCGATTTTTTTTTAAATATTCTAACATTAGTAAATACCCAGAGCCAAATTGGATACTTGGAGAGGCTTTGTAACAAGGATAAATGACTCCAGAGAAGACTCTTCTGTTGAGAAGCATTGTAATGAGAAGCATAAGAGAACCAATAGCTGTTCTTTTTCTTGTAAGACAATTTGAAGTCAGCTTTCTGAAGGCAAAGAGATGATAGTGGCACTAGAGATGAATCAGGCATATTACATTTGAGATTTGTCCTAAGGTATATTAATAAGGAATAAGGTTGCAACATATTTATAAAAAGCTTATTATTTTTCCTACTAATAACATAAGAATGAATATACATTTACCAACCTCAGATATATTATAATTTTCAAAATTAAACCTTTTAAGATAATGCCAGGCTCATTGTCATGGTTTGCTTTCCCATAATTAAATGGAATTTTGTATGATAATCTCAGTGTGTTTTCATATAATTTTATCTAGAAAAAACAGCATATAAATTGAGTTTAGTGTAAATGTTTAACCAATAGGAACGTCTCATTCTGTCGCTGGACAGTGGAGATGGGATAAGAAGTAATAAGTCCCCCCCAACCCCGTTTGGAAATTTGTCAATTTCCTGTCAGTTTCCTGGCCTCCTGTAATTTTACCTCAGTTTTTGTGTTAGAATAAACACTGCTTTATAAAATTAAATGCGAAAAAGTTAATTTTAATTTAAAAAAACAATGTTTATAAACTGTGCCCTCACACTATCCGTTCTAGACAGGTTAATTCTTTGCTGCCGCATAGAACTGAATCTGGAGAGACAGGCAGGCAGGCAGACAGACTAGAAATTTATCAGTAAAGCTTCATTCATCAATAAGCTAGAGACTCCCTTGGTGTTGTGTTTTGTTTTGTTTTTTGTTTTGTTTTGTTTTTGGAGAGGGAAATGGGAAGAGTTCAGGTGAAGGAAATTTTAGTTCTATGCAAAGCCAGTCATATTTTTTAAATGTATTTATGTATTGCATATGAAATTTAAAATTTATTTTTAAAGTCTGGATTTTTTTATTTTTGGTACTACTGTATTGAGGATTGAGGCCATAGCCACTCATATGCTAGGCAAATGCCCTTCCACACACCTATATGCCAAGACCTTTTTTTGTTGTGCTTCTTTTTGATACTTTTTACTTCCTTTAAAGTAACATAACCATATAACTGAAAGTTGGGAGCTAAAACAAACTCTGGAAAGTAGTTATTCATAATTATACTACCCTAACATAACTACTTTGAGTGTTTTTGGTGTTTCCGCCTAATCTTTCTTTAATGTATCTGTTCTTTTAATATACAGTATACTTATACAGTATATTTCCTTATAAATATTTCATTGGAAACCTTGTAACAGTCAAGAAAAATAGCTTTCATGTTCTTCTTTACAGAACATGTAGAGAAATACTTTATTTGATCCCCACAGTATCTTTTTTAAGTAGATAGTAGCCCCATTTTACAAATGAGGATATGAAAAGTAGATAACCATATAAGCTTCTACTTGGTACCTGTTATAGTTTTTGTCTAGATGTCCCCCCAAAGCCTCATGTGCTCATTGCCTTTTGCAGAGGTGGCTTGATCTGTTGTATGTGAAGCTGGAGCTGATTGATGATGCAATGCTAGCTAGGCTCAAGGGCACTAGGATTAAGGGTTTGAGTGCTAGTTGGTCTGAATAAGATAAAAGGGGCAGAAAGACACTGTTAAATTCTGTCCACCATGAACTGTTCTCCTCTGTGATGTCCCTCTGCCAAGCCACCTTGCTTTGGAGCCAGCTGATTATGGACTGAAACCTCTGCAAACCGTGAGCTAAATAAACCTTTTCTCCTTTAACTTTGGGTACCGGGTATTTTGTCTCAGCAATAAAAGCATAGTAATTAACATAGTATGGTAGAAGGTTTCTGCTCATGACAAAAGTACGTGGTGGTAAACAGGCAGGTGGGTACATATAATGTGGAAAGAAGAGCAAAACAAATCTTTCTGTATTTTGTTTTTTTCAGCTTTGAGGATTGGCTCCAGGACCTTGCACATGCTAGGCAATTTCTGCGTCAAACTGAACTACATCGTCAACCCCTTATTCGGCAAATTCTTATTTCCTGGGACCTAGTCCTGACTTGCTGAACTAAGTGAACCTTCCTTTGGACACTAATAGGTCACTGAAAATACTAATCTTATGAGATTTTAGTAAATACACAAAACATCTTGAAGAGGTTTGATTTTTCTGGTTAGATTGCCATTCTAGTAAGATATAGCTAATAATGGTTTTTAACTTTTTAAAATCAGAAGTAATAAACCAGGGATGTCATATGTAACCACTTGTGCTGATTGGCACAGTGGGCTTTGTGTGAAGGTTGACAGCTTATCGTACTGGATAAGCTATTACATAAGTGTTTCTAGGAAACTAGTTTTCAGAAGCTTTACATATGTCAAATTTGAATTTTATGTTTATTTGGTAACTTTCCCAAGTGCTGAACATTGTCTGCTTTAGAATTCAAAAGGAAAATTTATAGCAAAATGAATATCTAAACGTCTTTCATTTTAAACTATTAAGCACATTACAGTGATGCCTTTTTTGTTTGGTGAGAACTCTAGATTTCATTTTATTGTTTACAGTAGTAAAGACCAATAACTGCTTTGCCTCCCTGTTACTAAAGTTTTCTTTTTGTTTTCCATTTATGGCTAAGGAAATTCCCTTACCCCATATCTTCTGTTTTTCTTTTAAAAAGAATTTAATCTGTAAGTTGATGAAAATGAACACCTCGATGTGATCCATATCTGTTTACTGCACTAGTTTTTATAAATGTTGTTTTTCCTATTCAGGTATGTCTCCTTTTGCCTGTAGTTTTCTTTGGCTCTTGAGATAGTGATTTAGGATTTATTGCCTATAAAAGAAACATTCTTCCCACCTCTTTTCGTCAGGGTTGTTTCACAGCTGCAGGCTTGAGCTAATGAATGATGCGAGATGTAAGCAGAGCTGTGTTCCTTGAACCAATAAGGACCATTGCCCTAGAACTGTGGACTCTTAATTTTTTGTTTGGGTCTGGATACTAAGAACTTCTTTTGCTTCTGATTTTTTATATATTGCTTTCCTCAAACTACAGACCTGAGTCATAAGGTTTGCATCTCTCTGCCTTGGTATGAGACTGGATTTCCAAACACTTAAGTGCCCTGTGCTGCTCAGGTGTTTACTCAGCTGTTGTTTTCTGTTTCTTTCCAGGGCCTCTGAATTTATTATGATAATTAGCAGTTATCTTAGCAGGTTGCCTCATTTGTGCAGTTCCGCTGAAGCTCATCCCTGTTTTTGTCATATATTTAGATGAACACATCCCTTTATACACCATGACCTTTCCACCTACTTTTTTTGGGCGGGGGTGTACTGGGGATTGAACTCGGTTCCTTGTGCTTGCGAGGTCTGTGACTATATTCTGAACTATAAAAGGACAAGGGTTTCTTGTCATTTTTATCTTATTTACCCCTGTATTTTTTTAAATGCCTAGCACAACATATAATAACCTGGAAAATATTACTTTTCAGCTTTTTAAAAAATGTAAGTTCCTTGATAAATTTAAATTCCCCTATTCTAATAAAGTTCATTGAAATCACCAAAAAGGGAGTGAAAAATACACATATCTCCATCAATCAAGAACATTAACCATTTGTGCTTTGTATATTTAGAACAAGCTTTGTTCTTTTTTTCAAATATAAGGTTAAATTCATTGAAAATGTCTTTTTGTATATCCATGACCTCCTAAAGGGCATATGGCTATGCTGGCATACCTGATTCATCCACACCTGCCTTGTTACTGCTTCAGGGTACTCCAGGGTTCTAGGAAGGGAGGAAGTAACCTACCCTGGCAAAGTGGTGCCAGATTTTATTGGATGACTTTAATGCTCAATTGAGGCACTGGCCCATGTCTTACTTGGGTCTTCATCTCTTTTTGCTAATAGTAAAAGCAGTGCTTCAGTAGATAGCCTGTGCAGGAAGGGCAGCTTGGGACCAACAGGCACCGTGAAATAGCCAAATAGGTGGACTGTGACCTTAAAAGACACCACCCTGCTTGTGGAGTGTGGCAAGTTTTGCTCTGGCAGAAGAAAGTACTTTTTATTTGCCCTTTGCTATCACAGTGCCTTATATAAAGCTGATACAAAATACTGTTTGTTTCTAGATGGCTTTCCTTTTGCGATTTTTCTCTCACAGTATATTTTGTGTGCTAATAGTGACAGTTCTCCAAGGTTCCATTGAGGACAAAAAGGCCTATACAGTGACTCAGATATCTAGAAAGAAATCTAAAGTCTGCATAGTTTCTTTTGATGCTCTAGTACATCTATGATTTTTAAGAACATACCTGATTCAGAAGTTTGCAAAATTTTTACTTCAAAAAAATTGTGCACAGCTGGGCCTGGTGGCGCATACCTGTAGTCTTAGCACTCTGGAGGCTGAGGCAGGAGGATTGCCATGAGTTTGAGGCCAGCCCGGGCTACATAATGAGTTCAATGCTAGTCTGAACTACATGGTGAGACCCCATCTCAAAAAAATAAAAAAAAATTGTGTACAAAGATGGAAGGTTTATGTTTATGTCCAATGCTGGCTTCTTGCCTCTTGTTTTTTTGAGAACAGTGTTTCCTAATCAAGCATAACAGACTCCTGCAAAAGCAAGGCTAACATTGCTTGACACCAAGCAGTCTTTTTTTCCCATTGCAGTACTGAGGATTAAGCCCAGAGCCTTCATACTGAACTACATCCCCATCCCCCCCCCTTTTTTTTCTTTTTAATTTTGAGACAAGATCCTGCTAAGTCACTTAAGTTGCCCCAGCTGGGCTCAGTCTTATATCCTCCTGCCTCAGCCTCCTAGAGCATAGGAATTACGGGCCTGCCCTACCACATCCAGTTCCAATCCCTGTTTTGATTGTTTAGTAAAGGTGATAAGCATAAGTTCATTCTTGTATAATCTACAGATATTTGCTTTGGATAGAAGCTAGATTATTTTTTCTTTTGGATTTTTCAAAAATTATTTTGTGATTTAAAAATTCACCGTATTAGCTTTATAAAAATTACAAGTAGTTTATTTTCCATATAGCCCACCCTTTACTACTAATCACATTATATGCTACCAAAGTGAAGACTAGAGATGAATTTAGGATTAGCTCCACCTTCCAAATATGTTGAGAATCTAACTGCTTCTCACCTCCATACGACTCTCCTCTAAATCACCATCATCTTTCGACTGGGTCACAGTAGGAGCTTCCTGCATAATTTCCTTCCATCCTTTTTTTCTCTCCACCTCTCAGTCTCTTAAAACATTAGCCACAGTGGGCAGGGGATTTAGCTCAGTGGCACTGCATCTGCCTCACAAGCACAAGGTCCTGAGTTCAAAGTTCAATCCCTGGTACAGAAAAAAAAAAAACAGTAGCCACAGTGATCATATTAAAATACTAGATTCTGTGCCTTACCTGGTTCTCGAAAGACTTCTAGTACCTTCCCATCTCAAAAACCAAAATCCTTACTAAAATCTAGAAGGCTTTACGTATTCTGGGACCCCCCAGTTAGCTCTCAAACTACTACTTTATCACTAGCATGGTCCAGTCACCTTTCCTTCCTCCTTTGGTCATACCAGACATATTCTTTTGCACTAATTGTTCCCCTGCTTGGATTACTCTTTCCCTACATAGATGTGCAATTCTCTGTTGCATCTCCTTTAACTCTTTCCTGAAAAGATGCCCTCTATGAAGCCTTTCTTGGCATCTTTACATAAAATTACAGACACCCTCTTCCCTTGAACTCCCCTACCTGTTTTCCATGATTTTTTTTTAGTGCTTATCAGTATGTATCATTTATTTTACATTGTTTTTGTCTGTCTGACCTAGCATACTCTGAGCTTCATGAAGGCAGGAATTTTTGCTTGTTTTAATCCCTGCTATGTCCCCAGTACATAGAAGATGCTTAGATACCTGATAAATATTTGAATGGATCAGTATCCCTATAGTTTTAATTCCTAAGCTAGCCTACCAACATTTTAAAAATCATAGTTATAGGAACCTGAGCTGTAAATTCTAGGAATAAAGAATCCTGTTTTCTGCCCAGCCGCCAGCCAGACACACACCTCCTTATGAACATCGCTTGAAGCATCACTTTCAAGAGCCTTACACACTAATTGCCTCCTCTATTCCAGCCTCCCCCAAAGTAAGTACTGTACTTACTCCCAAATTACCTCTCATCTCTCATTTAAAACCCTACAGTGAAAGAGTTCTTAACTGAATTTCACTTAACTGAGCCCAAGTTAACTGCCTGATGGGATTAGCCAGTGTTCTCATTTCTGCTGTAAAACGTATTGATTGATGCCCACGGCCTACTGAATGTTCTTAGCTCAATGTTCACAGCAGGTAGACTACACTCTAGCAAGCCTTTGTTCTTCCACTTCCTCCAGTTTAAATCTGTATCCATGTTGAAGTCAGTTGTACTTATTCCCAAACCTGTGTATACCAGTTTTATATTTAGAAGTATTTAATATATTAAATATATAGTAGAGTATTTTTATGAATGAACTTCATTTTCTTAGAGCAGCTTTAGGCCCACATTTAGAAATGAGGGGGAAAAGTACAGAGTTCCTCTGTGCTCCCTGTCCCCAAATGGGCACAGCCACCCCCATTGACAACATCCTGTGCCAGAATGGTTCATTTGTTCCCATCAGTGTACCCACGCTGAGACATCATCATTATAGTTCATATAGGTTCCCTTCAGTGGTGTATATAGTAAGGCTTTTATTTTTTTAATGAGTTTATTGGTACATTTTGGGTATACAATCATTGGGAATTTGTACCTTTACATGATATATCTTGGTTCTTATTATTTTTCCCCATTCATTTGCCCTCACTTCAACCCTTCCACCCCTCCCTATTTACAAAGACTTTGTTTCTGGTTTTTTCTTTTTGTCATATTTTTTCTTTTCCCTTCTTTCCTTTCCCCTACTTCTCCCACTTACCCTTTGGACCTTTTCTTCCTATTTCACATTATTTATTATACATTTTGATCCTCATTTACACTTTCAGTTTCTCACACCAGAGAAACTATTCGCTATTTACACTTGTCCTGTTTATTTCACTTAATCATATGACCTCTATGTGCATCCATTTAGCTATAAATATCTCTACCTGATTGTTCTTTATGGCTCAGTAGTACTCCATTTTATTTTTTTAAAAAACCCACATCATCTTTATCCAGTCTCCAGTGGATGGGCATTTGGGCTGTTTCCAAAATTTAGCTGTTACAGAC
>NW_022900937.1:24672869-24676384 GCF_012274545.1 Fukomys damarensis | reverse complement strand
CATCGCTTGAAGCATCACTTTCAAGAGCCTTACACACTAATTGCCTCCTCTATTCCAGCCTCCCCCAAAGTAAGTACTGTACTTACTCCCAAATTACCTCTCATCTCTCATTTAAAACCCTACAGTGAAAGAGTTCTTAACTGAATTTCACTTAACTGAGCCCAAGTTAACTGCCTGATGGGATTAGCCAGTGTTCTCATTTCTGCTGTAAAACGTATTGATTGATGCCCACGGCCTACTGAATGTTCTTAGCTCAATGTTCACAGCAGGTAGACTACACTCTAGCAAGCCTTTGTTCTTCCACTTCCTCCAGTTTAAATCTGTATCCATGTTGAAGTCAGTTGTACCTATTCCCAAACCTGTGTATACCAGTTTTATATTTAGAAGTATATAATATATTAAATATATAGTAGAGTATTTTTATGAATGAACTTCATTTTCTTAGAGCAGCTTTAGGCCCACATTTAGAAATGAGGGGGAAAAGTACAGAGTTCCTCTGTGCTCCCTGTCCCCAAATGGGCACAGCCACCCCCATTGACAACATCCTGTGCCAGAATGGTTCATTTGTTCCCATCAGTGTACCCACGCTGAGACATCATCATTATAGTTCATATAGGTTCCCTTCAGTGGTGTATATAGTAAGGCTTTTATTTTTTTAATGAGTTTATTGGTACATTTTGGGTATACAATCATTGGGAATTTGTACCTTTACATGATATATCTTGGTTCTTATTATTTTTCCCCATTCATTTGCCCTCACTTCAACCCTTCCACCCCTCCCTATTTACAAAGACTTTGTTTCTGGTTTTTTCTTTTTGTCATATTTTTTCTTTTCCCTTCTTTCCTTTCCCCTACTTCTCCCACTTACCCTTTGGACCTTTTCTTCCTATTTCACATTATTTATTATACATTTTGATCCTCATTTACACTTTCAGTTTCTCACACCAGAGAAACTATTCGCTATTTACACTTGTCCTGTTTATTTCACTTAATCATATGACCTCTATGTGCATCCATTTAGCTATAAATATCTCTACCTGATTGTTCTTTATGGCTCAGTAGTACTCCATTTTATTTTTTTAAAAAACCCACATCATCTTTATCCAGTCTCCAGTGGATGGGCATTTGGGCTGTTTCCAAAATTTAGCTGTTACAGACAGTGCCATTATAAACATGGGCGTGCATATATCACTATGTTGTAATGCTTGTAATTCTTTTGGTAAGATACCCAGCAGGGAAATGGCTGGGTCAAATGGAACCTCTAATCCTAGGGTTTTAAGAGGTATCTCCATACTGATTTCCACAGTAGTTGCCCCAGTCTACACTCCCACCAACAGTAGAGAAGGATTCCTTTTTCCCCACAACCCTGTCACCATTTGTTATTGATTGATTTCTTGATAGCGGCCATTCTTTCCGGAGTGAAGTGAAATCTCAGCTTTGTTTTCATTTGCATCTCTCGGATGGCCTGTGATGCACTGTTGAACATTTTTTCATATGTTTATTTGCTGTTTCTACTTCTTCATCTGAGAAATGTCTGTTCATTTCAGGTGCCCTTTTTTGGATTGGGTCTTTAAGTTTGGGAGGTCTGACTTTTTAAGTTCCTTATATATTCTAGACCTTTGTCTGAGGAACAGCTGGTAAAAATTTTTCCCCACATTGTGGATTGTCTCTTCACTCTGTTGGTGGTTTCTCTTGCTGTGCAAAAGCTTTTTAATAAGATGAGATCCCACCTGTTGATTTTTTGCTCTAGTTCACGTGTGATTGAGGTTTTATTCATGAAGTCTTTTCCTACACCAATGTCTTTAGAGTTCTGCCTAACCTCTCTTCCAGCAAGTTTGTTGTTTCTGTTTTAATATTTAGATCTTTGATCCATTTTGATTTTTAGTTTAGTGCATGGTAAAAGATATAGGTCTAGTTTTAATCTTTTGTCAAAGATGAGTTGACTGAGTATATATCGGGAGTTGTTTCTGCATCTTGTAATCTGTTCCACTGATCCTTGGGTCCATTTCTTTGTCAGTACCATGCTGTCTTTATCACAGTAGCTTTGTAGTATAGTTTCAAGCTGGGTATTGTAATACCCCCTACCTTGTCTTTGTTGCCTAGAATTGCTTTTGCTATTCAAGGTCTCTTGTTCCAAATGAATTTTTGGATTATTTTCTCTAGTTCTGTGAAATATGCTGTTGAAATTTGAATTGGGGTTGCATTGAATTTATAATGCAGTTTTGGAAGTATGGCCATTTTCACTATATTGGTTCTTCCTATCCAGGAGCAAAGTATGTCTTTCCATTTTTTGATAATCCTCTTCGATCTCTTTTTTCAGAGTACTGTAGTTTTCAAAATAGAGGTCTTTTATTTCTTTTGTTAGATTGATTCCTAGATATTTCTTTTTTGTTTTTATGCTATTGTGAAAGGAGTTGTTTATCCAGTTCCTCTCTCATTCTTTTCTTGTACAGGAAGTCTATTGATTTTTGTATTGACCTTATATCCAATACTCTGCTGAATTTGGTTATATTTGGTCTAGAAAACTTTTTGGAGTTCTTGGGGTCTTCTATATAGTTTATTATGTCATCTGCAGAGAATGACAATTTGAGTTCTTCATTTCCTATCTTTATTCCTTTTCTTTCTTTCTCTTGTCTAATTGCTGTGGCTAATGTTTCCAGAACTATATTGAACAAGAGGGGTGGTGATAATAGACGTCTTGTTCCTGATTTTAGCGTGAGGGATTTCAGTTTTTGACCATTTAGTATGATGTTGGCTGTTGGTTTGACATAGATGGCTTTTATGAGGTTGCAATAAAGACCATCTATTCCAATTTTTTGTAGGGTTTTTATCATGAATGAGTGTTAGATTTTGTCCAACACTTTTTCTGCATCTATTGAGATGATCATATGGTTTTGTCCTTGGCTTTATTAATATAGTATATTATGTTAATTGATTTGCGTGTGTTCAACCATCCCTGCCTGCCTGGTATGAATCCCATTTGGTCAGGGTGTACGATCTTCTGCATTTTATTTGCTGGTATCTTATTGAGGATTTTGTGTCTGTGTTCATTAGTGAAATTGACCTATAGTTCTCTTTTTCCGTGGGGTCTTTGCTTTTGAGATCAAGGGGATGATTGCTTCCAGGAATGAATTTGGGAGTGTTGCTTCCCTTTCAGTTTCATTGAAGAGTTTAAACAGTAGTGCCAGTAGTTCTCTAAATGTTTTGTAGAACTCACCAGTGGACTGGGGTTTTTCTTTCTTGGTAAGTTTTTAATTACATTTTCAGTTTCTTTGGTTGATATTGGATTGTTCAGAATTTTTAGATATTCATTCAACTTCAGTAATTCATATGTATCTAGAAATTTGTCCATTTCTTCTGTGTTTTCCATCTTAGTGGTGTATAGGTTTCTCAAAATAAGTATCAATGATCCTCTGGATTTCTGCTAGGTTCTTTGTAATTTCACCCTTTCCATTCTTAATTGCATGCATTGGGGCCTTTTTCCTTTTTTTTTTTTTTTTTTTTTTTTTTTTTTA
>NW_022900937.1:24561754-24672830 GCF_012274545.1 Fukomys damarensis | reverse complement strand
CTTTCAAAGAACCATCTGCTTCGTTGATTTTTTTTTTCTTTTTCTGTTAGTCTTCATTGCATTGATTTCTGCTCAGATCTTTGTAATTTCCTCCTTTGTACAAGTTTTGGGTTTGTCTTGCTCTTCTTTTTCTAGAAGCTTGAGGTTCAGCATTAGGTTGTTTCTTTGGGCTCACTCTGTTTTCCTAATGTGAATATTCACTGCTATGGATTTCCTTGTAAGACTGCTTTCATTGTGTCCCATAAATTCTGATATGTTGTATTGGCATTGTTGTTTAATTGTAGAAACTGTCTAATTTCTTCTTTAATTTCCTCTGTGAGCCATTGATTGTTCAGGAACATGTTGTTCAGTTTCCATGTGTTTATGAAGTTCTTGTGCTTTCTTTTGCTATTGAGGTCCACTTTCATCGCACTGTGATCTGTTAATATAAAGGGATAACTTCAGTTCCTTTGCATGTATTTAAATATGTTTTATGAGCAAGTAAGTGGTCTGTTCTGGAAAATGACCTATGTGCAGTTGAAAAGAATGTGTATTCTGATTTTGTGGGTTGGATCGTTTTGTAGATATCTACTAAGTCCATTTGTTCAAAGAGTTTGGTTGAGTTCTTGTATTTCATTGTTGATTTTTTTGTCAAGTTGATCTGTTTGTGACAGTGGGGTATTGAGATTCCCTCACTACTCTTGTATTAGTGCTTAATTTGATTTTTTTATGTCCATTAGTATTTGTTTTATATTATTGGGTGCACTTTTATTTAGTGTTATATGCATTTTAAGATTGTCTTCTCTTCTCTTGGATTGTTCCCTTTACAAAAATGTAATGACCTTCTTTGTCTGTCTTAGTATTTGTTTGAAATCCATTTTGTCTGCAAATAGCATAGCTACTCCTGCTTTTTTTTTTTTTCCAGGTTCCTATCACATGGAATATTGTTTTTCACACTTTAACTTTTAGTCTGAGTTTCTTTTTGAATTAAGTGTGTTTCTTTTATGCATCATATTGTTGAATCCTGCTTTTTGATCCATTCTCCCAATCTGTTTCTTTTGATTGATGAATTGATACCATTACTATTGATGGTTATAACTGATATGTATTGACTTATCCTTGTCATGATCTTTCCCTGTTGTTGGATCTCCCCCACCACCACTGTATTTAATTTTTTGTCTTGCCTGATTCTTTGCGTTGGACTTCGTGGGGTCATGACCCTATTGTCTTTTTCTAGGATATTGTTTAAATTTTTTTGGAGTTGTGGTTTGGTATTCTTGAAGTTTCTCTGGTGTTCTTTGTCATGAAAGAATTGTTTCTCCATTGATTTTGAAAGATACATCAATCTGAGTTGGAGTTGTTTTCTTTTAGGCATTGAAATACTTGACTCCAGGCTCTTCTTGACTTGAAGGTTTATGTTGAGAAGTCTCTTGTGACTCTGATAAGCTTTTCTTTGTTTGTTTTTTTTGTTTTGTTTTGTTTTTGTTTGTGGGGTTTTGTTTTTGTTTTGTTTTTTGAGACAGGGTCTCACTATGTAGTTGAGACTGACCTGGAACTCGCTATGTAGCCCAGGCTGGTCTTGAACTCACAGCGATCCTCCTGCCTCAGCCTCCTGCATTCTATGATTGCAGGCATGCACCACCACGCCCAGCTGTTTTGTTTTGTTTTGTTTTGTTTTGTTTTTCTAACTGCTTGTAATATTTTGGTTTTTGGGGGGATTTATGGAATCTTGACTACTACATGCCAAGATATAGATTTTTTTTTTTTTAATCATGGCTAGTTGGAGTCCTGTATGCCTCATGTCAGATTTTCCATGTCAAATTCTTTTCCCCTGCTTGGGAAGTTTTCTGCCATTACTTATGTGAATAGTTTTTCTGTGAACAGTTATTTTATGTCAACAGTTTTTTTATGTCATTTGCACTATTCCCACTGACTCTGAACAGTCTTATGTTATTCTTCTTTGCATCATCTAGCAGCTGTTGGATTGATTTCTCATGGTTCCTCGCTATTTTTAAGGAGCCTTTCTTTTCCTGTCACTGATAGCAATCCTGTCTTCTATATCTGATATTCTGTCCTCATGTTGGCTCATTCTGCTGCATAAACTTATTTTAATCTCCTGGATATCTGTTTGAATCTATTTTATGAATTCCATTTCTTTCCTATGCTGGAATTCCATTATGTTCTTGAGCTCTATTTTTTTAATCTGTGTCTGCTTTAGAATTTTTAATCATGTCTTTTGTTATGGACACAATTCCTGTTGTTATTTGAGAAATTATTTTTGATTTTATTGTTTCCAGATCCTCTTTCATTGCCAGTTCAGGGAGTCCAGATGGTTGAGCTTCAAATTGTTCCATCTCATTGCTCCTTGGGGTTGCCTTTCATGATCTGGAAGTCTGGTTTTGAGTCTTGTTTAGATGTCTTCTCATTTCTCTTTTTTTGTTATTGCTGTTGATGTTTTTGGTTTAATTCCTGGGTTGCTGCTTATAAATTGCTTATATGAGTATCTTTATTGCTAGTATTTAGAACCCTTAGGGATTCTTGGGATTGTCTTCCAGGTTTAGTTGTCCTCTGGGTTTTGAGTCTGCAGTGGGCCTTAGGCAATCTTAGTCTTGGTATTCCAGGAAGGATAACTGACTAGAACAATCACCGTGGTCACAGTAATACAATCAGCATCACTAATAGCGTCAAACACAGACAATTGAGGCCATCTACTGCACCTTTATTGAGGTGACTCTGCTCTCCCTGTGGGCTTCAATTCTCAACAAGCCTCTGAGAGGCCTTCTCTCTACTGCTCACCACTGCACCAATTCCTGGGCTCAGAACAATGGCTTTCTGGATCCCCACTGCACTGCCATCCTGGCAGGCCTCTGAGGCCTGAGTGCCCTTATTGATGGAGTGTAGGTAGGCCTCTGGCTAAGGTCTGTGCCTACTATACTAAGGGTTTTGAAAAATGTATTATGATGTGACCTCTGTGTATTATTTTAAAAAATAGTTTTGTTGCCCTAAAACTCCTCTACTCCACCTCTTCACACTCCCTAACCCAAACCCTGGTGACCACTAATTGTTTTATGGTCCCCATAGTTTGGCCTTTTCCAGGATGGCAGAAAAGTAGATTTATATGGTATATATACTTCAGCTTCTCTCCTTTAGGAATATGTATTTAAGTTTCCTCTATGTTTCTCATGGTTTCATAACCCATTTCATCACTGAATGAATGGGTGGTGTTCTGTTATCTGGGTGGACCATGGTTTATTCACTTGCCTACTGAAGGACCTTATTTGTATCCACATTTTAGCAGTTATGAATAAAGCGACTTTAAACTTCTGTGTGCAGGTTTGTGGTGGATACAGATTTTAATTCACTGTGAAACATGAAAGAGTGATTGGTTGGTCATGGTAAGAATGTGACTTGTTTTGAAAGAGATGTAGAACCATCTTCCTTAGTGGCTATACCACTTTATATTGCCACTAACAGTGAATAATTCCTTTTGCTCTAAGTCCTCACCAGTGTTTGGTGTTATCAGTGTTTTGGATTTTGGTCATTCTAATAGGTGTGTAGTGGTAGCTTATTGTGGTTTTAATTTGCTATTACTTAACATTTCATATGATGTTGAATATCTTTTGATATGCTTGTTTGCCTTCTGTTTATCTTCTTTGGTAAGGTATCTCCTCAGGCTTTTGGCCTATTTCTAACATAGCCCTTTATCAGATGTGTCTTTTGTCCAATATATGACTTACCTTCTCATTCTCTTACCATTTTCTTTTGCAGGGCAAAGTTTTTATCTGAATTACTTCTACTTTTTTTATATGTGTCTTATATTTAAAGATTTTTTTAATTGAGTTTATTGGTACTTAAGTATACAGTACAGTTACATTCATCATTGGGATCTTATAGCTTTACATGACAGATCTTGGTTCTCATTTTTTAAAGATTCTTTTATAGATAATATATACTTGTGTCTTGGGTGTTTTTATCTACTTTGACAGTCTCTGTATTTTAATTGATATGTTTAGACCACTGATATTTAAGTTGATTATTGATATAGTTGAATTAATATCTACAGTATTTGTTGCTCTTTTCTGTTCATTGCCCTTATTCTTTGTTCTTATTTTTGTCTTTCATACTTTTTCCTTTTTTACTTTTTTGTAGTAGTTCCCCTAGTGTGTGCAATATAAATTTATACCTAATATGAGTCCATTTTTTCATAACAGTTTACCACTTCACAAGAAATGAATATGCCTCATAATTACAAAATATTCCTAATTTCTCCTTCCTGTCCCTTTATTTCTATCATTAATTTCACACATGTGCATTCACACATATATTCAAGTACCTTGTTTCTGTTAGCAGTTTTAACTAAGTATCTGTTAGATGAATTAAAGGTAAGAATGATAAAAGTTTTGAGGGCTTGGATAAAGAATAGTCACCTAATATACTTGCCCTGGGTTCCATACCCACCACCACACACTGATACACACGCAAAAAATTGTTTTAAACTTGGCATAGACAAGGCCCTGGGTCCAATTTTCAGTACTCTAAAAAGAAAGTAAAAGGTCTTTTTCCTTCATAGAACACTATAAAGAAAGTAGAAAGACCACCCAGAGAATGAGGGGAAGGATTTGCAAATAATATATCTGATAAGGGTCTAGTATTGGAATGTAAAAGAACTCTCACAGGTCAAGAAAAACAGGATTAACTCAATTTAAAAATGGACAAGAGATTTAAATAATTTTCAAAAAAGATAACACTATATATGTGGCCATATATGAGTATGAAAAGACGGTCAGCATCATTACTCTTTAGAGTGTACAGATGAAAACCACAATGAAATACCACTTCATACCTAGTAAGGTGACTTATAATCAAAAAGATGGGCTATTGCAAGTGTAGTGAATAAAATTAGAATCCTAATAACATTATAAGTGAATATAAATGATGTAGGTGCTTTGGAAAACAGCTTAGCTGTTCCTCAAGAGGTTAAACATGGAGTAATTATGTTCCAGCAACTCTAACCCTATCCCTAGATACATACTCAAGAAAACTGAAAACATGTCTACTTAAGACTTTATACATGAATGTTCATATGCAGCAGGATTCACAATCACCAAAAAGTAGAAACAAGACTATCAGCTACTGAATAGATAAACAAAATAATTGTATGGTGCTACTATGTCATGAACCTTGAAAACCATATACTCAGTGAAAGCACAAAAGGCCACATAGCATTTGTTTCTGCTTATCATATATAAAATATCCAGAGTAGCTAAATTTATAAAGGCAAAACTAGATTAGTGCTTGCCCAGGCCTAAGAGGGGTAGGGAAGACATGGACTCCCAATGGGTATCATGTTTCTTTTGGGGGATGATATAAATGTTCTACAATTGATTGTGGTGTTATGAATATACTAAAACAACCAACCTGTATGCTTTAAAGTGATTTTAGTGATATATGAATCATAGTCATCCCATTGTGTCGGGGGGTGGGCGTTCCAGGACTTCTCATAGGCAACAGATTCAGTAATTTTCAAGCCCCATGTAAAAAATGGCATATCTACATATACGCTTTGTATATCTTCCTGCATTCCCTAAATCATCTCTAGATTATAATGCTTAATATAGTGTAATACCATGTAAAAAGTTGGTATACTGTACCGTTTAGGGAGTAACAAGAAAAGTGTACACGTTTGGTATGGAGGCAATTTTTTTTCCAAATATTTTTGACCTGCAGTTAGTTGAATCTGGAAACACCTGCAGATATGGAGAAGTGACTGTGTATCTAAAAACAAGGAAGAAAAGATGAGAGAAGGGGCGGGTTTAGGATGCCATTTGGTGTAACTTGGAATGGAGAATTCGAAAAGATGAGGCTGAGTTGGAGGTTTTAGGACCAAGCTGGGTTATGAGATTGACAGAGATGATGTGAAAGTTGGGAAATATCCTAAGAACATAGCAAGATACCTGAGAGCATTGAGGTCCCCATTGTAATTGGGTACTATAAATTTATAGTAGCCCCCCCTTATTTTGTGATTTTTCTCTTCTATCTTGGGCCAAAACTTAGAGGTGATCTCCATCTGGTATATAGAAAGATAGAGTTAGAGTTAGGCAAGGGATTACAAGTGTTGACTGAAGAACATTAGAAAAGTAGCCATGGAATCTTGGCTGGACAGAGGGTGGAACATAGAGTTGGTGAGTAGAAGCTTTTGTGATTAAAGGTCAGTTGCAGGAGAAACTAAGATGGCCAAAATAATGGTAATAGTGAGGGATTTTTGAAGTTGAGGTTGATTAAAGCCAAATGACCTGATTTTTTAAAGAACCCAGGATTTTGTACATAGGGTTGTAGTTTGTAAAATGAGAGCAGAATCCCACCTCTAGGTCTGAGGTTTATGAATGGGGAGGAGATGGTAGGGAAGGAACATGATATATCTCCATGAAAAGATCTAATGAGGGCCGGGGATTTAGCTCAGTGGTTTTGCTTCCTGCCTCGTAAGCGCAAGGACCTGAGTTCGATCCCCGGTACCAAAAAAATGAAAAGATCTAATGAAATGGGATTAACTAGTATAAAGTAAGGAAAGGTCACTTGAAAAGAGCCAACCTCAGCAAACAGAAGTGCAAATTATGCTCCCAGCCCTGCTCAACACATTTGGAACAGCATAGTCTTGTTGGTAACATCATCACTATTGTTAGGAAAAGTTTCTAGAATAAGCTTAGTTAAGGAACATTTTCTAAATTCCACCTAATTCCCTTTTTCTGTCCCTGTATTGACCAAAGCAACGTTCTGATTATGATACGGCTTCCCATATTAAAAAGAATGTGTTCATTGGTCAGGAAATGTGCCTAATATAGTAACTCAGTAAAATGTTTTATAATTATTTTAAATGTCTAAACATCTTTTATATTGTACATCTTTTTTTTTTTTTCAGTGAGTGTCAATGTTATGGGGGAAATTTTAGATTTCCAAAGCTAAGGTCCCTTCCATGATTCAAAGTGTAAGCCTCAAGATAGTAGCGTTTTTCAATCCTACAGGTAGAAGGGTTTACTTGGTAAGTCTACACTGCAAAAAAACATCTACTTTAAAAATCCAGTGGAAGCCTATTATGGTGGATCATGCCTGTTAGGCCAGCAACTAAGAGGCTGATGCAGGAGGATTGCCTCTAGTTTGAGGCCAGGCTGAAGTACATAGTGAGACTCTATCTTAAAAATGAATGTATTTGCCCATCCATGGGAAACTGGATAAAGAAGTTGTGGTTTTTCTATAAAATGGAATATTACTCAGCCATAAAGAACGAGAAAATAGATTCATTCATAGGAAAATGGATACATATTGAAGATATACTCCTAAGTGAAATAAATAAGTCACACATGTGTAAATACCGAATAGTTTCCCTGGTGTAAATAATCTGCAACAATGCATAAGATTCTAATAAGATTACTGACATTTAGAAATGGGAACAAAGGAGCTAAAAGTGTAGGGAAGGTAGGATGTGTAGGGGAAGAGTAAAAAGGGAAAAGAAAAAAATGTGAGATAATGAAAAGATGAAAATAAAGTGTTTGTAGATGGGGAGGGGAGGAGGGGGTGAAGGGAGGGCAGAGGTAAGGGGAAAAAATGAGAATCAAGACTTGTCATGTAGAGGTACAAGATCCCAACAATGAATGTAACTGTACTGTATCCCTAAAATGTACCAATAAACTCAATTAAAGCTGGAAAAAAAAATGAATGAATGAATGAATAAAACTGAAGTGGAGAAGCAAACTTGTATATTGCTTTTCCTTTGTACAGATTTTTCTTTTTTCCTTCTTTCTCCTTCCAAAGCAGTGTTCATCACATTTCTTAGATGCTTTGCAAGGGATTTAAAAGTTCATTGTGACCTCTGTACTGGAACATCATTAGGCACAGACGCTGCTCTTGAAGGGCTTTTGGCATTCGTTGGCTTAGTAGCCATGATTCAGTTTGAGTCACCCCCTCACAGACCAGATGAAAGCACTTTCTTGCAGGATGCAAGACTTACTTCTTGGGAATCATTTTATTTTCAACTAATTGGACTAGTTTAGAGGCTTTGGGTTTCCCTGGACTTTGCTTGATTTCCTTCTTTTGTTGATTTTGGCCACTTTACCTCCCACCCACTTTATTACTCATTTCTTAGGGGCCTGACTACTCAGTAACACTGAAAAAATGCATCTGAAGCCATATGGGTTGAGTAAAACAAACTTGCGGGGGGGATCTGTGTTCTCTGAACTTCCTTTGTTTATGTGATTTGTTTATATGTCATTAAGGCCCTGTTATTCAGCTGGCTCTCCACATTTCAAAATGACTAAAGATTTCTGGGGAACACTCCGTGAGGGTCATGTTGGCATACTCAAATGAAAAGACACTTCATTTGTCCCCCACCAGATAGTCTCCTTTTGAGGTGTTGGAGCAATGCCAGTATCTTCAAATGCTAGATCTTGAAATTCTTGAAAGGCCAGTGACTGACTTCTGGGGACACTTAGCAAGAATCCAGTCAGCTGAGTCCTCTTAAGGTTTTCACATATATACCAGGCTTTTTGAATATTTGCTAAGTACACTGAGGCTGTATGGTATCTGATAGTTTTCTTTTTGAAAGATGAATGTTGGTTCTGGTGTAGGTGATGTTAGCAGCCCTGAAAGCCTGGTTCTTATATATACCTTCTTGTATAATGTGAGTTAGTAGTGTTTTGTTTTGTTTGTTTTGTTGGTACTGGGGATTGAACTGAGGACCTTGTGTTTGCAAGGCAGGCACAGCACCACTGAAAACTCAGGTAATTTTGGGTCACAGTCACTGTAAAAAAAAACATACTTATAGTAATAAAGACAGCTAAGTTAGGTAGAAATATAATAGGCAGTCAGACTGGGCTAGACCCTCAGAGTCATTGCCCCCACGGAGGATGAGAATACATTACAACTGTGGCTGGAGGCACATCTGTTGAAGGCCAGGCCTCAAGATAAAGACTGAATGACTAGGCCTGCTACGTGCTTCCCCAAGAGATAAGCAATAAATTAAAGATTATACTATAATTGGTATCACCTGGTCCAATAAAGTCTAGCTAGCCATCAGTCACTCAAGTGGGTGACCAGGACCTCCATCCCTTCCTAAAAAGGTCCTTGTTCTTTCATGTGCATTTGCTATGTGACCTGTTTCCCCATTGGATCAGTATTACCTAAGCAGCTATACTTGTAATCTTATTGCTTTATTATAGTTTTGACCCACAAAAATCTCATGATTTTACTCTATAGAACTTCCTTTGAGAAGTAGGCTCTTTGGCAACCCAATTTCAGGTACCCCCCTGTCTCTCAGGAGCTATCTGTCTCAATAAATTTTTCCTACTCTTAACCTCCATTGTTCCTTAAAATCCTTTCTTCCATTTTGGGGAACACAAACTCAGCATATCTGACATCTAGCAGGTTGGAAGTTATATCCTTTCCCCTGTATCAACAGAATGAAATTTTATAGGGTTTGTTTGAGCCATTCCACTTGTAAACACCTTACTGCAAGGAACTGCAAACTGTTCCCAAGTGCCTTGCTTATAGTTAGCTCCTTACTCTTCGGTGGAGTGGGAATTCCTCTTTTTGGCCCAGACAAGCTGGTCCCTGTAACGGGGAAGATCCCTATAGAGATACACGTTTTATAACATTTAAGATTGAAAATGAGTAAGAACAAGAAATAAAACATCAGTGTTAGCACTTGGGAAATAAGTTACTCATTGAACATGGAGGATGTGGTGTCCTGTTACCTGTGTTTTCTTCCCATTTGTCCCCATTGGGATGAACTCCCGCTCAACTCCTGCAGCACAGCTAGGCTGTAGCTGAGGCTGCTGTGCTTCCTTTAATTGCCATTTTATTAGGTCTCCTTAAAAGCGTGTATACCTGAAAGAACTGCTGAGGGAGCACCTGAGTGATTCTCATAATTTGTTTCTCATTCTCCCAGTTGAATGAGGCCTTTTTTCCTTGAGTGGCTGATGTTTAGGGTCACTATTGAAAGTTTTGTGTGAATATTCACTCCCACATGAATGGGCGGGGCTGCTGCTTTTAGCTTGAAGGGGTGAAGCCCTTGGTGGTAAGCCTTGAAAGGGAAAAATCTTTGTAGTGATATGCTAAATGAAATTACTCTCTTTGTCGTTTTGTCCTTTTATCCTTTCAGTCTGATAACCTCAAGTTCTGGTGATATATTTGTTTTCTGCAATTAAGCTTAGCTATTTCCTGTTCCCAGGTGCATGCTGTTTCTGCTTTTGGCTGTGATAGTGAAGTGAAGCACACTTCTGACCTAAAAGTGTGGTTGCCTTGACTCAGAACCACATCAGTGTGCCTTCAGTCCTCCCACTTCCTTTGCATTATTTCCTTTTGGAGGGCTCAGTTTGTCACCATTTAATCTAAGCGTGATTCATGTGGGACTGAGAACTGGTGATGCTGTAATAACTTTGCTATTCTTTGTATGATAATACTCCAAGCACTTACTATCTTAGCCTTCCACTGTTTATGAAGCACTGTAAGTTTAATCCCTCTTAATAACCCTACAGGGTTGTCAGCTACATTCTCTGTTATCTAAGATAGTAAAAGTGTAGCTCAAAGAGGTTAAATACCTTGAGGAGTCGCAGTGTGTGTGTTACTCTGCTTAATATTACTACAGGAAATGAAGAATGTAATGTAGTACTTTTGAAGATATTCTGGATGAATAAAAATGAATTTTCCAAACTGTGTCACAGTTGTTAAATCTAGCTTGTTTTGAGTCTGGTTGATGAGTAGTTAAAATCTCACTGACCTTAGAGTTTAAATTATCAGGAAATTCAAATATTTAGGTCAGTTTCTGTTTTGCTGCTGATGTGACAGAAGTTAAGGACAACCAGCTCTTAAATTTGTGGAACTTGAATGAGAAGTAATTAAGCCATTAATTTTTTTTTTTTTTAATTCTCTCTTCCTTTCAGGGAGATGGAAAGCTTGATGACTAGTGCTACCCTACCACCCCTTTTTGCAGATGAAGATGGCTCTAAGGAGAGTAATGATCTGGCTACCACTGGGTAAGCAGCTGCTCGGGGACATTGAGCCTCTGCACAGGCTTCATAAGAAAGCTTCTGACAAAGTATGAGGTACTAAAGAGGCAGGTTTTGTTTTGTTTTGTTCTAGTTTTTTAAGACAGGGTCTCACTATGTAGTTGAGACTGACCTGGAACTCACTATGTAGCCCAGGTTGGTCTTGAACTCACAGAGATCCTCCTGCCTCAGCCTCCCAAATGCTGGGATTACAGGTGTGCACCACCACACCTGGCAAGAGGCAGTTTTATATCTTAAAAATAGAAGGTACATTTGGTGTGCTTTTTAAAGAGAATGAGAGCCATTGTAAACTGCTTTATAATCTGCTATCTGTTGTAATGCTCTGATTCCTATGAACTGACAGAATAATAATGTGAGGCCTAGGAAACTTTGGGACTCTGGATTAAGAAAATTATATGGTGACCATTAAGAAAAGTTCTGCTCTTAAAAAGCAATGCATTTTCTGTTCAGATGTCCATAGTTATTAAAATTATTTTTTCTCAGAGGTCAGGTTATTTTAATACGGTTCTTTATTCTGAGCTTTAGCTAACTTTTGTTTGTTTTATATTACCCCCCTACCCAAATCTCCTTTCTATGGAATCTCTGAACAGATATGTAAAGGAATAAGGAAAAGAGTTAATAGCAGTAGTATACCTCTCCCCTTGAAAATCTCCATTCCACTTGAATTTTTATCTTTTCTAGATATTTAGGGGTTATTTTCCAAAGATGAAATATATTTACTAATAGATTAAAGTGCTAGCTAATCCCTAAGATAATTTATTTTAATATTCTTTAGAGCACTTTTTAAAAAATAGACTATACTCTAATTCTATTTGCTTCCCTCACATTCATTTCTCATCTTATTAGTATCTGCCTTTGACCTTACTACTCTCATGAAACTATTCTCCAAGACTTTCCTAAAGGCAGCCTAGTTACTAAGCCCCGTTCATTCAATAAAAGTTTCAGTGTTTATATGCCAGACTTTGTAGGCTTAAAGCAATGATCAAAACAGACAAAAATCTTAGCCTCTTTGGAGCTTAAATTCTACTGGGGAAGGCAAACACTGAACAGGATAAATAAGTAAAATATATGCTACGTTGATAAGAACTGTGGATTAAAACAAAATAAAGTGGTAAAGAGGAATCAGCGGGGTGTAGGGTTGCTGTTGTAGACAAAATGGCTTAAAAAGCATTTATCAAGAAAGTGATTCAGTAATGTTTTAAAGGAAATACAGAAGCTGCCACACAAATATCTAGGGAAGATTTTTCTTGGCAGGGAGAGCAATCAAAGCAAAAGCCCTGAAGTAAAGGTGTGTCTGCTTTATGGAGTTAGCCAGGAAGCTGGAGTGACCATGGCAGCTGCACACCACAGGTGAAGAGGGAGAGGGCTGCGTAGGTGCTTCTTTAGTGTGCATATGAATTATCTAAGTGGTCTTACTAAAATGCAGGTTCTAATTTAGAAAGTCTGAGTTAGGGGCAGAGATTCCACATATCTGACAATCTCTCAGGTAAAGCCAGAGTTGCTGATACTGTGAGTGCTAAGAATCTAGATCGTGTAGGAACTTAGAGTTGAGAATAAACACAGTAACTCTTACTATGAGGAGATGACAGAATAAAGGACCAGTTAGGGAGCTCTTGAGGTAATAAGGTGAGAGATGGTGAACTGAAGAAATATTACTGATAACTTTTACAGGAACATTTCTGGTAGAATAGTAGAAACAAAAACTTCACTGGATTGTTTCAAAAACAGTGGGAACACGGGTGGTGAGAAGTATAGAATTGTAGACATATTTTGAAGATAAGTCAAACAGGATTTGTCTGAAAGACCAGATCAGCAATGTGAGAAGGGAGAAAAAGGCAAAGACAGTTCCAAAGTTTTGGCCTAAACAACTGAAGGGATGGAGTTGCCATTGACTTAGATAGGGAATACCAAACGGGAAGAAAGTGTAGGAGCTAGGTTTTGAAAAATTTAAATTTGAAGTGCTAATTAGATATGTAAGCAGGGTTGCCA
Organism: Fukomys damarensis; assembly: GCF_012274545.1. NCBI lineage: Eukaryota > Metazoa > Chordata > Mammalia > Rodentia > Bathyergidae > Fukomys > Fukomys damarensis. The sequence continues at coordinate 24,659,805 of NW_022900937.1, read as the reverse complement.
AATAGGCAGTTTGATACAAGGTTCTGAAGTTAGAGGAGGCTTAAGCTAGAAAGGGAAACTTGGAGTCATCAGCACATATAGCTAATATTAGAAGTCATGTGACTAAAATCACCAAAGGACTGCACACTGTGCAGCTAGAAAAGAGATCTAAAGCCTAAGCTCTGAGAGATTCCAGCATTTAGATGTCAGGCAAAAGAAGAATGAGCTAAAACTGCAATAAGTAGTTAAAGAGATAGCAGAAAACCCAAAGGAGTACAGGGGTCTATAAACCAAATAAAAAGTATATTTCAAGAGAAGGGAAGAAATTGACTTCGTCAAATGCTTCTAATAGTTGGAAAATGAAGCTGGGAAATGACTTAGGATTTAGTATGAAGATCATTGGTAGCCCGGTTAAGAGTTGCGATTGCATATCTCCTTTGGGTTAGATTTAAGTGAAGATGGGAAGAGGGCCAGGGATTTAGCTCAGTGGTTCCACCACCTACTTCACAAGCGCAAGGTCCTGAGTTCAATCCCCAGTACCAAAAAAAAAAAGAGAGAGAGAGAAGATGGAAGGAGAAAACTTAGTAAGTATAAACAGTTCTTCCCAGGAGATTTTCTTTAAAGGAAGGAGGAAAATGCAAATTTTATCTAGAAGTAGGATAGGTTATTTTTGTTTTGTTTCATTTGGCTTTGTTTTAAAATGATTAATAACAGCACCTTATATGCTGGTTAGGCTAATTCTGCAAAGAATTTCAGGTGATTCCAGAAGGGACAGAATTGCCAGAAACCTGTTCTTGAGTAGATGAGAGGATGAAGGATTGAAAGGTTGCTTGCTTTAGCTGGGAACGTGGACAATTTGTTCATGGTACTAGAAACATTGGATGCTTTTGACCACTCCCTCTGATTCCTGGCAACTTTGGTCAGAGATTTGTGGGATTGGTACTTGTTATGGTTTATATCTAGATGGCTCCCAAGAGCCGTAAGCACTCCTAGGCAGGTTTTTCAAATTATTGGATTATGGGGTTAGGAGGTGGGGCCTGGTCAGAAGAGGTGGCTAGAAAAGCCCTAAAATGTACACCAAGCTTAATGGGAGATTCTAGTCAGAGCTCAGAAGATGAGAATGCTGAATGTAAGTGTTGGGTATTGTGCCCCAAAAACGAAAGTTTGTACACTTTCCCGAAACTGTTTCTCATAAATTACTGTATGAAGAATGTACAAAAGTTAATAATTTAAAAATTGATCACACAACTGAAATGAGATTAACAGTGGAAGACACATTGCCTCAGACATCCAAAATGATTGAAATGTTTGGAAAATAATGCTGCCAAGATCAAATGGATCTCTGCACTTCATTTCAGAGAATGTGATTGACACTACTTATTTAGCTTCTTTTAAGTTTGTTTTGTTTTGTTTTTTAAGGACTTCAAAAATGTAGGAACCTCCTACTTCAATTCACCTGGTATATTTCCTAGCAAGAGAAAAGTATCATTTCTTACATTTTCCCTACAGTTCATATGCTCTCATTCCTTTCTCTGGTCACTATAAGCTGATACTTATTTTCATAATTGCGCTAATTCATACTCCCTAAAAATGCTAGCAACCTTCAGGTCTTCAAATTTAGTAGAATCTTTTTCACCTATCTTATTTGACTTCAGCAGCTTTTTACTTGGTTGGCACTTCCTTGCCAAAAGTCTTCCTGCCTTGTTCCCTGCAGCACAACAAATTTTCTTAACTGTCCTCTGCAGTCTCACCTTTCCCAGCTTTCTTTAGACCTTTCCCAGCTTTCTTTACACCTTTCCCAGCTTTATCTAACACTTGCTCCTAAAATGATAATGGTAACCATTTTCTATCCTGACTTTATTTTTTTCTGGAGAATATCTAGCACTGCCTATTATTTCCCTGGGCTGTTACCTCTCAAAGCTTTCTCGAGGCTTTTCTTCATTTCTGCTCCCCCAAAGCATGTCTCTACTTCTCCACGGGACGTTGCCACATAATTATAACACAAGGATTTTAAACTCAACATCTTCTGATCTGTTTCTCTCCCCTTCTCCCCCTCCCCTTCTTCCCCCCATCAATATGCATGTTCTTTCCATGGTTAACATTAAGTACATGATCACCAGTTTGGAATTTCAGAATTACCTTTGATTCTTAATTTTCCTTTACTATTTATATTCGGTCATTAAGTTCTCTTCATGCTACCCCCCTTTTTTTAATCGTAGCTTTCTTTCTACTCTCTCCTGCCTGTGATTATCTCTTGCTTAGCCTATTACACAGTCTTCTAATAGATCTTCCTTTCTTCTCTTAGGCCCTGTCTGCCTAAAGTATTTTGTACCTGATAGATACTTACTCGTCTTTCAAGACGTCATCTGTGAAATCTAATCTTTTCTATACATATAAAGTACATATAAAGTCATGCCCTCAACGATGCCTCTGTGGCACTGTTTACAAACCTCTACTTTAGTGCTTATACTCCATTATAACTACTGCGTATAACACTATGGAGTGCACATTCTTTCAGAATAGTTACTGAATCATACCGTGTCCCCTTTTTTGTCTCCCTTAATGTTCCCAGTGTTTCTTTGTCCACTTCTCAGATGGATGAGACCTTTGTACTAAGTCGTCTGGAATATGTTAGTGCGGGCAGAAACATATATCTACCTGATTTATTAACATTTGTACTTCGACTAGGGTGTGGCTCAGTGGTGCAATGCTTGCCTGTCATACTCAAGACCCTAGATTCAATCCCCAGGAGGGGTTGGGAGGGGGATAATATACATACACATACACATTTATACTTGAGCTAACTAAATTATCTTTTATGCTTTTTAGACGATGTAATTATCAATAAACACTAGAATCCAAAAGGAAATGGCCTGTGTTAGATACCATAAGAGTTATTGTTTGTGCCTTTTAAGAACTCTGTCTTCTGTGATCAGGTCAGACTACCTCTATAACTCCCATTCCTGTTCATCTCATCCACTAGGTGTTTCCCCTTCCCACTGGAGACCCATGAAAGGTAGCATACAAAAATCATACTCTGTTGTATGTTCAGAGCTAAAGCATGAAGTCTAGGTTTAAATGAAAGGTTGGTTTTTGGAAAAGAGAATTATAGTTGTTTTGGGCAGGCTTCTTCATGGAACTGACCAAGCTTGATCAAATAATTCTGTACTGCCTGTGGAGGTAGGCATTTACACAGATTGTCATGGAGGGATTCATTCACATACTGACATGTACTTTTGCTGGCAGAGAAATTTGTCTTCAACTTTAGTAAGTAAGAGAAGTTTCTGGTGTCATTGATAGTGAACTTTTGTACTTCTGACTGTTTGTTACTCAGATTAACACACCCAGAGATTCCCTATAGCAGTGGAGCCCCGTCATCCACCAACAACCCTGAGTTTGTGGAGAATCTCTCTCAAGGCCAGCTGCTTCAGAATGAGTCTTCAAATGCTGCAGAAGGCAGCGAGCAGCGGCATGAAGATGAGGTAAGCTAAGGCTCCTGTCATTGTCCTCTGCAGCTTGCAAAGAAGCAGTCAGCAAAGGAGGTATTGCTTGAAGTGTACATCACCATCACCTGGCCTTCTTAAATTACAGGATGACACCTGTAATTTCTTGGTTTATGTAAAAACCACGTTAATGATTTTAATAACACAGAAATATGCAGACTCTTTTTCCCCTGGCCTAAGAAATTATATTAGATGTTCAACTAATGCTTGTTGAATGAGTGAATGACTTAAGTAATTAGTGAGGAGTCCACATACCCTAGTTCAGGACCACACTGTGGTCATCAAATCCTGTATCATGGAGCCATATGTACCCAAAAGATTTACACCATTCATCAACTCCGCCTTTGCATAGAGTCCACCTTTCTCTCAATCATACAAAGGTTCCAAATGGTCCTTGCAAATGACTGATTATATTGTCAACATTTTAAGCAATTTTATTTTTTTACAGAAAAAGGTAAAACCATTGATTGATTGATTGACAGGCCTTGCTGTGTACGAGCTGGCTTCATACTGGAGATCCTCCTGCCTCAGTGTCCTAAGTGCTAAGATTAAAGGGATGTGCCCCCATGCCTAACAAAATCTAATGATGAATGTTTAAAATTTCTTGAATGTTTTAAAATCCTTAATAGATTTGTTTGTTTGTTTGTTTGTTTGTTTGTTTGTTTTCATGTGTGTGTGATGCTGGGAGAACCCAGGTTCTTAGAATGCTAAGGACAACCTCTGCCACCAAACTACAGACATGTCCAGCCCTTTTAGTAGCTTTAATGTTACTATGTTTACAAAACATGAAAGGAAGGGAGGAAGGGAGGAAGAGAAAGAAAGGGGGAAGAAAAGAAAAAAGAAAAAGAAAAGGCAAACTAATACCAAATAAACCATTTGCCGTATGGTGAACTGTTATACCAATGTATATACTGTATATTTAGAGGATTGCTATACCACAGTGAATACTGAGATCTTTTTGTCCCTCTTTGTTTATCTTTCTCTTCTCTAGAATATGAATTCTTGTATCTATAAAACAGTAGCTGACAGGCTAAGTGCTTTTTGTTTAATTAAGAAGCAAAAGTGTGATGTACCTTTTAGTCACTAAAGCCTGTAAAACATTAGTAGTACTGAAGTCTCTTTTTTTATTTTTTATTTTTTAGCCTTTTTAAAAGTTCATCTTTAATTTTACTAATAACTCAATATAGAGATGTAGCTCAGTAGTAGGGTGTTTATCCAGCATTGCGAGGTCCTGGGTTCAGCCCCTGGTACTGACTGATAATTCAATTTGTAAAGACCTCTGACCTTATAAAATATTACATCTTAGGCAGAAAATCATCAAGCCAAAGAACTAGTCTTCATTTTGGATATATTACTGAAATTTTTCTGAGGCTTAGATGTTAATTTAGAAATCTTTATTCTCTGCTATGGGAAACAATCTGGTTTTGAGTGCTATCAGTGAAAAAACACCTTCATGAGTTTATTTAATCCTTGTGCTACAGCTTGTCTCTTCTTTGCCCAGTGCATGTGACATCTTATTCTGATCTACTCTGAGGACATCTGCTTCTCTGGCACAGTGCTGTGTGCGCTGCTGTATTTCTCAGTTAGAATATTCCCCTGTCAGAAATCTGGACCTGTTAAGTGGCTATGAAGGCCAGAGTTCGCATGATCAGTTAGCACAAAAATAGCCCCTGTGGCAGCAGTTTGTAGTATAGCACATAAAAGGATCTACAAGCAAACTACCCAGAGTCCTCCGTATTCAACATTGTGATTATTTCTACCTGTGACACATGGAAAGCTTTGGCTAGGCAGGATCTTAGTCTCAAGAAAACATGCTATTGTCCTGTTGTTTGTTGGTGCCACTTTTGTTAAATGGGGAAACTGTTTTTGCTTAGTTTTTATTTTGATTTTGATTTGTTTTATAGCAAAGAAGTAAACGAGGAGGTTGGTCCAAAGGGAGAAAGAGGAAGAAACCTCTTCGAGACAGCAATGCCCCTAAATCCCCTCTTACAGGATATGTTCGGTTCATGAACGAGCGTCGAGAACAGCTTCGAGCAAAGAGACCAGAAGTCCCATTTCCAGAAATCACAAGGATGTTAGGCAATGAGTGGAGTAAACTGCCTCCTGAGGAAAAGCAGGTGATTGTCCCTACTGCAGATCCTCTGCCTGCTTTGATTTTATTTCAAAAACAATTTGCCAGAAAAGCAGAAAGGACAGACTGTTGATGGTGAACCTTTTAGAGATGAGTGCCCAAACTACAACCTAAAACCCCACTCATGTATCACAAAGTCCCAACAGTACAATTAAACCTGAGTACTGAGGTTTTAGTTTAGAAAAAACAACTCATATATTAACACCCTTTGTCTTAAAACAAAAACAAATAACATGCAAGCCATAGGTTCCCCACCACTGTGGTGGACAGTTGATCTTTCACTTTTAACTTCGTGGCAGTGCTGAGGAAAACAATGCAGTAGGATCCTTGTAATTCTTTTCTCTGGAACAGTGATTTTTTAAGGTGGTCCAGCATTTGCTGCACGGTATGAGCAGAAGAGACTCTAGTGTGCCCCTCAACCAAAGCAGCTGCACTTCCATTTGATTTATAAATGGAGAGTTCACGGAAACTTATTCTGACACATAGTTAAATATTAAGAAATCTATCAACATGGGGATCAGAGCTCAGTGGCACTGTGCCTGCCTTGTAAGTACAAAGGCCTGATTTCGATCCCTGGTACCACAAAAAAAAAAATCTATCAACATAATTTTTATTTAAGTGAATTAAATAAAAGATAATGAATTAAATAAGAAAAAACATTTGATAAAATTGCATAATTAACATAATTTTGTTTCAGAAAAAGATTTTACTGCTTTAACAAAATTTTATAGCTAGAGTCCTAGCAAAAGTAATACAATATGGAAAATAAAGCAAGGACTACTTGAACTCTCTTTCCTCTAAGACAGAAACTAATCCTATTGCCAAAATGAAATGAATTTATGTTAGGGAGATTGGCAGGAAATTCTGAAATGCCACCAAAACAGAGTAATGATAGTGATTGTAGGAGTGGCTTTGGGTTAAAAGTTTCTACCCTTCCAGCATCTGATGACTTTACAGTCCTTAAAGTGGATTCCAGACAGACTAAAGTCAAATTGAAAAATAAAATCAATTGAATTAAAAAATTCTCAAACAGATCAAATTAAATTGCAACTTAAAACTCTGTGTTTGTGGTATCAAGGTAATAGAAATTTGTATCACTCATTGTTTTGGTTTACAAACAATGAGATTGTGGGCCACTCATAATAGATCTTTTTTCTTTATCTCAAAATGAATGCATTTTTATTATTTACAGTTCAGAAGACAGTTCAGAAGCATGAAAATAAAAACGTTTCTCCTGAGATAACCATTATTGGTTACATGGAACAAGGGTCTTACCAACATTTTCATTTGAAAATAATTTCAAATACACAAAAAGTTCAGACATAAAAATAAACATCCAGGTACCCTTTCTACAGCTTCATTGTTGTTAATACATCCTATCCCATTTCTTCATTTGCATATCCACTCAGGAGTGCACACCATTTTAGCACATGCACACACAAACACACACACACGCACACACACCTAGCTCATGACTATTATATCCTTAACATATACACATATACAAATATTTTGTGAATAATTGTAGGGTATATTATATACATCATGTCTCTGCCCTTGAATAGTTTAATGTGTTTCCAAAGAATAGAGGTATTTTCTTACATAACTGCAGTAATAAAATACTGTAGTCTACCATCCATATGTCATTTCTTTCTAATAATTTCCCATTCAGTACAGATTCCAGTCTAAGGTCAGGTTTCATCTGTAGTCAAATCTCTTTAGTTTTCTTTTTTTGTTGTTTCTTTGGTTGGTTGATTGGTTTTGGAGGAGTTGTTTTGTTTTTGTTTTGGGTAGCAGAACATTCCTTGTTTCGAATTTATGTAATGTTTCCTAATGATTAGATTGGAGGAGTTGGAGTTGGGCATCTGTGGTCAGAATACTGCATAGATGGTGGTGTGACATTCTGGCACCACATCCACAGGAACACAGTGTCCTTTGATTCCTCATTAGTAATGTTCATTTTTGTTGACCTGCTAAATTTTTTTGATTATCCCTTTAATTAATAAGTAGAGGATGAGATGACATTTTAAAAACATGAAAATAGCCTCTTCAACATCAAAATTTTCCCCTAGATTTAGCATCTGTTGATGATTGATTTTTACCTTATTTAATCTTTATGGTGATGGTTACAAGACGATTTTTTTCAACTTCAGCACTCACCCAGTGTTTACCATTTGACCTTCAGCTTTCTAGTGTAAGCAAGAGCCCTTGTCCCCAAATATGTACCTGCTTGATTTCTGTTTACTATTGGTATAAAAAGTAATTAGTATTGCCTATTATTAATGGTATGCTTTTCTGTTTTTATACTGGTTTATAATTTATTACATGACTATAGTAATCAACTTCATAATTTAAATTAACAAAATGCTGTGTTATTTTGGTGTTTACATTGTCCCAGATTTAACCATTTTGGTGTCCCTTAATCTGATTCTTTTGTGGGCCAACATTTTTTACATTTTATCTGACTCTGACTTGTGTTCATTTAGAAACAGTATCTTAATTTGATGAATGAAAAGGACAATACATTGAACAAAATAATTCTAGTAAATCAGTGAACTTTTTAAAAGAATTAACAACAGAAAGCATCATGTGAATGTAAGCTGTCTTAAAGTAGTCCATTTTCAGGCCCATAGGGTAAGGTCATTCTTTTTATGTTGTGTATCTCTGGTTGTAGTACTCTGCTCACTGGCTCTTAAAAGGCCAGTTGATATATGAGATCATCCTAAATATGAAGTAGGGTAGAGAAATCAAGTAATACTCCTTTCCTCCCCTGGGAAGCCTGAATGTTCCTGTGTGGGGTGCAGGCTTCCTAAGGATCCTGGTGGCCGTGGGGCTGGAGGAACAACTGTAATCATCTTCATGAGTTTGGTACAAGAGTTCTCTCAGCAGAACTTGTCTTCATTGATTGAGAAAAGGCAGTAAATGATCTAGAAAATGAGAGTAACTAATTAATAAGAATCACTATCTTTTATAATTGAGATTTTCTTCTCTTTATATGACTGCTTTTCTAATCTCCCATAATGCATATTTCCCGGATTATTTTTTCCACATTCTAATCATTGTTTCCTTATAGAAAGTTAATATTTTACTTTAATAAGTTATCAGCTCCTAAAAGTAATTCCCCATTTTTTCTTTAGCGTTACCTTGATGAAGCAGACAGGGATAAGGAGCGTTACATGAAGGAACTGGAGCAGTATCAGAAGACTGAGGCCTACAAGGTCTTTAGTAGGAAAACCCAGGACCGGCAGAAAGGCAAATCTCATCGGCAAGGTATCAGAACCTAAGCAAGTGTGTCTGTGGTCTGTCTTGCCATTGGTGACAGCTTTAAAAGATGTGTCTCTGTAATTGCTTTATTATCCTAAATTCACTTCTACATATAATCTTGGATTTTTTATTTTTATTTTTTTTGGCACGAGGGATCAAACTCAGGACTTTGTGCTTATGAGGCAGGTGTAGTGCCCCAGCCCGTTTAGAAATTTCAGTAGATTTCTATATCCAGATCCAACAGTTTGGTTTATGCACTAAATTACTATTGCCTAACCCTCTTTTCCTAATCCTTAGATATTTCTCTCCTCTAAACATGTCTGTTCAATTATGTGACTGACTTGCTGTAACACTTTTGAGCCTTCCATGTACTATATCTCCCAGCCCCCAGTGATCCTCTTCATTCATGCATGTGTACATTCAAAAAGTATTGAACACCTTTTATTAAATACCAGGCCCTTTTCTAGGCATTAAATATATAACTGTGAAGAAAACAGATAAAACCCCTAACTTTAGAGGTTTTTATTCTCTGTTAAATTGTTCATCACACCCTTACAAGTTTTGCTTCCAGCTCCTCTTCTTCAGGAAACATTGCCAGAGGAGCACACCCACAGTTAGTCTGTTGTTCCTTAGCCATTGCAACTTCTCCATACTTGGGCATCTACCCTGCTAAAATCAGTGTTGTGCAAATAGTCTTTGGTATGTGTTTCCTGCGTACCTCCCACCTTGTTCTCCTCCAAGGTGAGAACTTTGTTCTTCTCATGTGCCTGATGGTATTCTCTGTAGGCATGGGTTTCCTTTAACTTTTGTCACCTGACCAATTAATAAAGTCATAAGGGAAAATGGCATAGTTTATGAGCACCTGCACATACCGGCAGGGGTTGTTCTTTGGCACAGCCATATATTTGGGTTTTGCTATTGTTTTCTCTTTCAAGTTAATATTGTCTTGGTCTTTCCTATTTTTAGATACATCCCGACAGGCGACCCATGATCATGAGGTAATTAGCCTTCTGTCTATCTATCACATACATTGCTGTTTGAATTGCTGTTGGGTTTTGTTTGGGTGATGGTGGTTGTTATTATTGTTTGTTTTAGTGAATGGCACAGTGTTGCCAGTCCCATAATTCAGGCTGAATGAGTTGCTTTAGCTCAAGTGTTCTTAACATATGGGAGACACTTAGGTCTGAGTCTCTGAACTACAGCCCCTATCCCCGATACGTCCATGGGATCTAACAATATTATTGGCTTTAAATAGTGAAGGTACCTGGAACAGAGTGAGGTATAGAAGTGAGAGCCAGCTAAAAGCTGCAACTTGACCATAGCTTATCATCACCACATACTATAGTCTTACACTAGAGAGATGTTATTCTGGTAATCCAGCATTTGGTTAAAATAAACCACTTGGTTGCAGTGTTCACAGAATATATACGACTGTAGTTCCTATCCCTCTTTTTGCCCATCCACCTCATGGTACATGTTTATTTGCTGGCTTCTTACCTCCTGTTTGGTTCAACCCCATTGACAGGATTTAAACCTATGATCCTATGTGTATGGGAGATTTGGGCCTGTGTGTGTTGGCTGTGCTGTGTATATATATATGGTTGTAAGAAAATAAAATCTTTGGTAATTCCATGCTTTAAAATGCTCAGTAGCTCCTCATTGCTTTCCAAATCGCATTCAAACTCAGCTATCCAGTCTTCTGTAAATAAGTCCCAACTTCTCATTCCAAACACCTTAGCTCCAAATACTTAAAAGCCTTTACTACTCTGTTCTCTCCACACCCAACCCTGCTCTGCCTCAAGTCTGTGCTCTTGCTGCGCCCTTCATGACACACACACACACACAAACACACACACACACACACACACACACACACACCATTCTTCACGCCCTCCCATCCTCAAATTTCTGACTCAAAATTCTAGTCATCTTTCAAACACTATTTCCATTTTCTCCTTCAAACTTGTTTCTTCTAGCTTTCTTAAACCCAGCCCTTCATGACACACACACACACACACACACACACACACACACACATCATTCTTCACGCCCTCCCATCCTCAAATTTCTGACTCAAAATTCTAATCATCTTTCAAACACTATTTCCATTTTCTCCTTCAAACTTGTTTCTTCTAGCTTTCTTAAACCCTCAGGGCTCTCTGTTTTCTTACGCACTTATATGGCATGGCATGGTGTTGCAGTTATCTAAGAATCTGTGTTATTCACACTTTTGGATTATGAGTCCTTTGAGGGCACACCAGGTCTAATTTCTGTCTGTATCTAGCACGTGCCACCTAACATGGCACTTGTAACATAGGAGATATGAGAAACCAGAGTTAACTGGAAATAACAGTGGAAATTTGAAAAAAAGAATTTCTCAGGTGCCCTCATACAAGTAGTCATTTTTTTTACTAAATCAAGGAAATGCATTTTTCATATTAATAACTACTTATCTTGAAGGTATAGTTCTCTTAACGAATTTGATGTTGGTAACTTCAGAAATATTAAGAAAAGTTTCAAATTCACAAGTCAAATATATGAATTACAAAGTGGGAAGCATATTAAACAGTATTTTATTCATATAAGTCCTAGTTAAATGTAGTATAGTTATATGACATTGCTATGCTCTAGGATGATGTGTTATGAATAGTTTTGCTTGAGAAACTATGTATACTTTGTATTTAAATGACAATTGAATAATGTTGTGAACTTTCTATTTTACCAGAGACTTGTACAATTAGTAATCATTTCCCTCTTAGTCTGTGTACCCACGCACCAATATCATGAAATTTCTTTTTTTTTTTCCCCTGCTTTATTACATCCCTCTCCTTGATAGTTGCAAAAGAGAATTTGGACAATAGTCTGAAACATTAGATCTCAACATTTTCTTTCTCCCCCACCCTCCACTGGGGATCAAACTTGAGTCCTTGTGCTTGCGAGGCAAGAGGCGGAACCGCTGAGCTAAATCCTTGGCCCCAAAATCTCAACATTTTCTAATCAATCACTGACTCATTTCATCAGTATGGATTTTTCTAGGCCAGACTGTATGTAGCATTTTTGTCTTCAATAATGTTGATAGTTACAGGCAGAAAAAAATGAGGTAAATTTAATCAATTATAGAAGCTATTTGAAAAGTAAAACTTTTTATTAAAAGTATTAGTAATATATGAATTTCTATAAATTCTATGAGTTATGAAAAGGGAGGAGTCTCTGATTTTTTATTTCAGGATTAGACACTAGTTAGACCAGAGGGGTGGTGGAGGGGAAAACAGGAGTAGGTAGAGGAGGAGCAGTAGATTTTCAAATGTGTGTAGAGTAGGCTTTGTATATCTGTCCATCCATATGTCCACATCAGTGTAAAGGTCTCTTAGGTAATTAACCTAGTTAATGTCTGTTCATTAATATTTCCTAAACTAGGTAATCTCAAAACAATTGCAGTGTAAGTGAGCTAGTTTGAAAGTTTTTAAATTGTTTTTAAACACATTTAAAACTCTTGAGCCAATTATGGTGGGTGGCACATGTGTGTAATCTCAGCACTCTGGGAGGCTGAGACAGGAGGGCAACTTAGCAAGACACTGCCTCAAACAGTATGATTTTCATAAGTATAACTTCTTAGTATAATAGTTAATAAAAACAGGAAAGCATTATAGCTGAAAAACAACCACAGAAGGTTCCATAAAGGAATGAGAAAAAGGATTAGGCTTAAAGATGACCCACGTTTTGTTTGTTGTTGGGGTGGGGGTTTATGTTGGACAGTATGAATAAGTTGATAAAAGAGCAAGTACGTATTTTGCAAAATTCCTAAAAGATAGATTCTAAATACATACATATTTCCCTTATGATGAATAAAATGAGATTATGTGATAATACGGTCTATGCTCCTCTTAGAATCCTAAGACCTCAGAGATCCTCTCCATCAGCCAGCTTATTCTGCCTGTGAGGAAATGTGTTTTGCCTAAGACAGGAAAGAATGTACCCAGAATCACTTACTGAACCAATCTAGAGGCAGAAGTGTGGCAGAAACCCAGGCCTCTGTATCACAGTCTAGCACTCTTGGCAGCACAATGCAATGCTATATGGGATAAACTAAACAGTGTTGAAAAGTGAAAATGGGCCTCATTGCCTGATGCCTGAGATGTCAGCAAAATATGTTATTAGTTAAAAAATTATTTGGTTTGTGGTTTAGGGGTGTAGCTCAGTGGTAGAGCACTTGCCTAGCATGTGCAAGGCCCTGGGTTCAATTCCTAGCACATGGTGGGAGGGAGACAGAGACAGAGAGAAATTGTATTGTGACTAGTAAAGAAATCTATTGTATTTCTAATGGACTTGGCTCTCTGAGACATTATTACCTAGGCAGGTACTGGAGAGAGCATTTAATAGCTTAAGAAATGCTGACCTGAAAGCCATTGGGCACAGCAGTAGGGTACTTCAGCATGGTACACAATACCAAGAGCATTCCCCAAAGTAAAGGACACTTGAAAGAGGCATATCACAAACTCTGAAATTCTGGCCCTAAGCCTAGATCACAACAAAATAGATTCAGTTCAAAAGGGCCTCTGTTCCCTTACCCTCCACTCAATATATAAAATAAAAACCCAGTAAAGAGTGTTCTTGCCACTGTCAAATCAAAAGCCAGGCCACTAGACCCCAGAGTCAGCTTGTGTTACTCTCAAAAAAGTGTCTACACCTCATGCAGGGACAACAATAGAAACAATAATTTTGTTTCTCCTTTAATTTATGAGAAATGACAAAATGACACTCAGCCTGAACAAATTAGACCCTTTCAATGAGGAGGTAATCAAATCCTTATGATTTTAATCCCTTGAGTGATCCTTGGAGCAGCTTAAGTATTTCTGCGCCCCCAGGAGGATCTTCTCCATGCCGAGTAATGTACTCAGTAATGGAAGAGTGCTGATGGTTTTTATTACCACTCTTCTGTTAAGTAGAATTTCTCTGTTGCTTTCAGAGGCTGAACAGTTTCATCTAATTGCTTTAATGTTTCTTATTTTGCACTCTTAAGAATCTGCATCAATGGGCAGTGTGTTAGTTATGGCTGTTATGGGGTTATCCTCTGCCCTTAACATAATGGGCAGCTGAGGCAAAGAAGAGAACAGGATTACCAAGCTAAGGAGTCAGGACATTGGAGCAGGCTCTTTGTACCATGGTAAAAGGAGTCAAGCCTCACCACTACCACTGTGTGCACATACGCATACACACACATATATACTTACCCCTCTGACTGGCAGATACTAAGACTTAATAGCCAGGTAACTGATCTCATATACTTGTGTAGTGAAGGCAGAGACTGTACAAGGTAAGATGATTAAAATCCTAAGGCCTTGTTCCAAATCACTTATGGTCTTATTTTTGAAACTTGTGCCTTGTGCATGTTGAGGTTGTATATCGTCAGTTCTCAGTTTTCCGAAAAAATTCAGTAACAAAGTTAAAGCATATGGTAAGCCAGCAAAATTGAGAAAAACCCGCAGAGAAATATGTCTTAAGATCCCTTCTGGACCAGCCTTTCTTGCCCACACATTGGTTCTCATTGAAATCCACTGGTTCAAGGTGGAGCTCTGCATGTGGAAACTCAGGGCTTTCGATGATAATTTGGTTGTTTGTTTTTAAATTGTTTTGGGAAATTTTTTTTCTTTCAGTGGGAAGAAAAAAAGAGCAAAAATTAAGTGCTCTGAAATGGTTCCTCAAGTAAATACAAGTGTTTCAGATTTCCATCTTAAATGTCTGTCTTTCCCACTGCCACTGACAGGGCACTCCCACAGCTCATCCACCTTGCTAGGCAGACACAGGTCGGAGATAGGAGCACAGCCATCACAATGCTGCTGACTGCTGGCTTCTATGCTGCTGACTGCTCAGCTCTTCTGCTGGGCACCAGAGCATTCTTGCTTTCAAAGGCAGATGTAGTGGTAATGAGTAGAAAACATCCTATCTCTAACTTTAAGCATGTTTTTATAAGGATAAATTCTAGGTATTTTGTGTACTGTTTTTCATGTTACAAGGTTTTAGAATCTTCAGGGTTCGCTAGCAATTTCTTCAGTATTCATTTCCTGCTGTTCTCTTTACCATCTTATGCAAGATTTTGAACACCACACCAAGACATTTATAGTTATAGTCATTATACTTTCAACTTCAATTTCATTGAAGAAATGGCAGCCAAAGCATCTTGAAATATTGACTTTTTTCTTAAGGATCATTGTTGAATCTATTTTGCAGTGGTTTTGTGAAACTTTTTATTTTAATGACTTATTGGTGAGTTAATTTCAGGCTTTATTATTCCTTTTCTAGCTCATATAATTCTTAGCTTTCTCACTTATAGAGCCTGGTTATTTCTGACTTCCTGGTTTTGTTTGTTCTTCTTGAAGAAAGTCTGTAAGAGCCCCAAAGATAGACTGTTCCTTCTATATAGACTATTATTTTCTGATAAATAGAAGTACCAGTAGAATATCAGTATTATTGTTCATGGCTGCACAGCTTTGCTTACAATTCTAACTGTCCACTCTGCAAATTATCTCAGAGAGCATTGTACCAGCATGACCAATTACTCAGTTCTTGCCCCAGCCCCTTTCACAGATGTATACTGTTGAGTATTCAAAGTACAGAACTAAAAAATGGTTTCCAGATTCTCCACTAGAGGAATACATGTAGATTTTTATTTAAGGTTTCTCATTGCACAGCAGATACACCCCTGAGTAAACTAACTACTTAACTACTTGAGCTCAATGAAAGTCCAATTCCAGTAAAAAGGGGAGAATAGTCCCCTCACAGGCTTACCTAAACTGATTCTTGCTCATCCTATTTCTTTAAGGAAGACGTGATTATCGTGCCTCAGGCACTACCGCTTAATTCAGCTTTTAAGAATTAACTTTTGTTCTTGATTCATAGAAAGAAACAGAAGTCAAGGAACGGTCAGTGTTTGACATCCCTATATTTACAGAGGAGTTCCTGAACCACAGCAAAGGTGATTATAGCAGTACAGTATTTTTGTGTCCTGCGGCCTTTGACAGAGGATTTAGTTCCCCAGATGAGTTCATTGCTTGAAAGCAATGGTGGTAGTGATACCCCTTCTGCTTCTGTTTTACTCTGTAATAAAAACAGCTACTCAAAGACTGGTGAAGGAAAGGTAGGCCAGTGTTATAAAGCTTCTTGGTCTCTGGATCAAAAGAAACAAATACAAATCATGAGAGCAATTGCTTCCAGACTGGTAGCTGGAACCCTGTGTACCAGTGAACGTTTACATAGGAGCCCAAAACAGAACGAGTGATTGCAGAGCTGCTCCCCTTGCAGTACAGATGGGGGGCCCATGTAGCTGGGCCTGGCCAGGCTCCCAGGATCCACCTTGCTGTCCCCTCAGGCTTCAAACTGCATAATTTTAAAAAGCAAAATCTAACCCCCACCCCAAATAAAGAGCTATATACCAGGAATTGCCACTGTTTGCTGCAGTCTTATATATAGTACATACAGCTTTAAGAATTAAAATAACTCTGGGGAGCCAGGCATTTCACTGCTGAAACTGCTGTCTAGAATGCAGTAATGAGAGTGAGGAGATGAGCAGAACTTTCTATAAGAGGAATGGGACCCCTCCAAGACTTCTCCTCAAGTTGCCTGTGTTCTGGTGGATCCCCAGCACGAGAGGCTGAGCTGCGCCAGCTCAGAAAGTCCAACATGGAGTTCGAGGAAAGGAACGCGGCCCTGCAGAAGCATGTGGAGAGCATGCGCACAGCTGTGGAGAAGCTGGAGGTGGACGTGATCCAGGAGCGCAGCCGCAACACTGTCCTGCAGCAGCACCTGGAGACCCTGCGGCAGGTGCTGACCAGCAGTTTTGCCAGCATGCCCTTGCCTGGTAACGTCATCTCTCTCCAACATCTCCAGTGGTGGGGTAGGGGGCTGCTGTTTATGTTGGTGTTGATGTGTGGAGGCTGAAGTCTCCCTAAGAGGAAAAATCAGAAAGATAAGTTTTTTTTTTTCTCCTCCACGTTTTCCGTAGTATTATATATCACAAATGTGTACTAATTTAAAAAAAAATGTTTTCTGTGGATCAAGTATGAGATTGTCAGTACTCCTGGGCATGGAGGCATACACCTGTAATCCCAGAATTGGGGAGGCTAAGGCAGGAAGATTGGGAGTTAGGGGCCAGCCTTGGCTGCATAGTGAAACTTATCTCAAAGGAGGAGGGGCAGGGCTAGAGATGTAACTCAGTGGAAGAGTGTTTGCCCAATACATTGCAAGTCCCTACTTTGAATCTCCTGCACCAACTACAAAAAAGTCAGTGTTGGCTAAAATCATCCAAAATTTCAGACTCTGGTCATATAAATTTTTACGTACCTCTATCTTAATATAACCTATTTTCTTTTCCATTAAGCTTTACTTGATATTCAGAACAATAGAAATTGAGGAATAAATCCTGAGGAGAGAGCTTTTCTCTTGATGTATGTTTTCCTGCCTTGTGTTTGTTTTTTCTTTCATGAGAAGGAAGAGAAAACAAACACTGGTGTTTCTTATATCCTTGCTCAATTGAGGACAGTGACAGCAGAAGGCTGGCAGAATCTAACCTTTGTTACATACAGATACTCCTATATGCTGCATGATGTAGCCCATCTGTGTATAGTATTTAGAGTATGTGGATTAGCTTCATCTCTTTGAGGTCTAAAAGCTTTTCCTTATAAAATTAAAATCTGCCTATGGAGCAGACCACATTAGAGTCACAATTTCTTTTGCTGTGGATTTCCTTAAATGTTTTATAGTTGAGCTGAATGGGAAGATTTCCCTAATTTGCTCCTCCTCTCTCACTTCAGGAAGTGGAGAGACACCAACAGTGGACACCATTGACTCCTATATGAATAGACTGCACAGTATTATTTTAGCGAATCCCCAAGACAATGAAAACTTCATAGCTACAGTACGGGAAGTTGTGAGCAGGCTCGATCGCTAGGGAACGGTGAGTACTCATTACTGGAATGCTTCAATGGCAGCATCCCATCAGAAACCAGATGTCCTCAGACCCTGTCAATACTGCTGAAATCCTGAAATTTCATCAGGGGAATGAGCTAAAGGTTTGATTAAGAGTCCTGCTCCCTGGTTGCTGAGAGTCTTTCTAAATAACATTAGAAAATAGAATCAAGACAGTTTTTCTTAGGCGTGCTTTGGAATGGTTTAATGGAAAGAATGTGATTGTTGTATTTGAAATCTCAGTTCTAGCTTTGACACTTATTCTCAGGTGTTAGTTTCCCAAAGAATTTTGAATACCAGCTGAGAAATTTAAAGGAAATGTCTTGCAGAATGAAATAAATATCATTTCATAGTTAATCTTTCTTTTCCTTGGAAAATATTAATGGTTTACAAGTGGTCATTGATACACACACACACACACACACACACACACACACGAGTATACATATATGCATGTCTACGTAAGTAGAAGCATTCTCATTCACCACTTGATAGCAGATAATATGTTAAATGTCGTGGACTACCTATACAGTGAAATAGTCCATACCTTTATTAAAAAACAAACTGAATAAGAAATAACAAGCTTTTAAAAAGTATATTCAACAAATGACTAGTAGCATATGTTAAATCCTTTTAGAGGAGTCACAAGTACATTTCCAAAAGGGATCTGTCTGTATATACTTTTTGGTACTAATGATGTAGTTCACTCAGATTCCCAGAGATTGTGTATTCTTTCATTAAACTGATCTGTGGATTAAATTGCCCCATACTGCAGATCTGTAAACAGTGTAGAAATCTTGAGTTGGACCAGACAGCGAGGTACCATATATTAAAACAAGAGTCAGCAGCACGAAACTCCTTCAGAGCATCATGGATTTGAGTCTGTGCTGCAGGTCTAGGAGCATCCTCAAAACACAATTTTTGTTATAGGTTGGTTTGGACTGTGAGCAGCAACATGTAGAAGGATAAATAAAACCCATACTTCTTTATCTAATGAGGCAGCATCTGCTAACGGAGACAAAAGCAGAAGTCTTTATCCTTCTTAATCATGCCCTTGGATCATAACTGCACAAGACAATTCATTACCCTTCAGTTTGGGCCGTGCTCAGATGGGGAAAGGATTACTGTCCTTCCAGTGTGCAGTCAGATGGAATGGACTGTACTTCTAAGAGATGGCTGGACTCCTTGCAGAATAAAGAAGTGGCTTTACTGCTGCTGCTTAGGAAAAGAACAGCTTGCAAATCTAGGCCTGGGATTAGGAGCTCATCATCTTTCTCATTATCACACAGTGTTTTCAATTAACACTCTTGTATGGTGAAAGAAAATAGTAATTGATAACGTGGTGTCTCCTCACCTAGGTATAGGGCAGTGAGTGCAAGAAGGAAGCCAAAAGTGGTTTCCACTTCAAGCATGTTGCTAGTAGGTTCTCCTGAAGCGCTGTTCACCTTAAGAATGTAAGCTTCAGTATCTGCTCTCTGAGGGGTCTTTGAATGTTACCATTGGATGTTACCATTCTTGATTTTAACCTACAAATATTTTGTCCTTGAAAAAATGCCTGCAAGTAAACTGTTATATCACTACAGATTTTTATAATCTAGCCAGGCAAACATAACTATGAATAGTTGGTTCCACACATCACCTCCTATACTGTCAAATGGAACAATTATGAAGCCTGTGATTAATTCTAGCTTGGCCTCATTATACAAATATGTACAGACAGCTAGGCCTGATGTCCCCAGCACTCGTGCTGCAATTAATTACTCTGACATGAGCTTGGCAAAGGGTTCATTCCACTGTCAGGAGCCAGTGAGTGAAGGGAAGCTAATGGTGTACAAGTTTCAGAGGAGCATAATAAAGTAGGAAGGGGCCTTTAGAAATCCAGCATTTTGTGTGTGAAAAAACTGAATTCCAAAAAGTCAAGATCCCCTGCCTGAAAATACCTGAGAGGATGAGTAACCTAACCCTCCATTCAGTGAGTGTCTAAGACATGGCTATAAGGAGGCACAGCTGGGAGAAGGCAGAAGCAGTGAAAAAAATCTTGCAACAGAGCATTAAGATAAACAGGAAAAAGTATAATCCAGTAATTATGATATTATAAAATTTTGGTCAGCCCATTTAAACATTATTTTTATAAATTTACAATGGAAAAAATTTCCCCTTGGGCCCAGGATTTAGTTCAATGGCACCATGCCTGCTTCGCAAGCACAAGGTCCTGAGTTCGATCCGCGGTATCAAAAAGAGAAAAAAAAGAAACACTATGAAAAATTGCCCTATCTGTCATCTTGTGGCCCAAGTGTAACTGAGAGGAGGCCAGGGGGTTAATTTTTAGTTGAGAGGTGACCACATTATATAACCATTAAAAGGCATGTGTTCCCAGTTTCACTTGAACCAGTTGATAAATATTTAGCTGTCTCAGGATTGAAAAAAAGTCTTGCATGGTTGCATTTTTATCAACATGAGAAAACGCATTGGTCATATGTGTACAACATGTTCCTACATACAGATACCCTGAAGTTTATACTTGAAGAGAATTGATGTTGAGTGCCTGGAATGGGACACTACTCCCCCTCCTCAGATTTGTCCCTCATATTTGCTCCTCTGCACTTAGCTGCTTATTTCCTCCCTCCCATTGTTGCTGACCTGGAGCAAGCCATGTCTTGATTGAAATGTTCCCTGAAACATCTCAGGGAGGCCGTCCACTTGCAGCACTATGCAAACTATGCTCCTCGCTCCAACCCTTAGGAAAATAAAACTAAGCATTTTGTAATCCATAGTCCTAACCCTTTCCCATCAGCACCTACCTTTTTGGTGTCCACCCCTACCTCCCAATCTACAGGTCTTACAGCTCCCAGATGTCCCATGTTTTTACTTGTGTGGAAAGAGAAGCCATCTGTGGAAATTGGAACTGTGTGGGGTCCCAGAAGGACCACAGACCCTTCTGCTTGTGAAGAGTTGTCAGTGAGTGCAGCCCTTGTGCCCCAGGTAGCCAGATTAAGGAGCACAGAGGCACGTGTGTGAGAACTCCCTACGGATCATCCTCGGCGAGCTTTGAAAGTGTACAGCCGCTCTCCCAAATCTTCGTTTCCTGTCATCTCCATCTTTGTTAAAGCAGATCTGCATATATTTTGTTGACTGGGTGACCCTGAAACCACTGCAGCAGAAGGAAGACTTCAGTTGTCTCAGTTCAAGATTGGACCCTTTTATCACTGGAGCTCCAGTTTTCTCACCTAGCTGTCACTTTTTTTTAATGCCTTTGGAGTGATTTTTGCTTCCCTTCACCCCCACCAAGTTATACATCTCTATTTTCTGACTTCTGGGCTCTTGCTCAGCGGGGCTCTGAAGGAGCATTTCTCTCATTGGACCGGCCCAATCTTCTCCCATCATTGCCCTGCTGTGACTGCAAAGAGAGGAGCTTCTTGTTGACAGTGCCCTGTGGATCTGAGGCTGTGTCCCCCACCCCACACTGTGCTCAGTGGGTGCAGGCCCTCCTCTTGGGCAGTTTTCTGATTACTGCCCTGAAGAGAAAGGCACCTTCTTCCTCCCTGTGCTGCCCGCTGTTTTCTGAGCAGTGCTCCTGCATAGACATGGCAACCCCACCCCAGTGAGACTCTTCTGTCCCCATCTGCATCTTATGGAGCATTTTGCTGAGAAAAAGGTCTTGATAAACATAGGGAGAAGGGGGAAAAGGTCTCTCTTTTTTTTTTTTTAAGCCCAGAATTTATCCTAAGTGAAACCTAAGATAATCCGTCTCATTTAGTTGTGAGATTCATGGACTTAGGTGGAAATAGTGTTGGAAATAGTCTCTTGAGCTGGCTGAAAGGGCACAGAGGAATTTTCCTGTTCTTTATCTTTCTGTAGCCATTAACTGCTGAATATGTGCAAAAGACAGGCTTCTTTCCTTCCCTCTCCTTAGTAAGAGATTTTTGTTTTTTAACAGCAAGAGTGAAGAGGGTTCTGATTATCTCCTCAGGGTCTTTTTATCTTTTGTCTTTACACTCTAGAGCACAAGGCTGAAGGTGACAGCTGAGATCTTTGGAACCAAAGCAGAGCATGCTGGGCCCATGGCCTTGGCACCCCACCACTGAAGGCAGGTGGATGGCAGCATGGCCCCTCACAGTTTGCCCCAAAGCCCCAGTGTGAACCAGAAACCCTATCTTATAACTGCACCATTTCCTCTCAACACTGTATTCCTTGCCTGCGTTTGTCAGTCCCAAGGAAATTAAGAGCAACAAGTCATTCTTTGTGATGTCTAGTGTTAATGCATATGCAGTTTCTGTGCCCTGAAGCCCACCTGCCACCACTTGGCAATATTTTTTAGTAAGACCCCCTTCCTTCACTCTCTGTTGCTATAAAGCCAGCAGCTCTCCTCCCTCTGTATTTTTCCATTTCCTTGCTCTTGTCTTACTGTTTTTGTCACTTCTCTTAGATGCCTTGTCTGCTGAGTCCAAGCTAGAACTCACTGTCTATGGCAGAAGGACATCCAAGCTGGCTCTGGTGTTTGCCTTCTGCCAGATGCTTTCTGTCCCCTCTTCCTTCCTCTCTATATTTCTCTGTTTCTGTTTTGTGCTCAGTTTTGTGCAGCATCAGCAGCACTGCTTTTGTGGCCAGGAAAGGCTGTGACTCTAGCTGGACACCTCACAGTGACTGGACACATGTGAGTGTGCAGGGACACAGAGCTTGGGGGCAGCCTGCAGCATGGAGCCACACACACAGAAGCAGCTCCTCACCTGCCTCCCAGTGCTGTGGGGGGGACAGTGAGGTTGTGGGGAGAGGCCTGTGCCACCTCCTCTCTGCTGTCACGGCTGACACACCACCTTATTCCTGTGTCCCAGGAGACCGGTAGACACTCCCGCACTGACGTGTTCTCTTAAGAAATAAGCTGTTGTCTATTCAGTGTTAAAGGCTCCCTTCTTTCTTTTTATTAAAACACAAGGAACAGCTGAGGAAAGGGAGACGAGGTGTTCTATTTCTGACAAATTTTAGAAAAAATATTGTGTACATGTGTTTGGAACTGTTGAAATGCCAAGTTTTCTGTACAAGTGTTTTTGTAATTAAACTTTTAGATTTTCTTTGTTTTTAAAGAAGTTGATATGCTTGCTTGACATTTGTCTCATTAAAACTTTTCTATGTTGAATCCACCTGATCTAGTTTTACTTGAATTGTAGTTTTTAAAAAAAAGTCCTACTGCTGCTTTCTCTTTGTAAAGGCTTTGTCAACTCCACATTAATCATCAAGTCTGTTAAGCTTTCAAAACAGTAGCACATTCATTTTGCTAATGGCTTATTCAAAATGTGTCTTCACCTGTTTGAAAATTCAGCTCTTCGATGTATGTTACAATAATACAATGAGTCCTAATTTATTTTAATATAGCAGTAGTATTCTAGAGGCAACTTGGAGGATGTGTTTAAAGTCAGTGACTCTGAAGTCCCCTTGATAGGAGATCTTTGACAGAAATAAGTTGTGCTTAAATGCTTGCTTTTGAAAAAATAACCGCTACTTATCCAATCAAAATATCTTTAAAGGAAATGTTTTTAAGATCCTTTGAGTAAGGTGGCCTGGCTTCCAGTCCCTGCTGCTCTCCAGGTAACCAGCTGTGTGATGTTGCTTTGTTTCAACTCCAGCTTCCTTCTGTGACAACATACACCTGAGCTCTTATGGTATTGTTAGGATAGAATTCGGGAACAAACCACTGTGAGATACGGGGATGTCAGAGTTAGGATGGAGTCTGACTACATCTAACAGAAATCCAAATCAACAGCTTCAGTAAGCAGCAGGTTGGCCTGCAAGCATACCAGCATGGAGACGGTCATCTACACCACAGCATGGTTTCTTTCTCGGTCACTTCATGGTCCAAAATAGCCACTTGGCCAACAGCCATCACTTTGAAGTTCCTGGAAATGTGACGGAAAGAAGGCAAGGACAAATTGGGCAAGCAAGCCTAGATTTCCAAGAGTCTTCCTGGAAATCATACTCAGCACTTTCACTTAATTTGGCCAGAACCCAGTCACATCCAAGATATGTCATATCCTTGTGTACTGCTCCAATAATGAACAAGGTTTAGTAGAGAAGAAGGAAGAAATGAATGTAGAATAGGCACTGAAGTTAATGTCATAACTCATGTGCATGACTCTACTGAGCCCAGTCCAGCTGTATTAGTGAATGGAATGTCTTACATTTCCTTTGCCTCTTGGCCTTTTTCCATACCCACTCACAGACACTCAGAAAACAAACTAGTTTCAGACTGAATTGGCATTTCTTGATCCCACCCTACCTTCTCCCCTACCCTTCAACAGCTGGTAGCCAGGTTTATTTGGCAAAAGTCAACATAAACAGGTGGTAATACTTCCTCAATTTGTTTGTACCCTTTCTCTTAACTGCTCAACATCTGCTGGATTAAAACAACACCAGGATAATTTCTCCCTGAGGGTGGGGATAGTAAAGTATTGTTTGACAGAAAAGCTCATAGCTACTTCCTGCCCTCTGAAAGAATTTCCTTCCTTGCAACCGGGAGTTCCAAATCAGGGTTTTTTCCTTTGTTTTATTTACCTTTTATACAGCCTGCACTCAGGTAGTATATGCTTTGCAGTATCCATAGACATAAACACTAGCTAATGTGCCAACTCATAACAAAAGATAAGGATTGGAAGTCAGGAAGATCAGGTGAAAATGTTAATGTCCATCCACTCATCTAGAAATTATTTCAGGAAAATAATGTGTCTACAGGGAGAAGCTTGCCAGAGGTGAAAATGTAAGTTCTCTTAGCCTAGCAAAATGTAGAATGGAGAAGGAACCTCCACAGCATAGGACTGGCACTGGGAAATTAAGAGCAGAAATGTATATTTTCCCAGTAAGAGGGTTTTTGTAAATCACTCACAGTACTAGGTCAGTAGGAAAAAGTAAGGGACTAGGCCCAGGGTTTCTCCTCCTGCTTGTATTTGCAACATCCAACAGCTAGAAACCAGAGTTCTTTATAATCAGCTCATCTTCATTTTAGTTCACTATTTGAGACTAGAAGGTGTTTGTTTATAAAATAGGATTTCAGATAGTCCAGTGAAAAAAGACGTGTATATAAAAAGTTCTGGGCCGGGATTTAGCTCAGTGGTTACACCGCCTGCCTTGCAAGTGTAAGGACCCGAGTTCGATCCCTGGTACCAAAAAAATAAGTAAATAAAAAGTTCTAACAACAGACATGTACACAAATGGTACAGATAGCTTATCTGAAGAGATTTAATAAAGGTAACTTAAAAATAAAAGTCAGCTGCTAAGTCATTAAATTGCCCAGACTTGCAATACTCCTGCCTCAGCCTCCCAGAGTATTGGGATCACAGGTGTATACCACTAGGCCTACGTAGCTAGAGGTGAAAGTGGAAGAGAAAGTAGATCAGAGTCTTGGGAGATTAGTAAATTAACTAATAAGGACATTATCTGGAATGTAAATGAAATTTATTTTTATTTATTCTGTAGTACTGGGGATTGAATTAGCCTACATCCCCACTTAGTTCTCTGTAGTTTGTGTTGCTTT
Source organism: Fukomys damarensis (assembly GCF_012274545.1). NCBI lineage: Eukaryota > Metazoa > Chordata > Mammalia > Rodentia > Bathyergidae > Fukomys > Fukomys damarensis. The sequence continues at coordinate 24,634,445 of NW_022900937.1, read as the reverse complement.
ATTTTGTTTTTGCAGTACTGGGGACTGAACTCAGAACCGTCACACTGAGCTATGTTCCCCATCCCTTTTTTATTTTGAGACAGTCTCGCTAAATTGGCCCCTGGGCTCAAACTAGCTATCCTCTTGCCTCAGCCTTCCAGAGTGCTGGGATTATAGGTTTGCACCAAGTCTGGCTACCCTGTAGAATTTTTATGTGGGATAATTCATGTAAAACCTTTAGAGAGTGACTGCACAAAGTAAAAGACAAATACAGACTTAAAGTTTGTGGAAAACTCGCGAGAAAGAAAAATAACAAGTACACACATAATGTAGGCCAATTATTCTGTTATGCTTTTTACATAAATTGTCATTTAATTCCTACCCCATTTTACAGAGTAGGACTACTATACTCATTTTATAGACAAGTAGGTAAACAGTCAGGGATGCTAAATGACTTGGCAGTTACACAACTACAAGCAGGTAGAGAAAGAATTGATGCCCAGAGGATTCTGACTGAATGTCCCACTGTAACCTCACTGTTTCAGTGCTGCACAGGACCACCAGAGCCCAAACCGGCAGTGCAGGGCTCCACAGTGTTTCCGGAATGTCTTTACTGGGCCCAGGTCCCCAAGGACCTTATCTCCTGCTGAGTGACTAACACCTCAGCTACTGGCCAGGATGAGATGAAATGATGAGGAAGTAAGGTAGGGGGACCCCCGCCAACAATAGGAATTGAGCCTTTTCACTGAGCTGCATTCCTCATCCCTTTTGATTTTATTTTTTTGAGACAGGATCTTAAGTTCCCTGAGCTGGGCTTGAATTTGCCATCTTCCTGCCTCAGCCTCCAAGAGTGCTGGGATGGATTACCATTTTTAAAAAGTATCTTTTGAAGAAAGATCTAAGGTTGACTTTACAGAACCTGCCAAGGGAAAGGCAGAAGGAATAGCAGAAAAGGGATCTGGGATTCCAAAGAACAGCACAAAGGCTGAAGCAGAGGACATAAGATGAAGTGGTTCCCCCATAAGGTGTTATAAAGAGATGGAATTGTATCAGAGTTGCACTGTGGAGAGAGTTCCACACAAGTCACAAGGTCAGATTTGGATTCTTAGAGACCCCTCACTTCTGTGTATAAAATCATGGGAGGCAAAGAACAGGGACCCACTTAGCATACTGGCACAGAGTCCAGTGAGAAGTGACAGCAACGTGGCCTGGAGGAGGCAGTGGGGGTGGCAAGGAGCAGATAGGCCCAGAATATATCTTGGAAATGTAATGAAGAAAAGCTGAAAGAGATTAAATATGGAGAATTGAAGAGAAAAAATAAAGGACTCCATAGCCAGGCATGGTAGTACACACCTGTAATCCCAACTGTTCTGGAGACTGAAACAGGAGGATTGCAAGTTCAAGCTAGGTCTGAACCCAGCAAGACCCTGTCTCAAAATTAAAAGGGACCAAGGACACAGCTCAGTGACCAAGCATTTGCCTACCCTCCAGGTTCAGTCCCCAGGACAGGTGAGGTAGAGAGGAAACAATGGTCCTAGATTTTTGGCTTGAGCAGCTAAGTAGCAGAGGTACTAAGTACCAGACTGACTGAGAAGGCATATACCTCAAGACAAAAATATGTGGAGGAAAGATCAAGAATTCCGTTTTGGACTAGCTGAGTTTGAGATTCCACCAGCGGCAAAGCCCTGAACTGAGACCTCTGCTGTCGGTTTCATAATTCCTTTCAGCTCTTAAAGTTCTGTGGTTCCGTGAGCTGCTAACTTTGGGTCAGTATTTGCTAGCATGCTGTCCCTGCTCTGCGCATGCGTGCACACGAACATCCTGCTTGCTACTCAAGCTGCTCATTGAACTATGAAATTAAGGAATGGTCTCCTTTTTAATTCTTCAATCTCCTTAGTAAACAAAATTTTAAAAGCTTGCATCTGAATTTGTTTAAGATTGGCAAAAAGCAACTTAATGCTCTAGAATATAAAAATCATACCATAACCTGATGGCTAGAAAATTCTGGGTAGTAATGGAAAGCATCTGCTTGGAGGAGACTAGCCGAAAATATATTGGGTGTCTTCCAAGGAAAGGAAATGTGAGATGACATCGAGACACAGCCAGGAGGTTTATCGGCTCAGCAAATGTGGCAGCGGGAGCTGCTTTCACCCTCTGCCAGGCAGTTGGGTCTGGGCCAGGAACGCCCAATGATAACCTCTCTCGGGGCTGGTGAATTTTTTAAGTGAGCTTATGTTATATTTAACAGAAAGTTCTTATTTTTAAGGACAGACTAATGTGGTCATTGTGGATTTTACTCATCCTTCAGGAGAAGGAATATTTTAGAGATATTCATTCAGACGTCTCCAAGTTCTTACAGTGCGTTTCAGATACGAAATTGAGGAACCCCTCTCTTGGGAGAGCTCCTAACATAACAGAAAATAGACACAAATGCTCACTCCAGAAGCGTCTGATAAGTGATCAAACAGCTGTGAGCACCGTGTTGTGGAGAGTACAAAGAAGGGTTCAGGGGCTGGCTTAGAGGAGGTCAAAAGAGCTTAACCAGGGGGAGATTTTGAAATGGGCCATGGAACAAGAGTAGTTCTTTAAGAGAAGTTAGAAACAGGTCTGGAGATCTGAGTGCATTTTCGGTGTGCTCGAATAATTCAGTGTGAGTGGAAAACATATCTAGGAGATGGATGAAAAGTAAAGAAAATGGGGTGTTTTGAAAATGGGCTCTGACGGGGCCTTGAACACCATGCTAAGGGATTTGGCTTTGATTTTGCAGCAGAGGGCAGGCATAAAGGCTGCTTTTGCAAGGCAGTGACATGAGACAAAGAACAACTAGACCAAGGTTCTTACTCCTTTTTCTGCCACAAACTGACGATCTTGTGGACCCTTCTAAGAATAATATTTTAAACTATACAAAGTAAGATACAAGTAAAGTTACAAAGGAAACCCACTATATTGAAATATAGCTATCAAAAATCTTTAAAATGCTGTGTGATCATAGTTGTACTTAATAAAGCATTTAATAACATGATCTAGCCACAGTTTCAATAATGACCATAATTGTAAAGTAGTAATGATCATAAATGATATCTCAGCATCTGCTATAATGTGGTATGAACATATCTATGATTCTATTGGTGGCAAATTTAAAAGTCCTGTCGGGGCTGTTGGGATTGATTGGCAAAATTTTTAATCAAAGGAAATGCAACTTTTCAGCTAGAAGGCTGTGAAGTCAGGATGTGATTTTCCCATATCTGTGCTCTTGGCCCTTAGGGTCAGTACTCAGGAATTCAGGGCAGTTTAGAGGTGCTATTAGGCTGGTGGCCAGACAGGCAGAAGAGCTCATGATGGGGAGGGAGCAATGGGTTTATCTTGATTTCTCCCACCCGTCAAGGAGAAATTTGTGGTAACGGAAGGGCTGGCTGAGCAGGTTCCACCAGAAAGGAAGGCAGCTCACATGCTTTAGGTAGCTCTCCTTGTGCAGTCTGCTTTCATTCCTTTGTTCAGCTATTTTCCTGCCCTCTGCAGCAGGCAGTAGGAATCCAGCAGGACAAAAATATTCTTGCTTACTGTCTAGCAGGGAAACGTGATGAAACCAACAAAGGTAGGGTACCATATTACCCATTACTACACAGGATCCATTGCAGGGAAGATCTAGTGTGCAAAAATCTGGCAGGGACCCATAAGCTATTGTAGATGACAGGGTCTGAGAAGGTCCCTCTGAGGAAGTGGCACTTAGGGAGTGTGAAGCCAACTTCTCTTGGTGCTTTAGAGGAACTGGGAGAGAAGAGAGCCAGAGAGATGTGGGGAGAAGAAAACAGGTGTGAGGCCACAAGGCCATATGGACTATCCTTGGGGGTTTGGGATATTCTTCAAGTGCAGGGGGAGATCATGGACAGTTTCAGAGAGACATGATATAGCCAGATTTGTGATTTTAAAAAATTCTGGAGCTGCGGATGTAGTTCAGCGGTAGATCACTTGCTTAGCATGGGCAAGGCCCTAGTTTAATCTCCAGCAATACAAAAAAATGTTTAAATCCTGGCTGTGGTGTGAAGAGTGGATGGTAGGAGGTGGTCATTAAAATCAGGAGGTAAGTGGTGGCTTAAGGGGATGGTGTTGCCTGAGACTAAGGCCGGGGGAGGCAGGTAGGGTAAAGCTATTCCAATAGTAGAATGAACAAGATGAAGGCCAACTCGGAGAGGGAACAGGAGGGCAGGAGGGCTGCCACTGATGATTGGATACCACCACTTCCTGGGCTGCAGAGCCCAGAGGAGAGTCGTACTGGGGCAGGCAGGGTGTTTAGTCAGAAGCCCTGTGGCCTGCTCATCCGAGAAGCAGGCATTTAGGTGCTATATCAGCATTTCTTTTGACATTCTAGAGCTTTAAAGCTAGGTCTAGACCCAGGATGACTTACTGAAGTGTACTAAGCAAGCTTCTTTTGCCAGCAAAGTCAGACTCCACCTCTCTCTACCACCCTGAACTAAAGATTTCTGTTTTACCCTTCACCTTGCTGCCACCCTTGATTGTTACACCCTTGACACAAGAACCCCAGTCTGGACCTAGGTGCACTTTTCTCTTGGCTTGCTCACAGTGATCCTTGTACATTGTCGTGTGAAGTTCTGCAGGGATTGGTGCTTCATATACAAAAAAAGACAGTAGGCATTCTTTCTAGTGAGGAATGTGTTTATCTTGGTGGATTTTATAGCAATTGTGATTGGGATGTTTACTGGTTGTCTCTTAGAAGGGGATGAAAATAACAGAACAGACCAAGCTCACAGCAGCAACCAAGCATGCTAACCAGACAGAAGAAGGGGTGTGGATGACAGTGGAACCATTCAAAGAGGGGCTTCACTACCATATGAAGACTTGACCCATGGCTAAACAGGGCCAGGATTAATCGTGTCTCGACCTCCAGCATAACCCAAAGGATCTTTCCTAAAGAGCATGCTTATTAAGGCAGTAAAGACTTTCTGCAGGATGTGCCATAATGAGCTGCAGGCTTTTAATGAGAGACAAGTGCTATTGTTAAAGTGGTAACCTTCAGCATCTAATCTGAAAATGAAGTTGGTCTGCTTGCTCTGCAAAATGAGGTCCCAACTGAACCCGCCAGTTGTAAGAAGCTCACATTTTCAGATGCTGGGTTGCAGGCAAACGCTAAATCTTTTGGGAACTGTTTTGGTTTTGTAATTAGGTAAGGATTTTACAAGGGAGAAGCAAGCAGCTGACTCAAGGCTGTAGGGCCAGTAGCTTCCAAAGGCAGCATCAAGGTAGAACTAAGGCATTTGCTGGAGTTTCCCAAAGGCCTCTGAAAAAATACACAGCATTCTGCGGCCAGGAGCCTCAGCCTCCCCTTCTAATATTGACTACCTCCAGGAAGGATAACTGGGCAGAATTATTCCCAGCGTTAAGGAAAAAGTGTCGTCTCTCCCTGGCCCCTAGCTTCCAGCCCCTGGAGGCCCCTCGTCCAGGGACCGTGAGAAACCCGGTCAGCACCAACTTTATTGCTGATGGGAAAGGCTTGGCTACAGCCCTGACCTCCTCCCTCTGCAGCCTCACCAGCAGGAGGTGGCTGACCTAACAACAGGATGCTGCTCCAAGTCCTGGACCACGCCCCCAGTTCCTGTCCACTTGCTGCTTCTGGCTTCCTCTCATAATCCTGAGAGATGGAGGGATGTGGAGGCAGGAGGAACAAAGCATGGACTCTGGGCAGAAAATGCTCAGGATCCCTGAGTCTCAGTCTGTCTGCCTTTCAGGGAGGGGGAAAGTGACCTCCAGACTCCTCTAAATGTCCCTGTCTCAAACCCATGCAGCACAAAACAAGCCAGTTCATTGTGTTCTTGGATATAAATATTGATTCTGGGTGATGTTAACATTCTGTTCATGAAAGAATGTAGATACTTCTCCCACACCATATTAGACTGCTGTGTTGTTTGGCCCAGAGAAGCACAGATTGCTGGCTTCTTCAGGAAAATGTGAACGCTTAAATGCATACAGTTTTCGGAAGTCTAGGGAGAGGTCTCAGAACAGCCAGAACAGCAGCCAGGGCCCTTGGCTGGCTCCGGCCCTGTGTTCCTTCCTCCAGTTGCTCCTTCCTATCTTCATCGTTTGCTGTTGCTTCAGTATTTCTAATCACTTGTTATTGTTGAAGATGATTTCTTGGAATATATCTTGTTATCTGAGGACCTAGAAATATAGAGCATTTTCTTTCTTCAGGAGGGCCCTTAAAGGTCAGGGCCAACATTTTCAGTTTTCTTCCCTGGGGAAAAGATCTGGGCATTCTCCTCCTGTTTTCTTTTCCTCTCCACGTGGGTGGGAAGGGTGAAGGCTCAGACCAGAGGTGGTCAGTCGAAGCATTCCTCCCAGCAAGCCCAAGACTCGAGGTGCTGGCTGCTCTGGCCAGGCAAATTCCCTGCATTCCACAAGTGCTCTTGAGGGGGAAATGTAACTCCTGGGAGAGTGGAATTCTGGTTGTGTCTTTGTGCACTCCTGAGTGCCAGTGCATCTCACAGAGATAGATCCCTGGCCAGTATTTCAAAAGAGTAGTCAAGCCCATTTCCAGATGTGTGGGAGGGCAGCCTAGGACAGTGCTGACAGGAGAACCTGCGCCCTCTGCTGTCCACCCAGGAAGCACCACCCCGGTGGCCAAGAACCCAGGGGACCTTCAAGGCCCAGGCCTGGGTGAGAATCTACACCAGGCACACTGGGGTGAAGAGGGCTACAGCTTCTTGCTGTCTGCACTATGCGCCTGCATGGAGCTGTATTCTGCTGGCTCCCTTGATGTTCTGTGGCTGTGGCTGAGCCAGAAATGAGGATCTACAGTAAAACCTCAGCCTCCTGCAGCATCTGCTGGGCTCCTTGTCTCTGCCTGTGAACCTGGCCCACAGGCCCAGGCAAGACAGGAGGGGCAGTGTGCCCAGAAGGAGGCTTCCAGGGGCCCAGCGGCCCCACTCTGGCATGCTGGCATCTCCAAGGGGCCAAGAGCTGCTTACAAGCCTAAACCCAGCCCCCGTCCCATTGCTTGCCAAGCAGTTCAGCAGCTGGCTGCTATGAGCTTGCTGCTGCAGGAGCATCTGTGAGTGTGTGTAAGTGTGTGTGTGCGTGTGTGACACACATACTGGTGAAAGGCCAGGTTGGGCAGAAGGCTGGTGAATCAAACTTCTTGGACAACCTTTCAATTTTGCAAAAGAAAAAAAAAAGAATCAGTTTTTGGTTCAGGGAAGGTTTCTATTTATTTATTTGTTTGTTTATTTATTTATTTTTGGTAAACTGATCTCCTCTCTGTGGAGAAAAGAGAAACCCCAATCCACCAAACAGCCCGTTAACAACAGTACAATGTCTTTCTCTCTCTGGGGCCAATTTCCAGACTGAATGGTAGTCCTGACAAGGTCAACAAGCTGGAGCCTTGACCAGAAGATCTTTATCTAGGTGGGAAATAGGAAAATCATTTGACTGATAAAAGGAAATACAATAAATAGCATCTGAATTCCTGACTGCATTCCCCCGAGCACCTCCTCTGCCAGAGAAACTGCCGGTGTGCTGGTGCAGGAATCTGTGTGCTGCTCCAGCATGTTTAAAAATAGCATCGCGCACAGCCCTTTCTTACCTTCCAGAAAGACTTCATTACTGGAGCCTGAGCTACCAGCCTGCAGAGCTGCTGCTGGCGCTTTCTTCCCCCTGTGCTGGATTTTTCTTTTTTGGAAGCAGGAAGGCAGCATGTGTGATGCATTTTACTCATGGGCCAGCTCTTGCTCAGCTACTTTCAATCTGAGCACGTCTGGAGTGCGCAGTGAAAGTCCATTGTATTTAATGGGGTGTTAACGCTGTTTATTCTCTGGGACTTGTGCAGTAATTTTACACTCTGCAAAACTAGCAGCTTGAGCCTGAAGTGGTGGCCCCCCATTCCCACCTCAGGGGGCTGCAGTCCCCAGGCTCCTCCAGTCCTGCCAGCAGCATTCCTTCAGCTCTAGCAGTCCTCAAAGCCCTGTGTGTAGGGCACACCCTGCTTTCTGTCACTTGTCTGCATTGGTGTGGCCTGAGCTAGGTCTCTTTATCCCTTGGAGATGCACTTTTCTCATCTGCTAAATGGAGCTTTTAATCTGCCTCAAGTTTCTGGAAAGGCTGTTCACAGGACTCTCAGTGTGGAGAAACATCCTATCGGGGCCTACAAAGACATTTGTCCTCCACAGCACCTCAAAGCCATCTAATATCCTCAACCTCCATCTCTCCATGGAACTTGGGGATTCAGGTTGGACTGTGAGTTCCACCCCCCCATGCCATGACATTCTAGCATGACAGAGCGTGTTCTCAGCTCCTGCTTCATTATGGGCCTGACCCTACACAGTGCCGAATACATAAGCAACTATACAATCCCTTTGAGCCCTGAATCCTGCATCTCAATCAAAAGAAAGCACATACTGTTCCAATAAATTATGCCTTCCATTATTCCCACCTGATCGTAAAACTTAACTCGGGAGCCTTCCCAGGTCCATACCACTCAAACATCCCCTGGACCCTTCCTCAGAGCCAGCTTTGTCTACTGCTGTCCACAGCTCAGATCTGTGCCCTGACCCTCTCCAGAGTTCCTAATCTCTATTTCCAGCCCCCTCGGGCCTTCCCCATCTGGTATCCTGAAGAACGCTCAACTCAATTTGTCCAAAATTAAATACATATTCCCCCAAATACACATCTTCACTGGTATCTGCAGCTCAGTTAAGAGCACCACAAGCCAGAAAGCCAGGAGTTGCTCTGCACACCTCTCCCTTGTGCCTCACCTGGCCCTTCCCCATTATCTCTTCCATAGTCCCCCACCCTGGAATCCCTCAACCAGCCCCGATCTCACCATCCCCAGGGCAGCCTTCGTGTGCCCTGGTTCCCATGAGAGCCCATTGTCTTGTTTTTCTTCTGCATTAACTGGTTTGAAATCACCTCTTAACTGGCCTTGGGACCTCCACACTCCTCAGGCCCCTCCACAGTTCCCAGGCCTCCCGCAATCTGTCTGGCATACCACTCCAAGAGTCATCTTTCTAAGATGCAAGACCACTCTTGCACTGCTTTAAATGTGATCATAGTTATAGTAGTTGCTTTTCCCATTTATTTATTTGATCCTGGGGATGGAACTCGAGGCCTTGAGCAGGTTAGGCATGCACTGTACCACTGAGCTATACTTAAGCCTTGGAAAAGTCCATGTGATCATAATTGTCCCCATTTTATAGATGAAACTGAAACTTTGCTAGGCTGGCCTAAAGCCACACAGCAGTAACACTTTGTAGAAGCAACCTATGTGCAAAAGTGTTTCAGGCAGTGGGCTCAGTATCTGGCACAAAACATTTGGGCCAATGGTATTTTCCTTACGTTCTTTCTTTTTAAAAACTTTTTTTTTATGGTGGTGGTGAACATGGTGATGCTGGGGATTGAAAACAGGGCCTTCACATTGAGCCATATCCCTAGCCCAATTTTTATTTTTCATTTTAAGATAGGGTCTCACAAAGCTTCCCAGCCTGGGCTCCAACTTGCCATCCTCCTGCCTCAACCTCCCAGAGTGATGGAATTGTAAGTGTGTGCCATGGTGCCTAGCTAAACTCTCTCTTCAGAAAGGGACACAGGCCTATTCCAAGGCAGGTGGCCAACCCTGTCATGCCCTATGGCCACCCCATCACCACCATCAAGCCACATCCGACCACTTGCTGTTCACCCCCTTTGTTCTCGTGACTCAGTGTTCTTGAAATCCTCCTTCTCACTGCTCAGCAGCCTTGTCTTCCTTTCAGCCTTCTGAATCTGCAAGGTCCAGGCCAGATAGCATCTGCTCATGATGATTTTCCTGATCCTCAGACACAGGCCTCATGGCTCCAGCATCTCTTTTACCAACACCTCTTGTTATCCGTGCCTATCTTGTGCTGTGCCTGTTGGAGTGTGGTTACCCAGGCTTGTCTCCTCCCATCTTTGAGCCCTCAGAGCCTGGCATTGGGCCTGGACACAGTGGGCACTCAGTAGAAGTTTGCTGAGTTTATTTCCATCCTTCAGCCTTTCCTGTGACTAATGTGTCATTTCAACTGCCTTGCACAGTCTAGAAAGTCTCTGAAAAGTGGCTGATGTCACCTCTGTTCTCTCTGACTCCCACACAGTCTTCCCCATGGAAGCTGCTCTTGGCTAAGTCACCCGAGTCCTCCGTGTTACCACATCCCCAAACCTTCTCTTTTCCTCTTCATCCTCCCAGAGCTCAGCCTCATCAGTCACTGTCACCTCCCCCTCTCCAAAGTGACTCTGTCTTTCTAGACCTTGAGATTTCAGCCTGCTGGGCTTTCCTGGCTCTTGCACTTTCTTGCTCCTCCACTTGATCCTGGGAATGGAGCACTCTAGTCCTTGCCCTTGACTCCTTTCTCCTGAGTGAACTGATCTATCCTGCAAGTTAAAAACCATCACCATCTTCAGTTCTCAGCTCTAGACTCAAATATGTAATGACTGACTTCACTTAGATGATTGTTCAGTATCTCAGGCTCAAAAGCCTAACCATTGGCAATTTTACCCTCAAGCTTCTCCCCTTGTCCTCCCCTTTCAGTAAAAGGCACAACCAAAGCCAAGTGTGATGGTGCATGCCTGTAGTCCCAACATTCAGGAGGCTAAGGCAGGAGAATCCAGCAAGTTCGAGGCCAGCCTGGACTGCATAGCAAGATCCTATTCAAAAACAAATATTCAACAAAACAAAAAGGCAGAACCATGATAGAATCCTTCCTGGGATCTTGAGAGCCACTCTTGGAGAGAAAATGTCTTGGAAAAGGGGTATAATCAGGACATCTAAATCTTATGGATTGAAACATCTGACTTTGTTTTGGAAAAAGACCAGATTTTTTTTTTTTCCCAGTGCTGGAGATGAAGCCCAGGCCTTGCTCGTGCTAAGCAAGCTCGTCACTGAGCTACAGCTCAGCCCCAAAGGACCAGATTCCTGGAGCTGGTATTCAATGCCCAGTAGCATCCAACCCCAGATCAGAAATGAGCAGTCTGTGATCCTTGAGTCAAATCTGGCCCACCACATTTTTTACACAGCCTATAAGCAAAGACTAGTTCTTATATTTTTTAATGATTGGGAAAAATATAAAAGAATAGTTTGTGACACATACAAATGACATTAAATTCAAATGACTGTCTGTAAATAAGTTTTATGGGATACGTCCACACTGTTCACTTCTTGCCCATCTGTTTCTAGGCCACAGCACAGGCCAAAGAGCTGGAACAAATAACTTAGGACCTGCAGAGCTAACAGTGTTGGCTCTCTGGCTTTCTAGAGAAAAATGCTACACTTCTCTGAACCAGTTACCCTGAGAAATTCCACTTGGCAGGCACTCATCTCTGTTCTCTCTGTCTGAGCTCAACCTGGCTCCACACTCACCATCCAGCGAATTCTAGAATCTCCCGTCGCTATGCCACCTCCCATTTCTGCTCCCATTTCTCATGCTTCTCTCCACCCCTCTGGTAAGACCTGCAATCAGTGGGCTTTCCCTCCAGATCCTTGGACTGATTGCTGGCTTTTCCAGTGCCTATGTCACATAACATCGCCAGAATGGGGGCAACATGAGGACACGGATGGTGTCTTATATCCTACCCTTGGGATAAACTCAGCCTGTATCCCTGGGCTCAGCACAGTGCCCAGCCACATCATATGCACTTAAAAAGCAGGTGACATTCCCTACTTAAGTCTGAGAAAGCACTGTCCCCTTGCAGTATTGACCTGAGTATCCTATTTTATGGGAGATACAGTTTATCCAGGCTTCCTCTAGTTTCTTGCCAGGAGGCTCTGAAGATGAGGCATAGATCTGTGACTTGCAGTATGGCTTTATGCACCTGCCTGGGCTTAAGGGGCAGCGAGGTAGAATGATCCCAGCTTCAAGCCCAGCTCAGCCACTCATATTAGCTTGCTATTTCACCTGTCCTTCTTCAGTTTTGTCATGTGTGAAACAGTATGGAAATCGGACATCTGCTTGAGCAGCAGATTCCATAAAATCATCTCCAGCTCCACATCCTAAGGATTATGTTTTTCCTGTGAATCTTGCAGGAAGTGACAATTCCAAACTCTGCCCACCTACCCAGCCCTCCCTGAGCAGTCATAGGCACTCTCCACCCACTCCTTGTGGACAAGAAGTGCCACCTCTGTGTGACAGGCAGGAAAAGGAGACCCAAAGAGAAGTGATTTTCCCTGGCAGAAACAGCTCATCCCAGGGCTCCGAGCACCCTCACACCATAGTCCCTGGGTCAGAATGCAAGCTTTGACGGGGGGCCCACCTAGCGATGTTGGTGAACCTGACATCTGGGCTGGGCTCACAACCGTGCATTTCCATCGGGCATCTGTGACACAGGTGCTGCTTCTGGCTTCTGGACCCCACTCTGAATGGCCAGGTAGTGTTCAGCCAGTGCAGCCATGCATGGCAACCTCACCAAGCACACCACTCAAAAGCAACAGAGGCAGCCCAGTAGTTTGGGTCTTTAAATTCAGAGTCCAGTGTCCTCATTGTCTAGCCATAACTTTGAGGGGACAACCTCCTTGCTGGGGTCTGTATCAGATTTACTAAGAAGAAGCTAGTTCTGCCCTGCTGGCCATGCACCCTCCACAGGCCCGTTGACATGGGAATGGAGGGCATCTGAGTAGGGTGGGAGCCAAGGGCCTGCACAGTGAGCCTGGTGGCAACGGGAGCTTAAAGAGCAAGAGACTCACAGAGAGGCCAGCTGTCTTCTGACAGGTGCTGAGGAGCGGGACAGTGCTCACAAGGAAAGACCATGAGCTGCAGCCTAGGAGGCCCAGTTCCTGCTCCTCCCAGCTGCATCTGGGCTGGCTCAAGGCCCTTTTCTGTGTACTTAGAACAGCCTGGCATTTTGTAAGGAACACAGACGCCTTCGGCCTCTCCAGGGTGGTTGCTTGAAGGGGCAGGTGCTCCCCACCAGACTGAGATCAACCTAAGCCACACACTGTGGATTCTCTGTACACTGCTGTGGAGCACAGACGGGGATGCTGGGTCCTGCTGGGCCTGCAGGAGGTGCAGCTCTGGGGTTGCTTTGTCGGGTAGTATGGGTGGGGGCAGCTGACTGCCTGACAGCTGAGCTTCACAGGCAGAGAGGGCAGGAGTGAGTGGCCGACTGGCAGGTGGGGACCATGGGCATAAGGGCTGGCCCGGCAGTCCCCACTGCAACCAGGTTCTGTTCTCCAGGTCTCTGTTGGTGTGTGAGTAGGCTGTGGAGCAGCAGAACCGGGCATCCCTATTTGGTAACTGTGGGCTTGAAGTGTCTTCGGGGTCAGCACAGTGTATGTGAGTTGACCCCTGAGGCCGGGTGTTGTGTACAGACCAGCATGGACACAAGCCCGTTTGGTCACCAAGTCCTGGACCAGCCCTGATCTAAGGCTTCACCTCCTAGCTCTGGTTTTCCCTGAGACTGCTGGAGGAGTGGATCCCACGAGCACCACCTGACTTGGCCTATGCTCCAAGATGCTGCCAGCACAGCCTGAGTCGGGAGGTTGCTCTGAGACCCACCCTTGTCGCAACACTAAAGCAGGCATGGCCGGGGGCAACTTCCCTGCGGGACAGGGCTTCAGGGCAGTTCTGTTTGTTGCCCGATGCCCAGCTGGGCAGAGCAAGATATTGGGAGGTCACATCTGGGCCTCGTGGTAACCAATGGGCTCAGTCATAGGGCCCTGCCTCCCCCTCTGCTCCCATATCCCATGTCCTAGGCCAGAGAACCAGCAGGACACACTGATCCCCACATCCTCAGCAGCCGGCTCCTCCTTTCACAGTCCAAAAACTCAAGGATTCAACTGGATTTGCCAGCTAGAGAAGTGCAAGGGGAACTCAGGTATAGAGACCAGGCTGTAAGGGAGCATGGGTATGGGGACCACCCCCATGCAGAGAGAGCTGTTGGAGCCAGACCTGCAACCTAGTGCTAGGCCTCTTCCAGCTCTGCCACCCTTTGCAACAGACTGTGCACCTGCTGTTTCTAAAAGCCACCTTCCATCTCAGAGTCCTAACTCTCCTGGAATAGCCCTCTGGGATAGCAGTCAGTACAGGGACACATCCCCTCTGTTCCTTCAGATGTTTTTCTGTGGGGTTCTGCCCCTCCTAGGACTAGAAGAGTCAATACAAACTGACACACAGTTCACCAATGCAAGACACCTAGTTAAGTCTGAATTTCACATAAGCCATGTGCTAATGGTCTTTCAGCGTAAGCACGTCCCACGCAATATTTGGTAAAAGATTACTTGTTCATCTGAAGTTCAGCTTGAACGGGGTGTTGCATATTTTATCTGGCAGCCTCCCTATCCCCACCCCTCCTAGCTCATTTCTCTTAGTTGAGGCTTCCCTGACACAGACCCTGAGTCATTTATTTGGAAACTGAGAGAGAGAAGACAACAGAGGAATAGAGAAGTGGTACAGCAGGCAGAGAAAGACACAAGCAATGGTGTGACATCACACATTACACAAAGGTGGCTTTGGCCTGATGCCTGGGGATCCCTGTCTGAGACCTCAGAGTTATCATGCCCAGGGGCAAAAGGATGCCAACCATGGGGGCACCCATGTCCAAACACTTCCTGTTTGGGGTGGAGTGAGCAACATGTCCCCCAACAGAGAAGAACAATAGCAAGGGGCGTGCAAAGGTGGAGGGATGAGGAAGGAATGCATGAGGGACATGCTGGGCACAGGTCAGGGGCCAGAGGTTTCACTTTGGGCACTACCCCCAAGAGCACCTCTGTGAGTCAGAGTCTCCCCAGAAAGAAGGCTCCCTAATAGCCAGCAACACACTGCTCTGGCTCCATCCCCGAAGTCTCCAGTACAAGGTTATTTCTGTCTCATGTTAATAATAATAAGCCCATTGTACACACTTCCTGGCTGGTTCTCTCTGGTGGCCGGGAGGAGAAGGGCAAGTCCAAGAGTGAGGGCCCAACTTCAGCCAAGAATCAAGGCAGAACCACTGAGCTACTGAGCTCAGGGGCAGGAAAGATCCCGACTTCCAGGCCCAGCCACCATGGCCACCTCTACTGTACCCCTGCTAGTCTCAGACACAACCACGGTTCTGCTCTGCACAGCAACCCAGACAGCTAAGGGCCCCCAGCCTCCTGAAGTGAGGGACTTATTGTCATACATAGCAGGGGCTTCCTGAAACCCACTGTGTGCCAGATCTTGTGCTGTGGCCCTTTCCATGACTTCATTTCCCCTGTGCCAGCCTATGCCCTGTGTCCCCATGAAGGAGCTGCTATGAGCTGTTACAAAGGCTGAGGTTCAGTTCTGCTGAAAGGCTGGCCCCACAGTCATTGCTGGTGCGTGGCAGCATCCTACTCAAAGCCAGGCCACTTCTGGGTCTTTAAATTATTTATTTATTTATTATTTGCTCCTTTGAGACCTTGTACTTAGGAGTCCGTGCTGGAGCCGAAGGAGGCAGTGGCACTAAGGCAGGACCAGATGAGTCCCTGGACAGGTTGTGTATGTGCTTTGGCACCAGCCAAGAAGGGCACACCCCGAATGAGAAGTTGGGAGAAGAGATCCAGTGTTTTAAAGAGCCAGAACATTGCAGGACTTGGTGTCACTTTGCGGCTCAAGACTGCTCTGCTTTGATTTGCATATGCTGAGTGGAGGGGCCTGGTTCCTTTCCAGGCCTGGGCCTAAGTCGAGGTCTATGCATGGCCCTGCCTGGCCCCAGCTCATAGGTGATGGCAGAGGGGAAGCTGCCAAGCCTCTGTGACCCTCGCAATACAGTGGAGTCAAACTAGGAGCCTTCTACTTGCCAAGCCCTAGGTTCTCACCTGTGCTAGGGATGTTACCCACCAGCTGCACCTGTGAACTATGAAGGACTGTGCACATCCGCCTGATTAACATGAGCACCTGTCCAGGGCAAGCGATAGCAGTCCTGAGTGTCACCCACCTGTCATCCACCTTCCTCCATGACCCAATGGGACTTCCCCCTCTGAATGTGTGTGACATAGGCTGGGCCTCCTGAGGCTTTTGACTGATCATGAGGATGACAGTGTTAGCACAGGCTTCCCAGGCCTGGGATCCCACGTGACTCACCTCAGGACCCCGGCACCTAGCCGGTTTGGTTATGCGGCAGTGCTCAGGAGCTATGACCCACAGTGCTATAAACTAGATCAATCTCAGTCCCCACAGCCACACGGCTCACATCTTCCTAAGGTCCTGGCTTCCTTGTGGTCCTCACCCTCTTGCTTTTTTATTGGGTAAGTGTGTGTCCCACCCACCCCACCCCTTCCACCAGGCCCTGTCCCAGGAAGTCTCTTCACAGAGATCCATGTGAGGGACCCCTGGGTCTCTCTGCTGGTGGGACATTGTTTTCCTAGCTCCCCCTTCCTGTCTGACACCCCAACACCCCTCCTTGGAAAAAGAACCTGGCTGGCCAGCCATGCTGAGACTGGGCTCGATCTCTTACCAGGAGCTCAGGCAAATGTTTCCACTCCCTCAGCCTCAGTTTCCCTAGCTGTAAACTGGGAGAACAAGAACACAATAATGCAAGTGGCCTGTACATAATTAAAATCGAATATATCCCCTAAGCACTCTTAGTCCGTCCTTCCTTTCTTCTGTTTGCCTTATTAATTCATGTTAAACTCAATCCTTCCAGAGAGACAGGTGCAAAGAAGACAGAAGTCCTGCCCTCAAGAGTGCTAGGAAGGAAGAGAGAGAGAATTCTATACTCTGAGGAGAGAGGTGTCTCGTCCTGCTTTCCAGTGAGGGTGGGATAGTAGGGAGGGGGCATCTGAGTAAGCAAAGTCCTTTACTTAACTTCATATTCACAATTTTGGATCATTTTTCTTGAAGAGCTTCCCAAATTATCTAAGTTTCAGGCCCCTCAAACCTGTATGCATCAAACAGCCTGTTGAAATCCTGTCTGGAAGAGTCTACCTGACTTTCCACCATCTTTGCCTTCCTGATTATCCTCATTCCCGGGTGCCTGCTCTGTTCATGCTGGCCCAGGGAAGATAGGAGCACCCTAGGTAGGCTGGAAGCTCCCTAGGTTGAGGTTTCTTCAGATGTGCCCAAGGGCCTGGGCAGAGCAGGCCTCCCTGAGTGCTCACCTCTGAGGACCCTGGGCATCAGGCTTGACTGGGGCCTCTTTGCTGTCCCTCTTCGGTTTGCTGTAGCACTGGAAAGGGCTGGAAGCCACAGTGGCAGGCAAACCCTTCCCTAGCCCTGTGGCCAGGATGAAAGGGAAATCTGTAAAGCATTCAGACATAGAAAGTGCACCTTAAATGTACTTGACAAGGCATGTGCAGCTGAAAGCACCTGTGTCCGTTACCAGTCTCTTCCACTTTGAAGCCTGATTCCAGGGTTAACCTGGTTGAGTTCCCCTAGCATACCTGAAGGACACTCAAGGCCATAGCATCCTGCCTGGCCCTGCCAAATCCAAGGTCTCCCAACAGTTCAAGTGCTGGAGAGGCCCAGGACAGCGTGATTGCTTCTAGCCCGCTGATATCAACAGCTCTGTTAGTGGCCCACCTCAAAAGAGCAGAGCTGAGCAGACCACCAGCACAGGGTCTGAGGCATATCCTGAGCCAGGGTGGGGCCAGAGAACCCCAGGAATATGGGAGTAGAGGGGAGGTCACAGCCTGGGTCTGTTAAATGCAAGCCTGTTACATGGGGCAGAATTGTACAGTGCTACACTTGCTTGCTTCTAAATAATTGAATAATTCAGTCAAAAGCCACTAGGACTTCTACCCCTCCACTAACAAGGTGGGCTGGGTAAACCAGGGAGGTGGCCAGGCAAGGCTGGTAGCCATTGAGGTCAGGAACCTGGCCACATCCGGGAATTGAGCAAAGAGTAATTGCAGCAGGGTGAGGTGTAGCCAGTTTTATCACTGTCAGGGAAGAAGCTGCAGATGTGAAAAAAGGAAAAAGTAAGAATGGAATCTGCAGGGATGGGTTGAAAATAGAGGTGTGGATGTGAATTTAAGGCTTTCAATATATCATTCTAGAAATAGATACACAGAGACACACACACACGCACACACACACACGCACACACACACACGCGGGTAATGATCACTTAGGGCTGAGAACACGAAGCCTCCAAGAGCAAATTCAACCCAGATCTTCTAACTAAACTATCTCCACGGAAATCTCTGGGGAAACAGCTAATTCAGAGCAGGGGCAGCGGAAGAAGCACGTTTGTAACACCTTGTTTCAGACAGGAAGTGCTCCAAGAAGAATGAGATATGTTCAAAAGCCCTAAGATAATAACCACAATATATAAAGAACTTCTGCATTGGACAATAACAACAGAAAAACCCAAAATCCCAATTAACATATAAGCAATGGACCTGAACAGACACATCTTTAAAGAAGATATATAGATGACCAGAAAGCCCATGAAAAGATGCCCAACACTGATAATCACTAGAGAAATGCAAACCAAGCAGCAGTGAGACACCGCCTCACACCTTTTGGGATAGCGACAGCCAGAAAACAATGAGTGTTAGCATGGACGTGGAGAAAATCCTGGGTGCTGTCAGTGGAAATGTGAAATGGTGCATCTGGCATGGAAACCAGTGTGGTGAGCTCTCAAAAAATTAGCAGTACAGCCAGGTGTAATTGGCTGAGGCAGAAAGATAAACAGTTTGATCCCAGGCAATTTAGTGACCTACTAGGACCCTGTAGTAAAATTAAAAATTTCAGAAAGAGCTGGGGATATAGCTCAGTGTAAAGACCCTGAGCTCAATCCCCAGGACTGTAAAGAAAATAAATAGAAGGTGGGGATGTGGTTCAGGATAGAACACATGCCTAGTATGCCTGAGGGCCTGGATTAGATCCCTAGCACTGCAAATAAAAAGAAAATTAAAAGTAAAGTTACCATATGATGCAGCAATTCCTCTTTGGGGGTATACATCCAAAATCATTGAAAGCATGGGCTCAGATTTTTTTTCAGTATTGGAAATTGAATAAACCAAGGCTTCACACATTAGGCAAGTGCTCTACCCTGTGCTACATCCCCAGTCAAAAGGGCGGGCTTTGGCTCAGTGGAAAGTGCTTGCCTGGAATTCAGAAGGCCAGGTTTCTATTCTCAGTACTGATTAAAAAAAAAAAAATTTATCAAAAAGGAAGACACATGGAGAGAAGTACTGTGCAAACTGAAATGAGGCTGCTGAGTCTGGGGTGAGAATCCCGAGGGCGTGGGAAGAGGCTGGGAAGAGGCATCCTGGACCCAGGCTTTTGTAAGGAGTTTGGATTGTTTTCCTTGTAAGGAATTGGATTTTTCTCCAACAAACATGGCAAGCTATGAAGGGGTCTAAGCAGGAAGTGACATGGTCACAGGACATTCCTCAGAGTCCTCTCTGGCTGCTCGGCTCTCAGTTCACGAGGGCAAGAGTGGAGAGGCCAAGCAGGCAGGAGACTGCCATGGTCCCAGCCAGGGATGACAGTGGCTTGGCTCAGCAAGACAGCTGTGAGAATGAGCACAGTGGGAAGGTAGATTTTGAGTACTGTGCACTGAAATGAGGCTGCTGAGTCTGGGGTGAGAATCCCGAGGGCGTGGGAAGAGGCTGGGAAGAGGCATCCTGGACCCAGGCTTTTGTAAGGAGTTTGGATTGTTTTCCTTGTAAGGAATTGGATTTTTCTCCAACAAACATGGCAAGCTATGAAGGGGTCTAAGCAGGAAGTGACATGGTCACAGGACATTCCTCAGAGTCCTCTCTGGCTGCTCGGCTCTCAGTTCACGAGGGCAAGAGTGGAGAGGCCAAGCAGGCAGGAGACTGCCATGGTCCCAGCCAGGGATGACAGTGGCTTGGCTCAGCAAGACAGCTGTGAGAATGAGCACAGTGGGAAGGTAGATTTTGTCTTTTGGGACAGAGTCTTGCTATGCACCTCAGGTTGGCCTTGACTTGTGATCTTCCTGCCTTAGCCTCTCAGTGGTGAAATTACACACTTATGACACCACTCCCGGCCATAGTGAGCAGGTTCATGGAAGAGCTGGTTGGTACAACCTGCCTCCTCTTGCCCTTGACCTCATACCCACATATGGGGGACACAGGGCCATGGGCTTTTGTGGATACTCAAAAAGCTTCCTAGAGCCAGGTATGGTGGTGCACACCTGTAATCTTAGCACTTTGGGAGGCTGAGTCAGGAAGATCACAAATTCTAGCTCAGCCTGGGCAATTTATTGACTTAGCAAGTCTCTGCCTCAAAATAGAAAACAATTTAACAGGGCTGGAACTTTAGCTCAGTGCAAAGGTTCAATACTCAGCAACAAAAAAGCCAAAATACCTTCCTGACCCAAAGGGTATCTTCTGCTAGTTCCTGAAGTCCTCAGCTCTGGCTGGTCTGAGAATTCACTGCAGGGAATTTACTAAATTACTAAATTATTATCTTCTGGCCAAGGGGGTGGTGAATAGGCTCATTTTCTGAGCGATGGGTGCTGTGGCCTCCTCTGTGTCTGTCTTGTTAGACGTCATCCTGGGGTCAGATTCTGCCCCAGGCCAGGCCATCAAGTCCACGGAGGCACTGGGTGACCCAGACCTATATGTCCACTGTCAGTTGGGAGGAGGGAGGCCCATGGGCATCTCTGAGTCCCAGAGCTGCAGGGTTCCTGGGGACAGGTGGTGATGGTCTGGGTACCAGCATGGCAGACAGAGTGAGCAGGTCATAGAGACCCTCCCAATCCGATCTGAGGACTGAGCCCATTTGTGCCCCAGTCCTCCAGGGAGGGATTCTGGGGCTTTGTGTAAGGGGATTAAGGCTCTAGCCTCTCGGCTGGGAGAGTACTTGGGCACAGTTGTGTGGCAGCAGGGCCATGTTCCCATGTGGCTGTGTGGCCATGCAGGCAGCTGATGGCCCTAACTCCAGGCAGCCTCCTAGGAGGGCGTTCCAGGGGATGGGGACAGGAGGAGACATCAGGAACACATCACAACAGGCAGGAGTCCTGGGGGCTGTGTGCTGGAGGCCAGGGAGGACCGGTCACGTTACACTTCACACACATGCTCTGGAAAGGCATGTCTGCCAAAGGTCACAGAGCCAGTCAGCAGCAGGGTGGAGCCTGGAACCCAACTCTGGCCCAGTGTTCATCGTGAGCACTTCAGCTAAGCCTGGCTGTGACAGTGCCGTTCTGTCCACTCTCAAGCCATGGGGAGGTCCTAGTGGGAGACAGTGGGGCAAGATCTGCACAGGAACCTTGTCACTTGGAAAGGGATGGGTGAGTGCCAGACAGGTCTCAGCCTGAGGGGGATCCCAGCAGCCGCAAGAGAAGGAGAGGGACCTACTTCTCAGGTCAGCCTTTCCCTCCACACAGCTGAGCAGAGCCCAGAGAGCGCTAAAGTGGGCACAGGGAAGGCTGGCCTGTGCTCCAGTGCCCACTACCTGGCCTGGCTTGCCAAGGCCTGGGCTCATAATCCAGGGGGCAGCCCCCTCTGCATGGCTGGCCTGGGACAGGCCTCAGTCTCCCTGGGACCCTATGGCCTGTGAAGGAGAGGAAGAGCCAGGACTGAGTGCCCATTGGTCCCATTGGACTTGGCATCTATTTCCTGCTCCTCTTCCGGTGGTAGTGAACCACTGTGGGCCACTCTCTAAAATCCAACCATTAGCATATGATAAGGACCTTGGAAAGTAGGTGAATGCTGTGTCCACAGTACAGAGGGGTCAGGGAAGCCCAGAGAGGCTCTGAGATGAGACAGTGCCACCTCCTATTGCAACCTAGCTCCAAGCAGAGATTCTCTCTGACTACAGTGTGGCAGGGCAGCAGCTGACTTGTCCTGTCCCTTGGGCCTTGGACAGGCTTGCGAGGAATCTGCTTTGGCTAGAGCCGCTCCTCAAGGGCTGCCTAGGTTGGGCCTGGGTTGCGAGGCAGAGGCTTTCTGTTTACTTTGTCCCTGGCGTCTGCTCGCCTGCGGTTTCCACGCTCCGAGTGCTGGCAGTCTGTGGGAAAGTCAGACTCTGTCCTCCAAGTGTGGGGCCAGCAGATGGGTCCCCACATTCCCACGATGGGGGCATTGCCCTTGCCTGTGCTGGGTCCCCCAATTGGGAGCCAGGGTGACTTTCCAGTCCAAACTCCTCTCCTGTCACAGATGGGACACCAAGGCAGAGAAAGGCTGGAGTGGGTCCAAGGCCCCTCCTGACCCAGGGCTGAGCTGGGCCTGGAATGTGACTGCCTGGTCCCCCCAGTCTGGGCTGTCTGGGCCTGAACCCCTCATGCTTTTGGAAATCCCTGGGTGGGTGGACATTCTCTGAATGTTCATCTTGGAATGTGTGGAGGGGCCCAGGCAAGGGACAAAGGAGGCTGGGAAGGAGCTCTCGTCTTCCCTGGGGTCAAGGGAGCCCTAGATGAGCCCTGAGAACCTGACCCCCAGGTCTGCTCTGCCAAGGCTGAGACCCAAAACTGGTAGCAAGTTCTAGCCCCCGCCTCTGGTTAAGCAGCCCTGGAAAAGCCTCCCTGGCTCCCCATGCCTCAGTTTCTTATTCTCACAAGCAGACTCGTAAGGTTCCCGCCTCCAGCAAAATGATAGCTGAGGTGCTAGATAAACCACACAGATGGCTCAAGACCACACAAAGGGTAGGGGAGGGCTGGGCAGGGAGCCAGACGGGTCCTGCTCCTGAATCAGTGTCACAGGGAGACAGTGATTCGTATTGACCCACAGGACAAGGGACACAGATCTGGCCCTCTGAGGGGCCCTGGAAGGGGACACGGGGCCCAGGAGGACATGGGCAGAAGGAACATCATCCGTGTCCTCAGCCTGTCTGTCCCAGGGATGGCTGTGGAGAGCAAGGGGAAGGACAAACCAATCTCTGTGCTAGAGGAGATGTCCCCACTGCTGTGTCCCTGGCCATTGTGGCTCTTGTCCTTGCTACCTGCCTCTGTAAGCCATTTAGCACCTCTCCCAGCCTTGTTTCAATACTTTTCCTCAGCTCAGCCCCTAGAGCCTCCTTGACAGGAAGTGATAAAGGCTCAGGAGTTCCAGTCTCATAGCCCCAGGCTCTTTCCTGGGAGGAGACAGGCTTCAAGATCACACTGCTTCTGGCCAACCTTGACCTGACCGACTCTGTCTCCAAGCTCTCTGAGCTCTACCACACCAGGAAGCTGTTAAAAGCACAGTCTTGCTGGCTGCCTCTGCAGCTCACAGTCAATGGGCGGGGAGGGCAGGCTCAGCTCGTGGGCCAGAGAGAAACGGGTGGCCCTGCAGACTCAGGCCCCAGCTTCCCACTGCCCATTCTCACTCAGGGGAGGAGGACACCCCAGTCAGACTGGGCAGGTCATGAACTGTACATTTTGCCTCTGGAAGATGTTCCCTGCAGTATGCTGTGACTAGCCTGTATGGCCATGGCTACACTCTACCAAGCCAGGCATCTGCCATCATGCTTAGGTAGGTGACCCATTTAATGTCCATAGCTGCCCTCGAAAAGGAGGGCTGTTATAACCCCATGTTGCAGCCGGGGAAAATGAGATGCAGCGTGGTCAAGTAACATACCCAAAGCCACACAGCTGGTGAGTTGCAGGGCCAGGAAGGCGGCCAGGAACTCTAGCTCCTTAGCTCCCAGCATATCTGGAGCTGGTGAGGCTGCTCCCTTGAGGCCAGGGGCAGGGGGGCAAGGCTGTGCTTTTCCCGTGCCACTGTCCCTGTAATCCTGAGAGAAGAGTGCAAGGAATAAAGGAACCAGGGTCCAGGAAGGCCAAGCTACCTCCCTAGGGACCCAGCCAGCTCTTGGAGGAGGAGCCTCAACCCCAGACCTCACTGCTGCAGGCCTACTGCAGGGTTGCCAGTGTCCCCTGCTCAGCCACAAACGGCAGGCCACCACAGTGGCCCTGGTGGCCTCCCCAGTCCCTATTTGCATGCAAATGTTTTTCTGCTCCTCAGAGATGGCAGCTTAAAAGAACTGCATGGGCCGGGGATTTAGCTCAGTGGTGCCCCTGCCACTTCTGGGCCAGAGGCCCTGACTTCCCCTCCACCCAGCCTGGCCAGCCATCTTTCACAGGCAGTTAGGGGAGGGGAGGGCCTACGCTGCCACTCAGAGAGGATCCTGAAACTTCCCCACTTGAGGCCTTCAAATTAACCTGGAGACCAATTCCAATGGCAGTCTCAACACCAAGACCTACACCCGTGACCCCCCCGTCTTCTTTTTCCCTGCTAAGTCCTCTGTTGTCCTTGATCACTAGGCCCATGAGTGCCTCAGGGCCTTTGCACTGGTGGCCCTGATGCTGAAGCCCTCCTGCCTGGGACAGAGGCTTTTGTTAGCTTTGCTTTGCATGACTCCCTCCTCAGCATGAAGCAGTGTGGTACATAGAACTCTCTGCTAATGGGGTGGGTGGGATGGGTCTCAGCGCAGCTCAAAACACCCTCACCCTCTGAACAAAGGACAGCAGCATGGACCCAGGACAATGGTGACAATGGTGGGCACCTGCTGAGAGCCTGGGCTTGCACTGAGGTCCCATCACAGCCCTCTGTTTCCCAGGAGCCTCCTGTCCTGCCCCTCAATTTGTGTGGGGGTAGAAGAGCAGACCCTGGAAGCCCACAGCTCCTGGCTGTGTGTGGCTCAGGTCTATAGCCCCTGTAAGATGCGGATGAGAGCTGATCCTTCTCCCCAAAGAGGCAGCTGAACCCACCACCCCTCAGGGCCATGTCAACCAGGTGCCACCGCCTGTGGTGCCCCTGCTGGGGCCGGGCTGGCCTCCACCCTGCTGCTGCATTCTGTGTGCCGACTGCATGCTGCCTTGTCAGAGCTCTGCACCCGCGTCCTGTGAGACGGGATGGCCGCTGCCCTGGCCTTGCCACAGGGCCACCTGCAGTGCCACCCCCCAACAGTCATGATCAAGTGGGGACAGCTATACCCAACCCTGTTTCTCGCAGCCTGTTTCGGAACCCGGGAAAGACCAGGTTAGCTGGCCTGGGAGTTTGGCAAGACAGAAGGAAAAGTCCAAGAGTCCAATTTAAATCTTCTAGCCAGGTGTGGCAAATTGCTGAGGCAGGAGCATGTCAAGTTCAAAGCCAGACTGCACAACTTAGTGCTACTGTTTCAAACTAAAACCTAAGAAGGGCTGTGGATGAGTTCAGTGGTAGAGCACCTGCCTTGCACATATGAGGCCCTGGATTCCATCCCAGCCCTGCTGGAGAAGGAAAAGAGAAAGAAAGTATTCTGCAGCTCTGATTTATGCAACAGTGCTGAGAGGAAGGAGGGAAAGGCTGATTCATTCATTTCACAAATAGAGAGACAGAGGCTAGAGAAGTCACAGAGCCAGGGAGTGGGAACCAGGCTCAAATCTCTTTTGATTCCTCAGGGACCTGGGTCTTGCCCCAGTATGTGGAAAATCCTCAGCTTTAACTCAGCATGGAGTGGCCCTGTGTGGGAGGACTCAGAGACACAGGCCCACAGGAAGGTCAGTGTCCTCTGGAAGCACCATGACGGTGACCTCTGTCACAACAAGGAAGCAGTGACAGTCACATTTGGGGCTGCATCCTGGAGCCAGCATTACTCCAAGTGTGTGATTGTCCCCTGCCAATGCTCTCCAAGTTGGGGAGTGAGCAGTGGCGGACTCACCATCTCCGCCAGTGCTGGTATGTGAGTGTGCACCACTGTTTAGAGTGGAGACTCAGTGAGGAGAGGCTTCCCCCTTCCTGGCACCCCAGGACAAGGTCTGTGCGGACCCTGAGCCCAGAGACCAGGCTGGAGTTGCCTGAGGCTGAGTCTGGGGTATCCGCAGCACAGGGTGCTTGATGGAGGAGGTCAGGGTGCAGCACCTTCTCCCCAGAGAGGCAGCTGCAGCCCTGTCCCTCAGGGCTATGTCACAGCCTTCCAAAGGGGTCCCTGTCCTGGGGAACGATGGGGTACAAGGTACGAGACAGCCTCCCCACTGACAGAGCCAGCATCTGCAGATCAGTGAGGACACTCACACAAGCTATGGCAGCAAGGGAGCCACCCCACCCCACTTTATGGGCCTCAGTTTCCCCTTAGTGAACAGAGGAAGCTGGGCCTTCAGTGGGATTTTCATCCCAGGCCAGCAGCCAGAGCAGGAGAGGAGAGCTCGGTCCCTCCCGGCCCTCCAGCCTCACCCAGTCATAACTGTGACTGGTGACACCACACCCTCTGTCCTGCCTTGGTCCCCTCCTAGCCACCCCAGCACACCATGCAGTTATTAGTTTAGGTTCATTTAGAATCAGCTTAGCAACCCCACACCCTTGGAACCTGGAAGCTTAGAGCACAAGATGTCTGACAAATGGAAATTCAATTGCTTTAATATAGAGACTATTTCGCTGCTGCCGAGCTGGGCGTCTTATTAAGAATCTGATGGAATTTCTAAACAGGAGACAGCCCCACGGAGGGGCATCACCCACCGCTCAGCAGCATTGCTCTTGACATATTTATGGCTCCAATAAAATCTCCCATCTGGTATATTTTAAAATAAAATTGAAAATTTATCACTTTCCCTGAGTCGGTTTGTCGTTCTCCCCAGGAGGAGATAGCCAGCCTAAGATTACAGGCAGAGAGAAGCAGAGGTTAGGCTGGCTCTGATTTAAATTTCAATACCTTCCCCTTATAGCTGTGGGCTGTGGGCTCTACCAGGAGGCGGGCCAGCCACAGCTCCTCCTAGTTCCCCTGGGTGCCCACTTGGCTCTCTCTGCCAGGACCCACAAGCTGGGTTTGTTCTTTCCCCTGTTTGGGGGTCTGGATGGAGACAGCCAGCCTGGGGGGACAGTGCTTCTGGTACTCCACACCTTCCACCATGAAACCTCTGAGAGCCTCTGAAGAGGACCCTCTCTTATTTATTTATTTATTTACTTATCACTGTGTGGTTCAGGCTGGCCTTGAACTCACTGTGTAGCCCAGGCTGGCCTCAAACTCACAGGGAACCTGATGCCTCAGCCTTCTGAGTGCTGGGATAATAGGCAGGGGCCACCACCCCAGCTCCTTCTGTTTATTAGAACTCAGAGATCAAGATCAGGGATTAGACTAGCAGAACCAGTATTAGGGGCAAGTATGAAACTGAGATCAGCGCTGAAACTCAGGCCAAGGTCAATGCTCAGTCTGTAACGAAGGTCAGGACTGAGGCTGGGATCAAGGTTCATTCTGTGGACAAAAGCAGGTCTCAGAGGTCAACACCCCAGACATCAGATTGTATCTCGGAGCCTATGTGCTGCCCACTCCACAAAGCTATGCAGAGGAGAGAAGAATCAAGAACATACATTTCCACACCATCCCATAGTTTCTAAGATGCTGTACTCATTTTGTCTTTGAGACAGTCACAAGTTTGAAGAAAAGCGTTCCTGCTCAGAGAGGGTAGAAGTGCATCCGAGGACACACAGCCTGTCAGTGGGCTTGGGTCCAGCTCTCCCTAACTCCAGCCAGTTCCTAGAACACAGTAACACAAAGAAGCCATGGCTGAGATGGCCCTTCTTTACCCAGTGCACAAATCCCCTTTTCTGTGATAGCAGAATATTTACTCTAATCTGGGGCAGCATGAACACCTGAAAGACTATATTTTCCAGCTTCTCCTGCCAGGGAGACATAGAGAAGAGAACTGTTGGACAGAATTCCTGGGAAAGTTCTTCAAAAGAAACAGAGCGCAGGGTTTTTCCACGTATTCCTCCTTTCTTCTTGCCTGGAATGCAGCTGGGCTGGAGCCCAGCAGCCATTTTGGACCATGAGGTGACACTGAAGACAGGCTGCTGTGCAAAGATGATGCTGCCTTAAGAGGAGTTTGGAGCCAGGCGTAGTGACTCACGCCTGTAATCCCAGCACTCGGGAGGCTGAGGCAGGAGGATAGCTGTGAGTTCGAGATCAGCCTGAGCTACATAGTGAGTTCCAGATCAGTCTCAACTACATAGTGAGATCCTGTCTCAAAAAACCAAAAGCAGAAGAGGAGTTTGGGATATTGATGACATGATGGGGCCACCATCCCATGGGTTGCTGCCTTCCAGATATGGGAGACTAAAAGTTGGATCTTTGTTATGGCAAGAAAAAGTAATTTATAGCAGATTCAAAGATGATTCTGAAAAAGAGTATGGTCACATGGGCTTGAGAAATAGCAAGCTACACAGGGTCCTTCTTGCAGGTCTCCCAGAGTCTTTAAATCTAACCACTGTGGGAAACCACCTAGAGGGGGACAGATCTGCTACATTTCCCAAGTTGTGGCATGGAGCCTTAGCATGTTGCCTGTGTGTGTGCACGCATGTGTGCACGTGTGTGTGCATGCCTGCATGTGCAACCTGGGGGCTGGGTGACCACTTCCTGACATCTAACAGGGCTGGAAATTGCCTCCCCAACATTCTCATGATAAAATGAAGACCCTGGCTCCTCCTACTCTAGAGTCTTGAGCTGTGACTGTGTTCATAGCTGCACTTCCTGGTGTTTAAGGGAAAACTAGGAAGGCTGGGCCAGCAGGGAAGGGCAGGAGGAGAGCTGTCTGGGTGAGTGGGTCACTGTGGCTGCAAGGACCATGGTGCAGGGCATCTTGGCTGCTGCAGGGAGCAGATGACCGATCCCTGTCCCACCATCACTGTTGTGTATAAAGTATTCCAGCCGGGCACCACCCAGGGCCAGGAGCAACACAGGCCCAGTGTGGAGGGCCATTTGGGACCAGGAGGAGCAGGACTGCTCTGGCTGCTGCCCAGGACTCTGCCCACACCCTTGCTCCTCAGTTTTCTGGAGTCTCTGACTGCCTCATTGCCCGATGCCCTGTTTCTTCCTCTGTGCTGGTCCTGGGGATTCCCCATCAAGGGCTGGGAGATCATGCTGCACATACCCTTCCAATTCCATTTTTTTTTTTTTTTTTTTTTGGTACTGGGGACCGAAGTCAGGACCTTGCACTTGCCAAGCAGGTACAGCACCCCTGAGCTACATCCCAAGCCCTCCAATGCCATCTTAAGAGATGTGAACAGCAGTGGCAGTGGCTAAGGCACCAGCTGCCTGGCAGGGTGACGACTGCCCACTGCCCACTGCTTGCTAACTAACCATAGGGGACTGGCACCTGCATCACTTCTTAAATCACTGCCAGTCTTCTGCCTGTGCAGTGGGAACCAGATCAGAATTCAGAAGCCTCATCCAGCACCAGAGCTCCAGGCTTCTGCTCTGAAGGAGGGAGGAAGAAAGATAGAAATCAGCTTGCTCCCCATGGCCAGGATGTCAAGGCAGGTGCCAACCTACCTTCACTCCAGCTCCGAATGAGGTCTTGGTTTGGCTGGGAAGAAGAACTTACCCTGGATGTGGAGGGGACACAGCCATGGCCCAGCAGGGACGGGGTCAGAGCCATAGGAAAGAGGAGTGGAGAATGGTGGAAGCACAAGCCTGAGACCCTCTTTAGACCCCAGAACGAGTTCCAAACACTGAGATGCCAATTTTGGGCTCAGAGCTGAGGGATCCCTCAGTTGGCCAGTGCTGGAGCCTGCCCAGCACACATAGCCTGGTCACACACAGGTGGCTGCACAGAAGCCTGGAAGCAAAGCCAGGACCCTTCTTCCTGCACCCCAGGCTCGTCTGCAATGCAGATGAAGCATCTTAGGAGCAGAATGAACAGTATTTGAGCCACACAGAGGCCAATTCACAAAGATTTCCTGTCTAGCCCAGTGCCTGTGAGAGACAACTGTGCCCAGGCACACAGAGCTGCACAGTCCCAGCATGGCCAGGGTGTGCGTGCACCTGCACATGTGGGCACACACACGCACACACTTCGTCAGCAGTCTTTCTGGATTCAGTCTTTACGGGAGGTCCAATAGAGCACGGCTCCGGGAGCAGAAAGTTCACGGACTTCATAGCTGCCAAGCCTGGAACTGAGGAGACGACTGACAGGAGAGGGCCTCTAAGGGTCACAGGCTATGGGGGTGACAGGCAAAAGAACAAAGCACAGGGCAGCAGAAAGGGGGGCTCCCGGCCCAGGCCTGGAGGTCCAGGAGGGCTTCCTGGAGTGCATTACCCATTCAGCAGCCACAGCTCGTTTGCCATTTATATACAAATTCATTAAAAACGAATTTAAAATTCAGTTCCTCAGACACACTGGCTACACTTCCAGCAGCCAGTGGCCACCATGTTGGATGGCACCAGACGGAACATTTCCACAGTCACGCGAAATCTGAGTGGCTAGTGCCGGGAGGGTGAGGGGACGCCAAAGGCCAGGAGCAGCCTGCATGAGGCTGCCCAGGGCAGCACAGGTGCAAGGAGGGAACGGTGACAGATGCACTAGACCAGGGGGAAGAACACAGACAGTCCCCAAGCCTCCGCATGCACGAGCTGGCAAGGAGCCGGGCTTGGCTGATGGCAGAGAGCCCTGGACAGGATCCAGCGGGAGAAGCTGGGCCAGGCCTCATGTGGGAGAGGCTAAGATGGTGCTGCGAGGAGAGGCTCCAGCCACAGGGACAGAGAGGCTCAGGGGGCCCGGCCAGGGGTTACACCAGGAATACCTGGTCTGGGTCAGCCTGGGCACCGAGGGGGGGGGGCTCAGCTGGTTGCCGGGCTCTGGGGCTGCCCTTGTGCAGAGGCGAGGACTATGTTTAGGTTACTGAGTGTCGGGGAGACAGGCAAGGGGCAGAGGACCTGGTCCTGGGGAAGAAGAGGCTAGAGACACTGACGGGGTGGCTGTCTGCACACAGATGTGGCTGAGGCCTCAAGAAAAGCCTCGGAGGGTGGGGATGTAGTTCAACAGCGCAGCACCTGCCTGGCGAGCACAAGGCCCTGAGTTGATTTCCAGTACCAAAAACAGAAAAAAGAAATAAAAAAAAGCCTCAGTGACACAGGCGTGAGTCAATGGCTAAGAGAAAAGGAGCCAGAAGCCAGAGGACCAGGAGACTGAGGGAGACCAAGCGAGCCTTCGGAGCCAGCGTGCTGTGGCTCTGGTTCTGGTCCTTGGGGTGTGATGAGTTGACACTGTCAATCCAGGCAGGGCTCCCAACTCTCCAAAAAGGGCCCTGGCTCTTCTTCAGTGTGACCTGGTCATCTGCTCCAGGGTGGCAGGCAGTGTCCCTCTGGGAGCCTAATAGGAAGTTTGGCAGAGGTGACACTGTGGGACTTGAGAGCTTGGATCATAAAGTGCCATGAGATTTCCACCCCTCCAAGACACCGACCTTGGAGCCCTAAGCTGAAATGTAGAACAGGCAGGAAGCAAACAGGCCAGACAGTGGGTGGGTGGCAGGGGCCAGGACTTAGCTGGATACAGGATGGGGACTTGGATGCCACCTGGCCGGCCGGCCAAGAGGATGTGGTTGAGTGGGTTGAGCAGGGGCTCATGCTATAGGAGTCTGGGGAGTGTGGGAAGCAGGCAAGCATGTCAGAGAATGTTCTGGTCTGGGCTTACTGGTTCTGGTCCAGGGATCTAGTTGTGGGGAAGGCGCAGGCCTTACAGTTTGCACTGTTGCTGTTGCTCCCACTGAAGCTCTATGAGCCTCAGTTTACTGCTCTGGAAAATGAGGTACAGAGCCCTCTCTGGTGCTTAGTAAATGCAAGGTGGATGGGATGTCCCTTCTTTTTATTATTTTTCTCCTTTATTTCTTATTATTGTAACAAGGGGCCTTCACGTGTGTGGACTTCACTGTTGATAAATACATTCATGGACAAGATTACTGTATTTGTTTCATTTTATAGCCAGGGAAAATGAAGTCGGAAGCAGCTGGGATGATCGCAGGTCTCAGAGGACTGGAGTCTCCGGTTTGCGTTTTTCTGCAGCCACTCACTCTTCCCCTGGGTAGAGGCAGGAGGAGGGACGGTGGGCTGGGGCTCCGTGGAGCCCAGAACCTGGGTGCGGTCTTTGGGGCCAGATGAAGCTTCTCCCCAGCTCTGCCTGGCCCAGCCTCTGCACCTGCTTGAACTTTGGAGTCCAAGACAAATTGTGGCCCAAGGGAGGTTACAAATGAAGCTGAGCCAGCCCCTCCTGACATACATACCCTGGAAATGCCTGGGCCGCCCTGTGTCTCCAGCATGCAGGAGCTGCTGGGTGGTGACTTATACTCAGGGATCCTGGGGTCCCGACTGAAGGGGACCCTCATGCAAGGCCTCAGAGTCTTGATCTGCTGCCTGGACCCCAGCTCCCCTCCTCCTGCACCCTCCTTGGCATCTGGTCTTTCCTCCAAATGCAATGCTGTTGCCCCTAGCAACCAAGCTCCAGGCCTGATCCCAGCCCTCCTCCCTTCTCCCTCCCTTTTTCCTCCTCCTCTTCCTTCTGCTTCCTTGTTCCTTCTTTCCTTCCCTCCCTCCCTCCCCAATCTGTGGAGACAGTGCCTGGGACAGAAGGCCCCCCACACTGCATGCCAGCTGGGAGCCAGCCCGGCTCCCTGGCCTTCCCTGGTTACTGGTTGGCTGATGATAAGTGTGCTCTGCCTGCCCAGCTGACCTGGTACGAAGGTCTCACAAGACAGCAATGTACTGGGAAGACCCTGAGGCAGGACTCTCAGGGTGCCCCCAGCTCAAAGCCAGAAGCTAGAGAAAAGGGGAGACTCAGAAGTGCTGTGTGAAGGGTGAGCTTCTCAGAGCTGGATGCAAATGAGGAGAGGCCTCTGCAGTGATGATAGGCCGTGCTGGTCCAGCACTGGGCAGCAAGGACCTGCAGCCCCATCCCAGGCAGCCTCAAAAAGGAGAGCCAGAGGGTTCAGCTGGTGGCCACCATCCATCGGTGACTCCCTTTCCTTGTCCCCTGAGTGCCGAAGCCTTTGGCATCATCCCCTCTCTACCACTGCTGCCTGCCCTGGGGCTCTGGAGAGGGGGACAGTGACAAGGAAGGTGCCCAGCCACTGTGACATTACCCACCCTTAGGGCATCCGATGGACACAGCAGGCACGGAGGCAGTGACAGCCCCACGACTAGCGTCTGCAGGTCATCCTCTCCTCTGGGACCCTCATTCGCGCCCATGATACCTGTCCCTTTTCCCCATCCCCTCCTCCCGCTTTGGCCTGTGTCACCTGTGAGCACCATGCCTGACTCCTGTCTTTGACCGCTTCATGCTCCTCTGTGCTCTGGCAGGCATGCTCTTTACTGGGATTCAGGGAGCAGCCACCTCCTCCAGGAAGCCTCCTCCCGCTGCCCAGCTACCTCCAGTCTGTGCTGCAGTCCCGTGGGTGTCCACTGTCTGTTTCTGTGTCCTCTCCTGAGCACACAGCAGGGTCTGGCCCTGGGTTCAGCATTCTGTCAAACACTGAATAAGAACAATAGAGAGCCACTTGCCTCCCCTGGGCCTCAGTTTCCCTATCTGGAACATGAAGGAAAAGACTAGTGCCTCAGAGGACCCTCTTGGCTGATGCCAGTGACTTAGTCCAGCTGTTGGACCATGACAAGGACAGCGGGGGTCATCTCTGCCCTCCCTCCTGGTGCAAGGCCAGCATGGGCTGTGGGATCCAGGCAGTACTGACCCTCACAGAGGCCTGAGTCTCCATCCACTGAGTGGGGATGAGAATGCAGCCACCTGTCTCAGGCTGTATGAGGCCTCCAGGATGAAGCCAAGGCTGACTTTCTGTCCAGAGGGGCTTGAGCCAAAGGAACAGCTCCACTTGGTCACTGCCCTCTGGATGCCCAGCCCCAGGTTCAGGGGTCCCTGGGGTTCTGCTGCCCTCCAGTGGCCGGAGGCTCCTGGGCACTTAGAACTAGAGACCTGGCTGAGTCTGCTGGCATCTGACCCAGCCATGTCCAACCCCAGGACTTGTAGAGGAGGCAAGGGACCTGCAAGTCAGAAGCAGAACCTGGGGTTCCTGTCCCCAGTACTCCTAAGTCTCGGTGGGATTGTCCTGGGGACCTGCTTACCTGGGGATGTTGCTGTGTCCTGGGCCCCTCCCTTCTGGTCACTGGTGATACTGGCCTGGACCTCTGAGAAGTGTTCTCGTGCCTGCCTGAGGGTCACTGCAGATCTGTGGGCCAGTGTTGGGGGCAGGACAGGGACCTTAGCCCCTCCCCTTGATTAATCAAATACTTGAAATACGGGCCTCAGTCATGATTGATGGACAGAGCATAGCTAATTACCCTGGAGATTAAAATGACTGTTTCTGTTTAAAAAGGCTGCAAATGAGTTAATTATTTCCTTTGCTCACCTCTCTAACCTCGTTACACTTCTAAATGAATAGCAATATTGATCTTGGAACTGATTTTGGTGTTACACCGCCCGAGCGGCTTTAATTAGAGTTTGAAAATGCCGCAATGCCTCCTCCTTCTGACCGAGGAAATTAGCCTTGGGTTTTACTTACATTTCACAGCCACGTCCTCCAGCAGGCAGAGGGCTGCCACACAGCTCCATCCTGCTCTGACTGGGGCTCCCCTGCCTCTCACTTCGCAGAAAATGGCAGGAGAGCCTTGGGGACAGCTCACCCAGCCTCCCCAGTCACAACTAGCAGCCTGGAGATGACAGGAAAGGGCTCAGCATCCCTTGCTGAGGTGGGGGCAGGTCTGAGACCTGGATCTGTCATGGATTCCCAGCTCCCTGTCTGAATAAACAGCTCTTCGCTGTCCCTGCTCAGCCCTTCCCACAGCCTCAGGAGCCCCTGTCTAGTCTCCTGCCCCTCCTCTCCTTAGGGCTGGTGAAGCATAGGCTCCCAGCTCCACTCTAGACCAGGGGCAGGCACCAGCATCCTGCCTTGGGCTGGCTGCTGGCATCTGAGTGACCCTGAGCCAGCCCAGGTGACACTGAGCTCAGTTGTCCTCTCCCTTCCGAACTTGACCATCTACCTTAGTCACTCTTCCCACATCTGTCAGCACTGTGTCTTCTTCAAGGTCAAGTTGGTGGAGCCAGGCAAGTAGGCGGGGCCAGGAGAGTGGGTGGAGCCAGGCAAGTGGGCAAGGCCAGGCATTCAGAGACAAGTGGGGACCGTAAGCAGGGTGGGTCTGCCCCCTGTTATTCTAAACAGAGTGATTCCTGGACCTCAGCTCCCTTCAGCCATAGCCAGTGTATCCCAGTTCTCTTTTCCCTATACTTACATCTTCCCCATAAGCAAGTCTCATGGAAGTCACCAGCCACCTGCCTGATATCTCCTTTTCTCCTGGGGCACGTTGATGTCTGGGTCCGTGGTTTCCCTCCTCCTACCACACTCTCCTGAACAGTTGTCCCCTTACTGTTCTCCAGGGCTCAGGGTCAGGCCTGTGCACCTCCCTGGTGAGGCCACTCCTCTCAGGCTGTCTGCAAATGTAGCCAAGTGGCTGTTGAACTCAGTCCTCTCTCACCTGAACCACAGATAGGGGCTGCCAAGGAAGGGCATGGCCAGAGTTACACTTAGGCCCCTCTGGTTGTGGTTTGAAGCATGTAAGGGAGTCATGGTGGAGATGGGGCCAGGGAGGGGCTGTCTGTCACATACTGAGTCCTGGTCCAGTCACATACTGTGCTGTGGTCCAGGCCACACATTGAACCCTGGCCTACACCAAAGGAGCAGGTTTCCTGCCCTCTGCAGCGGGGACTCTTTCCCTTTTTCACCCCTGGGATAGGGATGAAGGAGAAGAGGGTGCTCAATAGTGCCAAGAAAGACTGGAATTAGCCCGTAATAAAGGCAAATGTCTGGTTCATATCCTGATCTCCACCAAGAGCTTTATGGCTCTTAAATGGGCATTTAGGACCTTGGGGCACTACAGGTGTTTGGAACTGAGGCTTGGTATCGTTACAGAAGGAACTGGCAAGTGACGCACAGAGGCAGCAGAATGGAAGTAAAATAAAAATGTTTACTCCATGGATGGGGATCAGTCACACCTAATGGCAGTGCCCTGATTGACCCAGTACAGGGCTACAACTCCCCCTTTTACAGGATTTTACATCCTTGATCTCCTTTAGGTAGGGTTACATTGCATTTTTCACAGTTCACACTGCTAATACTCAAAACATGGTGCCAGGCCTTTGAATTTCAACCCAGAAGTAGCACTTCTTTGATAGGGGAGGTTACCTTTAAAATTCATTTAGTTATTCTAGCCCAGGAGAAGGGGGCGTGTCTGGTCAGCAAGGTTAACAATGGTTCTTTTCATTTACCAAACTTTTTAAGGAGACTAGATGCCTCCAGTGCCCCGTTGATTCTGAACTAAACAAAGGAAAACAAAGCAAACCGCATAAGTTATTTTACATTAAAGTGTTCTCTGTCAGTGCAAGCGGAGGCAGGGGTGGGGGAGTGATCTGGAAGGGCAGATCTCCCTCCCTGGCTTCCTCCTTCCTCGCAACATAAGTTATTTTACATTAAAGTGTTCTCTGTCAGTGCAAGCGAGGCAGGGGTGGGGGAGTGATCTGGAAGGGCAGATCTCCCTCCCTGGCTTCCTCCTTCCTCGCCACCATGTGGTGAGCAGCTCCCCTCCACCAGGCCCTTCTACCATGACTTCCTGCCTTGGACTCGGTCAACTATGGCCTAAAACATGAGCCGACATAAACCTTTCCTGCTTTAAGTTACAAGTGTCAGATATTTTGACCCAGTGCTGAGGAAAGTGAATAAGACAGCAAGATAAATGACTGGCAATGTGCAGTCACAGGGATTCTCAGCTCTTCTGCAACTCCTGACTTTCCTGTGAATGTCAGAATGCCACAGCTGAGGAGATTCAAGCTCACCCAAAGGGAGCCAGACTCAACATCTCTGTGGCTACCACTGTGCTGCCAGGGGCCTCAGATGCCCAGGAATTCAGAGTGGCTTTCAGATGGAGCTGTTTGTTGTACTCTTGTCCTTGTGGCACTATCTTTCCTGGGTGGCTACATCCTGTGACATGGTCAGCTCAGCCTGATCTACTGATTGTAGCAGACAGACTATTGTATTCCTGGGCACCCAGCACAGTGGCCTGATTCCCGGCCTCTGGAGCCAGGCTGCCTGGAGTCCACCCCAGGTCTGCCAGTCCCAGCCATGCCACCAAGATAAATGACTTCACCTCCCTGAGCCTTTGTTTCACTGTTTTTGTTTTTTAAGATGGGATCTCACTGTGTCTTTTAGTTTAGACTGGGCTTGAATTCACTATGTAGCCCAAGCTGACCTCAAACTGGAAGTTGTCCTGCCTCAGCTTCCTAAGGGCTGAGTCACCATACCTGGCCCATTTCACTATCAGTAAAGAGGGGGTGACCATAGCACTTCCCGCATGGGCTTGTCAATAGGATTAATGTGTGTTCACATGAATCAAGCACTCTGCTTGGCACACGGTGCATGCTCGAGTCTGGCAGGGTGGTTTTAGCACCACTTGCTGATACATTTCTGGCTGACCCTGAGAGGAGATGGCAATCCTCCAGGGAGGTCTGCATTCAGGTTGTGGGAGCCAGGAGGGTTCAGTGACAATGGGGTCTACCCTGTGCCAGGCACAAGTGACATAGTTGGGTACATTCTGCAGAGAGGCCACCCTAACACCGCTGCATGTGTGTTGTGTGGGGGAAGCAGGTGACATGGCTTTGGGTGTGTGGGTGTTTATAACAAATAACATTCATTGATCACCTACTGTGTACCAGCTCTGCTATGGGACTTTATATACATTGTGTCATTTTATCATCCCAGGAGGATGCTTTATATCACAACAATTACCGTCTGCATCTTAGAGACACAGTGGAGGCTTGGAGCCAGTTGACCGGTGGCCTCCCCTTGCTAGGGAATGGAGTGGACAGAAGGAACCAAGGGGCCACCCTTCTTTTGAGCCCCTCAAAGCCCCACTGTGATGGGTGCCCCAATGCAGAGGGTTCTGTGCCGAGTGTGTGCCTGGGACACCGTGTGCATGTGTCCCAGGGAGTCAGTGTGGGTGAGGCCCTTCTGTGTCCCAGAGCAGGACCCCACCCAGAGATGGCCTGTGGACCAGGTGGGTGAGGCTCAAGGCTGACCTGACAATGGGTGGGGCTGGCAGAGGGGGCAGGAAGTGCTACTGTGGTGCCCTGGAGTCCCAGCTGGGCCCAGCCCATGAGGCTGGGGACCCCACTAAGCTACCTGTGCTGCTGGCCCCAGAAGCTCCACATCCACCCATCAAGCCGCACCGATGACCCTGACCACCTCCACCCTCCGACTGGGGAGCAGAGCAGGCTGGAGGCGGCCAGGCAGGCACCAGCTGGGGCATGGGCGCCTGTACCTCCCCATCCTTCCGGCCCCTGTGGCCTCCCCCACACAATTAGCTGCTCTTGTCTCTAATTGATTCCTTTGGTACTCTGCAGGACAATTAGAATTTAAATTGCCTTTTACAAAGGTCACAAAAACATGATCAAAGAGGAATCTATTAGAGGGGCTGGGCCTTCATTCTCAGTCCTCCAGGGCCTGGGGTGGAGCCTGGGTCTCAGGAAGTCTCAGTTTGAGGAGTCTCACCTACTGGTGCTTCCGCTACCCAGTGCCTCCCCGAGGTGTCTCAGTCCCCTGTGTGAAGGGAGAAGAGAAGGCAAAGCCTCACTCCTGCCCCACCGCACCCACTGCCCGCACCTCTTCTGCTGATGCTCCCCAGCCCCAGATGGCTCAGCCTGTCCCTATGCACACCTCGCCCGTTTGGAACCTCAGTGGCCTTGTCTGTGAAATGGAGCTTGCACAGTCTGCTCCCAAGGGTGGTGGGAGGCTCCCTGTTGTCAATTCTGAGCCTGCACCCTCCCACCTGTGCCTGAAGTGGGCCGTGCGTGTTCTGGATCTAGTAGCCCTGACTGCGACCCTCCCTGGCCTGTTCTCCTGCTGTCCCCACCTGAGGGTCTCAGACGGAGCGAGCCCACTCCTTCCTTGAGCTCCGCTGTAGCCTGCAAGGAACTGAGCACCCAGAGCTGGGGCTCAGGGCACTGCCCAGCTGCCGGACAGCAAGATCAGCTTGCAGGAGATGCAGGCCTGGACTGGGGCTTCAACCTCTCAGTATATCCACTGGGCTGGTCAAGGTCTCTGGCCTCCTCACTGACTCAGGTTCTTGGACTGGGATCAAATCTGAGTGGTACAGCTTTTGGAGGCAGGACAGGAGCCTCCCTTGGGCAGCCCAGGCTCTAAGTGCAGCCCACCAGCCTGCCTGCTGGCGTTGTGAAGGCTGGGCCAGGAAAGGCCAGAAGGAGCCAGAGCTACAGAACACCCTTTTCAGCCCCTGCTCAGTTGCTGCCCCAGGAAGTGTCGGCCATGCCTGTTCTGCCAGACTGGCTAAGGGAGAGAAGTGGGGTGAGCCAAGCACGTTTTCCATCTGGGTGGCTCTCCCCTGGGTCTTAAGCCCCTGGTGACTCCCCAGACCTCAGAAAGGCAGCAAGAGTTTGCTGAGCACACAGATGTGCCAGTCCCTGGGCTGGACACTTAGAAAACAGGCTCAGAGAAGCTAAACATCTTGCCCAAGATCACACAGCGAGGGATGGACAAGGTTGAGATTCAAACCTAGGCCTGGCTGGTTCCAAGAGAATCCCTGTATGGTCCAACCCTGTGACTGGTGCTGGTTGTCAGGGACACACTGGATGGCCAGGTGTCATGTCCTCCACTTGCTGGGGAGGGCAGAGCCTGGGCACTTTGGGGAAAGAGTGCAAGGAATCAGTATTCCTCCTGCTCCATGACCCCCAAGGTCAGGAGACATTATCATCCCTCATTTAGAGCTGCCCAGGGCCCTGGGTGGGAGGATCATGCAGTAATCCAGCCAGAATCACCAGGCCTTGGGACTTCATTTGGATGCAGAGGAGGCAGTGCAGTCAATGAATGCCTGGCCCCTG
Organism: Fukomys damarensis; assembly: GCF_012274545.1. Lineage (NCBI taxonomy): Eukaryota > Metazoa > Chordata > Mammalia > Rodentia > Bathyergidae > Fukomys > Fukomys damarensis. The sequence goes on along the minus strand of NW_022900937.1, from coordinate 24,594,989 downwards.
ACCTGCAGCAGGGTCTGTGAATGACCCTGCAAAGAGGTGAGGCAGGAAGCGGGCTCAGGACCTCCGAGGGTGAGTCCACCCTGCAGCCAGTTTCCAGCCAGTTTAGAGACCCTGTCTTCTTGCCTGTGGGCAGTGTGCTATGTGCCACGGTGGGTGAGAGGCTGGAGTACTCAGGGACAGGGTCTTGTCTGGGACACTCAAAGGCAGGGCATCTGCTCCAACCCACATCTGGGCAGCTAGCCAGGCCCGAAGAGCAGGAGATCTCTGGGGCTAACAATCCCACAGGCCCAGGCAAACAGCCACAAAACTGTTGTGACAGCATTAGGTGAATTAAATGCCACCACAGCCAAGCAGGGCAGGTTTGCTGAACCTGGATTTATGGCCTCCCCCTGACCCCGTCATTTACTGCCCGGTCAGCCTGGCCCTTTCAGCCTTGGCCCCAGCAGCTCCTGTCCTGTGGCAGAACTAGCAGGTGTTGTCAAGCCTGGATCACAGGAGTGGGGGGGCCTCCAGGAATGGAGTCTTGGAGCCATGCCTGTTTCTAGGTTAAGCCCAAGGCCCAGGGAGGGCATGAGGTCATGCAGGGTCTGCTCCAGTGTCTGGTCCCCAACAAGTCACTCATAATCCTGTTTGGGGTTCTGTCTGGCCTGCAGCCCTAAGGGCTCTAGCTGGCCGGGGCACAGTGCCAAGCATTGCCCCCAGCACCTACCACGTCCCTTACCTCTTCCCACGCTGCTTGGGACAGGTGGGGTGCCTGGTCCCTGCCCCTGAGGCAGCCATTCCCCACGTATGTGGGGTAGCTGCAGGAATGTGCCAGCGTTTGAGGTCAGTCACGTTAGGGAGAGACACAGCTTGGAGCCTTTCATCCCAGGAACTACTGACCTGGGCACTGCAGGATGTTTGCTTGAACCAAACAGAACATCGATAACGACGAAGGCTGTTGTTATTATCCAAACTAAAACAGGTGGGATCTGGAGTTCCCAACACATCTTTGACCAACCTTATTTTCAAAATGGCTTGGCCTTGGATCCCCAGCCCCACAGGGGCCCTTGACTGAGGAGATTCCACCCCAACCCCCGGCCCTCAGCAGATCTGTGCCCAGGCCAGCGAGAGGACTGCTGCTGCCCAGTGCCCGGGCTAACTCTTTGTCACTTTAGCTGCAGGGAACAGTGACTTGTGAGTGGCCAGTGACCACTACCCAAATAATAAAGTCCCACGCAGCATAGAGATACCCTTGAGCAAGGACAGTGGTGACTCTGGGGAGAGCTACCTACCTCAGGACAGCTACCGAGCCACACAGCACCTGACCTGCACCCCTCGAGTGTCTCCTCCTGTCTGGACTCCAGAGACCCTGAGCCTTCAAGTTCTTAGTCCAGTTCTCTGTGGGAAGCAAGGGCTCCCTGGCACCAGGTCCCTGTGGACTCAGTCTCCCCTGTACTCAGTGCCCAGGCCCAAAGCTCACCAGCGGCATCATTAGAACCTTGCCTGTTCCCACTGCCTGGCCTCTGCTCAAGCTGCTGCTCCTCCCTGAGGATGGACACACACACGCACACACACACACACACACACACACACTCATCTTCACTCTGACCCTCTCCATCCATCAGGGCCCAGATCGCTGATGGACCTCACCCTGTTAGATGTGGGGCCTGGGCCTCCTTCTTGACAGATAGGGGCTGGTATGAGATGGGACAGACCCCATTGGGTCATCTATGTCTGAATCTGTAAAATGGGCACAGCAGCCTTGCTCTCCTGATACCTCCTTTCTCTTTACCCTGTACTTTGGACAGTGGGGACCTCAGGGATAAAAGAGGAGTCACCCAGAAGGACAGAACAGGGCAGCCCAGAGCAGAGACCCTGCCTCTGTGTGCGTGGAATTAGGATGGGAGGGCCTGCTGAGTGAGGGTGGTCTCAGAGCGAAGTGGAGGTGCCTAGTGGAGAAGAGGGGGACTTGCCTGTAACGGGCATCCTGTATGGTGAAAGGCTTGCAGACAAAGGCGAGGGGCCTGTGCCTGGGGGAGCAATGGGTATCTGTGTGTGCATGCATGTGTATGGTGTACTGTGTGGTTGTCATGTGTGTAACATGCATAGGTGCCTCCATGTGTGTCTGTGAGCATGTGTGTGTATCTGCACATGGTATGTCTCATGTGTGCACATGTACATGTGGTGTGTGTGTGTATGTAAGCAAGTGTGGCATGTATACTATTTTGTGGATGTGCAGGGAGTACTCATGAATGTGAGCGATGTGTATTTTGCTCACCAGGCTGAGCCCACAATCTGGGGTGTGTGTATCCCATCTCACTCTGGATGCCCCAACTCCTCTTAAGCTAAGAGCTCCAAAGCACAGAGCACTAGGGTTCCCCAACCCCAGGCTTCTCTCATGGGAACCCCCTTGCCAGAAAGGGAGACAGAGACCAGGGAGACACTAGGAAATAACTGGCATCCAGCAGCCAAGTAGGGATGCCACACAGCCCCAGCTTACAAGAACAGCTCAGGGATCCTGGCCTGTCCTCCTGGGGTCACTGCCCTTCAGTGACCTCCCAGCCTCCAGCCTCCAGCCTCCAGCCATAGCCACAGGTAGAGGATGCATGGGAACAGAGGGTCACCTTGCCCAACCAATCCTACCCTGCTCCTGCCCTGCCTTGCCCAGGGCCCCTACCCTGGAGGCCACACTCTACTCTGGGACAGTGTGCTTGAGCAGAAAGGCTTTGGTCCTTTTGTGATTTCACCCCAATTTCAGAGCTCCCTCTAGGCACCAAAGCCCTATCCTCCTCCACTTGTTTTCCAGGCCCTGAGACTGCCACAGCTCATTCCTGATGCTTGGCATTGGCCAGGCCTGTGGGGGACAGCAGAGAAACCAAGGAGGTCTTACCCAGATACACAAGAGACAGAGATGGGGGACAGAAAGAGGGGTGCATCTAGGCTCTGGCTTGGGATGTCCCTCCTGGGATGGGGAGCATGCAGTACTCAGGTGCACACCCAGATGGGAGCCTGGGAGGGAACAGATTCAGCACCAGCGATTGGGCCTCAGGACAGAGCCCCCAGGTTCCCTAAAATGCTGGCAGAGGGAGCTTCCTGAGCAGGCTGCCCCGGTTCAGTTGCAGGTGGGGAATGGAAGGCCCGAGAACAGTGGGAAGCACAGCACCCAAGGCAGCAGGAGGGAACAGCATTGGCCAGGCCAAGTCAGCAGAGCTGGACATCAAAGCCCGGAGATGTTCCCAGGATACTGGCCTCCCTCCCTTGGAGGGACAGTGTTCCTTTGATGATGAGAAGAAAGCATGTTGTACAGTGCAGGAGGCTGGCAGGGGAGACAAGTGCCCTCCCCATGGCCACCCAGAGTTCAAGAGGGCTCATCACAAGTGTCAAGTCCGCCACTTTCAAGGGCTGAGAAGCCAGGTCCACCACAGAGTCCTCGTTTGCTAAGGGAATGGGCAGCTGCATGAGGTCAGGGGTCCACAGTGAGCCACTGTCCAACGGGCTGAATGGGGCGACTGTCAGGGTAGAACAGCTGTGTTCTGAAGAAGCCAGAGTGGCGAGGGCCCTGGGCCTGTGGCCACCTCACCCTGTCTGCTGCTGCGCTAGGCATCTTGCAGTGTCTTGGGGCACACATGTCCTGGCCCCTGCAGCTTCCTTTTCCCTCCTACAGGGATGAGCCCGCTGCCTAGCAGCCCCAGGTATACCTGAGCTCCACCTCTCCGAGGTCCCCAGGGTGTTCTTGTCTGGTGTGCCCATCCACATTCCCATTGCGAGACTGCATGATACCTTTGTAAGCACTGGTATCCAGGTCTCAGACTACGTGTGCCATTCAGGATGGGAACAAGGTGATGGTGCCCCTGGAGCTGTACAATGAAGGCCTAGACCAGTGAGGGTGAATCTGTTAGAGCTTGCAATGATACCAACAGCCGGCTGCAGTACATAGGCCATAGGTTCACCACCGCGGGCCTAGACCCTTTGCCTGGCCCTCCTCTCTATTGTCCAAACCCGCCCTCTGTCATCATGACACCCAGCCCAAGGCTCAGATTCCAGGTCCTCCTAGAAAAGGTCCTGGCTCCCTCCAAGGTAGCAACAGGAAGGGATGGTCTGGGACCAAGCAGAGCCTCCTTCTCTCCACAGCCCTGCCCACAGAGGCCACCCTTGGACAGCCACAGCTCAGCGGTGTCCTGGTGGGTGCAGAGGAGGATTCTGGTTTCTGTGAAAAGAATGTCCATGTGGCCAGGGACCCAACTGGAGAAAAGGGTGTGGCTGGGGCCCCAGCTCCAAGCCAACAGGCAGCATCCTGTTGGAAAGGTCCCTGCCCAAGTTTCATGGGCTCTGAAAGCCTCTCTGGACATCTCACTCCTGGCTCTGCAGAAAGGACCTTGGTACAGAGAGGTTCCTTGTGCCCTCTTCCCATGCCCCCAGGAAGGCACCAGTGCCAAAGTCCCACCAGCTGGGTCCATGGGGCTCTCTGACCAGCCCCCCAACTGTACTGTGCCAGGGCACCTGTTCTGATGCCTTGGTGCCATCTGCATCCCAAGCTCCCCCCACACCTCTCCCTAAATGCCCCAGAGACCGGACTGTTTCAGAGAGCCCTGGCTGCCCTTCCTACTCTTCCTACAAACAGAAGCTGGCAGCCTGCAGTGTCCACAGCTGCTCCCGGTCATGCACAGACCAATGTGGTGGTGGGGGGGCAAGCTGGACCTCTGGTCCACACCACAGTCCCAGGCCCAGGTCTCATCTGCCTGGGGCAAAAACCCAGCTAGGCCCGGGGATGCAGCCATGACCCCTTGGGAAAGAAAGTGGGGAAAAAAAACAGGAGGGGGAGGGAAAGATTCTAGAAAATAAATTCTCAAATCTCATCTGTGATTGCGAAGTCCCAACAACGCCTGCTGACGCGGAAAAATAAAAGTTGCTGGCTTGTTTTCTTCGCCCTTTCTTTCTGAACGATTTGACGTTTTATTCCCCCCATCAAACTCTCTATTCTCTGTTAATGGCAGAATAATAAAAAATTATCCCTCATAGCATGTTGAGTGAGAGGCCAAGCCGGGAGCCCGGGAGAGGGAGGAAGCAGAGGAAGAAAAAAGGTTATTATAAATGTGTCAGCCTTGTTTATGGCCCTTTATCAGCTAGGGAGGGGAGGGAGGGGCGCCATCAGCACACTTTAAAATGCTGCCAACTTGGCTGGGGAGTGTAAATAATTTTTATTTTCAGCTGCATTTAGATATTTTAAAATACACACCCAGGAGCCATCATGGGGACTCAGCCCAGCTCTGCCAGGGCAAAGCAGGTGGGGATAGCCTGCCTTCGGGCCCCTTTGATGGGACTGTGTGACAATCAGGGCTTACAAAAGCAGGGTTTTCTGATAAAAGCTTCTTTCTGGGGTGCTGGGGAGATAGCAAGACTGGTCTAATGGCTGCCAGACTCCTCGGCTGGCTGGCCAGCCAGGGCTAATTTGACAAAGTAGACAGGATGGGTGAGGTAGTACAGGTTTCTGGTGTCCTTCCCCATAAGGGCATGGCTAACCTGAGCCAGCGTGCCACCTCCCATGCTGTCAGACACATCTCCATCATGGACTTGGGACTGCTTTCCTTCAGACGCTTACATCTTGTACACATATTGGTCACTGGGCAACATTGATTGGGCATCTATTGTGCCCATCTATTGCTGGGATCTAAGGGCTCAAGGGTGGGGGAACTTAGAGAGACCAAGAGAGATCATCTTGCTTAACTGTTCTTTGATCTCTAGTCCTTCTTAACCTTTAGTGTGTGCCCAGAAGTGAGTCATGCCGTGTGACATTAGTGAGTAGCTCCTGAGGACTCAGGCTCCACTGGAGATAATAATAATACTAACCACGTGGTCATGGGTGTAAAAATGAGATGAGTACACAAAGAGTTTCTATCCAACACCCAGGGAGCTCGTACTTAACAATGTCTCTCGACACTGGCTGTGTACTGCAGTGGGAATATTAAATTCCACCAGAATCCCCTATGTGTTGTAGAGTGCCCAGCACTGAGGCCAGGATAAAGGGGAGGCTACAGGAAGCCCAATCTTGTCTTCTGGGGGTATCTGGGATACAGAAAAGAGGGGCTGTCCATTCCACAGGTGCAGCTCATGGGGCAGGCTTGGGACCAGGTGTCCCTGAGGGAGCAGGCAGATAGGGGGAGATGGGAGGAGCCTGGCTTGGATGTTGAAGGGGGAGAGGTCAGAGGCCAGATGGCTTAAAGACCTCTCCAGGCTGGTTCCCTGGCTTGAGCATTAGTGCCTCATGGAGTTGATACTGTGGCCAGCACCCTGAGTCTTGCAGCCCCCATCTCTCATGTCCATCAATCACCCCTCTCCTATAGATGCTGGGGACACCTACCATTGCCCTTTGTATTCTCCAGAGCCTCAAGGTGGACCCTGGCAGACAATAAGCATGGCCAAGCTCAGAGGACACAATAGAGCCACATTCTGAAGCCTGTGACCTTCCCACTGGTTCCTCTTCCTGGATGGAGCTGCACATGGCTGGAAAGACAGGACATACCAGGCCAAAGGGTGATGATGCTTGGGCTAAGGTGCTGAGCTCTGCTAAGCCTTCCCTGGGGTCTAAAGACCAAGAGCAAGAGAAGTAGGAGGCAGGGAGAAGCAAGGGACAGGAGGAAGAGGCAGCAGATGAGAGCACTGTACCTGCCTCCCTACCTTGGCATCCCTGCAGTCACCCCTACATGCCACAGGCACAATGTCCCCTGTTGAGCCTGGCCCTCAAGACACTCACAGTCCCAAGAAGGAGATCAATGTAAGCAGACAGAACAAGGCAGTGTGTGACACTTGGTAGCCAAGAGTGGGAAAGGTAGATGGACATCAGGGAAAAAAGTGGCGCAGAGCAGCAGAGACTTGAGTGGCTCCAGAAGCAGCACAGAGAATTCCCAAGAAGATTAGGTGAGGAGGAAACTCTATGCATGAACAAAGCCTGGGAGCCTGTGGCCACAAAGCTTCCTGCAGGAAGTATAAGACAATGCTGTAGGTTTGGCTTAGTGCAACCAACAGTGCAGTATCTGACCTAAGGGGCACTAGTGTGACTTGAAACAAGGGTTCTCCTAGTCAGATATATATGGGAAACACTGGAAGCAAGAGCACAAAGTACAAGATACATACAATAGTCAATTGTACTTCTATATACTGACAATGAACAGGAAGATTAAGAAAACAATTTCATTTACAATAGCTTCAAAAAGAATAAAATATTTTGAAACAAATTTAACCAAGTTTCCCCTGGACACTGCAAAACATTCTATAAGAAATTAAAGAAGATTGAAATAAATGGAAAGACATCCCATGTCCATCGATTGGAGGATAATACAGTCAAGAGTGCAATATTCCACAAACTGATTTACAGATTCAATGCAATTTATGCCAGAATCTCAGATGACTTCTTAAAGAAACTGACAAGATAATCGTAAAATTTTTATAAAAATGTAAGGAACTGCTAGTAGGAATGCAAAACGGTGCAGGCATTTTGAAAGATAACTCGGTGGTTTCTTACTAAACTAATCATAAATTTACCTTTTGATCCAGCAGTTGGGTCCCTTGGTATTTACCCAAATGAATTGAAAATTTATGTCTACACAAAAACTTGCACATGGATATTTACAGCAACTTTGCCCTTAAACACCAAGATTTGGAAGGCACCAAGATGTCCTTCAGTAGTGAATGGATAAACTGTAGAACAACCAGACAATGGATTTTATTTTTTATTGATACCAGGTATTGAACTTGGGACTTGCACTTTGGAGGAAGACTGCAGCACTACTGAGCTAAATCCCCAGCCCCACAATGGAATGTTTTTTACTTCAAAAAGAAGTGAGCTGTGAAACCATGAGAAAATATTAAAAAACATTAACTGCATATTACTAAGTGAAAGCAGCTAATTTGAAAAGGCTATATACTGTGTGCTTCCAATGATATGGCATTATTCTGGTAAACTATAGAGTTGATGCCTGCCAGAAGTTGAAGAGAGAAGGATGAATCAGTAGAGCAAAGAGGATTTTTAGAGTAGTGAAACTATTCTGTATGGCACTATGACGGTAGGTTCATGTCACTGTCAAAACTCAGATGGACAACACCAAGAGTGAGCCCTTAACAGAAACTATGCAGGCTTTGGGTGATAAGGATGTGACAGTGTGGGTTCATGGATTGTAACAAATACGTGTTAATGGGGGTGTTAATGATAGGGAAGGTTGTATTGTGTGATAGGTTATATGGGAATTGAATTTTGCTGTAAACTTAAAATTTTTCTAAAATATAAAGTCTACTTAAGAGACTCAGAATATCCCAAATAATCTTTAAAAATAACAAAGTTTGCAGATTCATACTTCTAATTTCAAAACTTACTACAAATCCACAATAATCAAGACAATGTAGTACTGGCATGAAGACAAACATCAATGGGATAGGAATGAGAACTCAGAAATATACCCCACAGTTATGGTCCATTGCTTTTCAAAGACAGAGCCAAGACAATTCAATGGGGACGAAAACTGTCTTTTCCTTGTGTGAGGCTGGCACAATGGAATATCTAACATGCAAGAGAATGATGTCAGACCCCTCTCCTTATAATGTACCTAAAACTTGTTTCAATATGGATTAAATGACTGAATCTGAGCTAGAAGCTGGGGGAGTCCAGGCTGCTGGGGCCAGAGGCTACAGAGAGTTGGATTGGCGCCAGGTCAGACTCTCTCGGTCTTCTACCATGATCACCACCATTCTTATTCTGAGGTCAGCACATGTCAGTGATGCATCCTAGGGTGGCCCCATGGGGACAGGAAAGTTCCCTGAAGATTTTCCATCTGTCCTCCAATTTATCTGTTTTGAGAGTTAATGCGAGTGGATCCAGGTGCAAACTTTTGGGGGACAATTTTGCTGTCAATAATACCTTTCCTCGAGAACACACAGTAGAAATATCCCATGATCCTTCTTTTGGCATCAGCAGGCCCAAGCTGCAGCCTTTTGGAGTAGAAAGAAGCAAGCATAAATTGTTCATCTTGGAACTGATTTTAGAAGGATCTTTGGTGAATCAAGACTCCAGTTCACCAATCTTCCTGTATCTACTTTACCAATGTCACTTTGCAACTCAGCCCATCACAAGTGAAGTCAGTGTCCCCACCTTTAGCTCTGGCCTCTTGACAAGCTTTGGTGGATGTCATGTGTGGAAGTAATTGTGTGCCCACGCCAGGTATAGACTGGAAGAGTCCTTTTATCCTTCCATTTGACTCTAGGAAGTCTGATCCCAGCACAAGGAAAAGCCCAGGCTTACTGCTTCAGGATAAGTAACCACAAGGAAAGGGCTGAGCCCTCCAGGGAAGGTCGTCTTAGGCTAGCAGCTCCCACTGTCTCTCCCGGCCACAGGCCTGTGAGATGCTTACCGAGGATCAGCCCAGCCTGCTTGGCCTGCTACCACCTGCTGACTCACAGGCTGTGAGCAGAGTACAGAAATGTCTGCTTAAAACATTAAGTTCTGGGGCTATTGGGCAACCATTATTTATAGCTCCCCCAAACTGACACAGCCGCAAACTGGAGACAGCCCAGATGTGTATCGATGAGGGGCTGGAGGTATAAGCAAGGACCTGTGGTGCCCTGGGATACCCTGCAGCTGTTAACAATGAGATTGATGTGCAGGTACTGACCCGGACGATGGCCATGATATACTGGTGAGGGAAATGCAAGTGGCTGATCAATATGAATGCCATGACCCCATTTTGCTTTTTTAAAAAGTCTGTGTTGTAAGATCTACAAAGTACATGCACCTTGGTGAAAGCTGGCATGCAAAATACTATTCATAGGGATTGCCACTAGGCAAAACAGAAAGTTTAATATTTTTTATTTTCTTTCTTGTAATTTTTTTGAAAAATGAAGATTATTTGAAAGAAAAGCACAGTTGATATTTTCAATAACTGTGTTTGTGAAAACCAAGGCCCAGTTGCCCTCATGTAGATTTTCCAGCTCTCTCTTCTCTGTCCTGGCTTCCTGGCTGCCTGGTTCTGCTCGGCTCCCAGGCCAGGATTACTCCCTGTTTTAATCACCTTTCTGCTGCTGGGACAAAATACTTGCTGAACACAACATAAAGGAGAAAAGGTTTATTTTGGAACATGATTTCAGAGGGATCAGTCAATGGTTAGCTGGCTCCAAGTCAGAAACATCATGGTGGAAGGGCCTATGAAGAGGAAAGCTGTTCACTCCATGGTGGCCAGGGAGCAAAAAGGGCAAGAGTCAGAGAGAGGGGAAGAAGCACTGCCCCAGGGACCTCCTTCCTTCAATCAGGCTTCACCTCCTAATAGCCCATTTAGGTACTGATCAACTCATGGGTTAGGTTAGTGCCCTATGATCTAATCACCTTCCCAAGCCCTCCTCTGGATATACAACATTGTGTTCATGTGACAATAGGGACATTTTTGATACAAAATCATAACTCCCCCCTGCAACAAAAACCACACCCTAAATTCTCTTTCAGCCTCATAGAGCCTCAATATGTTCTGTATCATCATCATCATCATCATCATCATCATTTTACAGTACAGAGACAGAGCCCAAGATCTTTTCACTAAGCTACATCCCCAGCATTCAATTATTTACTGATTGCTTAATTGATTCTGATAGAGTTTCACTAAGTCACCAAGTTGCCCAGGCTGTGCTGGGACTTGTGATCCTCCTCCCTTAGCCTCCCAGAGTAATGACAGTTTGCATCTCCATGCCTGGCTCACCTCTGATGTTAGAGCAGGAAGAAATTTAGGGGTCAAGTTCTGCCTTCTCTTGGTACAGATACAGGGAGCCTGAGGCACAGAGGGGACAGGGACATAGCAGAGACCTGGGGTCACAGAAGGGACATGGAGGTGTCCTGATGCTCTGGTTCTGATGCCCCATCCAATCTCCACTGGGCCCCATTTCCCTCATCTGGCTTGCAGGACTGGGGACAAGTTTCATTTTTCTTGAGGGACTGGGAGGGAGAGTGACAGAGCCGGAGCCAAAGAGGAGGAGGGCCGGGAATCAGTGGGCACCAGAGCCAGCCTCAGCCCAGTGCCTCTGGCAGCAGCACATAATAAGCAAGAAAAATAGAGGAAAGAGAGCAAAATGTCACATACTCTCGGTGCCATTAGCCACCAGAGAAGGGAAATATCATATAATTAGGCAGGGCCTTTGTTTGCTTTTGTGGAGGAGCACATAAGGGCCTGGCTTGGCTGGGGGCCTGTGTCTGTATGGATGCTGTTTACTGGGGACAGGGGTGGAGCAAGGAGAGGAGGATCTCAGAGCTGGGGCTCAGCACCCTGGGGTGCCCACTCCCCTTGCTAGCCCTGCTGGGACTGGGGGTGGGGGAGTGGAGGGAGTCAGAACGGGAAAGGAAGGGGACTTGCTCCACTTGGAAACCGAGCTGTGGAGCTCCATGCCTCCTTGCTAAACCACTCTGCTGTTGTTTGTTTATATTTCCCTCGTTATTACCCAAGTCACAGAAACACCCCGGTAATAGCTGTAAAATTACACACTCGCAGCTAATTCGGGGACGACTCTTGGCATAGCAGCCACGTTTTAAGGAGAAATAAACAAGGCCTGAAATAAAAATCGGCAGGAATACAAATCTGCAGCAACGAGGGGCCTCCCCCTTCCCTGCGGGCACCCGGCGCACATGGCTCTCCTTTTGCTGCATGCATCAGACACGTGCCAGGCCAGGCCAGGAGCCCATGGACCAGCCTGCCCATCCCTCCAACCCAGGGCAATGTGGAGGGGGCCTCCTTGTCCTATCTCCCATCTTCTGCAGAGAGTCCATTTTCCTCTTCCTGCGGAGGAGTCTGAATGCCAGCAATCTTCTTCCCCATCCATCCATCCACTCATTCATTCGTTCATTCATTTGTTTGTTCATTCATTTCTTGATCAACTACTTTGTGCCAGGCACTGCACACTAGCCAGTCAGTAAAATACGCACACTGGTCCTTTCTCAGGATGAATATGTGGTGTAGGAAATAGATACTAGACAAATACCTAGGAGAATAAATGTGCAGGCAGTCAGGATAAGCACTGTATAGGAAAAACAGTGTAGAAAGAAAACGGGAACTTTGGGACAGACCAGGGTTCAGGAAAGAAGTATTTATGAGAAAGGAAAAGCCTGAGCTGAGGCCCGAAATAGGAATTTTCTAGAAGAGCAGGGGCTAAAGGGGTGGGGGACAGGGGCCAAGACCCCAGGCAGGGTGGCCTGGGCATTAGAGCTAGGTGTGATGTCACTTGGCCTGGCGTGATGTCCAGCTGTGTCAGCCACTCCTGGGGGCTACAGACAACAGGGTCCAAAAGAAGGGATGAGGTGGGGGAGACCTGACTTCCCCTGAGAGGCTGGCAGAAATTGGAGGAGGGAGAGGGCACCAAGGAGGCCACCACAGTCAGTCTGGGGTGAGGACAGAGCCTATGGAAAGGACAGGGACATGACAACAGGGAGAACTGAAGGGCTGAGAAACACCTCAAAACAGGCAGGATTTGGGTTTGGGTGAGTGAGAAAGACGGGGCCCAGAGGCTAATGAATGGAGACATGTTTCAGAGAGGGGAGGCTGAGGAGGGGCAGACAGGGGCATACGAGGGCCTTCAATGGCCATGAATGGGAAAGGCTGCCTGAGCAGGGCACAGCCCGGGGGAGAAGAGGGGTTTGGACCTGTGTGACCCGCAGCAGGGACTCTGAGATCAAAGATCCCTGAGTGCATCAGTAACAAAGTGAAAGTGACACCTCCGGTCACAGCTGATGCAGAGACTGAAACACAAAGCATCCAGTGCTGGACCCTGGGGTCTCCCAAGAGCTGTCCCATGGAGCTGTGGTCAGGCTTGAGGGGCAGCAGCAGAGGCAGCCCCCATCTGGGAGGGTGTGACCCAAGGGATAGTTGAAGGTTGAAGGAGGTAAGGCAATGGAATGGTGGCCTGGGCAGAGAGCACAGCTGAGGCAGAGGCAGCTGGAGGTTGGACCAAGGCAACAAGAGGTCTCTCTGGGTGGGCTGCAGGAGCTGTTTGCCCAGGGCCATGTCCTGACCTTGCTACACCACAGGGTAGGAGTATGAGCTGGGCGTGGGTGCTGGGGTTATGACTCCCCTTTGAGAACATGAGGCAGGAACTGAGCTGGGAAGCAGGTCTCCTACTCTGCCTGGCCTGGGCCCTCCTCTCTGAGATTCACCGGACCCTGGGCAGAGCTCTAAGCTCCCTGCACCTGACCCTCACTCATCTGTGTGCGGTGGAGGGTGTGTTTGCCCATGCACATGTATTACCATGTTCGCGTACTTAGGACCTACCAAAGCACACATATACACATACAGTGTGCTCTTGTGCACCTGTGCCAACAGGCTTGCTGTGCATGTGCATATGCATGTCACGTACAGGTGCAAGAGCTGAGTGCTATGGCTCCCCTGTCCTCCAGCTTTTGCAGCTGGACTCGCAGCTGCTATCCTGGGCTGAGCCCCAGGCACTCCCTGGGGTCTCTGTCTGGTGCCTGATTGCCCTGTAGGAGGGTAAAGTGCCCTGTGCCTGCCAGGCAGGTCCCTGGAAGGTGCTGTGCTCTGCAGTGACAAGGAAGGTGGGCTATGAAGGGGCAGAGGTACAGAGGACCCAGGACTGAGGAGGGGAAGTCGCTGATGCTGCAAATGCAGTGTCCACTTGGCCAGGGGCCCTGGGGACCCTAAACTGCCTGGCTCCTGTTTCCTGGCTTCTTGGCAGGGAGTGTAGTACGAAGGTGCGGGTAGCTCACCCACCTCCTACCCAAGGACATCTGGATGAGGAGAGCTTACAGGACACGGTAGGATGAAGTTGGGCTTAGATCCTAAATAGGCTAGGGGCCAGGTGCAGCCCTGCTACTGCCTGCCCTTTGAAGTAGCAGCTTCTTCCACTTGCGGTACAGGATGCTCACTCATGAAAGGGTGGGGTGTTGGATGGTGCCCCCAAGAGCCCATCTAGTTCTATGTTTTGTGCATAACTGAGGTGGGACTGAGAGCCCTTGGCCACAGAGACCACCCCAGAAGCATGGTGTGAGGTGGGCAAGAAACCCAGGGGCCACTGCAGCAGGAAGCAGACCCTACTGTTCTCAGCGCAATAAAATGACGTCACTGCTCCCTGTCTACATCTAGGAGAGCTCAGGACCATCTGACCACTATGCCCAACTGTGCTGTAAGCCTCCCAGGACCCATGGGTCTAAAGCGAGGGGACACCAAAAACAGTCACAAGCCAAAAAGCTGGCTCAGAAGTCAATGCAGAATTCATGGTCCCTGCCCCCAGCCGCTCTCCTCAGGCAGGGCCCACATGTACATCCTCCTTGTTGCTCGACTACATCTAAACAGAACTGGGAAGATGGTGTTAAAATTGTATTTTCTATTTTGAAAAGGGAATACATTCATGTGCTTCAAAAATCAAAGATAATGCAGTATGGTGCAGGAAGCCTCCCTGTCTCCCTGCTCCTTCCTTCTGTAGCCCTCTTTGGTGTCCTGTAGGTCCTGTCCAGAGCAAAGCTGACCCAGACTGCTCTTATCAGACAACTGGACTATTGTGAGGCTCTCACTGTGGGACATGGGCCCAGCCTCTGTCCTGCCTGCCCTCAAGCTTAGGGCTGCACCACGGCTGGGTGATAATCAATCGGATACTCTCAAATATTTATGAAACACTATAATGTCGTAGTGCAGGAAGCCTCCCTGTCGCCGTGCTCCTTCTTTCTGTAGCCCTCTTTGACGTCCTGTAGGTCCTGTCCGAGCAAAGTTGACCCCAGACTGCTCTTATCAGACAACTGGACTATTGTGAGGCTCTCACTGTGGGACATGGGCCCAGCCTCTGTCCTGCCTGCCCTCAAGCTTAGGGCTGCACCACGGCTGGGTGATAATCAATCGGATGCTCTCAAATATTTATGAAACACTGATGGATTTTCTCAGTCTGGAGCTGTAGCTTTCATGGAATTTGGCTTTTTAGCCAGGTCAATATTTTCCCTGGGCCATCATGGAGATGCATGTCCTTTTGTCTCATGCCTGGCACAGGGGCCTGGCAGTTCCTGCCATGCCAGCTCCGGCCGGCGAGTAGCTACCAGGGAGGGAAAGACACAGAGAGGCCAGGCCTGGGCTGGGCAGCAGACATGCACATCATGCCATTCAAGAGCTCCCCAGCACCCCTAGTGACCCCCCCACTTCTGCGGTCCCCTTTCCCTTCCCTGCACAGCCAAGTTCCTTGTTCCCCCACTGCCCCAGCTCTGACCTCAGGGCTATGCACAGTCAGTTTGGTTTTCACAATCTCCTGTCAGCCGCACTCACCCCATCAGACTCAGATACACTCATCTTCAAAAGAGCTGCTCCTTCAGGGCCCACAAGAAAGAGGCCACCAGCTGGGGACAGCTGGGTGGAGACACAGGAATATGGCTCTCAGGCCACACTTCCCTTAGGTCCTCTGGAAACAGCTTCCTCCCAGGAATCTGAGCCCAAATCCAGGCTCTGCCCCAAATCTGGACACATGGGGAGATGGAGGAGAAGGACCTAGCCTCAAATTTGAGAACCCTGTCAGCCTTGAGCATGACATAGATATGGGGCTCAGTGAGGACCGCTCGGGACACTGAGGCCCAGAAAGGGGGACCCCACAAAGACTCCATAAATGATGGGATTCCAGGTGTGCCCATGGGACTAGAAAAACCAATGGGGGCCTGGTGTGGTAGGAAGCAGAAGAGGGGGGCCAACATCACCAGGAGGCAGTGAGTGGGGACATGGGACCAGAGGATTCTCAAGGGACAGGATAGGGCCTCTGCTTCCTCACTTATACAATGGGGAGAGGCAGTGGAATCCCGAGACTAGACAGGGCCAGCTGTCAGTGATTCTCTGAGTGGAGGCAGAGGAGCCCCTGAGACAGCATGAGCAGGAGCAGAGGTGGGGCAGACCCTGTCCCCACTCTGGCTGCCAGGGCAGCAGCTCCTCCCCTCCCCGGATGAGGCTGAGGCTGACTGATGAGAAGGCTCCAGAGCCTGGCTGTCAGCGAGTGCCCCCTGCCACCTTCTCATTGCTGATTTGCATAACATTTGCACAAATCTGCATAATTTAGGAAGCAGCTTGAGCGCCTCCTGGGCAGTCTGAGTCTCTGTGATTTTATGAGCTTTGAAGTGGCCCTTTCTTCTCCTGCCTGCTTCCTCCTGCTCTCCTTGTCTCTGTGCCTGGTCTGTCAGATCCTGTTGCCTCTGCCCGCACTGGGCTCAGGATGGGCCTGCGAGGCTCTCCTGATTCCTGGAGAGCCCAGGCAGCAGCAGAATGGAAGGGGCTGAGACTGACACAGGTCCCAAACACCCAGTTGCAAGAGGCCTGCCCAGAGGGGAGTACAAGGACCCCAGGAAACCTCCTCATAGGTTCACCAAGAGCAGGCCAGGCCTGGGTGACCAAACCCTCTTTCCCAACAGTGCATGAAGGGGCGGGGTGTGTCAGAGTGGCTCTGAGGTTTTGCCCTGGATGTTGGTGAGGTAGGGATGGTGGGTACAGGGTGGGACTGTGACTGACTGGCCAAGCAGCAATCCCCAGGGGAAGTGGCTCATGAATTACTACAGGTCTGTTGGGTATGTGACACTGGCTCAACTCCTATTGGTTTAAGCAAAAAAACCAAAAGGCTGGGAATGTAGCACAGTGATAAATTGTGTGCTTGGCATGCACAAGGCCCTGGGTTTGATCCCCAGCATTGGGAAGGTAAGAAGGAAGAGAGGGAGGGTGGGAGGAAGAAGAGAAAAAGAAACAGGATTTTACTTCCTAGAGGAACAGAGAAATCCAGGGCATACAAAAGCTCAAAGGTGGTTGAACATATACTGTCTCGCTCTCCTTGCTGAGGGCTCACCCTGGTTCATTCCCTGTCACTCTAGGCAGCTCCAGCATGAGAACCCTCTAGCTCCAAGTCCAGGGGAACAGAGCTCCTTCCCCAAGAGCCATCTTCTCGGTCTCACATGGGTCCTGTGCCCAGAGGCAGGTGGTTTTCTTGTTGGCCTGGCCTAGGTCCCGTGTCCACCTCTGGGGGTCAGGACAGAGTCAGTCTCACTGTGAGAAGTAAGAGCAGGGAGGGGGAAGTTGGCTGGGGAGAAATCAGGGCCCCCAGAGGCAGGGGCAGGGAAGGGGACCCTGCAAGGTAGGTGGCATTCTGGATGTGGAAGCATGTGTGGCTCTCAGGTACAGGAGCTGGAGATGGGGAGGGGCAGGTGGGGAGGGAGGAGGATGTGGATGGGAGCACATGGGGGGATGGCTGGTAGAGGGCGTTTCCTCCCCTTTGTGGCAGGACGAACCCAGCCACACGGGCACTAGGCAGGATATGACGTGTGATCCTCAATAACTGGAGGGCCTAAACTGCAGGAGGCATGGGAGGATCAGACAAGGTCTTCTAAGACGGGGCTTGGAAAATCATCCTCTAAGGCCTCGTCCTTGTGTCCAGAGGAGCAAGGGAACCCGCAGCCTGCAGCCCCCCAAGAGCTGGGTGGACAGAACTGTGAAAGAGGCTGGGGAGGCCTCGGGCTGTCACGAGGAGGAGCAGGAGGAGGAAGAGAAGGAGGAAAGGGAAAGGGGGGAGGAAGAAAAAGAGGAAGGGGAAGAAGGGAGAGGAGAAGGAAGAGGAAGGGAAAAGAGGAGGGAGGAGAAGGAGGAGCTTTTATGCTTTATCTACATATGACATGGTATTTGCATGTAGGAGGAGGCGGGGTAGGGACTGAGGAGTGGTGGCGGAGAGGGCAACTGCCCAGCCAGGGCCCGCAGCTTCTCACAACAACTTGTAGAGGATTTGGGGCAGAAGGGAGGAAGGAAGACCGGAGGAGTCCAGGGCTAGGAGGGGCTTCCGATGCCAGATGACAACTTGCTATTTATTTGTTTATTTATTTATTTTCTGACACAGGGTCTCACTATGTAGTTCAGGCTGGCCTTGCACTCACTATGTAGTCCATGCCGGCTTCAAACTTGAGGCAATCCTTGTACTTCAGCCTCCTGAGGGCTGGGATTACAGGAGAGCACCACCATGCCTGGCTTGACAAATTGTTTTCCTGGAAGGATTTCTGTGTCTGCCTGTGTATATGGTGGGTATCCCCTCCGGTGTCACCAAAGTGTTATATCTCCTCTCTCTGTGTCATCTTTCCCTGCTCCAGTTTCCCTGGAATACTGCAGGGAGCAGCGTGTGAGTGAGGAGGCGAGGCAGGGGCCTGCCCCAAACACAGCTGCACCCTGTCCCCCAACAGTGGGCAGCTCTCTTGTGAGCTGCAGGCAGCCACTGAGTCCCCCAGGAAGCCACTAATCCCATCTCCACCTCCTGACTCGTGGGGGCGGCATCCGGAGGATGTGAGCACCCCTTTCAGGGACAGAGGAGGCCTCAGCTTGGCAGGTGGGTTCTGATTCCAGCCCCAGGTGGTCTTATTTCCTTCCAAGTCCTGGTTCCATAGATGCCAGTGCCAGCTTGCAGGTCTGGCTGTGGTTACCCAGCAATGCAGCTAATATTTGGGCTGCCCAGGCCAATGGTGTCCCCATGACCCATACTTAGACTGTGAAAGACAGGCAGCCCCATGTTCCACACTGGCCTTGAACTCTCTACTTACCTAGGCTGGCCTCAAACTTGCAATCCTCCTGCCTCAGCCATCCAGTGCTGGGCTTGTAAGTACACACCACCTCCCCTCCCTCCGTGCTTATGCTAGGCCCTTTGAAGACATCTTTTTCTTCCTGGAATCTTCCCACTGCTCTGTGCCTCGTACAATGAGATAGCTGAAGCTTAAGAGGATAAATGACTTTCTTTTCCAAGGCCACTCAGCCTATAGGCAACTGAGCCCAGGCAATGGTCCGGAGAGTCCCTGTATGTGCCCACAGCCTTGTCACCGCAGCAAGAAGGGGCTGTCCCCAGGTCTTTGCCATCTAGAGGTTCACTTGGCTTCGTCCCTGGGGCTCAAGAACCCTCAGACCATAACATTCGCAACTCAAAGGGGACCAGCATCCAAGGCGGGAGGGTATGTGTGGGGCAAGTGAGTACCTGTCCTCTTTGACCACCGGTTTCCTCCAGGTTCTCTGTCCTCTGCAAGGCCCAGTGGTGGACCAGGGCTACCTGATGCTACCTCACAGTGGCCCACATCAACACCCCCGACAGCCTCACAAGAGCTAAGCTCCAACGGCTCAGCTTTCACCCCTCTGCCCATCAGGCCCCTGCGGCACATGAATTATTTCCTGACACTGCTCCTTTCTCCCTTTTCCCATTTTAGCCCCAAGCCCCACATTTCCTGCTGTCCTCTGCCAATTCCTCCTCTAGCAGATCCCCAGCGACTGTTGTATATGAAATTATTTTGTGAAATCCAATAAAAATTTTAATCAGGTCAACATCATTACAAGAAACGAATCTTCCTCAATGCAGGAAAAATGTGGAAGAAAATCCCCGTCACCGTGCACACATAGACACTCAGCTGCATGCCCACGCCTCAAGGATGGCAGGCACAAGTCCCCGGCCCCCTCTAGACTTCAGTTTTGTTCTCCATACAATGGGCCTCACATCCGTAATCACCTCACTATAGAGGGGCTATCTGCCCTCCAAGGACAAGGAATCTAGTGAGGGCCGAGCCCCTGCTGGGCCTCCCCTGACATTTGTGAGGGCTCTGGCCACAGTGCAAGTGGAGGCTCCTATGACATGTGCAGGAATTTAAGGTTATAAATCAGGCCAACTGTCCAGTAAAAGATGTTAGGATTCCCATCTCAATAGCCTGAAAGGCCAGGTTTCATTATACAGGACTCTGGGGAGGACCTAGACCCTGCACTCTGGCCCCAGCTCAGGCCTGATCCCTCCTGCTCTGTGACACCCAGCTCTGTGCCACCCTTCATTAAGGATGCACCCACACCCAACCTCCTGCCATCTCATGTCCTCAGGCCTGGTGTGTGCCTGAAATGAGCCAGGGCAGAGGCCCACTGGGCAAAGCACCAGGGCTTCAAGTGTGCAGGGCTCAGGGTGGGAGTGTCCTTCTCCCAGGAGGGCTGTTCAGCCTTCAGAATGAAGAGCAGTGAGCCCTCAGACACGTGCCCTGTCCTCTCTCAAGGGACACAGCTTCTGTAATCAGGGACCAGGCTGGCCTTCCCTGTACCTTCTGTCTCCCTACCTCAGACTTCCGTGACCCGGCCGTATCCTCCAGATAGTCAATGTCCAGGGTTGGAGGGGACAGGGCTGCCCTACAGGCCCTGGACCATGGCTTGCAGGCCTCAGTCCTGTGCTTTGGGCTAAATTCATTGCCCAAAACTCAGTCCCCAAGGCCTGAGTATCCAAAGAAGGGGTGTGGAGAGGCTATGTGGTCAGGAGGGCAGGGACCTCATCTGTGGCATCAGTGCCCACAGAGAAGAGCCCCACAGATCTTGTCCACCCTGGCACCAGATGAGAACTCTGCAGAAAGGAGCTGTTCACAGGGAAGGGACCCTGTGGGACACTGAATCTTCAGCACCCTGGTCTTGGATTTCCCAGCCTCCAGTTATTTGGGAAATAAACTTCCCTTCTTTGTAAGTTAGGCATCCTCAGGAATTTTGGTAAAGCAGCCTGAACAGACCAAGACACCATGCCTGTCCGGTGATACCAGACCATGAACCCCTGGGGCAGTGCTGCAACTTCCTTGGGGCCAGATGACCCCTTTGAATAATTGCCAGACAAGTATTCATGTTTGTAGGTGAGCCTGGGTGCTGGTGGGGACTGCACTGGGCAGCCACTGATGACTCAACTCTTAGACTCCTTCACCCAAGCCCATAGAAGGCCTTCAGATGGTCAGGGATGTTGCCAGAGAAGGAAGGCAGTCTACTGAGTCCCTTCTGTGTTTAGGGGATGGGCTGCTATCTCATTTAAGGCTCAAAGCAATGTTATAGAGAGGTTGGTGTGGTCTCACTTTATAATGAAGGCCTGGAGGTCACATGACTTCCCAGCATTCACCTTCTTGGACACTGCAACTCCCACCATTATATGGTCCATGAGTCCCCGCCTTGAGCACCTACAGATCCTCACCTCAGCCTCCTCTGGCCCCAGGCACTGACTCAGCCTCAGAGTGGGTAACCTAGCAATGTCAGGAGCTGTCACTCCTGGGAGCAACCTCAGCAGGGACAGAGAGGTGGTGGTAAATCCTCCTGCTTCCTCACCCGTGGGCAGGACAGCTCCGAAGTGGCTTTCTGCAGTTGCTCAGAGGTCCCTGGGGAGAGTACATGCTGGTTGCCATAGCTGTCAGCCTCTCAGGAATGTGTGGTGTCTCGGCTTCCTTCCCTTCCTGTCTTCCTCTCCTGCTGCCCACCCAGGGCACTCTGAGGTTATTTCCCAAATCAACTCTCAGGGCTCCTATCCTTGGCTCAGCTTCTGCTCCTGGGACTGTCATGCACAGGATGGGTCCCTTTCAGTCCCACTTAACAGGTCCCTTTCAGTCCCAGTTAAGCAAAGTCCACGTTCCCATCCTGTCTCTCTGCAAATAAGGCTGCACTTCTGGGACTTCCTTGGGCTCCCAATCCTCTGTGGCCACACAGGAGAATTTGCCAAGCCTCCAGTCCCTTCTCTGCCTCTCCAAGGCTGGGTGCCTGGAGGATGGAAGCCAGGAACCTGGCTGGAGCCAGCATGGCACCCAGATGTCCAGTCCCTTGAGGGGTGGGTGCTGGCCACACTTTGGAACTCAGTACAAGGCCTGGTTACTTCTGGGGGTTCAGCCCTTCCCTTGAGCAGACCAGGGGAGCTGCTGAGGTGAAATATGTGAATCACACCCACTGTGACCACTGGGGCCTCAGAGCCACTCTCCTTTGCAATTTTACCAACAGGGCTTTAAGCCTCCCAGCTCTGGGACAAGGTAGCTTTGGGGCCTGCCCCAGTCATTCCCCCTCAGTGGCAGGGGCCTTGGGGAATGGCTTCAGGGGTGCAGGTTGTGGAAGGCAGGCTGGGGCATGCAGAGGGGCTCCCTGAGGCCGTGAGGGCCCCTGCATGGGGGAATGTCTACCCCAGGGTGGGGTCAGAAGGGAGGCTATCCCCTATAGACCTGGAGCTGCTCCCTGTGAGGCCTGTCTGCATGGCAGGCTCCTCAGAATGCCAGGCAGGGGTCTCCATCACTCTGTGTACCTCCTGAATAAAATGATAGTTTGGAAAGAGCTCAGTTTGAAGCCTGCCTTCCAATCCTGACTCCCCTGCTTACCAGCAGGTGACCCTAGTCTCAGTTTCTCTCTCTGTGATGTAGAGAAAGGAACAGCAAAGCTGCATCTCTTCGTGATGAGGGGATAAGGCTGCTCCTCACTCGACACAACTCCATCAAGCCCTTTGCAGGCAATGAAGACACACAATGAAGAAAACACACAAGAGTCCCCACTCTCCAGAAGTCTGGGATCTCGTGGGGACACAATCACATGGTCAGTTCATTAGGGACAGTCTCAAAGTACGTTTGGCGGGCACCAAAAGAGGCGGAGGAGAAAGGTTAAACTGAGGAGGAGACCAGGAAGCCTGGGTAGTGGTTGGGGTTGCAAGTTTAGGGTGCCAGGAAGGATGCACTGGGAGATGCTTGGACTGGAAGGCGGGGTGCTCTGGGGACCCTGGCAAGAAGGCA
Organism: Fukomys damarensis; assembly: GCF_012274545.1. Lineage (NCBI taxonomy): Eukaryota > Metazoa > Chordata > Mammalia > Rodentia > Bathyergidae > Fukomys > Fukomys damarensis. The sequence continues at coordinate 24,572,470 of NW_022900937.1, read as the reverse complement.
AACCAGGCAAAGGAAGCGGCGTGGCTAGGCCTGGAGATGGGGTGCAGCCAGGAGAGAGAGCAGCCCCAAGGGTGCAAGGGTGTGAGAGGACTGGCTGTCACCCGCAGGAGTGGGACCACTCAGCTCCAACGGGGGTGACCACCAGGCTGTTTTCGTAGTTGCTTGGGCTACTGTGGGGAGGAGGTGCGGCAGGAGCAGGAAAATGGGAGGAAACTGTGCCAATGACCAGGCTGTGTGCATGTGGTGAGGAGGCAGAGAGACGGGTTTGGGTGGCTGGGGAGACGTTTTTGTGTCACGTACAGTCATCCAGTCACTAAATTGTCACGTGCATAGCAAGTTTTTTGCCTTTTTGCAATTTTTCAAAATTTCATCTTGCTCTTTTTGTCTGTCCTTTAGAGTTATTCTGCTTCCACTTGATTTACAACCTTCTGGGAACAATGAGGAAATCTGGCTGAGGCTGCAAGCCTTCACACCTCTAATTCCCACAAGCCTCCTCCCATTGAGCCCCAAATTACAGGTCTCACACTAGGCTGTGGGCCTCTGCCTGGTTCACATTTTAGAATGTGGTTGTGATTTATTTATCATTTGTGTTTATCTGGTTTTACACTTGCCCTCTATGAAAATTGAGAGTGGATTTTTCTCTCAAGGTACTGACAGAAAGATGTCTTTCAAAATACATTTTTCTATATAAGTACATTGGCTTAAAGAATAATATGGAGAGTAGGGTGGTTTAGCAACATTGCAGGGAGGACCCTGGATGAGTGGCTTGGGACTCTCTGAGGTATGGGTAGGTGGAGCTTGTCTTTAGCTGTGTGGGCCCCCACACCTTCTCAACACTGCCTTGCTAGTCCCTGTGGCCCTCAGTGATCCCTTGAATGACCTGGTTCCCAGACTCCACTGCACACTGTGTCTCTCGATCACTTCTACAGAGCCTTCCTCCCAGCAAGTGGCTCTGGGAAGGGAGAGTTCAAGGCAGGTGAAAGGAGACCAAGGTTATAGGTGGAGCTGGGCTGGGGGCAGAGGTGGCTCAGGAAGCAGTGCTGGACTCTCCTGCTGTCCTGTGACCGAGGTGATAGCTCTGGTATGAAAGAGGCTGGGAGGACTTTAATCACCATGACTGTCTCTTCTTATCTGCTCCTGGGGACCTGACCATTGTCACATTTTCTCAGCTCTCTCTTCTATCTCCACCTGCCCTTTCTCCACAAACACAACTGTAGGTCACCCTTAAAGGCCAGCACAGGCTGGGGTGCTGGGGGTGCAAGGGGGATGTCCCAGGGAAAGAGATTTATTTGGACCCAGGTGTCTGGCTGGCCACTCCACACAGCCAGCCTAGCAGAGTCGTGGTTACCACTGGACACTGCTATGCCATTTGTGCTCACTAGGGCCCCCTCTGGCCACTCTAATGTGGATGCACTTGCCCTGGGGTCCAGTGGCCTGCTGATTTGGGTTCAGGGCAAGTCACTTTAGACAGAGCCATGCCCAGAGCAGGGGCAGCATGGGAATCAAGGCAAAGGCAGCATCTCAGCACAGCTCCTCTGGTGCCTGGGTTCCAGCTCTCTCCGTGGAGACACCACAGGAGAATCCAGGACACGATGATGGCTCTGCCCATCCCCATGCCACCCAGAGCACCCACCAAGGCTCATTCTCACTTGGGAGCTCATGGTGCAGCTGTCAGACCAACTCCACTGTCACTGCCAAGGGGCAAGGGCAGGGTGTGGAAAGGGGCTGTACCTGGGGTGCCACTCTCTGCTCCTCTGGGCCAAGTCCCAGCCTTCAGGAGATGGGACTGGCTTGGCTCTCTCCTCCTTCTTCAGAAGACTCTGGTGTCGCAGAGTAGCAGTCACCTTCTGCTTACTTAGCCTACTAATCCTCCTACTAACTTAGCCTACTGACCCCTCACCTTCCAGACCCTGTCACCCAACTCTGCAAGGTCTGGGCTCTCTTTGCCCCATCCACAGACCCCTGAGGTGGGGTTTGCCCCCCCAGGAGTCACAGCCCCAAGAACAGGAGCTGCTTCTCCTATCTCAGTGCATTGGTAGAGGGCACCGTCTGTGACTGTCCAGGGCAGGTCCCACTGGCTACAGGTGTCCATGGAAGGAACCTCAAATGCAGCTCCTCTGATCTGGCCCAGGATGCCAATGTAAAACACACCCTGGACTTTGGAGACCTGAGCAATTAAAGAAAGTAAGGCATCCCATGATCATGTTTAACACTGATCCCTGGTGAAAGGACTGTATTTTAGTTGCACTGGGTCAAATAAACTAGTTTTAAATTCATTTCATCTCTTCATTTTTTCATGAGGCTACCAGAAAGTTTAATTCCACCCTTGTCTTGCACGTGCACTCAAGTTGTATGGTGGTACTGGCTGCAGGTAGGGCCCTGAATCCAGAGCCCAGAGCATGGGAGTCTCGCACACTTGAGTGGTGACATGGGCCACCTCTCTGTGGTCCTGGATTTGCAGAGGCCATGTGGCTGTGTAGGCACTGTGGTTTGTGCCATCCAAGGTCCTGTGCACTGAGGCCCACACACCAAGGCCTTTTGTGCACCAGGGCTCAGAAGCAAGCACCACTTGGGTTCACATCCTAGCCTCACTTCCAACCAAGTGGGACACAGGGTTCTCTAGGCCTATTTCCCTGTTTTAACATGGAGTTAATAATGGCTAAGTCCATGAGTGCTTGCGAGGACTGCATGTTTAATTCATGTGAAGAAGCTGGAGTATGCATGGCACGTGGGAAGCACTCAGCCCACAGAGCCACTGTGCTCTCGAAGTGCCCTTGCCTGGCCACTCAGAGGAGTGAGGGACAGATGTAGCAGGCAGGCTCTGTCCCACCTCTGTGAGGGCCCCTCCCCTCAGTTCTCCCATCCCATGAAGGTGAGCACACTCGCTGACCCAAGGCAGGGATGGAGTTTCAACATTCTCCTTCTCCTGAGATCCTCGTCAGGCTGGGCAAGGTGACCTTGAGGTCCAGCAGGGTGGGGGCGGCCAGGCTGGCAAGGGGCTAATGGCTGGAGGACAGGAGCCTGGGCTCTGGGAGGCCCTCAGAAAGCCTAGTCTTAGCACGGCTGGAAATTCTTAAGCTGGGATTTCAGTTTAATTACATATTGATTAAACGGAACAAAGGCGCAGGGGCTCCTGGGAGCAGGCACTGCAAGCGCCTGATGGAATTTCAATCCTGCTTTTCCCCCTACTTTCCACTCAGAGCTTGGACCCTCCCTGCGGAGGAGGCTGGCTCTGTGCAGGTTCTGGGGCACTATGGGCTGAGAGGCTCAGCAGTGGCCTGGGCCACAGCACTGGCTTTGCTTCTTGCTCAGTCCCAGTTGTCCGCCCACCTATTCCCCTCAAGCCCCAGCACCAAGACCTAGCCAAGGTCATCTCCAAGGTCATTGGCAGATCTGGGTCCAGAACATGAGTCTCCCAAATTGGTCTCTCCCTGTGCTGGGCACAGCTCCTACCAAATACTACAGAGACACTGCTGTCCCCAGGCTCTGACTCCATCTCATGAAGTGACCAAGAACAGTGTCACGCAGTGAACATGGAATAAGCACCTCTCTGTGCGGGTTTGCTCTGGGCCCTGGGAAGTGAGTCTGCTGTGTCCCTGTCTCCTATGGAGTCTTCATCCTCATCTTGGGGACCAGGCATGGACTTTTGAGGAGATGACATCTGGCCTGGTGCTCAGAGAAAGAGAAGGCAGCCAAGCAGAGGCAAGGATGGAGACAGAGCAGGGGAAAAGTGGTCTGAGGAGATGGAAGAGTAGGTATGAAGGATCAGAGACAAAGGGCAGCTCTTTGGTGTCCAGAGGAAGCTGGAGCAGGAGTGTGACACAGGGCATAGTGGGGGAAGCCAGGACATGGGGGAGGGGTCACATGGGGGATCTCATCTTCCTCTCTGCTCTTCTCCCAGCAAGGCTGTGGGGGAACTTGGCACATCAAGGAGACAGAGCTGCCTGGTGGCTGTTCTGTTCCCAGCTAACAACTAGTTCAGCTGGGATGCATGACCCAGTTCTAGCCAACGAAAAGGGAGGTGAGAAGTAGCATTTTTGAACATTCAATAAGACTGAGGCCTACTTCTTCCCAGATTCATGTCTGAGAAGACAATGTGTCTCTATATGGACTCAGCCAACACCAGGTGGGTATTTTGTCACCTGTAGCCCAAAGTATTCTGACAGATGCATCCACATAGACTGTACTAGGGACTTTGGACTTCACCTGAATAGCAGTGGACAGCAAGCATGGTGGTGCACACCAGTAATCCCCATCCTCTGGGAGACTGAGGCAGGAGAATAGCAAGTTTGAGCCCAGTTTGGGCAACATAGTGACTTAGTGAGACTCTGTCTCAAAGTTTAAAAAAAGCTGGAGATGTAGCTCTGCATTCAGTACCCAGTACTACACACACACACACTCAGAGAGAGCAGTGGGGAGCCACTGGAGAATTTGAACACAAAAACATTTTCTTTTTACAAATATCACTCCAATAATACAAATGTGATCAATACCACAGAACCTAAAATTTACTATAGCAAATTTTATGTTGTGCCTATTTTTCCACAATAAAAAATTGGAGACAAATGTATCACTCTGGGTGCAAAGTCCAGGAGGAGGAGGAGGAGGAGGAAGGGTAAATCAGAGACACCAGCAGGCAGGAACAGGCTGTTTGGGGAGGCAGTGAGCGCCCCATCAGGGAAGTGGCACTGACTGCCTTCTGTCCTGGGCATGGGTTGAGCATAGTGACATCTCTCAGTTCTCATCTACTGTATCAGAGGTTCTGGAATCTACTGTCTATCTGAGGTGCAACTGAGTCAGTGATGCCAATGCTGGGAGCAGCTGCAAATACAGATGACACAGCAGAGAGCTTTACCTGCACAGAGATCATAACAATGCTTGCAGACTCAGATCAAACCGTATCTGAATGATGACTGACAATTAGGCTGCAACTGGCAGCAGGCTTTCCAGTGACAAGTAAGTGGATGTGCTTCAACTGACAGCTGCATTGGGTGGCAGCTTTATGTCAGAATGCAGCACCTATTTAATCCATGTGTGGTCACCTATTATTTTACTCACCACTTCCACCTGCAGCGTTTTCCTGCACTGTGCACTTGTCTCAGCCAGTTTTGGTGAGCCCACAGACAACCCTTGCCAAAATGAGTAAAGAACAGAGGTCACTAAAGAGCTGCTTTGAAAAGAGGGAAAGACCCAATGGTGAGAAAAGACAAAGACAGCCAACAAAAAGAAAGTTACTTTTAAAGGAAAATACCAAGAACCTTTAATTACTTAAATTACTGGTTCATTGCAACAGGTCATTCACATTCTCCAGAACTGCTCTGTGTAATATGTGACAATTGGCTATCCAGCAAAGCCAAAAACCTTGAAAACTCTCTCATTCCATGGAGACCAAGCACCTATCATTAAAGGAAAAGCCTTTGAGTTTTTCAAAATAAAACAACATGAGTGTGAAGATCAGAAAGAATTACTGAAGGCCACCACTTCATCAAATGTGTATGCCCCAAGAGCATCATTCTTAGTGGCTGACTGCATGATTAAAGCTAAGAAGGTCTTACTATTGAAGAGTTGGTCTTGCCTACTGCTAGGGACATTTGCCCTGCACTTTTAGGAGAAGCTGTAGTTCAAAAGATGGCACATGTTCCTCTTTTGGCCAGCACCATATCTAGACAAATCAATGAAACAGCACAGGCACAATTTTAGAGGATTAATGGGTCACTGTGGTACAAAACCAAGGCCAGTGAATCCACTGATGTTGGCAATGAGGAAACAATGCTTGTATATGTGCAATATATTTTTCAGGAGGATGAGCACGAGCATGCTATGTGCACTTTTGTTGCCAACCAACACCAGAGCTACAGAACTGTTCAAGCCTTTGAATGGTTGCACAGGAGGGAAACTGAATGGGTGTTTTGTGTGATTTCCTCATGGACATAGCAGCTGCCATAATTAAGTGGCTTTCTGGTTTCACTCCTCAGGTCAGAGAGGTTGCTTTTGAATGGTGTGAGCTGTGTCATAAATGCTGGCAAGCTGAAAAGTGTCACTTGAATTTAACATTTTGCGGGATGTCATTAAAATTATCAACCACATTAGAGAACAGGGCTTTAATTCAAGTCTGCTTGGCACAGCTCTGTGAGAAGATGGATACAGAATACAGACAGAAGGGAGGAGGTCACTGCCAGAGTTGTGAATTTCAGAAGCTACTCCAGAGATTTCCTTTGGAAAAACAGTCACCACTGGCAGCCTACTTCTGTGACAAGAATGGGCTGTAAAACTTGCTCACTCATGTGACATAAATAACTGCTTAATGAACCAAATCTGTCACTTCAAGGGAGAACAGCAACTATGTTCATGTCAGTAGATAAAGTGGCTGCATTCAACTGGAATTATGGAGTGATAAGAGAGCACTGAGATTTTTGATGTTTCAAACATTAGTAGAGATTTTGTTTTTGAGACAGGGTCTCCCTTTCTAGTCTAGGCTGGCCTGGAACTCACTATTTAGCCCAGACTGGCCTGGATTTCTGTGAGGAAATCCTCCTGTCTCTGCCTTCCTCTTGAGTGCTGAGGTTACAGGTATGTGCCACCAGCAGAAATCTTGAAAGAGACTGAGCCAGGGCCTTCCTTCTCTCAGCTGGTTAATGATCACCTATCTCAGCTTTCAGAAGAGTTTGAGCTTTACTTCTCAACTGCAAGACTCCTGAACTGGGAAGGAATGGATCCGTGATCCATCTGTGAATAAGGTAAGGGAATCAACTTTGTCCATGTTAGAAGAGGCTTATCTGCTAGAGATAAAAAATGATGGTGGCCTTAAAAATATATTTGAGGCACATTTCACATTTCCATGCATCCTGGATTAAAGTCAAGGCTGAAGTTACCACAGAAGCCTTGGTAAGCCTGCTTCCAGCCATTTCCAACTTCCTGTCTTTGTGAAGCAAAGTTTCTGCAGCAATAGCAACCAATATGAGATTATGGAGTGGCCAGAACATAAGCGATCTGCTTCAGCTGTCCCTGTCTCCCATCACCCCCAGATGGTACCATCTAGTTGCAGAAAAATAAGCGCAGTGCTTCTACTGATTCTGCGTTCAGGTGCGTCCAGCTAATAACCCAACCAATTGTCAGGTTGATAGCCTGACCAGTCATCAGGGGATGCCCAGCACCTGATGAAGGGACAGCAAGGAATGAAAGAATAATATATAAAGAACAAGGAATGAAGGATAACGAACAATAGTTTATTACTTGGGGGAATGTATCTTTAACTCTCTCCTGGCTAAAGACTATCTGATCTTGGCTCTGTCCTGGCTAAGACCACAATCTCTGGATCAGTCATTATTTATACAACATAGCAAGGAGGCGTGAAGGCAGATGTAGGGAATAGCACAACTAATGCACTAATGAGTCAGGCTTAGAAAAAGGGAGTAACTATGTATATTTCTGAAGGATGAGACCTTAACAAGGCACCTGTGCTATCTTGCAGGTCAGAGCTAACAAGCCACCTGCATTATCTTAGCTAATGTGTGATCTTAGAGAATAGTTGCACAGAGTCATAATTCCTCAGCTTCAGGGTTTCCTTGCTATAGAGACGTTACAAACTCACCAATCACTGAGACCTCAGTTGTGACCATTGGCACAGGGAAATCTGTCTCCAAACACCAGCGGAAAGGTCAATTACCAATGCACACTTAGGCCTTGTAGTGACTCATAATCTTAATCAACAGCCAAATTTATAAGCCAAATCAACAATATCTAAAGCCTGCTTCAAGCTGATCTCCTGCAAGGATGAGTTGGTATAATTATTTCATCATCTATTACAATGTAATAATGATAAAAATGCAGTACACAGTAAATGTAATGTGATTGAATTATCCTCAAACTATCCATCCCATTCATGGAAAAATTGTCTTCCACAAAACTGGTCCCTGGTGCCAAACAGACTGGGGACCACTGTACCCCACTCCCCTGCTCCCTGGGAGGATCCTTGGACCTGGTGACATTGGGGCAGCCCACAAGCCAGGGACTTGGAACCTCCCCTACTTCTTCCCTGCTGTGTGTTTCCTGCCTTCTATCACCTTCAAACATTGGGTATAGATTACTGATCTATCTTGTTTATTGTTTGTTTCTCCACTCAACCTGCACCGTCCAATATGGTGGCCATTAGTGGCAGGTTACTTTGGCCACAAGAAATGTGGCCAGTCCAAATTTTCATTTGCTCCAAGTATAAAATATGCACCAAATTTTGAATAATTAGGCCACAAAAATGTAATTAATGTTAATATATTGAGTATATGTTGAAATGATATTATGGATATATTGGCTTAAGTAAGATATCTTGTTAAAATTAACATCACTTGTTTGCTATCACTCTTTCTTTCTTTTTTGGAGACCAGGTAGTCTGGCCTAGCCTCAAACTCATGGGAATCTTCCTGCCTCAATTTCCTGATTGCTGAGATTACAGGCATGTACTACCATGCCCAGAATCACTGTGATTTTTTTAAAGTGGATTTTAGCTCCTTTCTGCCTGCAATCAAATTCCTCTGACCCTCTCCTCTGTAGTTTGTGAGGTGAAGAAATCCAACTGGACTCTTATGGCTCTGCTTGTTCTTACACCACAGGCAGAGGTGTTCTGCTGGGCAGCAGAGACAAGGGTGTGAAGGCCACACCCAAGAGGGCGCCGATGGGTGGGGGTGAGAGGTAAAGTGCAGGCTTTGTTGTCAGACCCCAGTTCCCCTGGAAAGACCCCACTTGATTTTTCTGGACCTTAGTTTCCTCCTTGCAGGATGTCTGATGGTGGAGGCGGTGGTGGTGCTGAGACTGAGTCAATCACCTGGCACAGGAAAGGACCCACTAAATGGCCGTGGTGATGGATTATGAGGAAGCAACTCCTTTCCCAGCCAGAGGAGAGCATGGCCACACCACTCTGTGGCCTGGACTGTCCGTGAGGGGTGTCCTGGAGCTGGGGGGACAGGGTATAGTCTGGGTGGGGGGACTATTCTTCAGCCTCCTACCTATCCTGGCCTGGCCTGAGCTCTTCACATGTGGTAGCAAGAGATCAGAAGCTTCCTCCTTCCCCCTCCCTCCCTCCCTCCCTCTCTCGTTTATTTGTTCTACAAGCTGCAATTAAGGAGGAAAAAAAATCTGTAAACCATTAAGCAATGCTGAAGGTGTGGGGCAAGGCCAGGAGGGGCTGGAGGTGGAGGGGCTATGCCCTGCTTCTTGCCCAGGAACAAAGCCCTGCCTGGAAACCCCCTCTCTAGGGTTAGGGTTAGAGTTCTGGGGTGAGGTAGACCATGGTGGGGAGCAGATGCCTATGTGGACACTGTGTGGCAGGTGACAGAGGCATGCTGGCTGGCGCTGGGCCCCTACACTTCTGACTTGCTGCAGAGCCTGCCCTCCCAGGCAATGCTTCAGGGGGAAAGTGGGGCTTCTCTCCCATCTGCTTGAACGTGACCTCCCTCCTGGAGGTTCAGAGTGCACCCACCTCTGCCAAAGGGGATAGGAGGCCTCTCTGGAGGGGCAACTTCAGCACAGAGTTTGGAAGGCTGCTCCAATGCGGGGCAGGCTGGGTCAGGGTGGGTTCTAGTCAGGGAGCAGCTGGAAACACGGACATCCTGCTGGGTACAAGGCTGGGGCAGGGAAGGAGCTGGAGGTGTGGGCCTCTTGGCCACTAGGTGACAGGGAACATTTAGTGGGAGGGTGGGGGGTGGGGGATTTGTGTCCTGGGTCAAAGTGAGGGACCTGAGGCTGAAGGAGGAGAAGGCCTTCTCCGTGTTCCCCAGACACAGGGCTGGGCTTGGAGGGCAGGTGCCACCTCTGACAATAGCGTTAATGACTCTAATTCACTTTAGTCCATTAATGAGGCTTTATTGAGCCAAAGCAGAGGAGCAGGCGCCAGGAGTGCGTGGGTGAGAGCTGCTTCTCGCTGGGCTTTGAAACCTGCCCCCAGGGAAGCAGCGCAGCCCTGGCCCCTGTCACCACCCGTGGGTTGCTGGTCCGGAGAGCTCTCCATAGCAGGTACATGGCAGACCAGGGGGCGATGTCACTGTAGTCACTTGGGACCCAGCCTCAGCCTCAGCCTCACTGTCCAACCAAGGCCTAGGGGATATGATTCAGGCCTGACCCCGTGGATACAAGTGTTCCTCCCATCTGGCACAAGGGTACAATAGTATCCAGAGCAGGAAGAGTCAGCCCTGCACCCAGCCAACTGGCCGCTTTACCTTCAGCACTTGCAGGTGGCAATGGTGGAGGCAGGGACAGTGTGCAGCCAATCAGAGGAGAGGCTGACCCCTGAGAGCGCAGGAGGCCCTGGTGGAGAAAGGACAGGCAAGAAAGTGCCCCCAGCTCAGCCTAGAACAAGAACCCATGCACATGCACAGGAATTCGTGGCTGTGCATGGTAAGAAACTAAATGCTCCAAGGGTTTGGGTTAGACAGGCTTGAGACAGAGACAGAGTAGGGGTCCCCACCCCACCATCCCTTTAGACTACAGTCCTGGCTTCCGGCTTCTGTGGCCAACAGCTGTTGAAGGAGCAAGAGCCAGAACCCCAGGTCCTGCCTGGGTCCTGGGTTCTGCTCTGGCCCCTGGCCCTCCCACCTACACAAAAGTGCTGTCTGTTGGAAATACCTCCTGGGAGGGTGCTGAAGGTCAAAGCCAGGCAAGAGCCATTTTGAGGTTGGAGTTCTCTCAGATTTTTTTTTTTTTTTTTTTTTTTTTTTTTTTTTTTTT
>NW_022900937.1:24534796-24560733 GCF_012274545.1 Fukomys damarensis | reverse complement strand
TTGCAAGGCAGGCGGCGGAACCACTGAGCTAAATCCCCGACCCTGATTTCTCCGATTCTAAAGAAGGGACTTTGAGAGGCTAGGGCTGCCTAGGAGTCGGTCAAGGCCCAAAGAGGAGTATGGCAGTATCAACCCCATTTTACAGACATAACTGCAGCTCAGAGGGGAAGAGACTGGACCAAGGTCACACTAGCGGATTCTGAGCCCGGAGCTCAATCTCTGTCTCAATCAGTTTGGAGAGCCTGGGCAGGGCTGCACCTCTCAGCTCAGGCACCATGGTCTCCATCACGTCCCCAGCCCTTTCTGAGGTATTTGTTTTTAAGTCTGTACATCGAGTGGCCTGCGAGCAGGGCTGGCATCCGCTGCGAATATAAAACTGACAAGAGGCGCTGGCGGAGTGTGCAAGCTGTCAGCAGGGCAGCCGCCTGTGAAATTAACATGATATCGAAAGCGTCAATGTTTATTTACTGGAAAGATCTGGACAGGATGCAGAGCAGGCCTGCAGCTGGTGCCTAAGGGTAAGGGTCACGCCTGCGGTCCCTCCTCCAGGCCCGGCTGGAAGTTTGTTCTCGCCCTGGCTGAGACACCCGCATGTCTCTCTCACGGAGAAATGGGGCACCATTGACACTCATCCATGAGTGACCTCCCTCATGTTCTAGAGCTCCAAGGAAGATGTCCAGGATCTAGTGAATAGGGCAAGACCTCTCTGAGGTCCATTCTGCTCTGAGTGCCTCCAGGGCAGCACTCATAACCTCTCTATATTGACTGCGGCCCCTCTCTCTCCAGCCAGGGAGGGGCTAGGGTTCTGCAAGGCAGCCCCGCCCCAGCCTCAGCTGATTGGGCCAGGCTGAGGTCACCTGACTCAAAGCCAGCCAATCAGCATGTGTCTTGTGAGAATTTGAAGTCAGAGCACTGGAGTCAAGGTGCTGGCTCCAGGTGGGACTGCCTTAGGGGTCAGTGTAATAAGCTACATGTGTGTGATGTGAGGGAGACGCATGATGGACAGAGGGGACTGGAGTGAGAGATCTTCCAGCCCAGGGAGGCAGACACAGACAGATGCTCAGCTTGGAAAAAGAGGACCCACAGTTCATTCAGTGTCGCGAGCCGGCGACGCAGAGCACTGTCCTGCAGTGTCTCAAACCTGAAAGAACAGCGGGGTGGAGGTGGGGCAGAGAGAAAGGAAGGACGGCAAAGCAAGAGTCTGATCAAGGCGACGTTTATTGCAGGCAAGTATCAGCCTTTTAAAGGGAAAGACCAAACTATTATGGGCTAGGATTACCATAGTAAGCTCAACACCCGCTCCACAGGAACGAGGGTTCACACGGGAAAGAGAAATCAGGCTCAAGAAAAACAAATTAACAACACTTGCAACTAATAATCATGATTCCCACAATAGGTGGAGGAACTTAACAAAATGGAGTTACAACACCTGACTCCTACAGATAACGTCAGATCTTTAACAGGAAGCACCTGACTCCTACAGAGCTTTGGCTGTCCGAGTTTCTCCCGTGCAGGGTCAAAAACAAGTTTAACACGTGCAGTCCTTAAAAAGCAACAAATGTTATCTTTTGAAAAGCCAGTGGGCCATGGCTGGCTTCCCACGATTCAGTAAATGTGCTTCCTAAGAAACACACTGGTATTAAAACAGAGACCGACACCAGGCCTAAGATGGTAAGAAACATTTTTAGCTAAAATGTGGAATTCGCCGGGAAGGAGTACACCCGTGGTGTGTGTGTGTGTGGCCCTATGCTATAACCCATGAAAGCTAGGCTCAGGGAGCCACAGAGGAGGGCAGGATCAAGGGCTCTGTACTGTGTCCTCTGGGTTGGATGTGGCTCTTGGTAGTGTGTAGAACACAACTTTCCCAGCCTCACCTCCAGGAAATTATCAGTATCCTGCGGTCCCAGGTCCTGATACCCTAGCAGCAGCATCCATGCGGCCAGCCAGGCCTCCACTACTCTTGATTCTCAGGACAGCTGTGCAATGCTGGCCTGAAAGCTTACTCCACTCCGCCCTTGCTGTGTGGACATTCTCACTGCGTTTGGGCTGCTTTCCCTCTGTGGCTGCCTAGCTATCTGAGGTGCTGAGGGTGTAGAAGTCCGCTCACCGGGAATTCTCACCCAGCTGGGTCTGGGAATCTGGATTCCCACCCAAACTGCTCCAAGGCTAACATCAATTTAGGTCATGGAGGGTGCACTGTTCACCTGACCAGAGGAGTGAAGGACACTGGCAGTGTGGACTCAGTCACCAGGAAGGGCTATACCTTGGTGCATCCTAGAAACACCTGGAGAAGCTTTGATGCTCTTACTACCCAGGTAGCACCCAGAGCAGTGGAACAGCCCCACAAGTGGGAGGTAGGGATTGGTATGTATGTACGTATTTATGTATTTATTTATTTATTTTGGATTTTTGCGACAGGGTCTTGTTGTGTAGTTTAGGCAGGCCTTGTGACTTAGGAAGTCGCTATGTAGCCCAGGCTCGCCTCAAACTCATGGCAATCCTCCTGACTCAGCCTCCTGAGGGCTGGGATTACAGGTGTGTGCCACCACACCAGGCTTTGGTATTTTAAAAAGCTTTCCTCTGTGACTCCAATGTGCTGCCAAGGTTGAGAAGCATGCTTCTTGGGAGGAGCATTATTTTCAACCCACCTGCACTCTTCCTTCAAGACCCTTTGCCTCCTGCAGGCCAGAAGTGGTGGTCTTCTGTCTTACTTGTTTTCTGTTTTTGAGACAAGGTCTCACTATGTATTCCAAACTGGTCTTGAAATTACTATGTATCCCAGGCAAGTGAACCTCCTGCCTTGGCCTCCCAAGTGTTGCAATTACAGGTGTGTACCACCATGCCTAGCCTTCCCTGTCTCCTGGTTCTGTCTCAGATGACTGGACTAAAGTGAGGTCACACAGCTGGGCAACACCTGACCTCATCGGGGTCTAGTACAGTGCTCTTGGGAGTTTGAGCAGTACATGGAGGCTGCCATCTTACCTGTGCCAAGGCAGCTGAGGAAGCCACTCCTCTAGCAGACGGACAGGTGACTCCAGAAGCTGCACCAAGGGGAAAGAGGAGGTACACCCCTACTGCCAGCCTGGGCTTCCTGAGCCTCTGTCCTCAAGACCTCCTGTTCAAGGACACTGCAGATGCCTGCTGCCCCATGCTGTGAACCTGTCTGGACAGAGACAGACCAGAAGCTACACTTAGCCCATCCTGAGCCCCACTCCCTTGATTGGAGGCCCCAAAGGACAGCAGCTGGCACCTATTGGACACATCCCGGAGTCAGGCACTTTCCATGGGCATTGCGTCCAAGTTTCTCAACAGCCCTGCACAGGGGAGTGATTATCTTGGTTTTCACAAAGCAGTGTGGTAATGTGCCCCAGGGCATCCACTGATTAGTGCAGAACAGAGGCATAAAGCGGGGTGAACAAAATCGGGTCTCACCGGAAGCCAATTATGCAAAGTAGGGCAGAGAGAGGGTCCTGCTGCGATATAGGAGTGGGGGCCACCGCATGCCTGCCTTCAGCATGGAGCCCTGGAGCTGGGATCAGGTGGGGCTGACCATTTGAGGACATTCTGAAGAGAAGCTGTGGGAGGGACAGGGACCATGGTCTGGTCCTGTCTCTAAGAACCCAGGCCCTGCTTGGGAGCCTGAGCCCTGATCACTTGTCATCGCTGTCACTTTGTTAACCAGCTGCAGAGTGCCTGGTGAGCTACCAAGTTCGCTCTCACCACACCTGGCATTGTTTCTCAGAATGTCCCATACACATCCCTGATCATAGGTATTCAGTGTACATTAAGTGAGGGACTCAGTGGTTGGGGGTCTGTCTCCACTCCTAGACTCAAGCTCTCCAAGAAACTTTTCTGTCTTGTTCCTCTCATTTTCCTGGTGCTTCTTCTGATGACTGTCAATGTGAAAAGGAGGGAGGGTCAAGAATAAGAATTATAACCCAGTCTTGTAGAAGGGGAAAGTGGGACTCAGGGAGAGGACCCTGACCAGAGTCACACAGGGAATAAGAGCTGACCAGACCGCAATATGGACTAGAGTTGGGGAGGACCCAGGGAACAAGGCAAGCAGTGAGATGCCAGAGTGAACATAGGCACTCTCCTTCCTGGATAAATGCAAAACTATAGGTGAAGGCCCCATTCTGCTGCTCTGGTGAGATGAAGATGAGGCTCCCAAGGCTGAGGGCCATGCCCTTCCCAGAGTGGCAGTCAGGGGCTATGAGCTGGAGGATGTGTGAGGCCAGCAGAGCCTGCTGGAAATCATGCTCACTTTTGTTGTTGAGAAACAGAGCCTGGCAGGAAAAAAAACAAAACAAAACAAAAAAAACAGGACTGGCTGTCACCACAAATACGCATTTCCACTCCAACAGAATAAGTCTCCCATTGGGATGGGGTACCTGGTGTTGGAACATGTCTGGCAGAGCAATGGGGACAAATGCCCCTCCCCCGCCCCGAGGAGCAGCTCTCCAGGGGTCCGTGACTGTTCCAGTCCGAACAGAGCTGGGCAGTCGCTGTGTGGGGACTCCAGAAGGACAGTAACAGCACGAGCAGATATTTATTGGCTACTTACTCAGGCCAGACCCAGTTCTGAGGGCCTCACGGGCAAGATCTGGTTTAATTGTGACAAGCCACATGGGTGATGTGCTCAATGTCACACAGCTGGGATGTGGCAAAGCCGATGACCTATGTATGCCATGGGCTGAAGTTTGTGTGTACATGTGTGTGCATGCACAAAGGCGCTTGCTTGCAGTGGGGGACAGGGAGAGGAAGGGAGAGGGCCCATTCATTCTCTTCAGAATCCACTAGAGATAGGACCAACCTGTGGAGATTCCCTGTGTAGTCTTTGGGCCAGGTCCCCTCCCAGACCTCAGGCAGCCAGCCATGCCTAGGCCCCCTCTGGCCAGGATGCTCACCTGTCCCACCTCATCCAGAAGGACTGTGTCACTGGGATTTTGGTCTCAATATCTGGCTGCCCTTAACCCACCCCCACCACTCCCCCCCCCCCTCCCCCCACCCCCATTTAAGAAAGAGGCCACAGATCTAGGGAGGTGGGGTGCCGTAGTTACGCCCCTCGCTGGCCCCTCCCAGCCTGTAGCCTGGCAACTCAAACTGGTTGCCTAGGAGACAGTGCCCGATGAGCTTTCATTGGCCAGCTGAGGGCGGAGCGCGGCTCCAGGCTTTTGCTCCAGTGGAGCACTGCACGTGTGCGTGTTCAGGCTCACGTGTGCATGCGGGGTTTGTGAGTGCGGAGCACAGGGCCAGCCTGGTGGCCTGTGAGCCCAGGAAGATCTGGAGAGAATGGGATGTGGGTCCCTGCGGGGCCCCAGAGTGTGGTTACCTGGGGTGTACCAGGCATGGATGTGTGCAGCATCCCCCTTTGGCCAGGGGCTGCTCTGTGGTCCGTGCATTGGTGCAACGGTGCCCTAATGTGAAGCCACTATTTGGTGTGCACCGCGTGTGTGGTGCCTGTGGAAAGAAAGGCTCTGCATGTGGGAGGATCGAGGCCACACAAATGTGAGCTCTGTGTGCACAACTGTGCTGGCTGGAGTGGGGATGTACATACACATCCTCATCCAAAAAGAAGGAGTTCTGGTCTCTGCCTCCTTTGCTCCCATACCTCAGAGCTTTCATCCTTAAACTCTGAAATATGTCCCTCTCACACTCAAGAACCTACTACGTCCCCATTGCCTAGAACACTCTACTTCAGCTTCCCCAACCACCCACAACCATACCTGCCCTGCCTTCACAGAGTGCTGAGAGCCAACAGGAAGAAGGATTCTGTTGGTGGCACAGGGGAGACTTCAAAGGCAAGGATGCAGTGTTCAAAGCAGATCCTCTTCATCCTAGGCTGGGAACTAGAGCAGAGGGTCTGGGGGCCTTGGGAAAGCAGGTGCCTGCCTTTGATTCCTGTCCTCTCTTTGCCTGAGTGGTTCCCATCCCTGGGTTGTCCCAGCCAGAGGCACTGGGCTCCACTGCCAGGAGGCACTCCCTGGGAGCCCCTGTCTTGCAGCCCTATATGTTCAGATAGCTGTCTTCTGTGGACTGCAGAACAGCCCCCCAACCCTTGTTCAGCCACACACCCCCTCCATTCAGCTACCCCAGCTTCCAAAAGGCCTCTCTGCCTCTGGGTGGCTGCAGGAGTCATCAACCTTGTAGTGTCCCTGTCCCTTCCAGCGGCTCCACCAGAGAAAGACAACAGCTGTGCTCCTGGCTCCAGGCCAGCCAGGTGCCACCCTGCAGCAGGGCCTCCGCCAGTCCCCACATTGCTGCCGGTGGCTCTGCCTGACTCATCACAATGCAGAGGTTCTTGGCTACTCCTCCTAGGCCATGTTACCAGCTGTGCACAGGGGAAACTGAGGCAGGGACTTGCCTGCTGGCATATGGTCAACAGCTTCTTGAGGGGACACAGATGCTCTGGACAGGTGACCCCTGGAGGTATTGAGGTTGGCTACCTGGAGAACAGGGCCCCTGGGGCTTTGGTCATCCTGGCTCCTCTTGGAGCAGCACCTGGGCAGGTCTGAGACAGGTGAGTGGGTCCAGAGGAGGCTGGGGCTGAGGTAGGAGAGGGGCTGGAGAATTGCACAGTTCCAGGTGATTGACCACACAGCCAGTGCGTGTGGAGAGTGGGATTTATGGGCCAGGGGCAGGGCCCGGCCATAAATGTCCTCTTGCTGGAGAGGCTATAACTCTCTCACTTTAGTGGCAGTTTGGCTTGGGGATGTGGACTAGGGATGCCTTTGAGGTCTGAGCCAAGGGAGTGGGGGTCTTCACAGGACCAGTCACTCCTGCCATTGGTGGGGTCAGCAAGGTCACACCATAAGACTATCTCTGGTGTGGGGCTGTGGACAGGGACAGGGAAGGACAAATACTCGGCATCTCCATCCTGACCCGCTGCTGTGTGCCATGGGAGGAGGGCATCACCCACCCCCTCCTATTCTTGGGTTCTCCCTGTGTCCTTGCAGGGTCCCTGCCACACTTGAGGCTGGAAGGCAAGGAGGGGCTGAGGCTTTACTGTGCCTGCATCTCTGCTCTTTATGAGGCCATATTTTTTAAATGAGCTTTGTAGATACCTGCAGGGTGGAGGCAAAGTCTGGCCCACAGCTGCCCTCTCCTCTGGGATTCAATGCCCCCTCACCCCCCCCAGTCAGTCTGACCTTGTGTCTGTGATGGGAAGTGTTCTGGGTACGGCGGAGGCTGGCTTCTTGATGTACTTCTAGATTAACCGAGCCCCGGTGAGCCCAGGCTATCACTCATTTTCTGACTTTGGTCTGTTGCCCCCCGTCCCTGTCCTGAATCTACAGAATTGGAGCACTGTGCCCCTGAAGGTCATGATTTTGCTGTATGACCTTGGCTGTAGTGTGAAGCCTAGAGAATGAAGGAGCGGGGGTTGGCGAGTGGTGAGGAGCTGGGACTGAGCACTGGGACATGGCCTGGACTGAGGATGTAGACTGAGCCACACTGGGTTTATAGGAGACTGAAGATCCCTTTGTAGGCTGAGCAAATAACTCCAGGGATCCTTAGTTGCCAGCAGGCATCAGGGTCAGATTGTCAGGTGCCAAGACAGATACTGGGCCCTATGTATTGTGCTGTGGACTCAGCCACTCACAGAGAGGCCAGGTGGCCTGGGAGCCAGTCGGGGGAACTGAGCATCCACACCTCACGTATTCACCCACCCATGCCGCAGCACGGAGAGTGGCTAGAGTGTGTCCCGGCCTTGGCACCTACCTGCAGGCCTGGGCTGTCACTCCTCCTCTGGGGGCCTTCGAATTTCACCTGAAAGGAGCCTATCAGACCTCTTCAGGGCAGGCCTAAGTGAGACAGCGCAGGGCAGCATGTGGCCTGGTGGCTGGCACAGCCTTTAGGAGCAGGGGCTGTTAGGATCATTGCTCTGTTTCCCCCTATACCTGCCCCACACCTGCCCAATATGAAAAGGACATTGGACCAAAGAGCAGCCAGATTTGAGTCCTGGCTCTTTACTTGAACTGGAGACCTTTGGTCAGTCACTGTCACTCTCTGAGCTCCTTCTCCAGTGTAAACTCCAGAGCCTCGTGTGCCCATGAGCAGTTCCTGGCAGGAAAAAGGAGATTCAGGTACCTATGCAGGGCTATTTCCAGAGGTGGCTGTAGCAACCCTGACATCCTGCACAGGATGCTGTGTGACTGTGTAGCTTCTACCAAGAGCTGGAATTTGTCCTCCCTCCCACTGGACTTGCCTTGGCCAACAAACAAAATGCAGCCAGGTGATGGTGTGGGGTGTCATGGCCCAGGCCTCCAGGAGACCAAGGTGGAGTGGAGCCTGGAGGGGCCACATGGAAAAAGAAGCTGGCAATGGATACAGTCAGCTGCCAGCTACCTTGGATCACCAAGCCCAGTCAAATCTACCCAGTCAACATCACACCAAACAGAGAAGAGCTACTGTCATCATCAAGCTCTGCCCAAGTTGCAGAATTGGTAGTAGAAATGAATGGTTGTGGTTTTAAAACACTAAAATTTGCGGTGGTTGTTATGCAGAAATAGTACCTGACAGTCAGTGCCTTAGGCCTTTCTGGACCATCTTTACCCAATTTGGCTTGGGCAAGGTGAACTCCTGGCCGCAGCTGATTGGACAGGGGATAGGAACATGACTTCAAGGCACCAGTCCATTGCCTGATGGGTGACCAATCAGATTTTTTTTTCCTTTGGAGCCTGTGGATGAAGCAATCAGAAACTCTAGCTAGCCAGACTCTGAAGGAGGCTGGAGCTGGGAGTTTTGGGCAGGAAGTAGGGCTGGGGGTTGAATTATAGGCTGTCATGTCATCATAGGACACCAAAACAAGGTGAGAAGCAGGAAAGGTGGGAGACTATGGAACCAGGTCCTGTGAGGCTCCAATAAGTCATTCAACTCCAGCAGGTTTGTGTTGCCCCTGAGCCTTGTACCCTATGAGCCCTGACTTTGGGCCCTAAAAGGCTCAAGGTCCCTCAGCCAGCTGGTGACAAAACCTCCCAAGGACTCCTGCACTGTTTCTCTGACCCTGCTGCCTGTTGTGACATCCCCTTCCTCACCCCATGCCACACAGGTGTGGCCTTGTTCCCCAGGACCCTGAATATGGCTGTTCTGTCCTGGGCAGTGCAGTGCTGGCCCCTAGGCTGCTCCCATCCTCCACATAGCCTCCCTCACTTGGGGTTCTAGCTCTGTGGACCCATTAAAAACCCATAGGGATCTTAGCCCCATCCTGCATGTGGGGCTCAGTGGTGGAAAAGGGATTTAAAGTCTGCCTGGCTCCAGAACCCATGTCTGTCTTCTGGGAAGCACTAAGCAGGCTCTTTCCCTTCTGAGCCTCATATCCTGACTGCATGAAGCCAGAAGGGGCCAGGGGTGAGCTACTCCCCTAACACTCCCTGTTCTGGGTATCATCCTTGGTAGGCCCATCTCATGGAGGATTGGGCCTGGGCACAGCTCTGCCAGGGCTCCTGGAAAACAGACTGGGCCAAGGACTCCAGACCCTGTGTGCCCCAGACACTGCCTCAGACCACATCCCTGGTCCTTGGCTGGCAGGTGAGCAGGAAGAAGGTCCCCACAAGTTTGGGGAGACAGAACATGGGGCCTGAGGTAGGCACTAGGACTGGGGTGGGGCACGGGCATCCAGGAAGTCTCTGCCTCCCACACCTGTGGCTCAGGCTCCCAGCTCAGAGTGTGCCAGGAGCTCCTGGCTGCCAGGTCTGAAGCCCCCAAGATGCTCCCTAACAGCTCACAGAGCTTAGATCTCTTCTCTCCTAGAGGAAGCTTCCACAGCCAAGAGGGGCTGTGCCCTGACTAACCAGGCTTCCTGGCTCCCAGGCTGAGCCCCTGACCCTGGGTACTCAATCTCCTCAAATAGAAAACAATCTAGTAACCTTTTCAGTTTCTCAAGTTTCGGCAGGGACACCCCCTCACTATGGGCCAGGAGAGTTGGTCCCCTGATCTCACTGTTGGGCAGAACCTGAGGCACTGGAGGGGTTGAGCAGCACCCCCAGGGGCTACCCTTTGCCAGGATGTGCCAACCAGGGCTCCCAGGGCTGGGGGATAGGGGACTGAGATCTCAGCTCCTGGGTGGTAAGCAGGCCTGTGGGCTCCTCAAAGCCTCCCATGACCTAACCAGCCTCTTGTTGCATACAGGCCACTTGTGCCTGAGGATGCCTGTCTCTGATCCCAAGTGGTCTCGACTTCTACACAGCTCTGAGAAGCCCTGAGATGGACTTAGAAATTTGTGGTTCTGGGACCTAGAACCAGGCCCTGGTCCTGTCACTTGGAAGCTGAGAGACTTCCAATAGCTACCGCCCTCTCTGATCCTCACCCTCTGAGTTTGTACAGGAGTTGCACCTGACCATCGTCGTCTCTGCCACCCCTCTGTAGAAGGCTTCCTAAGTGCCGGCCATGGCACCAACCAATACCTGCACCTCACTTGCTCATCTGATCCTCCCGGAGACTCAAAGCAGTCAGGACAGCTCACTTCACAGCCAGAAAACGGAGGCTCAGAGGTGTGAAGGGATCATGCCATGTGGCTGCTGTTAGAACTGGAACACTAGAACTTGGTCCTGGCCCAGAGCCTTCTAAGCATGCATGGTCTGCCCCAGGGTCCTATGGGAGAGGATCTGTTTCCTCTTAGGGCTTAAGACCCCTCTTCAGAAGGCCTGATCCTTTCTCAGAACCTGCAGATCCCAGGTGGAGGTGGGAGGTGAGGCGAGTAAAGGCAGGACAGCCCAGCTGTTGTTTGTAAACTGTGTTAGTCAGATCCAGGAGCAGGGCAGCCTATTAGGGTTGCCTGAGAATGAATGGATGAATGAATGAATAAATAAATAAGTAAATTGCGGAGTGCTGGCCCCACACTGCCCCTGCATGGGCTTGGCTAGACAGTGCCAGGCACAGAGCCCCTAGTATACACTGGCTGGGGTGTGCACTGAGCCAGAGAGGAGCCCTGCCAGGAGGAGCTGCCTGTGGGTGCTCCTTGTCACTGGGCTGACTTCTCTCCCACCTCCTTCAGTGGAGCCTGTATCTGCTTGGTCCTGCAGGCCCCAGAGCCCTCCTGAGCCAAGATGTCCCCAAGAGAAAAAATGCTTGGAAGGGAGTGGCCAGCCCTTGACCCTGTGCCCTCCCTGTGACAGATGAGGGACAGGTGAGTGTGTGGTCTGCAGGCCATGCTCTGCTGCCAGGGTTTTCTGCCCACAGAAGGCCTGCCTGGCTCTTCACTGTCACCTGGGTGTCCCTCTCCAGGGAAGAGTGTGGCACATGTAGGCCTGGCTTGACAGGCCTGGACAGAGGGAGGGATATTGTCCAGCCCTCTTGACTAGTTGGGGCTAACAAAGGCTCCCAACTCGAAATACAGGGCCTCCTGAAAAGCTCAAGACAGCTTCTGGAGTGGCCTGCTGGGACGAGAGGTGGAGCTAGCCCAAGCAGTACCAGAGTGGCCCCAGAATAAGCTCACCCAGTCTCCACAGAAGGAGGAGGAAGAGAAATACCAGGAAGAGCATCTCATACAACTGGGGCCTAATAAGTGCTTATGGAAGGAAGACTTACACTTCCAGGTCACAGTCAGTGGGACTTGGGCCTCGAGGCCAGCAGACTGAGCTGGTGGGGTCTACAATGCTGCCCGAGCCCAGGGGGCCCTCTCCAGCCAGTGCCCCAGCCACAGCCTGGACCCTGTCCCTCTCTTTGGCACCTTGCCCATACCCTGTGGAGGTCCCCAGCAGCCCATCCCCACAGAGAGACAAGAACGACCATAAGAGAGGAGTCACCCACACGTGTGCACAGCGCTTTACAGGTTACAAAGTGTTTCACATACATCATCTCATCGTTCCTCACAACAGCCCTGTGAGGTAGGCAGGGTGGGGGATGTTCCCACGGTACAGATGCGGAGACGTGGCCCAGAGAGGCCAGTGGACGGCTCAAGGCCCCACAGCAAGTGAGCAGCACAGCCAGGACCATAGGTTAGGACTCAAGCCTTCCCCTGGCCCCCAGCTCTCTCCACTGACCGTGCTGTCCCCCAGGAGGACCCCAGCCCCTTCCAGAGTCTCTGCCACCCTAGAGTGGGCCTGTAACTCCCCATGGCAGTGCTGCCTGGCAGCCCAGCAGACAGCCTCCCACTCCATCGGGTGGCCCTGTCCCTGTCTCTCACTCCCCGCAAAAGGCTAGCCCAGCGCTGGCCCAGACCTGCGGCCCAGCTGCTCCTGAAGGCGCCTGGCAGGGTGGTGGGGAGGGGCTGCATCCTCCTTTCCTGTTTTCCTGAGTGATCCCTCCCCATAGGGGAAGAGAAGAGAAAGGAGGAGGAGGTGGAGGAGGAGGAGGAGGAAGAGAAAACAAGAAACTGAGTTGGAAGGAGGCCCTGGAGCAATCAGGACGTCAAAAGTTTGCATTCCGACTAGCTATAGGAAATAGTTTTTTTTCTTTTTATTATTTCAAGTTTTCATAAAAATCCATAATTATTGAAACCCAAGTTACAGAGGAAGTTCGTAACTTTTTTTTTATTGAATTATTGACTCTGCTGCATGTCAGGTAGCCGGCTCTCAATCCAGTCTGTCACTGCACACACGCCCCTGGTCCCCAGGCCCAGGTTCCTGGTAGGAAGAGGGCGGTGGTGAGGGGTGGCAGGGGGCAGCCAGCCTGGGCCAGGAGGGAGAAGGAGTGTGTGTGTGGAGGGGTGGTGAGGAGGGAGGTGGGCCAGGAGCAAGTGGGCAACGGCCGGACCCCTTCCCCTGCCCCACGCACCTGGGGGTCCCTGCCCCCCGCCATCCGTCCTCAGATCATCTTCATGTTGAACTTGCGGGGCGCGTCGGCCGAGCTGATGCCCACATCCGACTTGCGGGGCACATACTCGATCTCGATGTTGTGCTTGGTGTTGCCTTTGCCCCGGCTCCAGAGAAACAGCAGCACCAGGCAGAAGAGCACGACGCCCAGGAAGGAGATGAAGCCCATGGTGGTGGCAATGATGAGGGTCTTGATGTCAAAGGGGAAAGGCACGGTGGCGCGGGTGCTGTTGGCCTCTCCCTCGCCCGGCTGGTTGGAGATGAAGGCGAAGGTCTTGTTGGGCTGATGCGGCCAGTCAGGCGAGTAGCTGCGCACGTGCAGGTGGGCGGGCATGGAGTCATTGCCGCCCGCATTGGCCGCGATGCACAGGTAGGTGCCGTTGTCCTGGACCTGGGCGTAGCGCACCTCCAGTGTGCCGTCGGGGAAGACTGTGAGCCGCCCGTTGCTCTTGGCTGAGACCAGGTGCTTGCGGGGTGAGAGCCAGAGGATGGCAGGTGGCGGGTCACCATCCGCCCGGCACACAAACTGCACTGTATGGCCCTCATCCACGAACACCTGCTGGGCCTTGCGGTCCCGGATGCGGGCGCGGCGGCAGGTGAAGTAATTGGGCAGGAGCACGTCAGGGAAGTCCTTGAACTCCTTGCCCTGCACAAACTCAGGTGTGGCACATGTGGGCTGCTGCCGGTTGAAGTTGAGCCGCCAGCGGCGACGGAAGACCCAGAGGAGCCGGCAGTCACAGGCCAGCGGGTTGGAGTCCAGGATGAGCGTCTCCAGGTTGCCCACTGAGTGGAAGGCTGACTCCTCCAGAGTGGTCAGCTGGTTGCCCGACACATTGAGTACACGCAGGTAGTTGAGGCCGCGGAAGGCATAGGGTTCTACCACGGCCAGCTGCCCGCCCACCAGCTGGATCTCCTGTAGCCTCAGGAGCTCGTGCAGCATGGAACCCTCAATGGTGCCGATGGGGTTGTAGGAGAGGTTGAGGAAGCGCAGGTAGACCAGGTGGCGTACGGCCAGGTAGGGCACGGTGGTCAGGTTGCAGTGCGTGATGGACAGGGACGTCAGGTTGAGGCCGTAGAGGCAGTTGGGGGTCATGGTGTCCAGGTAAGGCCAGTGGGAGATCTCCAGGACCTTGAGCCGGTACAGCCTCTTGAAGGAGTAGTCCCGGATGGCGTTGATGTTGAGGTGCCGCAGCCGCAGCACGATGAGCCCATGCAGGTGGGACAGCGCCTCGGTGGGGATGGAGGTCAGGTTGCATTTCTCCAGCGTCAGCTGCTCCAGGCTGTTGAGGCCACTGAAGGCGCGGTGAGAGATGTAGACAAGGTCATTGTCACCAACCTCCAACGACTTGAGGTTGTACAGGTCCTGGAACATGTAGTCCAGCAGGATGACGATCTTGTTCTCGCTGATGTCCAGCTTGGTCAGGTTGCTGAGGCCAGTGAAGACACCCAGTGGGATAAGCTTCAGGCGGTTGCTACGCAGCCCCAGCGTCCGCAGGTTGAAGAGGTTGTTGAAGGCACCGGGCTCCACGGCGCTCACGATGTTCTCATTGAGCTCCAGCTCTTCCAGGTGCGGGAAGCTGGCGAACTCGTCCTGGTTGAGCGTCTTGATGCGATTCTTGCCCAGGTCGAGTAGGCGCGTCTCGGTGGGGATGCCCTCGGGCACTGCCACAAAGCGCTTTCGGTGGCACAGCACAGCGCGGTCCTGCGCAGAGCACTCGCAGCGTGGCGGGCAGCCTGTGGCTGAGCCGGACAGCACAGAGCCCAGCACCAGCAGGAGGATCGGCTGCCAGCAGGCCAGGAGGGGGCTGGGCACACTCCTTACACCCCCCGCCAGCATCCTCTCGCTCACCTGCACCGGGAACAAGCATAGAACAGGGGTGACGTGAGAGCAGGCAGCATCCAGTGGGACCCCACCCTTAGCCCAAGGTGCCCTGGGGCCCTCCTGCCCCATCAGGTATCCCTAACATAGACAGAGAGGCAGGTGCTGACTGGCAGGGGACACTGGCCTGGGACCCCACAAGGAGGCTGAAATGCCTAGGCCAGAGGGTCTCCTGCCTGCCTCTCTGGGAACAAAAGGGGTAAGGAAAGGGACAGTGCCACCTCCTTTACCATCTACAGGCAATGCCCTGGCAGAGTTAGCGACAAAGCTCTGCTGAGCTGCCTTGAGACTCACCGAGAGGATCAAAGGGCTCAAAGGCAGCATCCCTAGGAACAGCCCCTGGCCTGCAGGACAGGCTCTTGAGGCTGTGGGCGCCCTCTTGTGTCAGCCCCATTCTCCTGGTCTAGACCCTGCTGTCTGCACAGGAGGGCATCTCAGAGTCCCGGGGGGTCAACAAGCCCAGCGGTAGCAGTCAGCATCCGCAAGCTCCTCTCCAATGGGCTCTGGCCTCCAAACATCCCTTAGCTCCTCCCCTACATCTGTGCACCCACTGGCCCTGCAGAGTCCCCGACTTCCCTTCTGTGTTCCTGTGCTGGCAAAGCTCAGGCTTCTGGTCCCTGCCTGTCATTGTGTTCCAGTCTCCTCCCAGGATGCCACCCTGGCCTGCTGAAACCCCACTGCCCTGAGAGCCTCTTCTGATCCCCTGAGGGAAGTGAGCTCCCCCAAAGACCTCCAGCTATCACCCACCTCCACTTGGGGTCCCCATTCCCTCCTAGCACCAGGACCAAGTGTTCTGTGATCTGAGAGAGGAGCGGTCACCTGTCCCCAAGAGGACAGGCAGCCCTAAGTGCTGGCCCAGTGGACACCAGGCCAGCTAGGCCCCTAGGTATGCAGCACCGGGGGAGGCATGTCTGTACCACTTATGGCCTCAAGGGCCTCCTTCAAGATGTGAGCCCAGGGAGGGGGGTCTCCCTGCCCCAGCTCAGGCCCTTCATCTACCACTCTTACTCCCCTCAGACTCTCCTTTCCAGGCCACAGATCATCTATACTTGTCATGTGAATGTTGAAAGCCCAAGAGGTTGTGGCCACCCAAGGACATGCAGCCAGCAGAGGTGGCAGATGTAGGACAGGAGCTCTGGTCTGTCAGATTCTGGGACTGACAGGTGCTTCCTGGTTGTTGATCGACTAAGTGACTGATTAACCAGAGAGAACTGGGTGTCAGTGACTTGTCATGGAATTCGTAAGATTCCGTTATTCCCAAGGGCTGTGTCCAACCTCTCTTCCTCTCTCCAGATTCTTCCAGGGCTCAGCCTCTCCCCACCCCACCCCCACCAGGCCATTTTCCACAGCACACACGCTCCAGCAACCCACCAGAAAAGCAAACATCCTGACGGGCGATCAATAAGTAATTGGGCTGGCAGCTGGGGCTGACTAGGGTGTGCAGCTGGGGACCTCAAGAGGTAAATAGGGCTTTTAGCACCCAGCTCAGGGCTGGGCTGGTGGGTGGTATGGGAGCCACTACAGAGGAGGCTGAGGAAGAGGGGTCAGCAAGGACACGGACCACCATGCAGGAGACAGGTGCCTTATGCAGACCTGTTTCTGGCATCCGAAGCCTTCCTCACCTGAATTCAACTTACCCTCCACCTCTCCTGCCCCTCCCAGCAAAGCCACCCAGCTGGCCACTTGTCTTGCCCATTCCTGCTGCTAAGCCATCTCCTTTGGAAGAACTTTCCTGGCTCCTGTCCTAGCAGTCTTTGTGGCTATCACCTCAAAGGCCACCTCCTCCATGAAGCCATCTGTGACCTGCTCCATCAGATCCTATCCCTGGTCTACAATAATGAAGCACTTTGTTCTTACTGCAAGAATGCAGTGATACTATGTAACTATTTGGTGCAAGGATACTATGTCACTGTTAGATGCAGTGATTCTGTGTAACTCCTGGATGCAATGATACTATGTAAATGCTGGGTGCAGGGATACTATTTAACTGCCATTCTAAACCTGATTTGAGTCAAGATAGAAACATGATGCTACAAGATGACAGATAAAAGCTAAAGAAGCAAGCTAGTCAAATAAGGCCACAAAAACCCACATCATGGTAACAAGCAGGAGCTTCTCAGGGATCTGAATGAGGGAAATCTACTGCTAAGCCTCAGCAGAGTCCCCCTCCAAAGGATCCTGGGTCAAGATCCTGTGTATAGTTGCCCAAGGTCAGCACAAAGCAGACCCAAGGAAGTTCTCTGAAAGGCAGCACATGTGCACAGGTCTTGGGTATAGGCTCTGCCAATGGGGCTCCCCTAAGAGTGGGCTCCTGAACAAATTTAAACAGGTTGGTGGAAATTCTGGCTAGCTTTGCCCTGTGCAGCTGCCACCCCAAAGCTAGGGGCACAGGCATGTGGGCACTACCTCATCCCTGTCTTTCATAGTTAGTGCAAGGAACCTAAGGTACAGAAAGGTGGCCCAGCATAAGCACAATGCACTGGGCCTATGTCCTCACCTCATACCCCACCAGGTCCCTGTTGCCAGGGTGCAGGTGAGGCTGTTTCTGAGAGTCACTCACCGTCCTGGTGCCTTGAGTTCTGCCAGCTGCCCCTGCAGTGGCCAGGAGACGTGTTTTATACATTTTAATCAGGGTTTTATTTCAGAACCTTGCCCCCTGAAGGGCTTCCCACAAGGGCAAGAATTAAAAATTGGACCAATAAATAACAGACAATAAATGTCAGGAGCAGGCAGAGGATGGCTGTGCCCGGGGCATGACACAGCCCCAGGGCACCCTGAGAGGTAGGAGCCACTGTGGCTGCAGAAGGTAGGACCTAGGTTCAGGACACCATCCACACCCTCACCATGCCCCAGGCAAGGTGGCCTGGCTCTGCTAGTGCTGTTCTGCATGAACAGCCTGCTGTGTGGCCCCAGGCAATGCCCACCTTCTCTGGTTATTTCCCTACAGGGCAAGGATGGCCTGGAGTACAGAGTCCTTGGGAAAGGGGCAACATCAGAAACTGGAATTTCTCTAGCCAGACAGGGACGTCCTTAAACTTGCAAGTCTCCAGCCTCAAACCCCAATTTCATAGAAGCTGAAGGATTCACATGAGGGCCTCAGGTTGGCTGTCACCCCAGGGCTCGGGGCAGTGAGGGCAGATGGTGGAGAGGGAAGGGGCATAAAGGCACCCATGGGTGGGCTTGGAAAACCACTGAGGGAGACAATGGGTCATTGTGGAGGCCCCACAGCACCAGCCAGGTATATGCAAGCCCCAAGCACCCCCTGTAACCCTGTAGAAAATGGAGAGGACCAGCTTTGGGCTTCACACTTGCTGTCTCAGGCCCTCATGGCAGCCTTTACAGAAGCCCATTTCACAGATGAGAAAACTGCTCAGCTCCAGAGCTGCCTGTTGGGAAAGGAAGGGTGGGGTATCTGGGCCAGGAACATGAGGGCTGCTGGGCCTCAAGAGGCTCATGCAGGCACCTGGCACCCACAAGGCCTTTCCAGGTTTGAGTGGTCCAGCGGCTTCTTCCCTGGGAACCAGGGTGGTTCACAACAATGCATCTTGACTGCAGCCCCTATTCCTATGGCTGTGTCTGCAGCAGGATGGAGCAGGAGGGCAGGCAGACAGGGAAGGGGCTGCAGAGGACCTCCCAGCTCCATGGCTAAGACAGTAGGGACAAAAAAGAGACACAGGAAGGGAGAGAGGCAGGGAAGATGGTGGGCACTGGGGGCAGGGCCAGGGTCCAGCAGTCAGGGAAGACAGGGCCAGAGCCCACATCAGTGACTAAACCTCCCTCTCTCTCTCAAGCCCAATCTCTAGCAGTCCCGGGGAAGAGCGGGGGATCAGCCTCCTGGGTCTTCTCAGGGTCTCAAAACACCCTCTTCCCAGCAGCACTGTGGCTCCTACATAGAGAAGCCCCCCTCAGAGGGACAGAGTCATCACACAACTCTGGGGACAGCTTCGAGGACACTGCAGAGGACATGCACCCCACTGTCCAACCTCTAGTCTGGGTTTGAGAAAGGCTCAGAGGAGGGGGAGCTCAGGGTGAACCCTAATCATATGTCCCCAGAGGCAGGAGAGGGCAGTGTCATGGAGCACAGTAGTGAGGGTGAAGAGCACTTTGGGTCTGAGCCCTCTGGGAGCAGGGGGCTCCTGTTGCTCTGTGCTACCCTCTCCTGCAGGGTCCCTGGATTTCTTCTTCAGCCACGGGCCCGTGGCTGGGGCTCATCCCCCGCTGAGGTGCGAATGGCTGATAATGGCCCAGAGTCTGAGCTGCTAATGGGGGAGGTTCAGCCAAGCCAGGAGAATTCTGGGGTTAGGCTGAGAGCCAGGGACAGCCGGAGCTGCCTCCAGCACAAGGAGAGGAGGTCAGGGGACCCCCGCCAAAAATGTGTCCAGTGCCTAGGCTGAGCGCCCATGGGAGAAATCCAGACCAGGGCAGCCCAGTGTCCCTGTGTACCCTCCTTCGCTGGCCCTGCCGCTGCCTTTGCTAGCCTTCCTCCTCCCTCAGCCACCCCCACAGGGACAGAAAATTCAACCTGGAAGAAAATTGAGGTCATGTCCTTTGTCATGTATAATTCTTTATTTTCCTCTTGCTCTTGGTTCTGGCAAAGAGTTGCTGGGTCCCCAGGGTGGGTGTGTGTGTGTGTTCCACTGTCCCTGCCCATCCTCCCTGGCCCAGTGCCACCAGCCCCGTTCCTCAGGTTCCCTCCCAGGAATGATATTCTCTCTCATGGGCAAGCTCCCTGGCCTCTGGTGGACAGTGCTGACTGGGCAGTGTGTGGCTATCATCTGGGCAGCTGCCAGTCACCCCCAGCTGCCCTGGACTCCCTGTGTCCCACAGGGCAAGCACCTGGCCCCTGCAGGTGAGGATGGGAGCTACCTGGCTACTCCACCACCCACAGCTGTCCCAGGAGCCCCCAGCCTTCAGGCGAGCCTGCAGCCCCAGGCCATTTGTGGGATAAATTATGAATTTTAATTGTCAAAGCATCTTAGTGTTTAAAGGCTGCTATATATAGGCTCTGCTCTCCAGTAATGGCTGCTCTGAGGGGAGGAGCCAGGGTAAGGTGGAGCCTAGAGAAGGCAGATTCTGGGCCAACACAGGGTGAGGGGCTCATAGGCCTCAGCCCAGGCTCCAGCCCATGCATCCCTATCCTGCTGTGAAGGCTCAGGCTGCTTTGGATCTGTCAGCCCCTTCACCGGGTTCTCTGTGCTGGGCACAATCCCAAAGTAGGTAGGGTGAGGTCAGTGCCTACATGGGTGGCCTGAAGACCACCCAGGTCCGGGCCCCATTCTCCCTTGAGAAGTCTCTGAGATGCCAACCCTAGATCTCAGGCACAAGAGCATCCTGAAGGCCTCTGGCCCTCCCTGCAGGCCAGCAGCCCCAGGACACACCATCCACACCTGCTGGCTCCCTCTCACTTCTGGGCCCTCACAAACCCCCTCCAGATGCCCCAGCCCTGAAGACTCCACCGTCTTGGGACAGCTCAGGCCAACCTATCCTACCAGGAGAGGCACAGGACTGGGCTGAGGGCCACAGCTCACAGTGCCAGGTGGACAGGAGAAGGTGGCAGTGGTAGCCTTGTCTGGAACCCAAGGTCAGCCTCACCAAACACAGTGCCAACAGTGCATAGGGCATACACTGTTCCATCTTCATAACACTGGCACGATGTTGGTTTGTGATCCCCATCTGATGCGTTCCAGAAGTGAATGGCAGAGTGAGGGGTATGATTCACCCTAAGTGGCACCATGACAATGGCAGAGCCAGGATCTAACCTGAGGTGGTGATGCCCCTGAGTCCTGACCACACCTGACTCAGATCCAAGGGCCTGGAGACCTGCATGATCTTGGGACCAGGCACCTCTCGTGTGGATGCTGGCCCCATGGGCTGGGGACAGATTCCAGGCAGAGCGGAGCACGCACACCCTCAGCACACTCCCACAGCACCCACTTCTGACAAGGAGGGGAGGCTCTGAGCTGCTGGTCCACCACTGAGGACTCCATGGGCACAATTCCCTCAGGGGCTGCCATACAGATGAGGAAAATGAGGCCCGAGAGCATCAGGGACTCATCCAGGGCCCCACAGCATCTCATGGCTGGGACCTAGGAGGAAGCCCATCCCCCACTGGTGACCACCTTCCCTCCCTAGCCAGGGAGGCATAGGGCATGTGGACACTGTCCTCACAGTGGTGCCAGGTCAGGAATGGGTGGTGGCATGGATTATTTCTGCTTCAAAAACAAAAGAAAAGATTAGAAACAGCCCCCAATACATCAGAAGGTCCAGTGAGTTATTTATAACGTGCACAAGCAGATATAAATAAAAGCGCTGGCCCACTCCTGGCACTGGCCATACAAATCCTTGCCCTTCCACTGACTACCAGCCAAATCCTTGCCAAAGCCCATCCTTCCAACCTGGTAAACTAAGCTCAGAAGCAAGGTGGTGATGAGCCCTCTGCACCCTCAAGCTGCCCATCCACAAGACACCCAGAGTCTCACAATAGGAGCATTCAGCTCAGCATGAATCATCACTGGACAGCAGGTGGCTCGAGACTGAAGACTGGCCTTGACAGTGAGTGAGAAGCCCATCACAAGAGGTATGCAAGCAAGACCAAAATGAAAGACACAGCAGGATATTCCTGTGGGTCTACACGCAAGCAGCCCCACTCAGCTCTGAGATGCCCCATCTTGTGTCCAAATGAAGGGACTTGAGGTGACCTCAAGTCCCTGCCGAGGGTACCAGTGCTGTCCACTCCTGGACAGCCCTGCAAGGCCAGGCAGAGGCAGCATCTGGGCCAGGCTTCAACCCCCCCAGAGCCAGAGTGGGTTCTCTGCAGAGGGAAGCAGAGGAGGTACAGGGAGAGATTAATTCCCTGAAATGGGAAAAAATAGAAAAACACACACACACCACACACCCTAATAACATGTAATAAGAGGTTGGAGATGGGAACAATGCCCTCGTAATGTCACCCTGGCGGCAATCAATTTGGGTGTCACATGAAATAGGCATAATTATTCCGCCAGCCCTGGCGCCCGGCTCTATCCAGCTCCAGGGGCCCAGGCCTGGGCTGGGAAGGCAGCGTGGAATCAATCGTTGGTGCCCAGGGCTGACAGAGGGAGAGGCTCCCAATTAGCTCCTCTCCAGGCAGCCGGGGGCCTGGAGGCCTTGGGACGGGGGAACCTTTGAATTCCCACGAGACTCCTTGCATGGGCAGTGGCAATCAGAGAAGGTCCCACAGTAGCGGGGAAGGGGGGGTGCAAATACACATTTGTTCTGTCCGCTGTCGTCACAGTCCTGCTAAGCACTCACCAGGCCAGGTGCGAGGGTAGAGGGGGTGGGGCGGAAGCAGAGTACTCCACTTCCTGTGCTGGGACAGCCTTGCCCATCCCTGGATGGGTACAGAGTCACAGGATCCCTAGATTTGCTATTCTCTCTTTACCAAATTGTACCCCCTCCTCTCCAACGGCCCCTGCCCATGGCTGAGCTCAGGGTCTGTGTAGATAGCATTACCCCATCTGGGGAAACTGAGGATCAGAGGGGCGAGTCACTGAGTAAGCACCTGCTCCACACTGGCTACTGCACATCAAAACCTCTGCTTCAACACCAGAAACCCTGAATTCCCGAAACACGAGCCAAGGCCATCGTGCCATAGCACTTCACATTCGTTCAACCGGGAAACATGGGGGCGGCCCGCAGCACAGAGTACAACAGGGACACTCACCTCCTGCTGGGGGAGGCAGAGACCGGTGAGACCAATTTGGAAACACTTTGGCACATTTCCTAGGAAAACCAAAAGTGAATGTGCCCTGCACTCCAGCAATTCTGCTCTTAGCTGTGGGCCCCAGAGATGCCTGCACATTCACCGAGTCAGGAGGTGGGTCAAGAACATCTGCCCCATGAGAGCTGAAAAGGGTGAGATCCCCAAAGCTCACACACAGGAGGAGAAGAGAAACAGTTGTGTCCAAATGACAGAGCACTATACACCCTTGAAAATGGGGAACAGCACCCACAATCAGGTGCAGCTATACAGATGGAGCTTAAGATTATGAGGGAGAAAACAACAAACTTCAGAGGACTTTACAATAGTTCTTGCTCTTTTTATAAAGTTCAAAAATAACTAAGACTGAGCAACATATGTATATTTGAAAGAGCCAAGAGAACGCTAAACCCATACTGTGAGGTGGTAGGTGCTCCAGAAAAAGGGACCAAGGGTGGGGCACAGAGAAGTACATGGGAAGATACATGTCATTATCAAAGTGCAAGGGTTCAAGGGCAGAGTGGACTCATGCTGTTCATCACCTCATCACCGCTGCTTGAGTTACCATGAAGTGCACGAATTACTCTGCTAACAGACCAGGCTCTGAGCACGCAAGAGCCCCAGCGCAGCAGCCAGGAGGAAGGTATCATAGATAAAGCCATAGGCTTGTAAGCTGGAGATGGGGCACACATGCCATCTCTCTGGCTCTCTTTTCTCAGGTAGCCAATCTCTGTGCCACCTCCAAGGCTAAGATCAAGAGCAACCACAGAAAGAAACTATGAGTAGCCACTGTTCATTAGGCACTTACTGTATACCAGGCACTGTCCTAAATGCTGTGCGTTAACTAGCACATTCCACTGTCACCACCATCCTAGAGGCAGATCTTGTTATTCCTATGGGCTGGAAATGGAGATTGAGGCCCAGAGAGAGTAAGGAAACTGCCCAAAGCCACACAGCCAGGCAGTGGTGAGGCTGGCCCCGGCAGGGTGCACACTCAAACAGCGTATCCATGAAAGACCATTGAAGAAACTAAGTGCACATGAGCAGACTGTTATTGGCACCACGGCACTCAAGCATATTCATTCATGAATTCAGTGCATAAGCAAAGGTCAGAATCAAGCATGCCTTGAACACATTTGAAAACAACCCTGCCTCTCATACTCTCTCTACAAAGACTATACCTGCTTCCAGCATCTGCAAAGCCTGCTGATACTTCAGCGTTCCTCCAGCCCCCTCCTCCAAAGAGCCCCTGCCTGCTTTGGCCCCAGGAGAGCCCCTCCTTCCCCAAGTGCCTGTGTGTGCCACTGAGCTGGGGGTTCCCAGAGTTGGCTCATCCCAGGGGCCAGGCAGAGAGGCCAAGGAATGGGCACTCATCTTGCCCAGGGAGCTCAAGGACCCATGGGAGTCAGAGGAACACCCAGCCCAAACCCAGCAGGCAGCCCAGCCAGGAAGTACAGTACAGGGCTGAATGAACATGCTGGGACAGTGTGGCTCTATGCTAAGAGTGCCTGGGGGAGGACCAGGGATTTGGTGCAATCAGGGAGGCTTTCTGGAAGAGGGGCCAGGAGGAGGAGAGGAGCAGGCCTCTTGGGTGGGGATGCTAGACCATGCCAGGTGAGGGTGAGGCTGGGTGGAAGAATAGGGGAAGAGAACACAAGATAATCTGTGGGTGTGCACAGGGAGGGACACCAGGGACTGGCAGACCATCATCCTTCCACAGAGTGCCATATACAGGACAGCAAGACAGAGACCTGACTCAGAACCCACCACCACCTACTGCATGCCTCTCAGGGCCCATTTTTCTCAGCCTGCACCTGACACACTGCCTCAGGCCTCAGTGGGACCTTGAGCAAAGTACACACCACCCCCTCCCAGCAGGGACTCACCCAGTCCCTCACAGGGCTCCCCAGACGTCATGACACCAGAGTCCCGTCTGACTTTACACTGCACAACCGCCTGTGTTGGGGAGAGGCAGGTAGTGTCCCTCTGGACTTCCAGATTTTAAAGGACACTACTAATACAAGAAAACAGGTACTCAGAGCTGGGGATGGGGAGACCCTTAGGATTTAGCCCCAGGATCAAAGAGGCCTTTGCAGAGTGAAGTGGTCGGCCCACCTCCCTTCCAGTCATACAGGGCTCCACAGGATAGCCCACACCCATCCCAGCAAAGCTGGTCCTTCAATGGGGGACACACTCTGACCCAGACCTGGGGAGCACCATAGCCTTAGCAGAAACCACCCTGGGCCCCACACTTTAGCTGGCAGCAGCAGGGAGGACAGGGACACCAGAGCCCCTCAAGAGGCCTGTCCCAGCTTGTTCCCCCAGGATCCCCTGTCTGACATTGTGCCCTCTTTCAGTTGGTTCCAAGGAGTTTGTACACCACCCCCCTGCCTCTGCCTCAGGGGAAAGCACTACTGACAGGCTGCTGTCCCAGCTCCTTAGCATTTGGCGCCCCCTTGGCCACACTAGGACAAAGGCCCCAGAGCAGTACACTCCCTCTCCTCACTGGCGCTCCTCACTGGACCTGGGGAAGCCCCAGGCTCTCTGCCGGCTGGGTGCCCCAGAGTCCCCAGCAAGGGTGTGCCATCCCATAATGGCCAGCAGGGCTAAGCCCAGAGCGGGGACCAGGCAGGGCTCTGTCCCTCTGGCTGCCCAAGCCCAGCAGGGGACCAAGGGAGGGCCAGGCTGGCAGGAATGGGCTGGC
The DNA here is from genome assembly GCF_012274545.1 of Fukomys damarensis. Classification (NCBI taxonomy): domain Eukaryota; kingdom Metazoa; phylum Chordata; class Mammalia; order Rodentia; family Bathyergidae; genus Fukomys; species Fukomys damarensis. The sequence continues at coordinate 24,535,660 of NW_022900937.1, read as the reverse complement.
CCAGACGGTGGTGTCCCTCCTCAGGGCCTCCGCACTCCGCCCACCAGGGCAGAGTGCCCCCCACCCTCTCACATGCCCCTTCTCCCCTCAGACCCCAGCACATCTGAGAACAAAGGGGGGGTGCTAGTACAGCGCGGACCTCAGCGACAGCACAGAGGGGACTGTCCACTGGCCTGGCCCCACCCCCTACCCAAGGTGATATCCACCGGAGACCCAGCTCCTGGATGCTCCTTGGAGGGAAGGATACTCAGGGCCCACCCAGAGAGGGTGGGGGGCAGCAGGCTCCTTCCCCCCTCCTCTCCGCGGGTCTCCACCTCCCACCACCCAGCCTCTCAAGCCTGGAAGGAAAAGTGGGACAGGAGGTGGTAAGAAGCCGGCTGCAGGCAGACAAAGGGGAAGCCCCTAAATGGCTTTGAGGTTCTTTCCGCGGACGGACTCCCTCCCTTTCCCCACCAGTCCCCCTGTCACCCGCAGACTGAGGGGGTGGGGCTGCCATCCATCCGGACTGGTGCTGTGGAGAAAGCCGGTTTCTCGCCTGAGCACTGGCTTAGGAGTGCCCAGTATTGAGGGCTGCCTGGGGCGGGATCCGGGGTCCACCCAGGTGGGCACCTCTGGGACTAACGGATTTTTTTTCTCTCGGGTGACCATTCTCACAATGGGAAGGTACGGGACGCCGGTGGGGTCCCAGTCCTGCCAACCAGGAACCTATTAGGGCGATGGCAATAGAAGAATCCTTTCTGAGGCCTGTGACCCCGGAGTGGTCCGGGAGGCACTATGCGCCCTGAGTCCCCAGGAGGGTGCAGCCCGGCCACCGTGCCCAAGGCCTGTTAGCGGGGCTCACCTGCATCTCGGACGCGCCGTCCG
>NW_022900937.1:24532526-24533912 GCF_012274545.1 Fukomys damarensis | reverse complement strand
CCTTCTGTGTCCAGTTCCCCCTGGTCCCCGGCCAGCCCGGCCCGGAGTCCGGCCCGCGTTCTCTCCGGGTGCGCGCACTCCGCGGGGAAGCGAGCCGGGCCACACGCGTGTACAGGCGTTCTCTCCGGGGTCGCTACACACTGCCGCGCGGACGCATCCGCGCACGTGAGCGGACAACGCCCCCCACCCAGCCAGGGTTGTTTGGAGGACAGTAGGAGAGGGGTCAGACCTGGGACCGCAGTCCTGGTCTCCACCTCTGGAAATGCGCCCAAAGCCCCTAGAAGCCCCATCCTGGTGGCTGGGGCTCGAAGTTCCATCCTGCCCCAGCCTCACTTGCACCTTCGCGCGGGGTCCAGCCTGCCCGGGCCTCTTTCTGCAGAGGGCGCGGGCCTCGCCACTAGCTGTGCCCTGAGCGCCGCGTCCAGCAGCCGGCAGAGGGCGCACGGAGCCTCGGCCTGGGCGGCTCTGTCCGACCGGCTCTGAAAACGTCTGGTCCACCTAATCCATCGGGTCCTGAGGCCACATCTAAAGATTCCCCAGAGAGCGAGACCTCTCCCAGAGATCCGGATGTCACCGAGATCTTAGACAGGGTGTCTTGGCCCTTTTGGGAGCACGCGCACCGTACACCCTTCCACCTCCTGGAAGCCAGGTGTGCACCATGCCAAGCCAGTTTTGAGCTCAACCGTAGACGCGGACTCCACCGGGCACGCAGCCCCTCTGTTAACACATCTGTGTCCCATAAACACAGGGCTTCTAACTCCTGGAGTCCACAAGGTGTGGTCCCCGAAGGCAGAGCCAGAAGCTGAGGCAGCCCAAGGCCATCGGTTTCCCCAGGCAAACTCAAGACTCTGCTCTCAGGGTCCCCACCCAGTGCCAAGTTAACAGTCAATGCAGGAAGCCTGGCCACATACAGATGGCTCCCCAGCCCCACCCAAGCCCCACCACCCCAGAGTTGCACAGACCTGTTCCAGGGAAATTGATCCTGGGTCCCTCTCAGTCTCACTGCCTCACCCCTACTCTGGATGTCCTGCCTGGAGAAGATTCCTGTCTTCTGTGTCATGTTCATGCTCATCCCAGCCCCGGTTAGGGCCCCTTGCCGCCAGGTGCCATCCCCCAGCAGTCCTGAGCAGAGCCAAAACTGTTCCCCTGTGACAGAGTGCAGGAGCCAGGCTCAGAGAGGTTACTCGACTTCCCCATGGTCACACAGCTGGCAAGGCATGAGCAGGGGATTTGAGTCGCCTTTCAGGCTGAGTAAGCAGGGAGGAGGCCGGCTTGGCAGAGGAACTTGCAGGTGGGAGGGACCCAGGAGTCCCCTCCCTTCCAGAGCCTGGTGGGGGCGGCTGGGCCCTCACCTAGCTGCTGCTTGGACCCCCCCTCCCCATCCTC
>NW_022900937.1:24527470-24532420 GCF_012274545.1 Fukomys damarensis | reverse complement strand
GTGAGTGCCCGCCTCCAGCCACCTCCCACAGAGACAGGAATAGATGCTCAGGCTCTGCACAGCGGCTCCCCAGACCCGCCGGGGGCGGGGCTATTCCTGGAGCTGGGCTGACGCAGGCGAGGTGTGGGGCCCCCCAGATCCCGCCCGCGACTCACCTGCTGCCTGCCTCAGGGATCACTGGGGAAAGGGGGGCAGCCCATCGCCCCAGCCTACCCTGAATGCTGGCTGTGGAAGCTGGTGTCCCAGGGTGGGGTCCTCCAGGCCCGCTGTTGTCCCTGTTCAGCCCAGAGGCCTTCCCTTTCCCTGCGTCTCCAAAGGAAACAACCCCAAACCTGTGTCCTTGTCACCCTCCAAGGAAAGGTATGTGCCTGACAAGGCTTTGGGGACAAAGCATGGGGGAAAGGCCTTTGTAGGCTTACCCTGCTCTGACCCCTGACCTTGCTCTCCAGACCCATACAGTCCATCCAGGGCCCAGACAGGGCCAGGTGTCTCTCCCTCTCGCCTTCCAGGTGGTCCTCAACACAGGGCTTTCAGGGGCCCTAGGGCCACAGAGAACCCAAAACATCAGGGTGGCTCAGTCCCACAAGCAGGGGGTCCACCCCAGGTCCACCCTACAGCAGAAGGACATTTCTCCACAGGTCCATTCACTGGGTGTGCCCTACTCCTGGTTTCTAACCCTGCTTTGAGATCCAACCAAGACGCAGCTTTTCCACTCTGTGGTCCCCTCCCCAGATGAGATGGCCCATGTTGTCCCCCTTCCTTTCCAGTCTGCAGGCAGGAGCTGCCCAGGTGTATCCCACAGGTGGGCACCCAGAGGTCCTGGCTCTAGGGAGTTTGACAGGGGATAGGGGCTGCCAGGGGATTCTGGGGGAGGGGACAGGCCTTCTGGCATTTATCCAGCCCCTCTGAGAGCCAGGCTTTGAGCTAGACTTTACTCCTCATCTCGCAGCCAGATGGGCATGGACAACCCACTGTACAGCTGAGGGTGCTGGCACTCAGGAGGATGCCACTTCCCCACACTCACTGTGTGCAATGTCGAGCCCAGGTCCTGCCCTCCTGTGCTCAGGAGTTTACTTGCAAGAGGTGAGCCCTGGCAGGGACATGGATGCCCGGAGCACAGAGGGTGGCACACACAGGCCTGCAACACACCTGGTCTGGGCTGATTCTGCAGCTTCTGTGTCCTAGAACCTTGCAGGATTTTATGATGATTATTTCTGAAGGCACTTGAAATTAATGATGGCTCTAAAATGTCTGGGACAGTGAAGTCATTGTGGAGACCTCTAATTAGCAAAAAAAAAAACCAATTGTGTTGGCAGGGGGTAAGGGGGCCAGGCTGGCAGCACAGGCCCAGGATCAGAGAAGTGTGCTGTCAGGTGAACTCCAAATTTCCCTTTATGCTCCAACTTAGCTTATCACCTGTTGCATGCCCTTGAGGTATCATGACCCCTCTCTGGGCCTCAGTTTTCCTGATTGTACAGTGGGAGGGCTAGTCTGGGACTCCCTAGGGCCACTGAGACAGTGGGGAACATGGGCTCCTTGGAAAACCAGGTACCCCCAGGAGGCTGAGTCCCAGAAGCCAGGCTATGCACCCACTGGGGGCACAGCAGAGGCCCCAGCCTCCTGGCTCTGGCAGTCTCCATGATATAATGAAGTCCCAGAGCTTCAGGCGGGTGTGGAGAGGCAGAAGAGTGGCAGGAAATCCATGGGTCAGAGCCCTGTGCTGCTGCTGCTGCTGCAGAGGTGGACAGGGACAGAGCAACTGGGGGCACTGACAGCAAAGTCCCATTTTGGCAGCAGACCTGGAGCTGCAGCCAGGCTTAGGCTCTTGATGCCTCCTCCTGACCCCTCCCCAAGAGCCTGAAGGTGGCTCACAGAGGGTCTCGTGCACCTGCTCACCACATACTGCATGGGTGGCCAGCACAGGGAGGGGCGTGGGGTACACAGAAGGAGGGGACACCCTACTGTGGCCAGCCCCTGCTGGTTGACTCAGAGGGGTGTCTGTGGTGGGTCCAGGCTGAGAAAGTGATGGCAGGGATGGCAAGCCCACCTGTTTGGACAGTTGTCCTCTTCTCTGGCACCTCCTGCTGGCTTTCTTATCATCAACTGGTTTCTCAGACCCTTGAATCCTCGCTCCTCCTCCATGGCCAACTCAGGGCCCAGGGGTTCCTCCCTGAACCCCACCCCTCTTCCTGTCCTAGCTGGGCTTCCAGGCCTTAAGCACCTCCTTGAGTCTTGAGTCCTGAGTCCTCCTCTGTAAGATGAGAATCTAGCAGGGCCTGTGCACAGGGTGGTGTGAGGCCCTCATAATTTAATGCTCCCTGTGGGTCCTGCATTGGAGCTGGCCCGAGCTCGGAGGGGCTCTGATAAACATGGGTGTCACTAGACATCCTGTGGATGGTGATGGGCACGCTCTGCCCCTGGCCTCTCACCAGGCATCAGGTCTCTCCTAAGGCCACAGTGAGAAATAGGACCAAGTTCTTCATCCTTTGAGAATCAGGAACAAACACTTGAGGGATGTGGATCGATCTTGTGTCTCCTCTGATTTCTGCAGTGAGTCCACAGCCCTGATGGCAGAGGGTCCCACATGCATAAACTAAAATTCCGTCAGCAGCAGGGACCAGTGGATCCCCCAGAGAAGGGACTGGGATGGGGGATAGGGCCACTCCTGAATCCTCACTCTCACCTCAGCACCTGGGCCACTCATGCCTGTACTGGAGACGGCCCATAAGAGTGATGTGTCTCTCCACAAGCAATGTCATCGGCAGCCTTCTCCTGTGGGCACAAACAGGCCCTTGGAGGACTCTGGGCAGAAGCCCCACAGCTGTGGCAGGTCAGGGGGCTGCCTGTCCTGGGCCTTGCCATGGCCCCACTGAGCAGTGATGCCTAGCTGTGGTGCCCATGGTTACCGAGGAGTAAGAGCTCTCTGCAGCCAGGCGTGGGCAGGGTGTGTCTGCTCAGCACTCCAAAGGTCCTCGAGGAACCCTACTGCTCCAACCCTGAGTTACATGGGATGCAGCCAGCGGCCCTTAAGAAGCCAGGAAAGCATGCACTCTATTAAAGAAAAAGATGAAATTGGGAGCAGAAGCAAAAATGCAAATAGAAAAAGCAATCTATATAAAGGGACCCTCCCTGGCTCCCTGAGACCTGAGGCTGCGTGCTTGGCAGAGCAGCTCCTCCTGAGATCCTGGCTTGCTGTCCCCAAGGCACGTGTCAGAGGGAGTTGGAGCTAGTGTATGCCAACAGGCAGCACTATTAGCCAATCTGTTCATTAAGTGCCTGTCTTGAGCTCTGCTAGGTTGGAGACTTGTTTATTAACTTAAGCCGGAACCTGTTACCAATGGAAGTAAAAGGCAGCATGGCGGCTCAGAAGGTGCCCAGCCACAGAGCCAGGCTGTCTTGGGCTTGCATTCTCTGTTTCTAATTGCTGTGTGATCCTGGACAAGTTGCTTCACCACTCTGGGCCTCAGCTGCCCCATGATGGGCAGCCCTAAGATGGTCCCCATGGTCTCTGCTCCTGGCATCCCCACTCTGTAATTCCCTCTCCTTGAGTTTGGGCTGGAGCAACAGACTCACTTCTGATAAGCAGAATGTGGCTGGAGCAATGGAATTTTCACTGCAGAGATTAGATTATAAAGAGCTGTGGCTTCTGTCTAGGGTACCCTCTAACCATGGCTTGCTGTCCCCTCTGAAGAGGCAGCTGCCATATTGTGAGCAACACAGTTGAGAAGCCCAGAGGGACAAGAACTCACACCTCCAGATGAGAACACACTGGGGGCCATTTGTTACACAGCCACAGGTTACTGAAACATAAGCTATCTGTTCAGGGCTGGGCTGTGGAGATGGCACAGGAGAAGCACGTGCTGCCAGTGGGGCAAGGGATGACATAGCATCCCATGGTGTCTCTGTACAGTTGTAGAGATGCAGTCTGTGTCCTTACAAGCCCTGTCCTAAGTGTGCATTCCCGAGAAACAAGGAAGAGGTACAGGAAGGTCCAGGGACTGTCCATAACACTGAGAAACCGGAAGTCCCAGTGCTCATCCCCAGGAAGAGGAATGGACTGAATGTGGTACTGATCATGCAGCGAACACAGGTTGCGACGGGAACAGGGACACAGGAGTCACAAACATCAGCACAGGGGACCCCACCCCATAAAATGAGCGTGGGCTCTACATACCCAGGAAAAGGGTGCAAGCACTAGGGAGAATGGCAAACCCCAATTCTGGGTGCTGCTCAGAAACGTAGCTCATTGGATCCTCTGGAAAACCCCAGGGGCTATTCTGTTTTTGTTACCTCTTCTTTCAGATGAGGAAACTGAGGCCAGAGCTCTAGGGAGACACGCCTGGTTCTTGAGTCGAGTGGTAAGCCAGCGTTTGGTTCCCCAGTTGGCAGTTAATTCTGGTGAGTCCCCAGCCTCTGTCTCATCCTCTGTCCCACAGGAGAGACTTTCTCCCCTTTCCCGATCTGGTAGAGGGAGCCTCCCGCTGAGCCACAATGCGTGTCGGCTGCAAAGCAGGGAGGCCAGCACAAAGGAGGTGTGGACAGGAGCAGATGTGAGTGGGTCAATTCAATCTAGCACAACTTCATTCTGCCTGGGTCATGGAACCTGAGGCTGAGGGAAATCTCTGCACAGCTGTGACAGGGGCCTTGTGCAGGTGCTTCTAGAAATGCCCATGCAAACCTCAATCTGACCTGCCAAGGAGGAACTGTTATCGTCCCCACTTAGCCAACAAGGACACAGCAAGAGAGCGGGCAAGCAGGTTGCTAGGTCCACAAAGCAGAGCTGGGATGATTACGATGCCCTGCCCTTGGGTGTGGGCACAGGGAGGGAGAGCCCAGGTCTTGCTTCCCATGAGCATCTCATCCCTGTCCAAGGGAGTCTGGGGATTGAGCGGAGGAAGAACAATCAGGGCAGATTTTCTGGGTTTGATTTTTTTTTTTTTTTTTTTGTTT
>NW_022900937.1:24474046-24527272 GCF_012274545.1 Fukomys damarensis | reverse complement strand
CAGTTTTTTTGGGTTTTTTTTTTTTTTTTTTTTTTTTGGTTTTTTTGAGACAGGGTCTCACTATGTACCTGAGACTGACCTGGAACTCACTATGTAGCCCAGGTTGGTCTCGAACTCACAGCAAATCTTGCCTCAGCCTCCCAAGTGCTGGGATTACAGGCGAGCACGACGACACCCAGCAGGGCAGATTTTCTGGATGGTAGGGGAGGCTGGTGCTCAGGCAGGCAGTACATTATTCATGTATCTACACATTATTTCATTCATTCACTCAACAAACATTTTAACCACAGCCTTCTCTGTGCTCCAAAACCCATGGGCCTAGCAAGACCTAGCATGACAGGCAGAAGTGAGAGAAGTGGGTGTTTGCACCCTACATTTCAGGATAGGGATCCAGGAGGTAGTGGAGGCCAAGCTGAAACCAGAGGGCAAAAAGGAGTCAGCCAAACTGGGCATGGGGGTGTGTGTGTGTAATCTCAACACCAGGAGGCTGAGGCAGGAGGATCTCGAGTTTCAGGCCAGCCTGGACTACATAACAAGTCTCAAAATACAAAAAATAAGACATTCAGAGCCCAGAGGTAGGGCTGGCATCATACAGAGAGAAAGAGGGTGCAGAGGGCTGACCCTGGGGCGGGGGGTACATCCAGCCCGAGGGAGGCCGGTGCTGGCCAATGGGATCCAGTGTGGTTGCAGGAGGTTGAAGCTGTGGTGGCTGCACCACTCTTAGGCAGGGTGGCTTCTGGGTTCCCTGCCGTTGCAGCCTCATGGGGGCAGGCCAGCCCCTCTGCAGAGGCTGGAGAGCAGGGTGTTGGAAGCCACACAATTATGTGCAAATGAAGGAGGAGCCTTAATAATTGATGGCGGGACAGTAAATATCAGAGGAGGTACCGGGCCTCAACACCCTGTCCCATCTGGCAGGGACCCAGGGTAGCCACCCAGCTGCTAATACGCCTATAAATTATTGAACATAGAAAGAAGAAAGCAGGTGTCACATCGCACCCATGAACAGCTTGTTAGCTGAGACGGACGAAGGGGCGGCCGGCTTGGCACGGAGTCCGCTCCCCCACACCCAGCTGATGAGGATGACGAGGGACACAGATGGGGGTGGGTGTGGCGGGAAGCTGAGCGCCGCTGGCCCCGCGCCCCGCCTCCCACCACTGACCCACGTGGAGTCGGGAGGTGCCCACAGAGAAGGCTGCAACCTGGAGTTTGGGGGATGAGGTGTGCCCGTGCCAGTGTTCCAGGAGCCCAGGCGCTGTGAGCTGAGTGCTGGTGTCAGATGCCAGGGTGCACCACCTGGGAGGCCAGCTGCTGGCTGTGCAACCCAGGCAAGCTACCCGCTCTCTCTGGACCACTGCCCGGTCAGATTGCCTGGAAACCTTCGTGTCTGCCTTGGAGGTGGTAGGAGAGTCCTGAGCGCAAACCCGGGTGACAGGACAGGCCTGGTGCCTCAGGAATGCATGTCCCTTCCTGCTCACCTCCACCTCACAGTGCTCCTAATACAATCAAACCTGATGCAGTTTCCCTTGCCAGGCTGCTTACACTCCATTAAGACCTGAGCCCAAGACAGCAGCGAAGGGACACTGAGGTGAAGAAGGTGGCCCACCTTGGTCGACCCTGGGTTCCACCATTGCAGGGACCCCACCAGGGAGCAAAGAAGGAGGAAGTTAGATCTGGAGCCAGAGCACAGGGAGGCCAGGTGGGGCAGGGCTGGGACCACTGGTATTGCAGCTCCTTCTGGTGAAATGCTTGGAACCCACTGTCCCTCGGGTGGGGTTGGCTGGCTGAGCCCCCTCCAGGAAGTGGAGTTGCAGCCTAGCCCTGTGCCCATCATGCGCTCAGTGCTGGCCAGGACCACACAGGTAAGCAGTCTGGGCCTGGAGGAGGCGTCCCTGTGCCTCCACCTGGCTCTGGGGGACTACAGATTGGCCCTCTGTAGGTGACTCAATGCCTGGCCCATCCCTTGGGCTGGGTTAGCACACAGACCCACTCCCCAATCCTGACCCAGGAGAGCGCTGGTTCTGTAGTGGTTTCCTGAGCCTCTTCTCCCGGGTTCCCTCTGCGGCCTGTGTTATCTCCCGCAGCCTCAGTCTGTCCTGAGGTTTGCTCTACGAGAGAGGTCCTATAGCTGCTAGAGGCCGCACAGCATGGAAGCGTGGAAGAACTCCGAGTCTGGCCCTCCTGCCTCTCCTTACAGCAGCTGGTGTGATAGGGCAGCACCCCAGGAACTCTGGTCCCAGCCTGCAGCTCCCAGCACCCACCCACCCCTGCCCGCAGGGGGTGATTCCTGCAGGCAGCCTGGTCAGAAGGACAGCTCTGGGCCTGAGTGCTCACTCTGGGTCCTCGGTGTAGCTCACCACCAGGAGATGTCTCTTGTCCAGGACTATGTGGGTCACATGCAGAGGACAGCACAGCAAGGCAGCCTGGCCCCAGGCCAGGTCCCTGCGCTGTACTGGGAGTCCGAAAGCTGCTGGAGCATCGGCCATGGCTGCACTGCACCCTGGAGCCAGACAGCCATGGGCTTGGGGCTTGGGGTGACAGGAGGCGGGCAGGAAACCTTCCAGGGTCTGTCCTGGCTGTCCCCCTCTCCTTGCCACCCCCCCAGCAATGGGCAAAGTATCCCAGAGGTCAAGGACAGGAGACACTGATGCTGGCCTAACCCCAGCACCAAAGTTCTAGGTTTTTATCCCGGAAGAGCCGGTATAGTTCAGAGGCAGAAGGCCAAGAGGAAACTCCCTTCTGGGCACCAGGCAGCATGCCTGGCTTTCTGCACCTCCACTGGGTACATCTGTAAACAGGAGCCTGTGATAGCTGGGAGAACATTCCAGAACACAGACCCCTCCAGGTGGGGATCTCTGGAGAGTTCTTTCCCTGCCTGCCACCCTTTCTGAACACAGCTCCCACTCTGCAGGTGGAGAGGATCCCAGGAGAGGACCCTGCAAGGCTGGTAACTGCACTGCCAGCCCAGCGATGGGGCACCCTCTCCATCCCATTGCTGCCAGGTTGACCAGAAGCCCAGGCTCCACAGCCCTGAGGCCATGGAGTAAGGAGGATGCCCAGTGCCTGGGTCCCCAGGGCAGACCTGTGCCTCTCCTTGCTTCATCCAGGTCTACTGCTGCCTGGAGCAATCTGTCATCTGGGAAATGAACTTGGGATTGGTGGGGTCGGAGCCACAGCAGGGGGAGAAGAAAGTATCTGCATGTGACCCACTGGAAAAGGGCTGAACCCAGGGTGGACTGCACCCTGATCTCTCACTGGCCACTTCTGAAGCTGAGGGACACGGTGTCAGGCTGAGTCCCTTGACCCTTCCAGCCGCTCCACACAGACAAGAAAACAGAAGGAAGGAGAGGGGATGGTTTTCCCGGATGTGACCAGTCCCAGTACTGGGTACAGTCACAGAGGCTTGAGGATAGGACAAAGGGACCTGGGTGGGGTTCTGTCACTGGCAGCCAGAGGTGGAGACAGCCAAGGCCTCTGATGCCGGGAGGGCTCCCTGCAGCTTCAGATCAAAACAGGACAGCACACTCGACAGCGTGTTCGCACCACCTGCTGGGGCGTGAAAGCTAGCCATAAATACCTGCACCGTGGTGGTGGTACATCAGCAAGTGAGAAGACAGGCCTGGTGTGCCCTCAGGAAGTTCCCAGTGACGCACACACCACAGACCCCTCTGCCTCCTGGACACCACCCCCATCCAGACATATGTACTGGGAGCAGCTCATCCCACAGTCCCAGTCCTGCACCACAGCAGGGCAGGCAGGACCACCCACCCACCCCCACATCCAGGGCTGCAGGGCCTGATGAGGCAGCTTGCAAAGATATCACACACCAGGAAGCTGAGTCAGAAGGGTCCCCAGGCAAACAGCAGGTAAGCAGGGTGGAGTAAGGTATGTGCCATAAGCCTGCTCCTACCACTCTGTCTCCCAGGGTCACCACATAGCAGAGGAGGGTGGACCTCACTGCCCTATTCCACAGATGCCCAGCTCCTTCCACTCCTGAACATTGCCACATCGACCCTAGGTGCTGCTGGAGGTGGAGAGAGCAGGTGAGCTTTCATGGCTAAAGACCCATGCCAGCTACCATCTGACTGGGAAGCATCAGGAACTGTTCCTCTTGTTCCTGTAGGGCCCTGCACTGCCACCAAACCCATCCCCACTGCTGCCTCTCACTCTGCATCCTGAACATGTCCTACGGCCCCACAAGCACTCTAGAAGGCTGGTGACCTCTCTGGGGAGCCAAAGAACAAACGGGCCACACTGAAGATCTTGCTGGAAACACTCAGCCCTGGGTGGGTGCTGACCAGCTCACGGGGCATGGAGGAGGGCAGCCTGGGGCACAAGGCAACCAGTGCCCCAGGACCAGCTGCAAGCCCCATATAGCCCCGAGCCCACCCCTCGGCAGTGTGAGGCAACACCAACTCCCAGCACACATGGGCTCAGTCTGGTTCTGTCCCGAGAGCAGTCCTGCTTCCCAGCACCCCAGTGTCATGGAAACTGACAGAGCTAGGGGGGTGGGGGCAGAGCGAGAGGAGAAGGGGCTGTGGCTCTCAGTCGGGCAGGAGCTCAGCTCCCCTGTCCTCCGCACCCCAAATACATGTCCCACCTTGTAGACAGGTGGGGGAAATGGGCAGAGGACTCCCAGGAGGGTGGCCCAAGGCTGCCAGCTCTCTGCCACACAGGCCAGCCTCAGGGGCCAGCCCCACCCTGCCATCTTCCCAAAGAAGGTCTTCATTATCGGCCCCCATCTCCACAGCACTGCTTCAAGTGTTCCCCAAAGAGATCCCGTGTGACCCCTGAGGAGCACTAGGGAGGTGGGCCAGGGAGGGTGCAATGATAGCCAGGCCCACCTTGGGCCACGGGGAAGCAGGAATGCCCAGCAGGCGCCAGCCCTTTCCTCTGCACCCATAGGTGCCCTTCACAGCAGATGGGCCTCAACTCCTGTCTTCCTCCCTGCAGCCTGAGAAGGTAGTTCCATGGGATTCCCACGGTACCAGTGAAGAAACAGGCCCAGGCCCAGGGTCCCAGAGAAGTGAGTGGCAGTGGGTTCTCACAGAAGAGCACGCTGGGGTGGGGGTGTGTGGTGGGAACCATCTATCTTCAGGCACTGACCCTGGAGTCAAAGGACAGTGCCCCCGCGACAGCCAGAAGGTAAAGGTCTAGGGCTGGGCTGGGTGAGCCTGGCTGCTGAGGACCCAAGGCCCCTCAGGCTCAAGAACAAGGTCTCAGCTCAGCCCTACCTGCCCTAAGCTGCTAGAAGACATCGGGAAGCCAGAGTGGAAAGGGCCTAGGTCCCTCTGTCAAGCACAGGACAGAGAGGGCAGGCCCTGCTCTTAAGAGCCCCTGGCACAAGATAACCATGGTCAGCGCTGCAAGGGAGGGTCTTCCTGAAGGAAACTTTTTGCAGGAGCGGCAGGGATCCTGGCCCACTTTCCCTTCCCTCCCACCACACCCTTCTCTTCTTTTGTCCCCATCATTGTTTCCTGATTTTATTTTCAGCCCTCAGCCCTTTTCCTGAAAGTGAACAGCTGGGCTGCTGGAGTCGAAGAGGAAATATTTTTTTGACTACTTTGCAGATTCCCCTGCTCTGGGAAAACTGACACCACCATTGCTAATGATGGACGGCCTCTCTCCTTCCCCTCCCTCTTCCTGGTTCGGCATGGAGAAAAGATGGGTCAGGGAGGGGTGGTAGGCGGGGCAGTTCTGGCTTCAGGTATGAGCAACTGACCCCTCATCACTATCACCAATGTCACTGTACAGATGTGGAGAGAGAGCCCCAAAGCCCCAACCATAGCATTGACCCCAGGAACCAGTGTTTCAGGAGCATTTGCTGCATGCCAGGCACTGCGCTAGACATGTGACTCACTGGACCTATGAGGCAGATACATTGCTGGGGACATTTCATAGAGGGAAAACTGAGGCTCGAAAGGGGGAAGTCACTGGCCCGTGGTCCCATAGTGGGCTGGTACAGCTGGAACGGCCCCAGGCAAATGTGTACACCTGCCTCTGTCCTTTGGAGCTCAGAGACCCTGCTGTGAAAGGGGGACAGTGGGCTGGGTGAATCTTAGGCAGCAACAACCAAAGCGGGGTGAGGTCCCCAGGGCTGTACCTACACCCCTTCCCAACAAAGTTCACTCTATGTACCCTGCTGTCCAAGGCTGGGGTCCTCAGATAGCTCCCTGCTCTTCCGAGAACCCAGTCTGCGCTCTGTTGCCTGCTAAACAGAGGACCCGAGGACAGGGATGACAGGAGAAAAGCCTGGCATCAAAGCTGCTGTAACACTCCCAAAGAGGCCCAGAGGTCCCGCACATATACCTGGAGTACCCCGAGGGCCAGGTGCTCTCAGCTCTGCATGTACCATTGTGGTCTCTGTCGGTGTAGCTCTGAGTCCAAAGCTGGGGAAGTGCGTCACTACACATCTAGGGAAGGACTCCACTCTTGCACATGGAGAGGGTGCTGCAGGACACAGGACAGAAGCCTGCATCACCTCCAAGCTGTCTCCTTAGCTCTCCTTAGCTGTCCAGTATAAGTGGGTTTGTAGGCGCTACAGGCATGGTTGTGAAAAGCAGTTTGGGGCAAAGGTAAAGCCTGCATTCATGAACTCGAAGTAAGCATGTTCCATGTCAACACCACTCTTTAGTAAGACAGAGGATTTTGTGTCTGGATGCTGGAAACATGCATGTGCATTTGAGGTGACTGCCTGTATGAGTCTGTACCACGGTACTGACCATCACAGCTGGGCATTGCAATGGAGAGGCAAGGAACCAGTTCCACCCAGCAAAGACCCAGGGGCATAGCAAGGAAAGACTGAAGGATTCTGAATGGGGTCTGGCCCTGTGGCTGCTGAGGACCCGGGCAGCTGGTGCGGTTGGGAAGGCTGAGGAATGACCCCAGCTGTAGGGCAGAAGCCAAGGGCCCCCGAGGTGGCAGGCTGGGCCCTGTAGCCTGCTGGGACTCCCATAGCTGCCTTCCTGGTGAGGGCGACAGCTCCCAACACTGCTTTCAACTGAGCTAGGGGACAATGCAGAGCATAAAAAGGGGTCCTTCTATCCCCCACCCCAGCTCTGTCAGCCCAGGTCAGCTATGGAAAGCCAGAAAGATTTCCTGCCAGCCCCACTTGGCTGCCAGGTGACACTAGTCAATGCACCTGAAATTCCAGGCTTTGTCTTCTCCTGGAATGTGATGTTGGTGGGGAAGGGGCTTTGTAGACTGTCAAGTGGAGAGCAAGGGTGGTGAGGGGCTGGGCTGTTCCCTGAAATTTGTTGTCATTGATGAGCTGACAAGGTCAATCTGACATCCATGGCGTGGCATATACAAATATACAGGGCCTGTGCACACATGTGCTTGTGTAGATTTTCAAGACCCGAGGCCCTCGAGACACTGCCTCGAGACTGTGAGGTTAAAAGTGGGGGAGAGGGAATGAGATTTCAGGATAATATTAAAAGCAAAAAAAATTATTATGTGTCAAAAGGAGTGGGGAGGCTTAAATGGCTCCCAGGTGGGACAGAGAATAAAAGAGTCCTTGCTGTTATTTTTTGATTGTCTCCATGCAGGGAAGACTGGCAGAGGGTCGCCATGGCAACCCTGGGCATCCGGCAGGGGGCAACCTGGACCCTGCAGGTTTTGTCTGGGCTGAGCAATGAGTCAGCCTGTCAGAGGCCTGAGGCCAAGGCTGGGTTCAATCCCAGCAAGATCCTTGTCCTGGATTCCCAGTCCCTCTGAGCCCAGAAGTCACATCCAGGATGGGAAGAGACACACAGGAGTTGTGCGGTGGAGGGGCACCCAACTCCAGAGTGAGGTGGAGACCAGAGGCCGAAGGGTTGTCAGAGGCAGCTAGGAAGTCCGGAAGGGGGTCAAAGAGGGGAGAGGGGCCTGTGTGGCCAATGGATGACAGGACACGGACCGGGAAGTAGAGCAAGGGAGTAGGCCAGCGTGGACAAGGTACCCATGCAGGCTCGGGTGTGGTAACTGTCCCTGACCATGTCAGGTCTCCATGGTGGGTTCAGAGCCAGGAGTCAGGCGGAACAGGAGCATCAGAAGCCAAGCTCAAATTACAGAAGGGCAGCTAGGGCAGATGGAGTGCACAGGGCACGGAAAGCAGATGACGGGGTCAGGGGAAGAGGGGGCTCTCTGTTTGCTGAACAGTAGCCATGAGCCCACAGCCTCCTGCGCCTGACATTCAGTAAATGCTTTCTGAATAGAGAATGACTGACAGGGACTGAATGAGCGTGTTTGGAAAGCAGTGTGGAGCTCTGGGAGGCAGTTAACACCTTCTCTCTGCTAATTCACAGGCTGCTATAGAAAGAGCTAAACAAGCTAATGAAACCCAACTGACCTAAAAATGGCAAGTGACAGTCGCTGACCTGGGAGGCCACAGGAATCTGAGTGTCGGAGAAGTGGGTGCTGAGTATACCCAGGGCAATCTAAAGCCAGAAAAGGTGGTAACAGCTCCCTCTCGGGGTCAAATGCCAAATGCCCAGGTCTGTATCATGTGGTCATGGCACCAGTCAGGTTTCAAGAAGACTTACGTTGTACCCACTGCCCCGGACCTCTTCCAGACACACTCTGAGCTAATGAGCAGGCAAGGAAGCAGTGCCAAGCTCAGTCTGCAGTCCCTGAAATCGCACCCTGCAACAGCATCCAGCACAGAGCACACACAGATCCCTGAGGGTGCCACAGGAGAAAAGTACCAGCCATGGTGGCCCCATGGAGTCTTGGGTACTGTTGTGAGGACCCCTCTCCCCATGGAACTGGCTCATTCTGCCCAGTCTGTGTCTAGGGAAAAAGGCCCAGCAGGAAGCAGGAGCTTGGGGTTGTAGGTTTTGAGATCTTTGTGTCTCCGGGGTGGCCAGGGCCTCAGACTTGAGCAAGGGAGGCCTTGGGACACATCTGAGTTTCTGGAGAAGTCAGGAGAAGCGGGACTGGAAGACCAGATCTATTTCCCATCCTTCCAGACCCTGCTCCATGTGCTTGCAAAGGCAATGTCCCCAGGTGAGGCTGTGTGGCTCTTCAGGGGCAAGCACACATAGACCACGTCCTCTGCACAGGCCTAGTGGATCCCCACTGCCTTTGGGGAATCAAGGAATCAATGGGGCAAGGGCATCCTTCACCGGGGTACTGTGGGGATTGAGCAGGACAATGACACCAGAGTGCTTCATTAATGCTAAGTGCCCAAGAGTCACTGCTGTCCTCGCTGCTCACATTGACTCCCTGTGTAGAAGAGTCCCTCCCCACGACTCAGGGGACTGGGATGCCTTTCCGCTCCACACTCTGGGGCGATGGATGACAGTTCCTCCGTCTTCCCGAGTGACCCCGCCATCCCCTGCCTGTGCTGCAGCAGCAGAAGGAACGCGTGTGCACATAGGTATTCGTGTGCCAACAGAACACGGAATCCTATTTCCTGCGTCAGTATATTTCCAGGCGATGTCTGCCACTCACACCTGGTTGCTCCTCGTCTTTGCTGTCCTCCACCTGGCACCTGCTTCCTTACCTCCTTCACCAGGGGGTCCTCCTGGGTTCCCAGGACAATGGTGTCAATGGCAGGCTTAGGGAACAAGGGGAAAGGAAACAACTAGGCCTACTAGCATGAGCCCTTCCAGGATTAGTGTGCCTGTCACCGCACCTGACATTTGCCTGGGTACCTGTCTTGTCGACCTCTGTGACTGTAAGCTCTGGTGGCCGGGCAGGGTCTGACCCTGTGGGCCCAATGACAAGGCACATGGATGTGGTCCCTCTCCCCCTCCAGACTCACCTGGAGGAGGGGAAAAAGCCAGCTGGCAAAGCGGCTCTCACAAACCAATGCCAAGGTAGGGAGGAGAATCTGAGGCTAGAGAGGGAGAGGGACTCACCCAAGACCACACAGCCTGTGGCAATGGACTCAGACCCAGGTGGCTCTGGGTTCCAGGGATTTCAAGACCCTGTTTGCTGCTCTGATTCCATTGGGGCTCAAGTGACCCAAGTCCT
Source organism: Fukomys damarensis (assembly GCF_012274545.1). NCBI lineage: Eukaryota > Metazoa > Chordata > Mammalia > Rodentia > Bathyergidae > Fukomys > Fukomys damarensis. Next base: position 24,517,318 of record NW_022900937.1, on the reverse strand, counting down.
AAATTGCTGTTGTTCTACCCTGTCCCTTCCCATCAGGCCTTGCTAACTCATCCCAGCCTATCCAGGCCTCGAAGGCAGACCTGTAGTCCCCAGCAGGGAAGAGGGAAGTCACAGAGTGAGAGGCAGGGTACCCAGCCAGGTGGGCCCCCCAGACCCTCAGACCCTCCTGGCATTGAGAGGAACAATTTGTTGGGTGAAATTGAATTTCCCATTCGATTGCAGGAGAAGTAATTTGATCTGGGTCTCATGGAGCCCTTAATAAAGTTAAGGTATTACTGGTGTCTGCTGCTTTTTCATTTGTTCAAAAAAGCCTTGGGGTGGGGAGGGGATGCACCTGGGAGTGAGACATCTGCTGTTTCTGCCTTGGCCACTACCATGCCAGTACCAGGGGAAGTCATCACCTGTCTCTGTTCCAGAGGCAAAGGCCTTCATTCTCAAGGCAGAGCCTGTCACCAACCCTGCTGGCCCATCTCCATGGGCAGGAAAAACAAGGGAGCCTGGGCCTTTCTGGAGTTGGGGTGAAGGGGAAAGAGCTAATGTCCCTTAGATACATTCTGTGGCCAGGATCCTTCCTCCTTTAGTCCATCCAATGGGTGTGACATGCTGCGGCCATCATACAGGGATGTTTATGAAAAACCCCATCGTTTTTTCTTTTAGGTACAGATGAGGAGCTGTCCCCTTGGAACATAGGTGTGGTCACATGACTTAGTTTGGTCAATGAAATATTAGTAGAAGTCACTGAATCCCTTATAAGCAGAAGCCCAAAGAGCCAGCAGGGCCATGGCCATGCTTCTTCCTGCTGCCATGGTAACCATGGATGCACACATGGAGACACTGGGAACCCATCAGCCTGGGATCCTAGGTGACAATAAGAAACTATTGTCCTGTGAGTAGTGCAGAGAGAAAAAGAAGCCTGAGTCACTGGGAGTGTCCATTATTGCAGCAAACCTCATCCTATCTGACGGATACACGGCTACCTACCAGGTGCCCTATTTCCAGATGAGGAAGCGGAAGCTAAGAGCAGTTTAGTAACTTTTGGCGGGAACCAGAGCAAATAAGTGGCAAAATCAAGAACCAGTCCTGACCCGTGTGAGGCCAGGATTCCCGGCTCTCACAGACACCTGGTCAGACCAGAGCCAGTGGGGCTGGTCCAGGCACAGAACAATCTCCCCATCCCCACCCTTGCTGCACCTCACAGGGGCTAACTGGAGATGCCGGACTGGGCCTCAGTCTGTGATGGGCCTGAGCTGGGTGACCATGGATGCCCTCCCTGAGCCTCGGTCCCCTGGTGTCTGGTGGGAATGGAGCTACTCTGCTGGCAACGTTAAGGAAAGAGTGAGATGAAAGGGTCTTGGCACATGCAGGCTTCATGCTTGGGCTCTGTGGTGATTGGAGGTGGTACCTGGAGCTGAGGGTCCTCAATGGATCTCACCCAGAGTCACAGTGAGGGCACCGGCATCACTGTGCTGGACTCCTTGCTCAGCAGCCCAGCCTGTATCCCTGCCTGATGCTCAGGGACCGCATAGTGAACCATGGTGGCAACAGCAGCTATTGCCCAGTGAGCTCTGCTCTGGCCTCTCTGGTCCCCAGGGTTGCTGCTATCATCCCCATTTCACAGAGTAGAGAAACTGAGGCTGCTGTCTGTTCCCCAGCTCTAGCCAGATGTGCGGTAGGAGCTGATCTTCCTTGTCGTTGCCCCAAGCCCTCCTTAGCCTGCTTCTCTCCACTTCTCTGTTCCCCAGGGGGGCTTCTGTGGAGTTTGGCTGCTGAGCTATGATGGGCTGGTAGGGTGGACTCCTGCCTTGGACTAGTCCAAGATCTGGGCCTACTTCTCTGGCCTCTGCTGCTCCCAGAGTCCTTGTGCCAGGGCTGGACACTCCAAAGACAGAGATGAGGGTAAGTAAACCAGCAAGGTCCAGAGACTCAAGGTGAAGCCTCAAGCAGGGGGCAGAAGGGACCCAGACCTGGCTTTGGCCTGGCCAAACTCTGGGGAACAGTGGTCCTTCTGCATCCTCAGCAGCCCCAGACACTCCTGCTGCTCCCTCTGTCTGACTCCATCCCTCTCCCTCCTCGTCTTCTTCCACCCCCTCCCCCTGCCCTTTTTCCCTTCCTAAAAAACACAGAGAAATGGGATTCAGAAGCCTACACTGCCTGCGAAATATGGTTCAGCCTCCCCAAAAGAGGAAATGCCAGTGTGCGGGTTCTCATGGCAACTCTGGCTCCTCCCCCCCACAGCCACCCTGTGACCATCTGGTGAGATTCACATGGCCCTGACTCAGACAGGCCCAGGGTGCAGGCCAGGCTGCAATGGGGCCACACTGGTTTCCTTTCTGCCCTGGCCACAGCGCATGACTCCCTCCTGTGTCACCCCCCTACCAGCCTACCCAGGGTTCAGGGACATGGGGTGACACTTAGGGGCTTCCTGTGGTCAGGTATGATCAGGTGCCAAGCAGGGCACCCTGCCTCCCCTGCCCTCTGACGTCAGGGATTCTGCATCGGGGTGGCTTGTCTGTTCCTGGCACTTGGCCCCCAGCTATCTGCCCTATCCCAAGTGATGAGAGCACAGGTATCCGATAGCTCTGGCCTCTGAGCCATGAAATGAGGGAGTTGCCCTGGGCACTACTCCTTCATGCCCCTGATCTGCCATGCCCACCAGCTTTCCAGGCCAGTTGGCATCTCCATGACTAATGAAACGGAAGCAAGTGAGTGCCAGGCAGGCTTGGGAGCTGGCGGCTAAGGAGCAAGTCTTCCAGGGCCTGGCATCCATCCTGCCTCCTTCCTGGGGCCCCAAACAATCGAGAAGCAGATAAGGGCCATGGGGGACATGTGGGGCTTCCAGACTCCCCTCCTTCTGACTCCAGAGCCACTGCGCTGGACCTCAGCCAGCCCTGGTTAGCTTCAGAGAGCCACTGTGGGGTGGGAGAGGCCAGGCGGGGTAGAGGGTTAAAGGCAACACCCACTTTGCCCAGCTTCTTGAATGCTGCTCCCTCTGTGATTGAGGGGAACGTATCAACACTGTCTCTGTCCCTCCTGCATTCTTCTCATTATTAAGCTCCTAACTAGACATTCTTGTGAGTGTCAGAGTTGGAGAATCCCAAAAGGGAAAGGCCTGAACCTCTAGAGGCACAGAGATGGGGCCCAGAGAGTGTGAGAACTACTCAGGCCACACAGCGGATCTGGGATGGAGCTGGACCCACAAGCAGGTCCCTCCCTCACTGCCCAGGGTCCTCAAAGTCCTGCACTGCTCTCTTATCCCATCTGCCCCTTAACAGGGGGTAGGGAGAGGATGGGGGCAGGGAGAAGGCTTTGGGAAACAGATGGATGGGCTCGGAGGCTCCGCCGCGGGGGTTTGGGAAGGGGGAGGAGGCACCAAGAAACTGGAACTGTTACAAAGTCGCGAGTTAAAACATTCTTCACACTCCCGCCTCCTTTACTGTTCTGATGCACCAAGACGTGACAAAAATGTGTCAGATTTTTTAAAAACCACACACATACAAATGCCAGTCCCCGTCTCTGCCGCCCGCCCAGGCTTGGGCCATCTGCTTCCTGGGGGCGGGAGGGGAGTGGGGCTTGGTGATCGGCACTAGCACTCTGGATGCCCCCAACTTAGGGCTGGACCAACACAGAAACGGCCCCCAGGGGTGGCCAGATGCCAGGTGGCAAGCGCCGGGATGGTCCCCTCTCCCAGCCCCTGTCCACCCTATCCACATGGCCCTCCACACCAAGCGTCACATTGTTCCCTTCCCTGTTCGTGTCCCTGGGACGCCCAAAGCTCCTCATGGTATAGATGGGAAACTGAGGCCAGAAGAGAAGAGGCTTGCCCAGGTCTGTTTCGGAAGCAGAATGGTGTTTGGGCCTCATGAATTCACTCAGCAAACACTGGCCGGGCACATGCTTTCCCCTCACACATTCACACTGTTCCCAGCAAGGGGGTCGGTGCTGAGCACACAGAGGCACCCCGATCCTCACACTCAGGCCCGTGGAGGATGGCAGGGAACGGACAGACTAAGAGTGGGGAAAACCACAGCACGGCCAAGCAGCCAGGCAGCCTGGCAGCGGGGCTGGAGGGAAATGAGGCTGAGAATCACTCAGATTTGAAGGACTGTCTGTTACAGTCCTGAGAATTCCAGTCCCTACAGACACCCAGGTCCTGGGTAAATGGACAACTGGTCACCCTGGAAGCTCCTGAGTAGCAGGATCTTGGGCTGCAGGCTGATAAGCTTTTCTGCTGGACCCTTTCTTTCACCCCTCAGATCACCACCCTAGGACCGGGCCCCAAACCTGAGGTTCTGGTCACCCTTCAGGGCCCAGCCCAACGCCATTTCTCTGAGCAGTTCCCAGATTTTCTGGAAGATGCAAGAGCCATCATGTCCCCTTGGACACACCCATTCAGGCCCTTCCTCATGGGACCGTGTCAGTTCCCACACTGATCCTGAGGTCATCTAATGGGGTCTGGATATACAGGCGAGGAGAGCGGAAGGAGCTGGCCCCATGCCACACAGCTGTGGAGAGCAAGGTCCACTCAGAACTGAGTTCAGTCCCTACAGGCCTTCCAGGGAGGGTCAGGAAGTGGCCAGCCATCTCCCCATGAAGGGATGGAGAAGCGGCTGTTCTGAGGCAGCTGAGTGGATGGGCAAAGCCGGCCACACCAGGAGGTTTCTAATAGAAGAGTGGAGTCTCCCGATCGATCACTGAGAGGCAAGGCAGCCTGACCTTGAGAGCTGGCCAGCAGGCTGGGAGCCTGCAGCAAGGTAGCCTCCAGTGGGGGCTCTGGGGACCTGGCGACCACACTGGGGAAGGGCAGGAACTGACTTCCTCTTAGAATCTGCAGGCTCCCGAGCCCCTCCAACTGGGAGGGTCTCTGGAGAGGAGTCCGTGTGGGCCTCAGTCTCCTACTCCCACTCTACTCCTGCAGGACTCACTTGGGGCTTAGCAACCTTGTCTGAGAGATACTGTACTGGGGTCCCTGGTGTTGCACAGGGACCAGGCAGAGGTGCAGGCACCAAGGGGCAGGAGGTGCAGATCCCACTGCGGACAATGCCTCTGACCCTCAGGGAGCCTGTGAGTGACCTCAGTGCTGAGGCCATCCTGGGGGGTACTCGGGATCCCCGGGGGCTCTTGCCTGGCCATTCTCATTGAGAACCATGCATTCCCAGGGGGAGCTGAGCCTCCTTTGCCCTCCCAAGGTGACCCTAGCCAATGCATGGGGAAGAGGCTGGGAGGAGGGAGAGGACAGCCTCCCACTGGGCTGCCAGCTCTCCATGTTCTTCCCTTATCTTTCTGCTCCTCAACATCTGTCTGGATTAGTGGGTTAATTCAGCAGCTTAATATAGGACAGGGTCAGAACCTGCCTGACACAGTAAAACCTGAACATTACTATTACTAACAGTGCTCATTACTAATACTATGGCTATGATGCACCATACTGTCGTTGAAAAGAGCCTAGTCATGCACACTTTAGTGCGAATTTGTTTAAAGGCCACCTGCTTCCTGTTCACCCTAATCTGAGGCCAACTGGTCTTGGGTGATAGTAATTTTGGAGCTGCTTGGGTGGGAGGCATAAAGAAGGAAGACTCAGGTCTCTAGCACCCCATTTTGGGCCTTCCAAGACGGAAAGACTGAAAAGTGGGGTGAGTGGCTCCAGGAGCTGGGTGTCCTTGGTTCTCCAGGGCTGGCCTGGGAGCTGCAGGTGCACAGGGAAGGGGCCAGACACCTGCCCAAGACATCAACCCAGGATGGCAAGAGGAAGGAGGAGGGTTCCAGGGTGCTCCAGGCCTGGCTGCCTGTGCCCAGGGCTAGGCACTTGGGGAGAGAGCAGGGACATGAGGATGGGGCTGGGGTGACTGTGAGCTGGCAGAAAAGTAAAAAGGAGTTTACTAGGAAAGAGCTGGCAGAAGCCATGAGGAGGCAGCCATGCTGGGTGGGGACTGGTTCCACACAGGCCTGGGTAAGAGATGCGTGTGTCAGCTGGGTTGTGGTCCACACCCCAGGCCCCCAGCATGGAAGGCAGAGGAGCATAGGAGAAACCACGGTCAGAGTGGGTGAAAAGTTTGCAAGTGTGGTCAGACCTGCAGAATAGGGAGACAGGGTCCTGCATGCCCTCCCAGACACCTTCCCTGCCTAAAGGACCCCATCCCAGTGCAGGCCACTGCTGGGTCTCAGTTTGTACACCCACAAAATGGGGACAACAGTGCCCACCTTGCCATATGAGTCTGCTGATGAGACCCAGCATAGTCACTGTGATTGTTCTGCTGGCCACCACCCTGAGGTGAAGGTAAAAGACATCCCTTCTGGGCCCCAGAGCTCAAACAACCTCTAGATGTATAGCCAGACAGGGGTATGCATCCAACACCACCCCAGACCTTGCCTCCTGCCCACCAACTACCTCACCTTCTGCATTTTTCCTCCTACCAACACCACCAGACCTTGCCTCCTGCCCACCAAATACCTCACCTTCTGCATTTTTCCTCCTCCCATCCTTTCCAGGGTCTATTGTGGCCTTGGGACAGAGGTTGAAAGAGAAGGCAATGGTCCCATAAGTAACAACAGGCTGATGGGATGATGGGTCGAATCTACCACCAGCTGCCCACCCCAGGTCTGGGCCCTGGGGCACCAGGTGCACTCCCACAGGGAGCCATGTCTGGTCACCAGAGGGGCGGTGTGGTGCTATAGCTCCTGTCCCTGCTTCCGTCCTCTACTGTCCTCACTGTTCCACTCCTGGGCTCCAACGTCTGCCAGAGAGGCTCTGAGCTCCGGGTGCAGCCAGGCCAGGGTTGGTCTGCAGGCAGAGACTGGTTCTCAGGACAAGGTGAGCAGGGAGGACCATGGAGCTGGCAGGGCCCTTGGGTCATACTGGCAGGCAGCTCTTTCCACAGGCTCTTAAGTGGGAGGCAACAGCCCAGGCCTCCTGAGAATGCAATACCATCATTCTCACCCTCACCTTCACTAACCCCAGAACCCTCACGTTCTCAGAAGCCCTCCAGCCTTTTTTCCCCTTTACACACTGCCCAAGGCCTGGCTGCCTTTGCCCCAAGCTTCCCCATGGCCCTGCCTGGGGTCTCTGTTCCCACATGGTGGTTGTGACGCAGACCTCCCTCATAGTGGCCCCCAAACCACCTCTCAGGCCCCTCTGGAGGCTGGGCGGTCTCTGGGTCCAGACTCTTAAGGCAACTCCTAGCCACCCTTCCCACCACTTGACCACACACAGGTACAAACAGTGCACATGCATGATGCCGGTGTCCCAGTAGCAGACACTCCAAACACGCACACACAAGTACACACTGGGGCAATGCGTCTCTGGGCTCAGAGGGCAGAACCTGCCCTCTGGAGGAAGCTGATGATGCCCAGGACACCTCACAGCTGAAAGCCTTTTGAGGGTCCATTTCCTCTCTGTAAACATCAAAGTCTGGGCTAAGCTGTCCAGTGGCACCAAGAAGTCCTTCATATCTACCTCTGATCAAGTCCAGTCTTTTCCTCCACTCAATAAACATACTTTGGGCACCCAGAGGGGCGAGTGGTCAGGCTTCTAGGTCTCCTGGGTGGCTCTACTGTGGCAACTTCCCAGATCCAAACTTCCCACTGGAGAGGGTAAGGTCGGGTGGGACCCATCACCTCCTCCTACCCTAGTCCGTGGGCTGGAGTCCCAGCCTGTCTCATGGCCCCTCATACATTCAGGGCTGCAACCCAACCCACTCCAAGCTCTATCCTGAAACAGCAGCAATACCTTTAGCTGTCCCTCTGCCTCCTCCCCTCAGAAGCCCCTTCTCTGAGGTGCCCTGTCCATTTCCACATTCTGTCCCCTCTGCCAGATGCCACCACTCAGGCATCTCTGTCGGAATTCTGAGGGTCCTTGGATCCTCATCCCAACTGCAGGGCTGAGGCTCAAGGGCTCAGTGGGGTTGGGACAGCTGTGTCACCCCACATGCAACCTGCTCAGGGTGATACCTCCCCAAGAGATGCCCAGCCCCAGGGAGGCTGCGTGGACAGGGAAGCCAAGGATGGACCAGGTGTCTGGTGAGGGTGGGGTCAGCCATGGCCTTCAGGGCACAGCCCGAGGGTGCAGCACAGGGGCTGTGCAGGGAGATGGCGTTCAGGTGCCCTTCCAGGAGGGTGACCCAGTTTCTTTCTCTGTCAAGATGCCACCACTCAGGCATCTCTGTCGGAATTCTGAGGGTCCTTGGATCCTCATCCCAACTGCAGGGCTGAGGCTCAAGGGCTCAGTGGGGTTGGGACAGCTGTGTCACCCCACATGCAACCTGCTCAGGGTGATACCTCCCCAAGAGATGCCCAGCCCCAGGGAGGCTGCGTGGACAGGGAAGCCAAGGATGGACCAGGTGTCTGGTGAGGGTGGGGTCAACCATGGCCTTCAGGGCACAACCCGAGGGTGCAGCACAGAGGCTGTGCAGGGAGATGGCGTTCAGGTGCCCTTCCAGGAGGGTGACCCAGTTTCTTTCTCTGTCGCACAGGAGCCATGTGAATGTATATGGATTGAGAACATGTGCATGTGCGTGTGCGTGTGTGTGTGTTCGTGTGTGCACATGAGTACACACACACGCGCGTGCGCATGCATTCTCAGCTCTGGCTGGCGGAAAAGGAGGGAGAGAGCAGGCTGGCTGCTGAAAGCTCTGGGAAATGAAAGAGAACGTGTGTGTGTGTTCGTGTGTGCACATGCGTACACACACACACACGCGCGCGTGCATTCTCAGCCCTGGCTGGCGGAAAAGGAGGGAGAGAGCAGGCTGGCTGCTGAAAGCTCTGGGAAATGAAAGAGAAATCCTCCCAAATCCCTGGCTGCCATCACTAATAGCTGAAAGATGCGCTTGACAACAAAGTGAAGGCCCCAGGTCTTGCCCTGGCCTTGCCGTCAACAGTAGGGACCTTAGGCTTTGCTGTTGGGTAGGTCTCAGGCATGTGAGGGTCAAGGTGTGGGCCCCTCCTGACCCCACCAATAGTCTTCCAGATATCTCCCTTCCAGGTAGGGTCTCACAGATGCCCCCAGAGCTTCCAATCACAGGGTGGTATAATCAGCAAGGGGAGGAAACTGCCCTCAGAAAAGAGCTAGTGGGTCCCTGCCAGCCTGAGCAGTCCCCTTGTTGTCCACCTCCTCCCTAGTACCTGGCACATTACCAAGGCCTCTTCCACTGGGGGAGGGCTGGGCACAGGCCCGGGAGCAGCAAGTCCTGGGGTGTCTGGCTCATGTGTGAGAAGTGTGTGTCCCCCAAGGCACTGCTGGCCATATCTGGGCTCTGTTGCACACCTGCAGCTGGAGAGAGGCACCCACATTGGATCCTTCAGATATGCGGCACACAGGACACCAGCACACAGGGCCCTGCATGCACCAAAGTGCACCTGGCCACGGGAACACAGGCTTGTACCCTGGCACATATGTGCTCCCCATGGGCCACTCTGGACCAGGGTTGGGGAGTGAGGATTCCCAAGGTCAGCTTTGGGTCCAGGCCAAATTCCTGAAAGGTCCCTGAGGCAAGATGTAGGCAAGCCCTCCACTGCTGCCACCTGGGTCTCCATGGTTGCTTCTGCCAGAACAGGGGCTGTACAATCTCCTCTCCACAAGGCCTCTCCATACCCATTTGAGACAGAGGACACCTCACCAAGGACCCCAGCAGAAACACACAGGCCAGGCCATTGCAGATTGGGCACATTAGACACGCACTCCATACATATGGCTCCATACACATGGCGAGGCATGGAGGGCAAGAAGCAAGTACACATGGAAACAAATGCACACAGGCACAGATGCACATGCATGTGCACGCACACATGTGCTCACACACAGCATCTGAGGCCTGAGCCTGGCTCTTCCCAACCTCCAGGAACCTTTCTCTGCTGAGCAGGAAATAAAAGGCCCAGCACAGCCCACGGCACTTGCAGCCTTTCCAGCCGGGCCCAGCCAAGCAGCAGCGATTAGACTGGCTGTGAAGTAAAGCCCAGCGTGGCCTGAATATTTCACGGGAGATTTTGCTTCGCAGAAAATCTCTTCCTCGCCTCTGTGCATGTTAGGGGATAATTACCCATTAGGTAACAGAGCAGAAACCCAGGGGTGCGCATATCGGGTTGGGGCCAGCGCTCTGCCTGTGAGCTCTGCCTGTCAGCAGGCAAGATGAAGCCGGTGAGGTCTGTGTCACCTCACTTGCTCCTGGTATGGAGGCACAGAGGGGAGACCGGATGCCACACTGAGACATGGCATGTCTGGGTTTAGGATCACCTTTGCCCTAGTTTCTCTGGGTCTGCAGCTTCCAGCTGAGGAAGAGGCTACATCAACCCTCCTCTGCCCTAGCTCCTCTCCCTCATCTTCGAGTTAGGTGCAGGGAGACAGAGAGGAAGCAGCAAGGACATCCCAGCTTCTCCCTGGAGACCCAGCCCCCTCCCCTCTCCAGCCCTAGAACTGTCCACGTGGGCAAAGCCCCACCCCTGTCAAATACCCCCACACTTGCCCAGGGTCAGCAGCACGCCGTGCTCCTCTCCATCACTGTCCCTCAACCTAGGGCTGGAAACGTAGACCCCTCCGGGGGCCCAGATGGAAGGAGAGGGAGGCAGGACAGGAGAACAGGCAGCAGTGCCCTGGTAGACACACCTGGAACCAAACCGGCCCATACCCAGCAAGTACACTCCTCAGAACAGACCCAGAGAGCTGGACACACAGGTCAGCCCAGGCACCCACAGCCCCACCGGACCAGGAAGGAGCAGAGGGGTAGACATGGTGACCACACTGTGCACTGTCCAGCAGCCCCGACAAAGAACAAGCTCTGGTCCCCACGGCAGCAACACGAGCCTAGGACAACTGCTAAGGCACAGAGATAGTTGTGAGAGCCATGCGTGGTATGACTCCATTTACACAAAACGTCCAGAATGGACAAATTCTAGAGAAAAGTGGGTTCATGCTGTCAGGGCACGGAAAGAGGCGAGAATGAGGACCCCCAGCTAATGGAGATGGGGCTTCCTTTGGGGCTGATGAGTATACTCTGGAATTGGTGGAATTGGCCCAATCTTGTGAATATACTAAAATCTCTGAATTGTACACTCTTCTTATTAGTACTGGGGATTGAATTCAGGGCCTTTGCACTGAGCTACATCCCCAGCCTTTTTATTAGTTTATATTTTGAGACAAGGTCTCCCTCAGTCATAAAGTTGCCCAGGCTGGGCTCAAACGTAGAATCCTTCTGCCTCACCCTCTTAGAGTGCTGGGATTACAGGCATGCACCACCACGCCTGGCTGAATCATACATTTTTAAATGGTGAATGTGATGCTATATGAATTATATCTCAATTTTTAAAAATTATTCAAAATGGAACAAAACACATCCATAAGCTACCTCCCTGTCTGGGGCTCCCAGTCCTCAAGCTCCAGGTTACACATCTGTCACCCTCACACAGTGGCCACCCACGTCCTGTCCAAGTCCCCAGAGTGGCTCCCCAAGGGCAAGCACCTGAGCCATGACAGTGACCATGGCAACATGCCCCCAGGCCAAATTTCACGCTTCGCAAACCCTCCCTGGGCCTGCTCTGTCCAGAGACACAGCCTAGTCTCAGGGAAGGCCACTGAGGTCCGGCTCCAAGTGGAAGGAGACCTGGATAGGAAGTCAGGCCTCCGCTGGGTGCAGCAAGTCTCAGGGTGGCCAGGGGCAGGGCTCATGGGTAGGAAACATGGGCACAGGATGAGGGCCACTCTGCCAAAAGCCTTCTGCCTCAGGGTTTCCTGGATTCCTGGGCCCTCAGAACCAAGCCAACAGCTAGAAATGGCCATTACCCCTTCCAACAGACAGGTACCACCTGCCCATGCATTGATCCTGGAGCCTCTACTCACACAGGTCCCCTTCCTGGGCCTCTTGACACTGACCCCAGACTCTGGAAACATATTTTCTCTTTCCAGTCTCTATCACTACACCTCCATAGTGTGCCCCAGCTCAGCCCTCCCAGCACCTTGGGGAGGTCATGCAGGTAACAAGAGGGTGGGATGCAGGATGGGCCCCAAAGCTACAACCATGTCCCCCGAGCCTGGGACAGAGAGAGGAGAGAAGCCTTAGCTTCAGACCTGCAGCCCATGCCCAGTGGCCCAGACACAGCAGCAGGTGGAAGGCAGTCCCCACCCAACACCCACCTAGTCCCTGCACCTACGCTCCCTTGAACTTTGAATCTGACCCTGGCCATAGACCAAGCTGTGCCTTGGAGAAGGCTCTGGGTGGCTCATGCCCTTCTTCCTCGCATCCAGGAAGTGGGTGTCAGAGAAAGATCCCACCTGAGTCACTGCTGGTGGCTGGGCCCTGGTGGCTCATGGGTGCCTGTTTTTCTGACCTTCCTGAGGCCAAGTCCCTGCCCACCTCCTCTGGGTTGGGTACGGCAGGTGACTAATGGCAGCCAGCTCCTCTGAGTCCAGCCAGTTCCCCTCCTCTGTGGGGGTGTGGGGTGGGGGTGGCATGCATTGCTGGGCACCTGCCCCTTCCCCTCCCCTGAGCTGTTCCTAACCTAGATTCTGTCACAGGCCCCTCTGCCCCGGTGTCCTCACTGTCAGCCAAGCCCCACAGAGGTGTTAACTGCTAATTAAGATGTTAGCTGTAAACTTAACGTGTGATTCCCTGTCAGAAGTATTTTGGTTTTAACAAGTCACTTTTGGAAATGGGAAAACCTTTAAGAACCAGCCAAATGGCAGGGCAGGATGCAGAGTGCAGTGTAGGGGACTGTGAGCCTCAGTGTCCCCTTCCGCAGATGCCAACCTCACAGAATTCTGGTGCAAACTGATGAAGGTGACAGGTAAGGCCCTGTGTGCCTGGCAGGCAGGACTCTGAGGAGTCCCTGACTTCCTTCCTCCTGCCCACATAGAAGTTAGCCCTGTCTGTTCCCGTTCTGCCTCCTCACACTACCACCCCATCGATCACCAAGTCTTTCTCTCAACATCCTAAAGCTCTCCCCAGGCAAGGATCAATGGAATCAAATGGCAAGTCATGGACAGACATGAGACCATGGGGACATTTCACAGACGACAGGCACGGAGCTCTGTGCAGTGAGGAAGGATGCTGACTCAATAAACAGCATCACAGAAACTGGCTGGTCATTTGATCCCTGCCTCAAACCACACAGACACATTCCAGATGAACTGGAGATGTATTTTCAACTCTTACAAACAAGTAGAAAACAGTACCTGACAATTGCAAAAACAACAAAACAAACATTCAGTGAGTAAGGTCAGAAACTACAAAGGAATAGAGTGAGAGTTTTAAAATAGAAATTCTATTCAACCCAGGTGTTCTTCTTCTAGGTATCCTCCCTACAACAAGCTGAAGACTTCATTTTCCACTGATACCCACACACCGGTGTTTACAGCAGCACAATTCATAATAGTTAAATCTTGGAAGTGGCCTACATGTCTATCAACAGACAGGTGGAAAAAGAAAGTGTGGTATTTACACAGGGTGAATACTACTCTGGCATAAAGAAGGACAAACTTGAGTCATTTGTAGGAAGGCAGGTGCACCTTGAGACCATATCAAGTGAAGTAAATCAGACACACAGCGTACATATTCCATGGTTTCTCTCATAGGAGAAACTCAAAGTATAAATCAACTAAAGAGCAAAGTAAAGACAAATCATAGAAAACATGAAGATAGATCTTTTGCAAAAGGGAAGGGGACCATGAGATGGAAGGAGGAGGAGGAGGAGGAGGGGAAGAGAAGTAGAAAGAATTAAGATGTGTTATGCGCATGTACAACTTCCCATGACAAATGTAATCAGTGTGTACTGCAAACATGCACTCGATCTTATGTTGTGTTCTTACCACAATCAATTAGTCCTTTAAAATAAAAAAATGACAGATTGGAATCACAAGACAATTTTAAACTTTTGAAGAATAAAAAACAACAACAACAAAATAAAACAAAACCTGTGAAAAGCTGTCTCCAATGCATGACAAATAAAGAGTTAAACTCCTTAACCTCTCATACATCGATTCAGTCTTGCAAATCAGTGAGCTGCATTTCACTGCAGCCCCAGCACTGAAGCCAAGGCCTTCTGTGGGTTCCTCCTCTTCGCTGTGCCATGGTCAGTTCTCTTCTGGACACCTTCGCTTGGCCGCACCTGACACACACACGCGTGACACCGGAGCTGCCCTCGGCTTCCAGGACATCACACCGGCTTCCTCGCCCTCTGACTTACAGAGGTGTCCCAGATGGGCCACCCATCCTCTCTCTGCTACATTCATCTTTCCATGCTATCATCTGAGCTCCTGGCTTTAAATTCTATATTCAAGCTGTTGGCCCCAAATCTGTGTCTCCAGCCCCGTCCTGTCCCCACCACCAGCCTCCTGTGCCCCATCAACTCCACAGCTCCACTCGGAAGTCCTGGCAGCCCCCACTTTACACGTCCACAGCTGCTGTGAGACTGGGGCTTGGCTTACTGCTCTGCTGTCTTCTGCCACTCAGACATTCTGATTTCTTTTGTGTACAACATGATTAAACATAGTGCACACAATGACCTTCAGGTTATGTGTGTGAGGTATACAGAACACACATGAATTTCATGCTTATCCTTGGGTCCCATCATCAAGATACCTTATGCTGTATGTGTAAATATTCTAGAACCTGAAGAATTTGGAGAAGGGGCACTTAACCTGAACCTGGACCAAATTCCCTGCAGTCCCCCTTGGGTCCCATCTCCCTCCAACACAGCCCTCACCTGGACTACCAGCAAGTTCCACAGACTCTGCCAGGACTGTGCACCTGGAACCCACCACACCCCCACTTGTCCCTCAGTCACCAATGTCCCTGCTTCCCAGTCACCAGAGGGCCTCTCCCAGCTCCCAACTTCATTGGGGCAAAATCCAGAGTCCCTGGGAACTCTCTAGGCCCAGTGGGATCCACTCTTGATCCCTGTCTGCCGTGCAGCTCACCCTGGTCCAGCCACATGGGCCTGTGCCCAATGGCAGGGCTTGTCCCAGCTCAGTTGTGTGCACCATTCCCTCCATCTGAGACACACTCCTCCCAGACACCTACACGATTCAATTCATTCTCTTCAATACCATCTCAGGTGACGGCCTCACCCAGGGTGCCCATCCCTTCCCTCCTCTGCTTCTTTTTCCTCCGGAGCTCCCAGCCCCTGGCACACACAACACTGCACGCACGGAACTTGGCTGGTGCTCCTCCACGAGAGCAGAAGTTCCACGGGTCAGGCATTTTTGGTCAGTTTTGTTCACTGTTAGGTCCCTTACCAAAACAGTGTCCTACACATTGTAGGTGCTCACTAAATAACTCACTCAAAGAATGTACGCATGCAAAGCAAAATGAGCAGAGAACCTGGCAGGAGGAGGCAATTCACAAATGAAGAAATAGAGATGGCCAGCGTGCACATATAGACAGCTTCTATGGTGGCATTAGCATCAAAGAAAGGTAAATTCCTCTGGCTCACGAGATCAGCAGGGATTTCAGTGACTAGTAATGGCCATGGTAGGTGAGGGCAGCCACACACCTGGTCTGTGAGAGCACGAGATGGCACAACCTCCTGGAAGTTTATCTGGCCCTGCAGAACCAACCAAATGTGGAATTATCCATGCTCTCTGACCCTGGAAACATACCCTAAGGACCCTAACCCAGTGCACAGATTCAAACCCAGAGGCTCCCTGAGTAGGTTATAAATAGCCAGATGCTGGAGCAACTTACATGGCCAGCGATAGGATTAATGATTGATCGGGAATTTACAGACTGTACAATGGATGGAAGAGGACAGAGAAGAACTCTATGGACAGATCTGGGATGGGATTCTGTAGCCAACACATTCCTGTGCTTTTCCTTTTGATTGCATTGTGAGCACAGGGCACAAAGTCTAGAAGGATACACATCAAATCAGCAAGGGAGGAGGAGATTTGGGAAGGGTGCTGACCACATACTTTAAATCTTGCCAGGCAGGCAGGCAAGTAAGACATTAGGTAGGTAGGATTAATAACCTATAGGGAACCTGTAATCTTTGACATCTGAAACATGACTCTGTTTAGGGAGGACATGCCCTGTGGCTCCTCTTACTAAAGGATTCAGAATTAGGACATTTCTAGTCCCCATGAGCTGGCCCTGCCTCATCCCCAGGAATGCTGGGTTCCTGGTCCAGGTGACAATTTTCTATTCCTGATTCTTTTCATGGCTCTGTTCACAGGCACAAAGGCATGGCCCACTCTGCCTTGTTACCTCCCCAGCCTGGACTCTGCCCCGGGTGGCTGACTGTGGCCTGAGCTGGCTAAACATCTCTTGGCTCTCAGACACTTGCCATGGGTACTGGGGGCAGCCAATCTGGGAGGCCGGGGTGGACCCAGCAGGGAAGACTGGCTCATCAAGAAGGGAGATTTTATATAGCAAATAAAATCATATGTGCCAGAGCCAGGGATTTAGCTTGGTGGTTCTGCCACCTTCCTTGTAAGCACAAGGTTCTGAGTTCGATCCCCGGTACACACACAAAAAATTTCTTTGAGGACAGATTTACACTAAAAAATAGTCTGTCATCTGCCTGAAGTTTAAACTCAACTGGACAACCATATTTTTTCTGGCCACCCTGGCCCCCACTTTATCCCTTCCTTGGGGGACAGGAAGTCTTCAGCTGGGGTGCCCAGGAGCAAGGGACCAAGGTATGGATGGGCTGACTCCCAGGGCTGGGAGGGGTACACTGTCCTGGAGGAGTCCTGCAGCATGGGACCTGGGTGGCAAAAAGCCAGAGAGCCAGCACCCAGGGCCCTTGGTAGGGGCACTGAGATACAGATTCTGAGCAGCCACAGACACCAGGCATGGGGTGGCAATCCTGGGCCTCAGGAGATGTGTCCTCACTGGAGGGCCCAGCTGCAGGGGCTTTAGGTCTCAGCCATGTCCCCACAGAGCCCCGCAGGGCCACTCACCAAGGTCCTTGCACCCTGGGCCCTTGCCCTGCAGAGCCTGAAGCTGCTGAGCCACCTCGTTGTCCCCTACCTGGATCAGATGGCACCAGGAGGCAAACAGACAGACGTCTTGGGGTCTGGGCAGCAGCAGCCTGTCCGTCCTGGTCCCCGCATGCACTGTGGGAAGAGCAAGAAGTTAGTGTGACAGAGGTGGCTTTCTGTGATCCCAGGTAGGCCCAGCTCAGTACCCCTGCCCACCAGCCTGGCCCCAACTGACTGCTACCCAAGGTATAAACTCCCCTGCCAGCACTCAAGACCCTGCCGATACCCTCCCTCTCTCCCATTACTTGGCTCTGTCCCCATGGCCACCCTGCTCCCTGGCCTGGCTCCTCATTGCCAGCTCTAGGGATCTCCTGAGAGCCCTCAATCCATGTGCATGTGTGGATTCTCACTGTGACACAAGGATGTGTGCCACTGATTTATCCCTCAGTCTCCCTGGTTTCAAAGCCCCACAGTGAGCTGTATCCCCCAGCAGGGTTCTTGAGGTCTGATTAACCTGTAGTAAAATCCACTCTACGAGCACTAACAACTGCATCCACTCATATAGACAGCACTGCCACCAAGGTACAGAACAATCCCCAGGAGCTGTCCCTGTGAAGCCCTGGCCCCACCCCCATCACTACCGCTCTGTCTTCAGCCCTAGTTTTGTCTCCTCCAATGTCTGTGAGTGGCAGCTGCCAGAGGAAGCCCAAGTCTGGCTCTGTTCACTTAGCACAGTGTGTCTGAGATTCACTGGTGTCGTCTCGGGTCCGAGCCCCATTCTTTGTTGCTGAGTATGAGTCTGTCATTTATCCACTCACCAGTTGAACAGGGGTGGTTACAGTTTGGGGGATGAATGAAACCACTGCAAACATTCAGACAGGTCTGTGCATGGGCTGCGCTCTAGTGCTAAGTGACTAACAGTGGGACCACCGTGCTGCATGGTAGGCACCTCCCTAATCTGATAGGGAACTGCCAAATCAGGACCCACCTAAACCTAGATGCTGGTCACGTAACTGGTGCTCACAGCCCTTATCATTGTCCCAGCACTGCTAAGTACTTTATAAACATTAACTCATTTAATTCTTACAGTTGTCCTAACAGTACAACAATATTCCCATTTTAATAGATGAGGAAACTGAAGCAGAGAGGAAGGATGAGGCCAGTGTCACATGACTAGGAAGGGGCTTTCAATCTCAGTGTTGTGGAGTCAGAGTTTGGACTCACAAACAGGACACTGCACAGCCAGACCAGCTCCACATACCACACCAAGTGGTGTACACAGCAGGAAGCTGTGGCCTCGGCTCTCCTTAGCCCTCCTGTCATAGGGCTTCCATGACAACCTTGGGACCACAGCACTTTCCTGCTCACTGAAAGCTTCCACCATCCTTCTCTGCCATGGTGACCAGAGGACACGTGGTCCAAGTGGGCAGCTACAAGATGGCAGAGCTTCCGGCACCCCGGGTCTCTGAGAGGCTGTGGACTGGAGCTTCCTCCCACCTCCCAAGTGATCACGGAATGTGAGTGAGTGAGGGATGGAAGAAAAACGGGGGACCATCATGATGAACTGCTGAGATTGTCCAGCCCAGCACCCTAGGCCCTAATGCCACATAACCCGTGTGTTTGGTTTGAGAACATGTTGGGAAGACTTGCTGGGGGACAGAACTCACTATATGGGATCTTCGAAAGCTGAGATTTCAGAAGGGATAGAAAAGCATCAACTCTCCCAGTGGAAAGATTACCTGTCCCAGGAAAAGGGGGACCCACCACAGAACAATCCCACACAGAGGACGGAGGCCTGGGCTGAGGCAGGAGGGACCCCTCCACAACAGCTGGGGCCTCAACCACACTCAAGGCCTAGACTTGGCTTTGGAAGGGCCAGGCATCCTCAGAGCCCTCTCCCAGACTCAGGTCTGGCCTCCTTTCCTCTGCCCTGTATGCACAACTGGGCTGTGGGGGCTCACAGGCAAATGCCAATGAGCTGCAAGATTAATTGAAGATTTATATCTTGAACTTATCAGCATATTGCTTTGGCAATTATCACTTTAAATGCTGTGCACTCCTGGGGCACAACACAGAGAACAGGGAGAAGAGGCAGCCCCAGCTCCCGAAGATGACATGGGCGGAGCGGCACCCGGGGAAAGCCCCGCCCATCATGTTTACAGACACCCTGTGACTTCTCTCTTTTCTCAAGAATCAAGACTTGGCGGCAGTGGAAGTCATCCCTCCCAAAAAGCGGTACGGTACAGTTTTATTAGAAAGATTTTCACTGTGACGGCTTTTCGGGACAACTTGGGAACTCCCTGGCATGGGCACACTGCCACTGATTATAATGCTTTTCTGTGAACACGCAAAGGCTTACCTGGATTTGAACTTGGGCCAGGGCGGCTGTGAACTGTGGCCGTGCCCAGCACCTCACAAGGGCCTGGGGTGTGCTAGGGGTGGGGGTTGGCTGGGAGCAGAGCTTGGCTGTTTAAAGGAGGACATCGTGGGACAATGGAAGGCTCAATAGGAACAGGGGGCCCTAGAGAAGTGGACTTTGGAAGATGATGGTTCCCTCTCAGAGGCTTTGAGGAACAATGGGGTGTGGCTGCTACCCGGGAAGGATTGATTCAGGCTCCATCATTCTTTGGGTTAAGAAAAGTGTGTGACAGATAGGCCACGGAAGACAAAAATCACTCGAGAAAACCACAGTCACTGCTTCAATTTTTTCCCATGAGGATTTTTTCTCTTGGGATTCATTTGGATAATGAGGAATTCACAAGGGCAAGTCGGGGATGCTCGAGGACAGGGGAAGTTTCTCACCAGCTGGCTGGGACACAGTGCGTCTTGTGCTCTTGGCCGCTTTCTGCCTGTTTCCTAGGCTACACCTCAGGCAATGATGCCGAGAATGGCTTGTCCTGGTCGGGGACTCAGGATGGTACGTGGCTTGAGTAGGATCAGCTGAGCTGGAGTCAGCTCCAACCCTGGCCCTGAAGTGCACCTGCACACCCTCCCTGACCCTGGAACTGCACCATCTGGCCCTGAGGCCGGGGCACTGGCAGCCGGACACACAGGCGTGACGAAAAGGCCTGGTCAGACCCGCTCTGGGGAGGAGTCTCTGATGGCAGCACGGATCCTCTCCTTTGAGTGGGTTCTGCTGATTGATTGGGCTTTAATTTACTCTTTACCAAGAGTCCGGGCTGGAAACAGGAAAAGAATCAAAGGCAAATGGTGACAGAAGTTCCTATGGGGAACTTAGGAAAAAGTGCTATAGGAAGGAGGGGACAGGTAAGAAAGCTGGAGGGGGAGGAGGAAGGGACAGAGCCACTGCATGACTGTGGTGGCCACTGTCACAGTTGTTAGCATCAAGAGCACTTCCCAGAGACACCCAGTGGGGCGGCACTGTCCCATCTTCAGGACCAGATGAGGAGGCACAGGAAGGAGAGACATCTTGCTTCAAGTTAGGAACAGGGCTGCTCCAGAAATCATCCCTAAGAGTCCCTGGGGACACCGGATTGTCACATTAGGCCATCAGCCAGAACTCTAAGTTGGCTAAAAGCATCTTTTTTTCTGAGACTTACCAGCTCTGTGACCCTCTGCAAGTTACTGAGCAGCAGGGTCTGGTTCCTTGTCTGAAAGCCACATGTCATATGATGGTGGATCCTGGAGGGTGTGTGCGCGCATGTGCAGGTGTGAAGTGGCTCTCAGCCCTCGGTACAGAGCTCACAGGCCACAGAAATCAGCCTCCCCATGAAGACACAGCACAGGGCCGGGGATTCGGCTCAGTGGTTCTGCCGCCTGCCTCACAAGCACAAGGGCCCGAGTTCGATCCCCGCTACCAGAAACAAAACAAAAGAAAGACACAGCACAGCCTCCCGAGCCGCCCAGCATGCATGTATATATGCTCATGTGTGTGTTCCCGCAAGGTAGGCTCTATGTGCACCGTGTGCATCCCTTTCTAGTCCCGTATCCAACAGGGTGGTGACAGTGGTAGCATCAGCCATGTGGTCCCCAAGCCAAATGCCAGATATCACTCCAGAGTCCTCTTTCCCTCCCATCCCAGCACCACAGGCAGTCATTTCCAGAATGGTTCCCACACTCATCTCCTCCCTGATTCTCCCCAGCCCCAGCTGGCCTCAGTGGCTCCAGCACCCCGCACAGATGCCCTCTCCTCATCCCCAACCCCAGAAACCCTTCCAGAGAAGTCTTGCTCAGCCAGATGCAAACTTCAGAGGCTCCAAGGAGAAATCTGATGATCTGGCTAAATAAAGATCTAAAGCTTCTGTGCGGCCAAAGACCCCATAAACAAAGTTAAAAAGACAAACAGCTGGCAAGGGAAAATACTTCCAATACAAGTAATGGGCCAAAACTTCAAAATTCCTAATATACTAAAAGCTTCTTTACATCAATAAGGAAAAGGCACATAGGAAAGTAGGGTAGGCAGAGGATCCAACAGGCAACTCAAAGAGACACATGCACAGCCGGTAACTGCACCCAGAAGCCTCACTGCACCGGAAGAACAGACTGAGTGCCAACTACAGTAAGGAATTTTAAAATTTGGTAAAAATAAATAAGATTAGGGCCTGGGGTTTAGCTCAGCAGTTCCACCGCCTGACTTGCAAGCACAAGGACCCGAGTTCGATCCCTGGTACCCCCCCCAAAAAAAAAGATTAACCATCCTCAGTGTGAAATGAATGCTCAGATACCAAGGGCAGGAGCCAAACCAGCCCCATCTTTAAGAAGAGCAGTGTGGCAAAAACTCAGAATTTACCAAGGAAGCACTGCCCATCCAGCAACTCCCTGCTTAGAAATCTGTCCTGCAGAAGTATCTCCGTGTGTCAGCAAGATACACAGATGTGGGTGTTCACAGGAGAATTATTCAAGAGAGTGGAAAATGGGAGACAACCTAAATACCCATCTACCCAGGGCTTGTTACACTAGGCCCAAACAATGGAATATTAGGCAGCAATTAAAAAGGATAGGGGGATCTGTGTGCCACGACATTGACAGATACCCACGATACACCGTAAGGGGAAAATGGAAGCTGCGGTGATATGCAAATATGGTTCTGTTTCTTTTTTAAATTGCGTGCAATAAATCTATTTACAAAGGCCCAGGAAGTTGAAGACACACCAGACCAACAGTGTCGGTGCCCTGGCACAGCGAGATTTAGGGCATAAAGAGGACTTTCCGAGACACACTTTAGAGAACACATTGCTGGGAGGTAGGAGGTGCTCTGAGCTCTTCCTGGGCCATCCCACCTCACTGCCTGTCTGTCAGTGTCTTCTGAGTTGCTGAGTCTCCTGTCCCCACCTTCTAAGCACCCTCCCTGAAGCCCCACCCATCCACACTGTGCCAACACCAGGGGCTGCACACCAACATCTCCTCAACTCTCTGAGGTGGTGGCACTTTTGCCATGTCATCAAGTGGGTGAGGAACTCAGGCACAGAAGTCACAGGACCTGCTCAAGGTCACATATCCAGACGGTGGCACACCCGGGATGTGAACCCAGGCAGCCCCCCACTGGTGCTTGGCATGTTGGGCAATGGTCCCCTGGTACCACTGTGCCAGCCGTGAACCCTGCCTGGGAGCCCCCCAGCTACAATGCACCCCAATCTGGGTGTGGGGCAGGATGCACAGGGACCTCGGCACCCTCTCCCAGCCAGGGCTAAAGTCAACACAGGGGCTGAGACCAGCCCTGGGAGGGGCCAGCCACCAACACAGCTGAGGAAAAGCAGCCAGCTGGATGTCGTGGTACATGCCTGTAATTCCAGCACTCTGGGAGGCTGAGGCAGGAGGATCACAAGTTCAAGCCAAGCCTGGGCAACATAGTAATACCTGGTCTCAAAATAAAAAATAAAAAAAGCCAGAATGTAGTTCAGTATAAAGTCCTGGGTTAAACCCCCAGTACCTCCCACAAACACACAAAAAAATAAGGAGCAGCAGGTGAGGAAAGGACCCCAGCTACATCCTGTATACCTACTGTGTGCTGGACCCTGGAGGCAGCCGGCCTAGCGGGTCCCCTGCAGT
Source organism: Fukomys damarensis (assembly GCF_012274545.1). Classification (NCBI taxonomy): domain Eukaryota; kingdom Metazoa; phylum Chordata; class Mammalia; order Rodentia; family Bathyergidae; genus Fukomys; species Fukomys damarensis. The sequence continues at coordinate 24,494,409 of NW_022900937.1, read as the reverse complement.
CCACACAGCTGCCCTGGCAGCAGAAGGCCTGGAGCTGAGAGGGACAGGTGACAAGCCAAGGCCGGCGCCCCAGCAGGGACTGTGAGAGGGAGTGAGATGGGCCCTCAGGGACACACGCACCCTGGGCTGCAGAGAGGGCTGAACAGCACATGGGAACCAGGAGGGCAGACGTGTCTCAGGGTACAGTGCTCCCCAGGGTGCCTGCCTGTATCCCTCCCAGCCTCCAAGCCCAGGTAGTCAGACAGCAACAGTATAGTCCTAATAGCACCATGTGGCCTCTGGCTCTTCACCTCAACACCACAAGGAGGTCGGGCCTGGGACCCTGAGGAGTTCCCTGCCTTTCCTGGCCCCCATTTCCCCACAGCCCACCTCTGAGGAAGCCCCTACCCCACCTGGGTGCCATTCTAATGGCCCATGCTTACCCAACTGGACTCCAGCCCCGCCAGGGCCTGGACCGTGTCTCCCAGTTGGTAAGAAGAGGGACCCCAGCTTTCTGTCAGGAGCCCCAGGCCTGACACAACCCCACAGGTCACCAGGAAGCCCAGCTCTCCCCCAGTGCCTTCCTGGTAAGACTCCTCACCAGCCCAGTGCCTGGCATGCAGCCAACCTTATCACACTCTGAACCAGGGGCTACAGCCAGTTCCCTTCAGGGAATCGCTTACCCCAGCCCCCCGGGTTCCTTTGTGGGTGCCATCCTCCTCCTCTGCCTTGGCCCTGATCCAGCTCTTCCCTTCCACCTGCTCCCACAGGAACACCAAATGCAGCTTCCCAGGCCACCCTGTCCCCTGAGCCGCCCCCTCCTCAGCTCTGATCACTTGTTTTTTGACACTTCCTCCAGTGGGCCAGTGGGCAGGGACCGGGCCTGATTCATCTCACCATTTCTGAGTGGGGCCTGGCACAGCAGTCCTGCCCACAGAAGCAGAGCTGGCCAGGGGATGATAAACAGGCTGCTCCCTCCTCCTCGCCCTCCTCCTCCCCCAGCACCTGTTTCCCTGTTGGCTTCTTCATGACAATTCATGGTTCAGTGTAGGACCAGAATCAAGGTTCAGCCTGTCCAGGGTCAGGCTCAGTATGTGGCTGGGTTAAGGGCTCAGTGTAGGACCAGGATCGAGATTCAGTCTGTCTAGGATCAGGGTTCAGTATGGAGCTACGGTCAGGGCCCACTGTGAAACCTCAGGCCTCTCTATCACCCCATCTGCAGCCTCCTCTGCTGCCCACTACCCTTGTGCTCCTGCTCTGTCGCTGACCACACTGGCCCGTCCACATTCCTCTCCAGACACCTGTGCCAGGACCCCAGGTTCGCTGTGCCCAGCTTCCTCCTGACCACAGCAAAGAAGCTCCCAGGGACGGTGCTTCCTGTGTCCCTACCTGACCTTCAGAAACAGTGAGATACAACACAGCACCCCTACTAACCCCATGCCTGGATCTTTGGGCTCCTCACTCACTCGGGACCCCCATGAGGACCCCACGGTGACCCCAAGTGTAGGTGCCATCTCCAGTTCTCTGAGGACCCAGTTAATCGGGTCAGCCCCAGCCTGGCCCTCGAAGGGCTCAGAAGACAGAGGGAAATCAGAGCAGCCAGAGCTGGCATCAGAGCAGCTTACTCCAGCACACAGCTGGGGCAGCGTCACCCCAGCCGCCCTGGCCAAGGCCCCGCTGTCTCTGCCTGCTCCTCACCAGTGCAGGGTCAAGTCGGTTGCTGGCAAGACACATGGCTCTCATTTTAATTAATTAAAGAAAAATCTAATCACTGCATTAAACTTCTCATTACTCCACTTGAATACCCGTTAAGTAAATTTAATTACCAGAGGATTGGGTTTCCCAGCCTCTTTCATTAGCTCCTGATAAGACTGCAAGGGGAGGGGAGAGGGCGGGAACAATGCTGCTCCCAGCCTCAGAGGGCAGGGCAGAGACTGTCCCTGGCCTCTGAAGCCAGACTGTGGAGTCTCTTTGGGGCCACCCTGGCCCTGGCCCAGGCACAGCCTGCACTCGTACTGCCCCTCGGAAGGCAAAGGCCTCGTGCAGTCTGTGCTTAATGCTTCCTTTATGGCCACTCTTGGTTTTTTGTTTTGTTTTTTCGTGATACTGGAAATCGAACTCGGGCTCTATGGCCACTCTTGGTTATTTACGCCCCAACCCCTTCCAAAAGAGTTTGAGGATGCTGAGAATATAAGCAGCACAAGGTAAAAAAACAAGAGAAGAAATTGGGACAAGAAAAAAATAATAAAAATAAGACAGATTAAGACGCCCCAAATTTAAAGACCCAATCCAAAACTGGCCATCTGACATGGACAGACATTTCTCAGATGAAGAAGTAGAAACACCAAATAAATATTATGAAAAAATGTTCAACATCACTGGTCATTCGAGAGATGCAAATGGAAACAACGCTGAGGTTCCATCTCACTCCAGAAGAATGGCTGCTGTCATGAAATCAACCAATAACAAACGCTGGAGGGGAAGAGGGGAAAAAAGGAGCCCCGCTCCACTGCTGCTGGGAGTGTAGACTGGTGCAACCACTGTGGGAATCAGTACGGAGAGAACTCAGAGAACTAAAACTAGAGGTTCCATTCAACACAGCTATTGCCCTTCTTGTTATCTTCCCAAAAGAATTAAAAGCATCCTACCACAGTAATATATGCACACCCATGTTTATAGCAGCACAATTTATAATAGCTAAATCTTGGAAACAGCACGAATGCCCATCAACTGACAAATGGATAAACAAAATGTAGGTTTTTATATAATGGAGCGCTATTCTGCCATAAAGACAACCTGGAGACATTTCTAGCTAAATGGACGCACCGTGAGACCATACTCTAAATCAGACACATGTGTTTCAATACACCATTGTTTCTCTGGTATGAGAAACCAAAAGCATAAATAAGAACTACAATGTATGACAGATATTGGGAAATGGGAAGAAAATGTTCAAATGGGAAAGAGAACAGGGAGGGGGGAAGAGGAAAGAAAGAAGGGACAAGAAGAAGGGTGAGAATAGAAGGAAAAAATGGAAACAAACTTTGTTAATAAGGAAAAGAGTTGAAGAGAGGGGGAACGGGAAAAAGGAAGAAACAAGATATATCATGTACAATACAAATTCCCTATGATGAATGTGATCATTATGTATCTCTAAAAAATAAATAAATGTTTTGCTTTAAAAAAAACAAGATGGGGCCAGGGATTTAGCTCAGCGGCTCGGTGGCCTGCCTTGCAAGTGCAAGAACCCGAGTTCAATCCCCGGTATGAAAAAAGATAAAAATAAAAAAATTTTTAAAAAGAGAGAAATAAAGGCAAAGCTAGAAGTCAAGGTATTGAGGACTCATCAGGTATGAGCCCCAAATGGTCTGAGCTTCCTGGCAGTCAAGGCAAGAAGAGGAAGACACTATTACCAATGGAGTATTTGTGGGGAAATGCACCCTGACCTCAGACTTCTCATCTGGAAGATAGGATCACAGAGACAACCCCGGCTGGACAGTCAGCAAAGATTCCTGGAAAAGGAAAACCTGAAGTAGGCCTTGGAAGGGCAGGATAAACTGCTGACATTTCCAAGCCCCGTGGACCCAAGTAAGGGTTCACAATGATCCAAGTCCTGCCAACAGGGCTTGAAAGATCAACCTTGAGCCTGTTCTCATTCTCAACCCCAGATTTAAACCTAGAAAAACATTGCCCCAGAAACTGCTCCCATACATCTTTCGATCAAATCCTGTCAAATGCCACTAGGAGTGCAGCCATCACCAAGGCAGAAACAAGAAGGAATATGCACAGACACTAGGCCCTGTTCCTATTGTTGGAGTCACTTGATCAAGTCCTACCTGAAGCTCACCTTTATTTTATTGAAACAGGTGTTTCGTTTTTGTTTTTACTACTTATAACCTAATCCGTCTTTCTGACAATTCATGTTCAGAAAGATATTCTTTCTCACCTAGGAAGAAGTCTCAGATATCTCAGGGATCAGGGAAGTGGGTGGAGCAGAATGTCACCTACCGGAACTGCTGCTGTGCCCTGCTGAGTCCTGAAGCCGGGGAGTCCCTGGGACCAGGTTGAGAGAGGAGAAGGCTTGGGAGCCAGTCAGGGGCCAGACAGGTTCAGTGCCCTGCAGATGTGGGCAGGAGGCTCTGTGGGCAGGAGGCTCTGCGGGCAGGAAGCTCTGCAGCCCCAGACTCAGGGCAGCCGGAACATGGCCATGGGGTCTCTGGAAAGAAGGAAGAAACCAGGAGTAAGCAGGAGGCTCCCCAGTGACAGGGACACAGGGCACAGAGGCTGGGCAAGTGGCTGCCACACCATCCCAAGTTTGTCTTCATGCCCTTCCAGCACTGCCTTTGCCACCCAGTCCCCCAAGCTTCGAAGGTCCTGCCCTGCAGAGAAGGGGGGTCAAGACCTCAGCCACAACAGCCCCCAAACGGGAGGCAGCCCCCTTGCTTTGACTTCCAGCCGTGACTCCTAGCACTCCCTGCCCGGACCCAGCCTCACCCAGGGGAGTATGCAGGTCGCCTGGGAGCCAGCCGTGGCTGGACCACCCCTGTGGGTTCCATGCTCTTCCCAGCTCTCCCAGGCCACCTGGGAGCCCCGGGGATGGAAGCAGGGCTGGCAATTTCTGGTTCAAGACCCATTAAGAGTCCTGGCCTTTGGAAAATCACTATAGCCCATAATTCATCCTCTGAGCACAGGGCTGCCCTGTGTCTTCCTGGCTCCATTAAAGGCACAGTGAAGCCGGGCATGGTGGTGCACCGCCGTGACCTCAGCACTGTGGGAGCCTGAGGCAGGAGGATTGCAAGTCTGAGCCCAGCTTGGCAACTTAGGATCCTTAGTGATCCAGTGAGACCCTGGCCCCACACTGCCATTTCTGTGAATGTGTCACCTCTCCTGGCCAATGCTGGTACTTATCCATGTTACAGCCCTGGCAAAGCAGCCCCAAGACCATCTGGGAACTCATCCTGGGGAGCCCTCTGTACACGGGGCTGCTGCTGCAGGGCTGTGACAACTCGAGACCCCAGGCCACCTCCCTGACCACAGTAGAGGTGACCAGGAAGTGTGGGCTCTGCTTGGCAGAACATCACTCAGCCACTAGAGATGACAAACAGTTGGGTGGAGACCTGGAACAATGAACCCCTGCCGGTACTGAGCGGGAAACTGAGGAAAGGGTGTGGGAGAGGCCGGGATTCATGGGCAGCACCATCCCCTGGAAGCTCACAAAAGGCCTCGCCAGGAGCCACAAGTGAGGTGTGTGTGTGCGTGTGTGTGTGTGTGTGTGTGTGTGTGTGTGTGTGTGTGTGTGTGTGTGTGTGTGTGTGCATGTGCGCACGCATGTGTGTCCCTTACAGGCTCAGTCAGACCCAGGCACCCAGAGCCTCTGGCTGGAAGAGCAGGAGACTCACAGGCTCGTGCACATGCACAACTGTTGTATCACTAACTGCGGCTGGAGCTCAGACTGCATCTCCATCACTTCTCCCTTCCATGTTTCCTCTATTTGTTCACAGAACACCGCGCACCCGACTGCTAGCCATGCCACAGGTACTGGGATGCACCGAGGCACACGACAGACAAGGTTGGTGCTGTTTTATGGTCAAGGGTCACAGAGAACCAGCAACTAAACACAACAGTTCCAAGGGGTGGCATAGGCTGTACAGATCACAGCCAGGATGGGAGAGGGACAGGAAGCAGTGCAGGCCAGGCAGGAAGGAGCGCGTGGGAGGAGCTTCAGATGGGGCCCAAGCATCCCAGATCCCAGGCTCCCACTGCGAGCTTTGGGGTCCTGGGTTCATTTCATTTCCCAAAGCTCAATTCCCTCATCTTTAATGTGCCAACCCAAATCCTCCCACACAAGCTGGGTGAATGATATATCTCAAGAGTTAGCTTTACAAATATTACCATTCCCTGCCTGTCATCCCAGCCCTTAGGAGGCTGAGGCAGGAAGATCAGTATGAGTGCTAGGCCACCCTGAACTATACAGTGAGAACTTGTCTCAAAAAAACAATAAAGGGGTGGGGTGGAGGGACTAAACAGCCCATTTGGGAAGATTCGTAAGTTTCATGTCCATTCTAGTAAGAGACTAGAAATGCTATACAGAGCACTGGAAGAGGCAGGGCAAACTTGGGGGAGCCCATGAGGGTGTGCATTTAGTACAATGCCCACAGCCACACGCATGGTCCCAGGCCTCTGCTTAGCTACCTGCAGGGACAGGCAACTCACTATGCCATGCCCAGCAGAGATCTGTCTCTCTGCAGTCTCTCCTCACACCTCCTCACCTTGCAGGAATCTAAAGCCCTGCCCAGGACCCTGGGGCTCCCTTCCCTGCCTTCCAGCCAAATTCATGGTGGCTGGGTGTGGCTCTTTCTAGAGCTGAGTAACAGGCTCTGTTAGCACCAGGTGGTCTCAGAGATGCTCAGGGCACCCATCCACTTTGCCCATTCAAGGGTCAGGTGCAGGCCTTTGGGCCTAACCCACCCTGCCCAGGCTGGATCTGCCTTCAAGGCTCCATCCTAGTTCCTGCCCAACAAACTGACCAAGGCCCAGCCCCTCCAGCTAGGGGAACTGGCCTGACCCAGTAGCCTCATTCCTGCACGTGGTTGCCTGTGCCCCAAGACCTTGCTCTTTCCCTGTCTCCTCCTCCCTGTGGTCCTGCCACAGCCCCTGAGGCTCCTTTGGACCAGGGCAGGATCAGACCTGGGCTGTGCTGTAGAAGCGGAGTCCCATGAAGCATCCTGCCCCTCCACCTCACCTGCCTGCCTGAGGGACAGAGAGGGGGCATCTGGAAGGAGAAGAGTGGCCTCTGTGGCCTACTGGGGTACCTCCCACTCCCGTGCTGTGTTATGTGCTGAGCTCTCAGGATAACTGGGGATCAGCTCAGAAAGATGAAGGAAGCTGTCCAAATTCAAAAGATGAAATGGACTAGAAATGGCTTCTAAGAGCTAGCATCTGGATCTGAACTTAGGGCTGCTGATTCCCAAATGCCAGGCTTCCCTGTGCTTCCTACCGCCTCTGTAGAGATACAAGGCTGCTCAGATGGGCACCCTGGTGAGAAGATGGGGGCAGAGAGAGGGAGAGAGAAGAGGGGAAGTAAAAGGACAAGGAGTAGCAGAGTCCAAAGGACAGGGTGTGGGGTGGCTTTGGAGCACCCTCTCCATCAGCAGCAGCCCTCATATGCTACCTGCTGTCATCCCCCTCCCATGTGGCTATAGGCTCCCTGTCCACTCCCAGATGCCCAAGCCCAAGGATGCGCCGGTCACTGGGTGTCTATGGTTAGCAGCAGCCCACCCTCCCTGAGGAGGACAGGTGGGCCCTGCGAGCCAGCTCACGCAGGGAGACAGGCAGACGGTGACAGCCTGTGCTACCCTGGGCACGGCCACCTGCCCATGCCTCGCCGGGGATCCAGCACCCAGCCTGTCCTTGGCCCCACACAGCCAGCCAGGTGTCCCTGCACCCAGCTGGAAACCTGCATGTCCCCAGAGCATGCAGGGTTTCCGCACAGCCTTCCCACTTAAGATCTCTTTCCTCTGTCTAAGAAAGAGAGAGTGGGGGAGGGAGGAAGGGATGGGGAGGATGAGAGGGAGGGAGGGAGCAGAGAGGAGGACGGAACCAAGGGAGAAACCCACCCCACTGCTGTATCAAGGTCGTGGGCACCCGCGTGGGGCGGGCGGGTGCACAGCCTTTAATCTGGGAGCTCAGGCCAGGAGACTAAGCGCTCCGCGCCGAGTACATTACTGCCCTGAATGATCTGTCGGCTCCTATTAGGCTAAATATCTCTGTAGATGGGGAATTATCCTCAGAACAGCAACTGCCTGCCTCTTGGGGAGGGGCAGGGAACCCTTGTTGTGGGGGCTGGAGGGGCAGGACCTACCTGACCCCCTCCACCCCTGGCTGGAAAGCTGCTGTGGTAGCCGAGTTGCCCCTTGCAGCAGGTGCTGCTCCCCCACATTCTCCCTCTGCTCCCTCCCTCCAGAGCCAGGAAGGCAGCCAGACCCTGGGCCATGGCTTGACAATGCCCTGGCCAACCAGGTGACCCTGGGCACATCTGAGCCTCTGTGTCCCTGTCTGCTGGGTGGATCTAGCTGTTCCTATCTGAAAGCTGGCTGTGTGGGTGGTGAGTAGGGAGCAAGTCAGAACAAGGCAGGATGGGCTCCAGTCTGTGTGCCATGGTAAAGACTCCCCTCCAACCTCCCTGGCCCACCTGCGCACTACCACCTCCTCCAGGAAGCCGTCCTGATCCCACCCAAGTCTCTCCTCCCTCAGGCACTGCATCATTTACTCCTCAGTCCCACCCACCCACCTGCCAGGCCCAAGTACCCAGGACCCTGTCAGGGTTTACAGCTTGGAAGCAGGGGCTGGGAGTAGGAATGATGGCCTGTCAGATGCAGGCTGAGCCCGGAGGGGTGACTTGCAGAGGCAAACAGCCAGCAGCAGCCAGGTCAGGAAGCAGAGGTCCCAGGACACAGCTCTGCAGCAGTAGGCAGGACAGGATGAGGCAGTGCTGGGCAGGGTGGAGAAGCATGGTGGTGAGGCTCTATTCAGGGTCCCTGGCACATCAGGCAGGGAGCTGCCCAGGCCAGGAGAGGACCCAGGTCAGGAGGGGCAGACTGGCCTGCGTGTGGGGGTGAGGGTCAGAGAACTCAGATGGGTCGGTCATGGGGCGCCAGGCGGGGAGGGCCTGCAGACACCAGTCTCTACCCACGGGGTCCCCTGCTACCATGGCAAACACCTGAGACAGCTCAGGATGCCCCCTCACAACAAAGAATACAAAATGCCCAGGGTCCTGCATCTGGAGCACACAGCCTGTTGGGGAGAAGGAAGACAGAGACAGCTCCAAGCTGTGGGACCATGGTCAGTTAGGACAGGCTTCCAGGAAGAAATCTTGGAAGGGTCCTGAGGGCGGAGGAGCTGGCTTGGAAGCAGCAGGAGAGCGCTGCAGATTGACAGCAGCCCACAAGAAGGGCTTGTGGGGTAGTTGAAGGGGGGCTGATCCCATCCCAAAGGCACTGGGAGCCTGAGGGTTTTAGATGGGGCTGAGAGGACCCAAGCTGGGTTTGAGAAAGACCTTCCTGTTTGACTGGGGGAGGATAAATTACACAGGAGCACAGGACAGAAGAGGCTTGAGTCAAGTTAGGACAGAGCCAGTGGCCAGGGAGAGAGCATGGGTCCTGGGGTGCAATGGGGTTGCAGTCCACAGTGAGGTGGGGCTTACACCAGTAGTACTGACATGTACCAAGCACATAGCTGCCTGATGTCCACATAACAGGTGCAAACTTGGCAAAGCTCTTGAAGACCATGGGTGACTTTGATCTGCACAGCACTCAGGCAAGGCAAACAGACCAGGCATTTGTTGCTCATTTCATTATCCATCGAGCGCTTGTTGAGAGCCATTTATATTCCAGCACAACCCTAGCCCCTTCAGCAGAAGGGGAAACTGAGACCCAAAGATGCTGCCCCAGAGTCCCGGGAGTAAGCTGTAACCATTTGGCTTGGAGGTGTTCCAAAGGGTTTGGGAAGGAGCAGGGTGGGTATCAGACAGGAACTGGGCCAAGGGTACATCCAGAAAGGGGTGGTCACAGGTCAGGGTGAAGTGAACATCAGCGTTGGTGGGGTGGGGAGCCAGCAAGGCTGAGGGAGGGAAGCACCGGCCTGGGCAGGCAGAGGCACAGAGCAGGAAGAGCAGGGTCACTGGCCTGCTGGAAGGGGCACTCGGGTGAGGCTAGGGGTCAGAGTGGGCATGTCAGGAGGGTGCAGCAAGGGCAGGGCAGGGAGTACCTGCTGACAGGAGCAGCCCACGGACAGTGGCCTGGGTGGCCAAATGCACAAGGGGGCTAAGAGCCAAGAAAAGGAAAATTGTCCCCACGTGGCTCCCTAGGGTCCCCAGAGATGGGCAAGAAGAACAAAGAGCCACTCCCTGCCTCCCCTGCCAGGAGCCAACATGCTGGGCCATTTGGGTTGGCTCCTCCGCTCAAGCCCCCTCCTCCACCCAGATCATCCATCGACATTGCTGCTGGGGACCCTGAAGTCCCTCCCTTCCATCACAACAAACTGGACCTGAAAACACAAGACCACACTTGGCACACAGCAGGTGTGCACTAACCATCATACATCCTGTCCTGGTGGCGGGGCCCTGGAAGTCCAGTCAGCACCCTCAGCACTTTGGACACACCAAGTGCTCAGTTGACTCCCTGGCCTGAGTTTAACTGCTAACCAATCGGTAGCAATGTGGCTACTCAGAATACTGCCCAGGGAGCAGATGCAAAGACACGGCAAGACAAGGTCACAGAGGCAGGGGCCCCTCTGCCCACATATCAGCACCCAGGGACTCAACAGGCTGGCTGGCACCTAGGGCATGGGAGGCTGAGCCAGGGCACCCCAGAGGATCCTGGAGAAATAGGGGCCCTAGGCCCATCCAACCTGCTCCCAGGGTTCCTCATCACACCCACAGCCCAGACACAGTCCCTTAACCCATTCTGCTTCATACCAGCCTCAGCTCACACCACTGGAATGGAGTTAGTCACAGGGAGGAGTCAGAGCAGAGTCAGGAAGGCTACACAGAGGTGGTGGCTTTTCTCTCTTTCCAGTGTTAAGGATTGAAATCAGCGTCTTTGCACTGAGCTACATCCCCAGTCTTTTTTTTTAGATTTTATTTATTTATTTATTTTGAGATAGAATCTCACTAAGTCACTGTTACCCAGGCTGGGCTTGAACTTGTGATCCTCCTGCCTCAGCATCCCAGAGTGCTGGGTTTCCAGGAAAGTGACACCATGTCTGGCCTGAAGGTGATGGCTTTTCAACTGCCCCAGCCTCCCTGCATCTCCTGTGAAATGGGACTGTTCTACCACTATGACAAACACCCTTGCTACTCCTACTAATAACATAATAACTAAGGCATCCCAAGAGTGCTCTGTGCCATGTCCTGAGTGAGCAGTTGGTGCCCGAGAGCTCAGAGTGGCACTGAGGCCCAGTGTGCTCCTCCCCAACTCCCAGGTCAGCTGCACTGGCAGTGGAGGGGCTGCTCAGGCCCAGGCCCTGCTCGGACAGCTGAGGTGGGGAAGTAGTGAGGTGGGTGTCACCAGTGGTCAAGGACCCTGAGTTGTATGCCAAGTATTTTTCAGCCTCACTCCAGTGGCCACTCCTGCTGAATCTGGGCAAGCAGTTTGGGTGGGGCAGCATTCTTCAGAACCAGGCAGAGGCTCCAGGGCAAAGGGTGCAGCAGCAGGAAGCCCAGGGCAGGGCAGCAGTGCAGGCTGAGAAGACAAATGAGAAGCAAGGCAGTGGGGAGAGAGGTCTCTTCTCTGGCTTCCAGCAGCTTCTACCTTCAAAGCGCCCCATGTCCCAGGTGGGTGAGGCACCCAGGAGGGCCAAGGTGGCCAGTAGGGCCTGAGAAGTCTTGCATGGGACAATGGACTCAGGGTACAGCAGAGAGATGGGAGCTCAGCATGGAGCTAGGACACAGTCCACCACAGGCTCAGACCCTACATTAAGCATCATTGGATCTTCACAGTTGCTCAGTTCCCACAAGGCTTTTGAGTCTTGGATTGGCAGCATCTAAGACCCCTGGCAGTGGCAGGCAGGCCCTGCCTCTACTACTCTGTGTTCTTGGTCAGGTGCCTTTCCCGCCCTCTTGGGTGCCCAGCTGCTCACTGGCAACATGAGGCGTCCAGGATAAGGGATTCCAGGGTGCAGCTCCCACAGACTCTGCCCCTCCCAATTCCCAGGGGGAGCTCAGGCCCTGTGACAGTCCCCCTTCTTCATGGAGCATGAGGCCGAGGTCAGGTGACTCCTTTCCAACCCAAGGCAAGGGGAGGAGCCTTTGACCCCTTGTTACTGCTCCATTTGGACAAGCTGAGTGCTCCAAGGCCACAACGTGGGTATCAGGATTGTAAATGTCTAGATGAGGAAAGTGAAGCTCAGCCAGGGGAAGGGACATGTGGAGGTGTTGATAGGCTGTGACCATGCACCACATAAGAGGCCTGGTTCAGCACCTCGGACAGCTCCCCAACTGCTCCCTAACCCCAACCGGCCCAGCTGTGTGCACTCTTGGAGTCGTTGCCTTCACCAGTCCTTCTCCCCACCTGACTACCACCAGCTGCCCTGCTGCCAGATGCGCAGATCTCTTCCAGGCCCCTGGAGTGGCTGTGATCTGGCCACCAGCAGCTCTTACTCCCTTTCACTTGTGACTTCAGTTTCCTTTCCCAGCAGCTGCCCCATGCCCTTTCTGGTTAGCCCTGGCTTCCTGCTGACCCTCCCTCTGCACCCTTCCTCTTGGGACCTTATTCAAATTCTGAACTACTCCCCCTAGAAATCTTCCAAATGGCCCACAGATGGGAACTTTTGTTGCTGAAGACTGTCTGGAAGGCCCAAGAGAGCAGTCCCTTGCGTGGGACTACTGTTTTGTGTCCTCATGGCTTCCAATTCCCAGAGGGTTTTGAGTCTGGGACAGGGAAACCTGGCAATCCTGGCAGCAAAGGAAGCACCTCAGGATCCTCATGTACTGTTTGCCTTGACCCCAGTGTCTTGCTCCTCTAGCCCAGCATGAGTCTCAAAGGGATCTGCAGTCCACCCATCTCTGTACCACTGCCTCCTGGGCCATAATGGAGCCACCCACCTCAGCCTGTGTCCTCCTGTCCCTCCACCCAGCTCCCCACCCACGGGGAACCAGGGCAACGTTATGAACCCCAAGTTCGATTTGGCCCATGCCCCCAGCACGGGAGCTCTAGTTTCAAGATCCAGCTTTCCATTCATCCATTTGTTGAACTTGGTGCTCCAGGCTGCAGTGCTGCTGGGCACAGGCAGTTAAGAGAGAGCACGTGGAGCATGGCTCCCCATACCACGCACAGATCCTAGAAGAGACAAAGGTACAGACCTAGCCCTTTGGAGCTTCCTCAGGGTCCCAGGGCCCAGCCTGCACAAAGGCTGAGCAGAAGAACCCTGAAGTCTGTGCAGGGGCACCCAGGCCAGGCCTGTAGCTCAGTAACAAGCCTGCAGAGGTTGGGTGGCTGAGGCAGTCTGGTGCCTACCTGATAACCTCCTCAGATCCTCCTCCTTCTCCTTACCTGTCACAGACCACTCCTACCTCATGGGAGACACTTTTCTGGCTTCGTGGATGGCACTGACAGTTGTGCCACCTTCTAGAACACTGGGCAAGCTCCCCCAGCCTCCCAGAGGGTAGGCGCAAGACAGGAAGGTAGCACAGAATGGCTAGGGGATGTTCCCACCATCAGAATCAGCCAGGACATCAGGCAGGAGCAGGCATACCATCTGTGGCAGCTCTGCTCTCTTTGTTGGAAGCTCTGACCTCCAGGACCACCAATGGAAACATAGGTGCCCAGGGCCCCGCAGAAAGGGCTGGAAGAATGGCACAAAAGAGGGGACACTCTCTCACCCAGTGGCAAACCAATCCACAGAGAGCAGGGCTCAGCGCTTCTGGCAGCAGTGACACCAACTCTGTCTAATGTGAGGTAATTACAGTTCTTCCTGACACTGAGATGGTTTTAAAGGCCATCCAAAAGAAATTGCCTATAATGAGGTGAAGGGTTTACATGCTGGACATCAAGGCAGCTGGCAACCGGTGGGATTCGGGCTGGGGACCAGAAGGAAGTGGTGGCGAGAGCATAAGGGCCAGGGGAGAACAGAATGGTTGAGGAGCCAGGAGGGAGGACAGAAACCCAGTCAGAGAAGTTCCTGTGATATAACAGCCTAGTATGCCCTGAAGAGCAGCGAGGGGTGTGAGGCTGGTGGGGCTGGGACAGGGGCAGCACCCATGATGAGGAAGTCCAAGCTCAGAGAGGAAATGAAGGCCCTGGGAATCCCCCCAGTCTCTGCAGACATCACTGGTCACCAGGCAAGGCCCACTGGAATACAGAGGTCCCAGCCCAGTCACCAGGTCCTAGGAGAAGAGAACTGGTTCACAGACCCGTGGAGGGAGTCAGGTGAGATGGAGGCAGAGACTGCAGAGCCACAGCCACAGGTCTAAGCACACAAAGCCAGCCAGCAGCCCCCCAAGTCTGGAAGAGGATAGGGAAGCTTCCAGGGGAGCTTCACAAGCACAAGGCCATCATCTTGATTCAGACTTCCAGCTTCCAAAGCTTTGAGGAGTGAGTTCTGTTGAGTGAAGCCATCAGATTTGTGATGATTTATTATGAGACCTCCAGGAAACTAAAGCAATGGCTGTTCTAACAACTGCAACTGTTCAATGGTGGAAAAGCACCCTCAAAAGGAGATGAGCCCCCTCATCCCCTGAGGTGTACAAGCAGAGGCCCTAAAACCCAAGGAGCAGTTCCTTTGAACAGTTTCCAGTGCAGTTTCCCACTGGGCCTCCTGTTGGACCCCACCCTATGTAGCCTTGGGGATAGAGCCCAGCAGCGTTAACCCATCCCATCCCACAGGTGTGGAAACTGAGGCAAATTCCTGCCCAAGAGCACTGTGGCCAGCAGAGCCAGCAGCTGGTCTAGGATCTAGATACTGGCTCCATCTCCCGTCAAATTTTCCCTGTCTAATTCAACAGTGCCTCAAATGCAGAGAAGAATCCATTTCCCTGGACTCAGTCATTGCAGACTGGAAGTGCTGTCCCTGCAGAAAGGCCTCTCCCAAGCTGCCCCAAGTTTTCCAGGGATGCTATAGGTGCTCTGCTCTACTATGTGTGGCCTGGTGGAGTCACCAGCCTCTCTAAAAGAGGCTGCACTGGCTAGCAAGTACTTACTGAGCACCTTCTGTTTGCACAGATTAGGGTGAGGTACAGCCCAGGTATAGGCTGAGTCTATGCAGGTCGGGCCACCTTGGGAAACTCTGTAGTGAGCCCTCAGACCAACTCTGACCTCTTGCTGGGTATCCTAGGCCTCCTTGGGGACAGGGGAGGTGAAATGTGTAAGACAGTTGGTCCAAGGAGGGCACCCAGGGTGGGGCAGGCAGAGGGGCAGACCATGAAGTAGAGGTTGAAGGGAAGGGAGGCAGCCCCTTCTGCCCTTAGGAATGGGCAGGACATGCAGCTCCTGCCCCATTTGCCCAAGGGGCTGGAGACTTTCACAAAGGTTCCAGATGGGGTAAGAGCACGAGGCAGGCTTGACGGCCCAGGCACCTGGCTCTAAAATGCCAGCTAATTGGCACTGAGTGGCCAAGGGATGTGAGGAGCGGACTTTGAAATCACCTAGTGTGCCAGGTCCAGCAGGAACAATGGGCCACCCAGCCGGCAGAGAGCCTCAGCTCCTAATTAGGTGTGGCTTTGAACACAGAGGCATCAGATTAATGAGGTTTGCAGCACTGGCTTGCACAGGGAGGCAGGCTGCCTCTGTTCTCTGATTGTGGTTTGATGCCAAAACCTAGTTCTCTAAATCAAAGGTTCTCCTGAAACTCCACTTTCTGACACATCCTGGGCTCAAGCCAGCATCTTTGTCAGGGAGCTGAACCTTTGCCTGGGTCCTTCCCTCAAGGAGACTCCAGAGTGGGATCCCTGCAGCCCAGGGGAGACAGGTGAGCTGGGGCAGCCCCCAGAGGGCCTGCCCATAGCAGCCTGGACTCTGCTCTTGGCAGCTTGAGGAATGCCAGGCTCTGCAGGATCTGCTGGCCAATTTCCCATGGCTGGCATCTGCTCACAAGCCTTAGGGGCTGCTTCACTGATCTTAAGAGAGGATTAAGACATCATAGGAGTCAGCCCACACCACCTTGGCCTCTCCTGTCCTGGCCATACAACCTCCTGCCCGGTACAACAGGCCCTTCTCACCCGCTCCCCCCAGCCCTCCAGGACGCCCCTGTTGTCACCCCATTGGACTTAACCACCTCACCCTCAACACCCAGCCCCACAGGGTGGCTTCTTTACCACCAGTCACCGGTCTTTTTTCAGTCTCCAAGAACTTCCAGCCCTGAATCCCTGCTTCCCAGGACATCTGCTTCTTGCCCTGGTTCTACTGCTTCATGGTGTGATTTGTGCTTATTTTGCCCTGCCACTCCTAGGGGACTATGGCTTAAGGATGGGAATAGGATCAGTGTCACCTAAGTGGCCCCTGCAGTAAATACACTGGTGACAGGAAAGATCCCACCACTTGCCTTTGGCCTCATAGGGCCACAGGGAGAGAAAACACCGCCCTGTCCTCAGTTTCCTCATCTGCCAATTGGGAATGAGGCCTGGTCCTTCACAGGGCTGCTGGGGTATCCAGAGTGACACTGGACAAAGCAAGCATTTTGGGGAGGCAGAGCAGTGCAGGGGGCAGGTGTCCCTGGGAAGCATGTGGGAGGAGATGGCCTCTGGGGTAGGGGCCCAGGACCTGACAGGGAGGAAGACTACCAGGGGCTGTCAAGTCACTTAATCTCTCTAAACTGGCTTTCTCGCATGAACAGTGGCCTCGGGACTTACAGGATACAGGCATTAAATTCTCCTCAATCCTCAGACCACCTTGGGCGCGGGTGCTGTTATGAATCTGCTGTACAGAGAAAGGGAGGCTTGGAAAGGCAACCTGACCCAGGGAAGGAGCCACACGAGGCCAAGCAAGGAACATCCCGGCTCTCGATTCTTGTCTGAGCTGGACACAAGATGGCACTGGGCAGGTGAGTAGGCTCCCAGCTCCTGGGGCCCCCTCCAGACCTTAAGTCAGTCCCCCACCCACCCACCCTGCCTTCTATCCTCTACCTATGGCTCTTCCTCCCAAGACCTTCACATCCCACGTCTTCTGCCCTGTCCTGTGCCCTGTGCAGGTGGGGTCCACAAGCATCAGGGTAATCGACCTCAAATACCCTGGCCAGTCGGCCCTTCATAATCCCTGGGTGAACCAGCCCCTCAGCCCCCACAGCAGGAAGCCAAATGCTTTGGAGTAAGTAAGACCTGAAGCCCACACCCCTGAGAGGTCCAGGTCTTCAGCCACCAGCAGGCCCAACATGGCCCAGAGGTCTCTGCTTGAATCACCAGCCACCTCTCCACACTCAGGGACCTCGCAGCCTCTGTGGGCCTGGCACTCTCAATAAGGCCTCATGCCATTTCCCTGCTGATAGCCACGTGCTGCCCACACCACAGCTCCTGTGGGCTCCAACACCATGCCCCAGACCCTGGGGATTTGGGGACATCTGTCATCCACAGTGCTGTTTTCCTGGATCTTCTATCCTCCCTGTCAGCAAAGTCATGCGCTGCTGTCTGCCACCCTTTAGGAATCGCCTTTAATTACACTGAATTTTTAACACATCAATCTCAGGAGGTTCTACAGTGCCTGATTCATTTATGTAACACTCATGAAATAACAAAATGACCGAGACAGCAGCCAAGTCCATGGGGAGAGGGGTGTGGTGAGCCTGGTCTGAGTCTTAAGTGTGGTGGTGGCCACAGGGCACAGAAACACGCACATGCATACACATGCATGCACAGCTGTGCACACACACATGCACACACACGCACATACACAAGAGCCCCTCCACCTGGGCAGGGCCCAGCAAGGCCCGTGGACTGCACTGGTGTCACAGCTTGGTGAATGTGCTGACCTCGTGTTCTTGGAGTGACTATGTCTTGGCTTCCCGGTCTCCACCTGTCCCTGACATCCCTCGTGTGCCTTCCCAGCTTCTCATGTGGGCCCTGCTCCTTGCTCTTCCATTTACACAGCCCCTGGGTGATCCTGGTGACACGAGGTCTCTTTTCTTTCTTTCTTTCTTTAGTTTCTTGGTACTTTTTAAGTATACAATGCAGCTACATTCATCATTGGGATCTTGCACCTTTACATGACAGATCGTGGTTCTCATTTTTTCCCCTTACCCGTGCTCTCCCTTCAGCCTCTCTACCCTCCCCTATGTACAAAGACTTTGTTTTCATTTTTTTCTTTTCCCTTATTTCCTTTCCCCTACCCTTCCCTCCCCTACATCTTTAGCCTTTTTCTTCCTATTTCACGTTGTCAGTTATATAATCTGGATCTTATTTACACTTTTAATTTTTCTTACCAGAGAAACTATTCAGTATTTACACATCTCTTATTTATTTCACATAACAGTATGACCTCAATATGCATTCATTTCCCTATGACTGACTAGTTTCTCATTCTTTACGGCTGAGTAGTACTCCATTTTATAGAAAAACCACATCTTCTTTATCCAGTCAACACAAGGTCTTTGACCACCCTCAATAGCGCAGGCTCTGTGTCCCCATCCCTGCTCCATTCTCTCCTAAGCTCAGCCACAAGACAGATCTGTGTGAGGTCACTGGGAAGCTGTCTTCCCATGTTCCCACAGGCCCTCCCATCCCAGGCTCTGCCTCTACAGTGAGTCTGGAGCCATCTATGTCCCTCTATCCCATGGCTTCTGCCACGTCCCAGTCTGTTCTGGTCTCCCTGCGGCAGCCCAAAGTCTGTCTCACTGCCCAATCTCTCAGGAGCTCAGCATCGCCCCTTAGAAAATACTCCAGGACCAGTGTCATATACCTGGTGCTTGGCGCCCTCCTACCACACAGCCCCCTCCTCCCACACAGGCCTTCCCGAGGGACCCAAGCATTGCCAGGCCTCCCATCCCCCTCCCAGCCTGGGGATCGTGTAGGCTTAGCACCCAGCACACAGTAGGTACACAGTCTGGCAACACCCCCGCTCCTGGAGGCAGCCAGTTCACCACAGCCAGGAGGGTGCCCGCGCTGACACTCAAAACAATAACTGATACCCAGATGACTCGGCGACACACTAATCCCCAACGTCTCAATTGGAGCTGTTTCCAGCAGTAAAGTTGGCTGCTTTATGGCCTCAGGAAGATGTCAGCCATGGTAAAATTATCACCCAGTGGAGTCGTCGGTTTAAATACCTTGGAAACTAAACTCCTCCTGTGGGGCTCATCCCCCTTGTCCTGGATGCCAGCCATTGCCTGGCCTTCTGGGACACAGAGGCCCTGGGACTGGACCTGCTGGAGTGGGCGGCCACCTTCTCCACAGGTGACTGTGCTCCTACGGTGGACAGGACAGTGCCGTACTTTGTGTCAGACACAGAGGACAGGTGCAGCCTGTACAGTGAGGCCTTGTGGGGCGGTGCAGCCCCGAGCAGGGTGTGGCTGGGGACCAGAATGTGGCATGACCTGACTGTTGCTGCTCCAATGAGCAGAATCCCATGCACTGTCCAAGAGGTAGGGCCTCTGTGCCACCAGGTGGGACATGGCTCAGCTGGCTGTTGTCCTCCAGCCCTGTGGTGCTGGGATTTCAGCCATAAGGGAGTGGAACTCCTGGGGCAAAGGAACGCCAGTTCAAGCTCGCCTGCACCACGGACAGTCCTTGCAGACGACACACCAGACATACCACATGCGGGCTGTCTGCATGCAGAGGAGCCTGCTGAACACCAGCCCGCCCCTCTCACTGCAGCTCCCTGCCTCCTTCTGGAGGGACAGAAACACCTCTGGCTGGGCCATGGCACTCTAGATGCCATCCCTCTTGCCCACAGGTGCCTGCCCCCTTCCTCTCCACCCATCAGAGGCCAAGGGTGAGGCCATACCCTCCAGGAAGCCACACCTGGCTGCTGCGGTTGGTCTGGGCTCCTCCTTCTTGCTCAAGGTTGGTGGGCTGGACAGGGGAGCCTAATAAGTCCTTGTGTCTCACAGCCAGCAGGATGGGGAAGGGAGATGATGATGATGATGATGATGTGTGTGTGTGTCCTACAATAACAACCACAGAACACAGCACTGTATTTGCTACAGGCCAGGCCCTTCACAGATAGCTCATTCACTCAAATGGTATAACAAGCCTATGAGGGACTCTTCTTCTATTATGTAAAAGGGGAACAGAAGAACAGAGAGGCCAAGTGACTTGTCCAAAGCCACACAACAGCAAATAACAAAGCCAAGTTCACACCCTGGTGGGCCCTGCTGCTCATCCCTCTCCAGGCTCATGCTGCACCCCACCTTGGGCCCTCACACCAGTTATCTGATGTGAGCAACCATGGTGCCTCATGATGCTGGGAGTCAAGGTGTGCAGAAGTACACCTGTCCACACACACAGCACTAGTGAACACACCCAGACCTGCATGTACATACATGTGAATGAAGAGGCCTCCCCGTAGCTCTACCCTGAGTGCTCCTTCCATCTTGGCCCCAGTGGGTATTGTTTGCCTCTGCTGCTGCCTGTCCCTTTGCAGAGGGGGTGACTGAGTTGCATAGAGGGTCAGGCACACCCCTTAGGTCACACAGCAAGCCAGGGACAAACTGGGCCAGTGCCAGGGGTAGGTGCGTCCTGGCGAATGCTCAAATACCTGCACACCATCCCAAAGTCCCCCAAAACTCCCAATTCCAGACCCTTTCTCTATTCCTACCTGCTTGGAGGAGGACAGAAATAAAAAGATAAAGATGCCTAAGAAGGTAGTGAAGGAAGAGTAAAGGAAGAGGATGCCAGGAGCAGAGGAGCCCGCTCAGCCGCCAGTGTCTGCCCAGAAGGAGAGGAGGGAAGAGGGGAGGGGAGA